>NW_028318430.1:11864166-12515833 GCF_062004578.1 Staurois parvus | reverse complement strand
AAAAACTTTAGCAGTCTCCTCCAATGTCTCTATATCCTTATCATTCCCTTCTGTGTCAGCCTCCTCCAGGGCAAGCATATCTTTTGACCTTATTGTAGAGCAGTACCACTTGTCAAATAGAGTATTTCACCATCATACTCTTATACACCTGAAGAGGGTTCTTCACGAAACACACCTAATAATGTTGATAAGATCACTGCTGCTGTGAGCAAAAGCCTTGGCATTATAAAACTTGATGCTCCTCTATCTCACCAAGATCCTTTTGAGTACAAAGAGACCTGCAAAATCTATATAGACATTCCCCCTGTTCATGACGGTTAGAATGAGAAATCTATGATGGTTGGACCATGCCAGAAAAGAATTTCACTCTATCATATGGAAAATAAAGTGCACTAAAAATTAGTGTGTCCCTGTATTCGATCCTGCCAAACAAACTTATTTTTTAAATCTTGTAGGCCCAAACTCTCACTGCAATTTCAGTATTTTAAACAGGATATGAAGTGGATGGCCCCACATTCTAGTAGGATGATTCCAGAATTCTTTATTGTGACAAATTGAAGATAAAATCACATCAAAGCACTAAGATACACAGAAGAGCAGTTAATCAAGTATGTTAAACTGCAGCAAACTGGACTAAGACCATGAAAAACCAACATGATCCTGTTTTTCAGGACAGAGCTTTAACAGAGCACTTGCAGCAATTACCTTCTGCTCTTTTGTGTGAATACCCTAGAACATGTGACGAGACAAATTTCCAAAAGGGCTGTAATCTCCATTCACATGTGCATATTCTTGTGGCTCAAAGCCTGAGCAGCTGAAGCTACTTGTAGAAAGCACCTCACACCTACTCCCTTTTCTAGGTAGATGTCTTTTTTGGGGAGGCACTTGACAAATTCATAAAAGATCTTACATAGTTAGTCTGGCTGAAAAAAGACAAAAGTTCATCCAGTTCAACCATTAAAAAAAAAAAAAAAAGTTATAATCCTATACCCACAATTGATCCAGAGGAAGGGAAAAACCCCCAGCAAAACATGATCTAGTTTGCTCCTGCAGGGAAAACAATTCCTTCCTGATCCCCCGAGAGACAATCGGATATTCCCTGGATCAACTTTACCTATAACTGTTAGTATCCAGTTATATTCTGTGTATCTAATAAAGAATCCAGGCCTTTTTAACCACAAGGCTACAGGGCACTTATACCCCCTTCCTGCCCAGGCCAATTTCCAGCTTTTAGCGCTGTTGCACTTTGAATGACAATTGCGCGGTCATGCAACACTGTACCCATATGAAATTTTTATCATTTTTTGTGACAGATAGTTTCATTTTGGTGGTATTTAATCACCTCTGGATTTTTTATTTTTTCTTAAACATACCAAAAACCACTGAACATTTTGAAAAAAAAAACGTTTTTGTAAATAAGTGATTTTTCTCTTTCACTGATGTGCGCTAATGAGGCTGCAGTGATGGGCACTGATAGGCTGCACTGATGAGGAAGCACTGGTAGGTGGCACTGATGGGCATTGACAGGCATCACTGATGGGCACTGATAGGCGGCATTGACTGGCTCTGTTTGGCGGCACTGATGCGCACTGATAGGCAGCACAGACTGGCGCTGATAGGTGGCACTGATTGGCAGCACTGATAGGTGGCACCGATTGGCATTGATAGGTGGCACTGACTGGCACTGATGGGTGACACTGAAAGGCAGCTCAGATGGGCACTGATATGTGGCATTGATGTGCACTGGTAGGCACTGATATGTGGCATTCATGTGACACTGATGGGCACTGGCACGTGGCACTGATGAGCACTGACAGCTGGCACTGATGGACTTTGACAGGTGGCACTGCTGGGGCTACACTGATCATCAGTGCTCTGATGATCAGTGTACATGTCCCCTCTGTGGAATGCCGATTACCGTCTCTCCTCGTGACAGCTCGAGAGGAGAGAAACGCCGATAACCAGCATTTCCCTGTTTATATGTGATCAGCTGCGATTGGACACAGCTGATCACATGACCGAGCCGATCTTCAGCTCTTTCCATGGATCGGTGATCCGCTGTGTCTGAGGGACACAGCGCACCGCCGATCACTGCGCATGCATGGTTAGAATGGGAGGACGTCATATGACGTCCTCCCAGAACGTGAGAACCACCTTGCGTCCATCATATTACTATATCGCAGGCGGGAGGTGGTTAAAGCAATCCACAGAGCTGGCCAGAACAAACTCTTGAGGGAGTCTATCCCACATTTTTACAGCTCTTTACTGTGAAGAAACCTTTCTGTGTTTGGAGATTAAATTTCTTTTCCTCCAGATGTAAAGAGTGCCCCCTTGTCCTCTGTGATGACCTCAGGGTGAATAGCTCTACCCCAAGTTCACTATATGAACCACTGATGTATTTATACATGTTGATCATATCCCCCATTAATCTCCTGTTCTCAAGTGAGAATAAATTCAGTTCCTTTAATCTTTCCTCATAGCTGAGCTCCTCCATGCCTCTTATCAGTTTGATTGCCCTTCTCTGTACTTTCTCCAGTTCCCCAATGTTCTTTTTGTGAATTGGTGCCCAAAACTGAACGGCATATTCCAGATGAGGTCTTACTAATGATTTGTACAGGAGTAACATGATATCTCTTTCTCTGGAGTCTATACCTCTTTTAATACAATAGATGAGTTTACTAGCTTTAGAAACGTCAGCTTGGCATTGCATGCCATTATTAAGCTTGTGATCTACCAGAACTCCCAGATCCTTCTCCACCATTGATTCTCCCAGTTGTTCTCCCCCTAGTATGTATGATGCATGCATATTCTTAGCCCCCAAGTGCATAACCTTGCATTTATCAAGATTAAACCTCATTTGCCACATAGTTGCCCAATTACACAGTGCATTGAGGTCGGCTTGTAAACTGAAGACATCCTGTACGGACGTTATTCCACTGCACAGCTTGGTGTCATCTGCAAAGACTGAAATGGGATTTTTAATCCCAAACCCTATATCGTTTATAAATATATTAAAAAGAAAGGGTCACAACACTGGAAAAAAGGTACTACTTCCACAGCAGATTTCAAAAACTCCTTTTCTCAGGAGAACACATAATCACTCTACTCAGGCTTCCGCTTTAAAAAAATATTTCAGCACCAGACATGGGCCACAAAGCCCACCAAGTCTTCCCCAAAGCTCTCTTCCCAATGAAGGGGCACCCTCACTAAGAGTGGGGGGATATCTGTTTCAGTTTTGCCTCTTCTTGGGTCACAGACATCCAGACCTGTGGGTTCAATCTTTGGGTTTCAAAGGGCTACAAAATAGAGTTCAAAACTGTACCCCGTCAACAATTTCTTTTCTCAAATAATCATGAAACTGACCAAGGACAGTCAGATTTGTAGAATGTCCTGAACAATCTCTTGTCCCAGGGAGTAGTTGTGCCAGTACCCACACAAAACAGGTTCAAAGGATTCTTTTCAAATCTGTTCTCAGTACCAAATCCTAGTCCAGCTATTTGTCCTATTCTGAACTTAAAATCCCTCAGCAAATTTCTTCAAATTCCAAAAGTTCACATGGAATCTGCAAGGATTTATTGCCTTTTTGAGAGAAGGGGAATACATGGCATTTGTAGACATCCAAGATGTCTATCTGCATATTCCCATTTATTCATCTCATCAACATTAAGTGTTGTGCTGACTTTCGGCACAGAGAATGTTTGCCTGAGGGTTTGCCGTGGCAATAGCTTCCAGTTTGTCACTTTTGGCCTATCACAGTATTCACGAAGGTTCTAGCACCTTTTGTTTCAATTCTAAGAATTCTGGGCATCCAGGTCACAGGTTATCTAGATGACCTTCTAAAGGATTCATCTCCCATCCAGCTGTCCGCAAACTTCCACAGGGCATTTGAGCTGCTCCAGGACTTTGGTTGGGTGATCGGTTTTCAAAAATCTCTCCTCCAACCTACACTTCATTTGGAATACCTGGATCTGGTCCTGGATACATTTCAGGCAAAAGTCTTCATTCCAGAGAAGAAAATTCTCTCTGAGTCTGTGTTCCAAATTGAAAGAGACACTCCACAATGAGTTTACCCAAAAGAGTTCTAGGCCTTGTCCAGCCAAACAAGGAATTCCCTAACTTGGATCTCCAGTCCAGTCATAACAATAGAGAAGTCTTTCCTCCTTTCTTATCACTGGAAAATGACATCCAATGCCAGTCTTACAGGCTGAGTAAGAGTGCTCCAGTCCATTACAGTCCAGGGAACATGGTTGCCTGTGAAAGCCAAACTCCTTAATAATATCTTACAACTCAGAGCAGTAAGAATGGCTCTGCAATCCACTGTCTTGCTCACATTCTTCACATGAACAAGGTAGTCTTATGCCCACGACCATTCTTCTTAAAGTGGTATCAGTCTTCCACCTAAATGAAGGCGTAGCCCTACCATCCTTATGCCCTGCTCCAAAGCATCAAAAGGAAATATCTTAATTGTACAGTACAGGACACAGGCAAAATATTCAAACACCATGGGTTATAGGCATGTACTTTCAGGTGACTGGACCCTCCGTGTTGTGCTAGTGTCTTAAAACAATGGACCTTTTTTCCTTCACAAAGAAACGCACCCTAAGATTAACTTGTTTATTATTTTATTTTCAGATCCCTCAGTCAAGCACTCACTATTTTCTTAGGAGCCATACCTGGACCTCATTCTGTGGGGGTGGCTTGTAATGTTGCTTTTGGAATTAGATCCTTCATGGACACTCACCATGGCTCTTGCAACGTGTTGCATTAGCTGCAGGATGCCATAGAGTTCCTGAGCTGTGGTCCATCACTTTGGAACCCAGTCCCTGAAGACTCCTTCATGGGTATGCGTACCAGGATGGGCAAAGCCTGGACATTATTTACAGTCCTGCATTGTGGACAGAAAAGACAGTCACCCTGTATCTGTGACCATTACTGTAAAAAACAGGGCTATGTTTGAAATGTGTTTACTTCAAAGTGCAAACGTTTCAAATTTGGAGCGCAAACTCAGCCACTGAGTTTGTCAAATGGATGACCAGGTGTTACATCATATTACTGGTCGCCCACTTTAACACCACTTCTGCCTAGAACCTTTATAAGGTACTCAGGTGTCGCCTCCTACCCTTCCACTAAGAAGATTTGTTACAGGATGGTCTGCACCTGGGTTACCATATGCACCTTAGAGAACCCTTGTCCTATAGTCTGCAGTTTATACTGTGAGTATCCCACAGGGGAATACCGTCACTTGTAGCCGTAGCAGAGACCAGGCAAAAGGGAGCAATCCAAAATTGCAGGAGAACATTCGCTCTGCCGAAGGCCCACACAAAACGGAACCTCAGAGTGTCGATATTCCCTTGCCCTGAGCAGGAATAGGTCCTAACACTGGTCTCAGCATCCTATTCTAGTTCTATTTCATTCATGCAACAATTACCTATTTGACTAAGGCAGAATTCTCAGCATCTATCTTGCACTTCCTTCATACAAATTATGACCTTAAAGTGTTACTAAACCCAGGACCCTGCATTCTCTATATCTGGTCTCCCACAGTACACAGAATATGGAATTGAAAATATTTTAGTAAATATAAACTGCTAAATACCTTTTCCCATCAGAAGTTAGAGTAGTCTTGTGGCTTCTATCTGTGTCCATCCCAGCACTAGCTAAAGCTTGTAGGAGGAGTTTTCTTTTTGTTCTAGGAGGATGGAAATCCCCTGACCTCTGTCTGGACAGTGCTAATTGGCCTTGTGCTGATCACATGCACTCTCCCAAGAATAAAAAATCTCTCTAGCAATATACAGCAAACTGAACATATGCATGCCTACGTTTCAGTCTGGAGATAAGTGGTGGTCGCTTGAAAAAGGGGAGGAACAGAGAAGAAAGGATCAAATGGCCTTTTTACACAGTGCAGAGGATTAACCCCTTAGGTTCCACAGTGAGTATAAAAAGCATGCTTTACTGCATATACACACTGATTTTACTGTTGTGGGTTTAGTAACACTTTAATATAGCTATTTTCAAGGCTCTAAAAGGCCACGCCTCTGCTCCTTCCATTTCTCAACTGGAATTGATCCTGCTGTCTCTATCCTAAACAAACATCTCACTGTACCTATTGTAATTATTCCTTTTTTCATAAATTCTGCAGATAGGAAATTTGAGACTTTTCTAAAGCTCTCTTTAATTTTGAAGCCCAGCCCTGCTACCAGCTTTGGCTGCAATTCACTTTGTCAAACTACAGCTAACTGGACTAAGACAGTGAACAATTAACGTGACCCTGTATTTCTGGGTAGATGTCCTAGAACATGTCATGAGACAAATTTCCAGAATGGCTCTAAGCCCTATTCACATGCACAGAATCTTATGGCTGAAAGCTGGGACAGCTGAAGCTGTCTGCAAAAGACACATCACACACTTATGCCAATGAAGAGGTTTGTTCTTGACAAATTTTATCAAAGAGATCATAGGTGGGAAGATTTTATTTCCACAGCAGAAGGTCCCAGAAACACCTTCAGGAGCCCCTTGCTCTTCAAAATGCAGAGCACCTGTCCGCTGTAATCAGGCTTCAACTCAAAACCATAAAGTTCAGCCTTCCCTTTTGGTGTAAGACTTGGACCACCAAGGCTACCAAGTCTTCCCCAAGTTTTACCATGAAAGTACACCCTTACGCCTAAGAGTAGGGGGAGGGTGTCTGTTACAGTTTTCCTCTCTCTAGGTCACAGACACCCCAGACCTGTGGGTTCAGTCAGTAGTTTTAAAAGGGTTCAAAATAGAGTTCAAAGCTCTACCACCTAACCACTGTCTTCTTTTAAATCAACCAAAAACTGCCCAAAGACAGTTAGATTTGCAAAGTAATCTAAACCACCTCTTGTCCCAGGGGGTCATTGTTCCAGACCAGCTACAAGACAGAGTTTTCTACTCATTTATTCAGAGTTTTCTACTCAAACATGTTAACAGAATCTAAGCCTAATCTGGGTATTCAGCCTATTCTGGATTTAAAGTTCCTCAACAAATTCCTACAGCTTCCAATATTGCGCATGGAATCCGCAAGATTAGTAACGGTTTGAGACAAGGGGAATATGTGGCATCTGTGGACATCCACATGATTATCCATATGTTTCCATGTACCCACTTCATCTACACATTCTGCACTTCGCATTGGCAGGCAAAAACTTCCAGTTTTTTGCACGGCCTATCCTCTGCTCCCAGAGGCTTCACAAAGGTTTTAGTGCCACTGTCTGCCCTGCTCAGAACTCAGGGCATCCAAGTCCCACCTACAGTGCATCCAGAAAGTATTCACAGTGCTTAACTTTTGCCACATTTTGTTATGTTACGGCCTTTTTCCAAAATGCATGAAATTCATTTTTTTCCCTCAACATTCTACAAACAATACCTCATAATGACAACGTGAAAGAAGTTTGTTTTGAAATCTTTGCAATTTATTAAAAATAAAAAACGAAAAAAAAAAAATACATGTACATAAGTATTTACAGCCTTTGCCATGACACTCAAAATTAAGCTCTGGTGCATCCTGTTCCCACGGATCATCCTTGAGATGTTTCCACAACTTGATTTGAGTCCACCTGTGGGAAATTCAGTTGATTGGACATGATTAAGAAAGGCATAAACCTTTCTATATAAGGTCCCACAGTTAACAGTGCATTCAGAGCACAAACCAAGCCATGAAGTCCAAGGATTTGTCTGTAGACCCCCGAGACAGGATTGTATCAAGGCACAGATCTGGGGAAGGGTACAGAAAGGTTTCTGCAGCATTAAAGGTCCCAGTGAGCACAGTGGCCTCCATCATCCATAAATGGAAGAAGTTTGGAACCACCAGGAATCTTCTTAGAGCGGGCCGCCCAGCCATAATGAGCGATCGAGGGAGTGTGGCCTTAGCCAGGGAGGTAACCAAGCACCCGATGGTCACTCTGAAAGAGCTCTAGCATTTCTCTGTGGAGAGAGGAGAACCTTCCAGAAGAGCAACCATCTCTGCAGCACTACACCAATCAGGCCTGTATGGTAGAGTGTCCAGACAGAAGCCACTCCTCGGTAAAAGGCAAAATGGTAACCCGCCTGGAGTTTGCCAAAAGGCACCTGAGGGACTCTCAGACCATGAGAAACAAAACTCTCTGGTCTTATGAAACAAAGATTGAACTCTTTGGCCTGAATGCCAAGTGTCAGGTCTGGAGGAAACCAGGCACTGCTCACCACCTGGCCAATACCATCCCTACAATGAAGCATGGTGGTGGCAACATCATGCTTTGGGGATGTTTTTCAGCAGCAGGAACTGGAAGACTAGTCAGGACCAAAGGAAAGATGAATGCAGCAATGTACAGAGACATCCTTGATGAAAATCTGTTCCAGAGCGCTCTGGACCTTAGACTGGGGAAACTGTTCATCTTTCAACAGGACAACGACCCTACGCACACAGCCTACATAACAAAGAAGAGGCTACGAACCAACTCTGAATGTGCTGATGTGGCCCAGACTTGAACCCGATTGAACATCTCTGGAGAGAGCTGAATATGGCTGTGCACCGACGCTCCCCATCCAACCTGATGGAGGTTGAGAGGTACTGTAAAGAAGAATAGGAGAAATTGCCCAAAAATAGGTGTGCCAAGCTTGTAGCATCATACTGAAAACGACTTGAGGCTGTAATTGTTGAAGCAACCTTAGCACCAAAGTATTGAGCAAAGGCTGTGAATACTTATGTACCTGTGTTTTTTTTTTTTTTTTGCGTTTGTTATTTTTAATAAATTGCAAAGATTTCAATACGAACTTCTTTCACATTGTCATTATGGGGTATTGTTTGTAGAATGTTGAGGAAAAAAATGCATTTAATCCATTTTGTTAGGCTGTTAAATAACAAAATGTGTCAAAAGTTAAGCGCTGTGAATACTTTCTGGATGCACTGTACCTACCTGGACTAGCTTTTTTGAAGCACTCATCTTACTTTTATATATCAGAAAATGTTCACAAGTCAGATCTGTTGCACCAGCCTTTCCTGGAATACTTTGGTCTGACCCTGGACACATCCCAAGCAAATGTCTACCAGAAAAAAAATATTTCTCTAGGAGCACATCCTCGAATCCTGAGAATCTGAGAAGAGTTATCCCACATTGAGATTCTCCATGAGAGTTCTAATCCTGATGGTAGCCTCCTTGGAAGCAATACAATTCTCCCAATTCCATTCAGGAATTCTTCAGTAAAATATCGTCAGCCTTCAACAAACATGCTCCTTCCTTTTGATTTTCTAATACTCCTGCTCAACCAAGCAGGGAACTCCCTATCTTGGTGGACCACCACCCTGAGAGTGAGGCAGTCCTTCCTTTCCTATCACTGGAAAGTGATCACAGCAGATGCAATCTCTCAGGCTGGATTGGAGTGTTCCATTTCCAACAGCCCAAAAACCATGGCTGTTGAGAGAAGCCAAGCTTCTCATCAACATTTTTGAGCTCAGAGTAGCCAGGTTGGCTCTACAATACTGAAACCCTCTTCTGAAGGGTCACCCAGGTAGGGTGCAACCAGACTATGCCATTGTGGTTTACTGCATAGAACCACAATGTGCTTGGTGACCAGTGCCCCTCCTTTCTCCGCACTCACCAGACCAGATGGATCCTCTGCTGTTAAGCATAAGAGTCTGATGTGCTTTTTCTGGTGAGGGGTTTCTCCTTTGTGGACTCCCATCTTCTTCAAAATTTTCATTGTGATCCACTGAAGTGAGGTGTATGGCTAAAGATGATGCCAGTACCGCTTCTAATAGTAAAAACCAGAGGGGGAGAGGGAACTCTCATAGTGTTGTAACTTATTTATTAAGATAAAAAAAAGTTAAAATTGCTTACATTCTCAAAGAGAAATCTGCTCCTGCACTGGTGGGTTTCTCAAGTACGTTTCATTACCAAGCCTCAGTAGCCCAACTGTGTAAGGCCATCACATGGTCTTCTGTGCATACATTTTCAAAGTTTTCCTAGGTGGACATCCAGTCTACTGATATAGATTTTGGTTGCAAGGTTTTCTCAGCAGCTTTCTGAGATTGGGTCTTTTGACTCTTGTTGGGCCCGTTGTCACAGTTCTGTTTGCCTTGTTGTTTCCCACCCTTCATATTAATTGCTTGGGGATGTCCCATGGTGTTTAAATATTCTGCCTGTGTCATCTACCTCATGATTAGGATGAGATAAAATTTGATTTACCTGTAAATTCCAAATCTTGGAGTGCAGTACAGGACACCCTCCCTTCTATTTTACTAACCTGTGTTCTTTACTGTAAGATTAAGGTAAGAGGTATTTTGACTTGCTAGTAAATTCCATATCCAGCAAATCACAGAATATAAGGCACCCTTCCTTCCATTCCTTGGTTTTTCTGCATTGTTTGCTACAAAACTGAGGACTCACAAAATGGGGTAGGGTTATAAGGAAGGTACCCAGAGGGCATGTCCTTGAAAGTTTTGCTAGTCCAGTCACCTAAAAGTGCGAGCCTGTACCTAGGTTCTATGAATACTTTGCCTATGTCCTGTATTATTCAAGATGGGGAATTTACAGGCAAGTCAAAACTCCTCTTTTCTTATCATACTCTGTTCTTATCATACACTCCCATGATTGCTTGCTACTAAATTGAGGCATGCTGGGAGTAGGAGAGGTTATACTGTGCAGTCCTTACAGCTTTGCTTTGCCTCCATCAAATTCTCCTGAAGGTGGTAGTAGAACCCATTGGTGGTTCCAGAATATTTCATCTTATGCCCTGTAATGTACTCCAAGAAAATGTACTTCAAAGGCAAAATCCTGTTTTATGCAAGACTGCTTATGCTCTGAAAGCACTCATTAGAAATTCACACTATTATAAAAATGGTTTATTTAGCATTTATTATTATAATACATGATTTATATAGCGCCAACAGTTTGCGCAACAACTTACAAAATGATATACCTTCATATATTATTTAAAGCTTTCAAAGATTTTGACATTGCTATACAATGTGTGTTTATCTTCAAGGAGTCTTGTTGACACAGTGTATGCGTTAAAAGATGAAGTTCAGGAGCTAAAACAGGTCTGTATGCTTTAATACATTATTAAATAATTTATTACACTTAAAAGGTAACAGCTTGTTGTCCAAAATTCTTAAGGTATTTACCGTGATTACTTTTAGGGCAGTCTAGTGTGGTAGCTGTTTTTCTGTACAGTTAAATATCTGTCCGAGAATTTTTTAAGAATGGTCTCCTCCTGAAAACGCTGATCCTCTTGCTTTAGTACTTTGACAAACGTGATGTTTGGTATTTCAGTGAACTCTAGTTATATTGATCCTACAAAGTCTGTTCTTTAAAACTTTCTTTCACTTTCCCCCTTTCCCATTAACCCTTTCCCCTTACTATTCACCTTTTACTCCCTTTCTGTTCCATTCCTAATCCAGTTGTTTTAGAATCTGCACCAAATCTCTATTTAATATAGCTCTCTTTTGTATCAACTGTGTTTTATTGCCACATGTGTCCCTGTTAGGGAGATTCACTCTCTAAAATAGCCCTGACCACCAATATCTCGGGGAATGAAAGTGAAGGTAAATCCAAAATTTTGAGTTGCCACTAGAACTGGAATAGAGGGTAAAAATCTTCCAAAGGGAACACTTGTTCCCAAGACAGCTGCTGAAGAGGGGATTTCTCTCATAATGGGTAAGTTATGCTCTCACTTCTTGCTGAGTCTGCAGGACATGAAGTTAAAGGAAATCTCCCTAATGAGACACAGATGGCAAAGACAGAGGTTTATCATACTAGAGGTTTTATCCAAAATTGTTATAATTTTATTATTAAAATTAGTTATACTTTAAAGTGGTTCGAAAGGCAGAAGGTTTTTTTTTACCTTAAAGTGGTAGTAAACTTTCCTTATGCAAAGAAAAAAAAATTCAAAATTCTCCCTGCAGATATTATAATATACTAGTATTATGAGCGACTTACCTTAAAATGAAGCCCTCCAGCGGTGCGCTGTCACCGCTGACCGGGCTTCCTTCACCAGGTCTTCCTTCCAGGAAGGCCATCCCTTCAAAGCGCATGCACCAGTGACACTCGCTGGAATATTTTTTAAATGGTGCATGGTTTAGGATATGTTCGTTTTAGCTGTAGGTAAGCTTTATTATAAGCTTACCTGTAGGTAAAACTAGCATGAAAGAGTTTACTACCACTATAATACATTCTGTGCATTAAGGTAAAAAAACCACCTGGGTGCAGCTCCCCCCTCAGCCCCCCTCCCTTTAACTCCCCTCCCCATATTTACCTGAGCCCCATCTCGATCCAGCGATGTACATGAGAGCTGCGGCTCTCCCAGGTCTCTCTCTCCTAATTGGCTCACACAGCAGCAGGAGCCATTGGCTGCTGCTGTCGATCACATCTAGTGAGCCAATGAGGATAGAGCGGGGGATGGGACCAAACCACGCTCTGTGTGAATGGACCATGTCCATTCACAGGAGTGCAGCTTGGGAGTGAGCCTGCTCAAGTGTCCTCTAGCTAGAGGCTTGTTATTGAGGACACTTAGCAGGGAGGAGGAGCCAGGAGCACTATCGGAGGACCCACAAAGAAGAAAATCAGAGCTGCTCTATGCAAAAGTATTACACAAAGCAGGTAAGTATAACGTGTTTTTTGTTTTAAATATTATTAGAACATTTAGAATCACTTTAAGCTGACAGCACACATTTCTTTTAGATTTAGTTCAGCAGTGTAGTTTGAGGACCTATCCTAAAGAACCATTTAATTTGTATCTAATATGGCAAGCTCTTGCACTATATTTGTAAATTTAAAGGATGCTATGCAATTAAATTGACTGGTTAGGTTATGATTAATGTATATTTCTAAGTTGCATATACCCTTGGTGTAAAAAAAAAAACATAATTAAAGCCAATTTTTGAATTTGTAAACTAATTCTTTAATATAATCTACAGGACAGTAAAAAGATGAAGAAGTCTTTAGAGGAAGAACAGCGAGCTAGAAAAGATCTTGAAAAGCTCATCAGAAAAGTCCTAAAGAATATGAATGATCCCTCATGGGATGAAACCAATTTGTAATGCAGCACTCAGTGTCTTCTTATTCCATACCAGGGATCAAAAATAATTGGACGTTTGTTACATGTGTGTCCATGTGAACAGAAGCACTACAGTTTAAGATGTAACTGGATTGTAATACGACTCTCGGTTGTACTGTACAGAATATATACCTGACTGACTGTCTTTAGACACCCCTTTCAGCAGTTGCAAAGTGTGAAGTTGGTAAACGTTGAATAGCACCAAATCCAAACCGTATCAACTTTACACGTTAATTACCTCATTTTGCGGAAAGAGCAGTTGCTAAGAGTCTGACTTTTTTTTTTTTGTAATTACCAGTGTTTTTTAAACTGGTCGAGACCTGTATTGCTCCTTTTATGTATATAATATTTTGAATGTGTATGTAAAAGGCACTAAATCATCTTTTTACTTGTTTTTTGTGTGTTGCATAACAGTCAAGTGTAAATATTTCCAAAGCAAGTCTACCTTTAAACAAAGTGGGGAAAAAAAAAACACATTGGCATGAGATAAATTGGTCTCATTAGTACATGTTCTCATAGTCAGGCCGTGTATTTAATTTAATCGCCTTATTTATGTTATATGTCAACAACATGCATTTTTAAAACAGTCAAAGCAAGGGAGGCTACATTTTTCAACTATAAACTTGTCACTAACAACTTATGATCTGTGTTTATACAAATATATATAAATATATTTATTATGTTTACCTTTAATGTGTTGGGGGGGGGGGGGGGCATATGAAATTGTATATATCTACATGTATTTTTGTTCCAGTTTATATCATTACTGCTAAACTTAATGGAAAGTATACATATTTGCTACTTGAGTTTTTCACCTGCTTCCAATTAAATATGAAATATAACTTGGTTTTTGGTTGGGCTGAATTCTCCCTTTTGTAATGTACTGTAGTTGAGTTTATCAAATTATTTCTAAGTCATCCAAAATAGTGTCAAAACAATATTTAGCATTTGTTACCAATCCCTGTTAGTTCAATGATAAAACCTCAGGAACCTCTAGTAGTGCATGTTTTGCAACACATCCATGTAAGAAGTAGCTTTTTCAAAAACTAAATGCACTAGGTAATTTTGGATACCTGAGGAGACATGAAAAGTAATGGCTGGTCATAAGGACTGCAGTTGAAAAGCAATGACTTCAGGGCAGAGAGAAGTATGGAAGCCTAGCTAGATCACCTGTGTCAATGACTTTATTAAAATCTCTGGGTTAGGTTAGAAATTGAGTTCTGCTGAAGAAGCCTGAATGCACTCCCTTTTTTGATTTACAGCAGAAAATAATTTTACTCTGCTGTTTACATTGGTTCAGCAGTTTTTTTGTAGATACAATTCTACTGAAGGGAGAACTCTTGTTTTTTTTTTCTTTTAAGCACATATATTATTTATGGTGCACAACTGTTATTTTTTTTTTACCTTACAACTTAAAAATTACCCCTTTCGTGTGATTTTTCACCTTACCACCTGTTTTACTGACCACAAAATATGCATACAATGGTACAGCAGCTTGCATACAAGGGAACTGCAATGACCGTAGAAAATATACCACTCTGCTTATTTAGAAATGACAATCTATCCCAAGCAATTGCATTTCTTTAAGAAAATATTGTATTCACTTTTATATAACATCAGACGTAGCCGCTCTTCTGATTTTTAAAATCAACTTCTTTCATTCTCAGGACATTTTTCTCTACTAGATATCCAAGCTGCCTAAAGTCTTTTATGCTACCAGCAAATCAATATATGACTGTAAGCAGAGTTATGTTACAAAATGTTCTTATCTCAGTACATTGGAAGCCATATAGGGAATTGCTCTGATTGTAAAAAAAGAAAAAAAAAAAGAAAATTGTGTTTAAAAGTATAAAAGCAGTGGCGGTGCCACTGACTGCAGTTTTATTTTCTATTTTATTTTAAACTGTGACCAAGTTGGATGGATTATTTCTTACTGAACTGAAAAGTATTGTAATGAAATGCTGTTCGTAGTTAAAAGCAAATTATGAGAAAGGGTCCCTTGATACACAACAGTAACATGTAGCCTTTTATTTCAGCTAATAAAAGTGTTTTTTTCTATATCTTGCTGAGTGGTCTGGGATCATGGTGTGCAGCTTAATTTTGTGTGAGTACTGACTGGGAAACTATGAAGGTACAATCATACACTTGTAACTATAGCCATGCCATTTAACCACTTGCCCTCCAAAGGATTTACCCCCCCCCCCCCCGACCAGGCCATTTTTTACGTTACTTTGACAATTGTGCGGTGATGCAACGCTGTACCCAAATGAAATTGATATCCTTTTTTCCCACGAATTGAGCTTTTTTTCGGTGGTATTTGATCGCCTGTGTGCTTTTTATTTCTTGCGCTATAAAAAAAAGACATTTTTGAGAAAATATATTTTTTACTTTTTGCTATTAAACATGTCCAGTAAAAATATTTTAAAAATCTAATTTCATCATAAATTTAGTCTAAAATGTATTCTGCCATGTCTTTGCTAAAAAACTAAATCCCAATACGTGTAAATTAATTGGTTTACATGAAAGTTATAGCGTTTACAAATGACGGTATAGATATTGGAATTTATTTATTTTTTACTAGTAATGGCAGTGATCAGCAACTTATAGCGGGACTGCGGTAGGCATTGTGACACTAGGGGGGAACTCACTTGGTGTCACTGACATCCCCAGTGACACAAATACAGTGATTAGTGCTAAATAAAAAGCACTGACACTGTACTAATGGCACTGGGCAGGAAGGGGTTAACATGAGGGGTGATCAAAGGGTTAACTGTGTGCTATTTTACTATACGCTGTGTCCGTGTGCTTCACTGTGAGCACACTGCTTTGGATGGCTGTGCTGCTATCCAAAGCAGTGTGCACGAGCTGACAGGGAGGAGATCTGTTTTGTTTACAAACAGTACTCCTCTCCTTCGGAGATGCAAGGCAATCACCGGGACCCGGTGATTGACAGCTGCGGCTGCGAATGGCGGCACGGGTAGGGCGCACGTGCCCCTACCCAGGAATGCAAAATCACGTATATAAAGTATCTCAGAGAAGTGAGTCCACCCCTCATATTTTTGTAAATCTTTTCATGTGACAACACTGAAGAAATGACACTTTGCTACAATGTGACGTAGTGAGTGTACAGCTTGCATAATGGTGTAAATTTGCTATCCCCTCAAAACAACTCAACATACAGCCATTAATGTCTAAACTGCTGGCAACAAAAGTGAGTACACCCCTAAGTGAAAATGTCCAAATTGGGCCCAATTAGCCATTTTCCCTTGCCGGTGTCATGTGACTCGTTAGTGTTACAAGTTCTCAGGTGTGAGCGGAGAGCAGGTGTGTTAAATTTGGTGTTATGGCTCTCACTCTCTTATACTGGTCACTGGAAGTTCAACATGGCATCTCATGGCTAAGAACTCTCTGAGGATCTGAAAAAAAGAATTGTTGCTCTACATAAAGATGGCCTAGGCTATAAGAAGATTGCCAAAACCCTGAAAACTGAGCTGCAGTACGGTGGTCAAAACCATACAGTGGTTTAACAGGACAGGTTCCACTCAGAACAGGCCTTGCCATGGTCGACTAAAGAAGTTGAGTGCACATGCTCCACATCCTATCCAAAGGTTGTCTTTGGGAAATAGATGTGAGTGCTGCCAGTATTGCTGCAGAGGTTGAAGGGGTGGGGGGTCAGCCTGTCAGTGTTCAGACCACACGCTGCACACTGCATCAAATTGGTCTGCATGGCTGTTGTCCCAGAAGGAAGCCTCTTCTAAAGATGATGCACAAGAAAGCCTGAAAACATTTTTCTGAAGACATGCAGACTAAGGACATGGATTACTGGAACCATGTCCTGTGGTCTGATGAGACCAAGATACACTTATTTGGTTCAGATGATGTCAAGCGTGTGTGGCGGCAACCACGTGAGTAAAATACAAGTGTATCTTGCCTAACATTTCAAACATGGTGGTGGAAGTGTCATGGTCTGGGGCTGCATGAGTGCTGCCGGGACTGGGGAGCTACAGTTCATTGAGGGAATCATGAATGCCAACATGTACTGTGACATACTGAAGCAGAGCATGATCTCCTCCCTTTGGAGACTGGGCCGCAGGGCAGTATTCCAAAATAACCCCAACACACCTCCAAGATGACCACTGCCTTGCTAAAGAAGCTGAGCGTAAAGGTGATGGACTGGCTAAGCATGCCTCCAGACCTAAACCCTATTGAGCATCTGTGGGGCATCCTCAAACAGAAGGTGGAGGAGCGAAAGGTCTCTAACATCCCCCAGCTCCATGATGTCATCATGGAGGAGTGGAAGAGGACTCCAGTGGCAACCTGTGATGCTCTGGTGAACCCCATGCCCAAGAGGGTTAAGGCAGTGCTGGAAAATAATGGTGGCCACACAAATATTGACACTTTGGGCCCAATTCGGACATTTTCACGTAGGGGTGTACTCAGTTTTGTTGCCAGCAGTTTAGACATTAATGGCTGTGTGTTGAGTTATTTTGAGGGGACAGCAAATTTACACTGTTATACCAGCTGTACACTCACTACTTTACATTGTAGCAAAGTGTCATTTCTTCAGTGTTGTCACATGAAAAGATAGAATAAAATATTTACAAAAATATGAGGGGTATACTCACTTCCATGAGATACTGTATACGTGATTTTGCGCACCCATGCTGCCCTGTAGCAGTATTTCTGCTATAGGGCGGTTGGGAAGCAGTTAAGAATGGAAATGGACACAAATGCAGGTTATGACAAATGGAAGTCCATTTGGTATATTAAACAGGGTGGCAGCTGTGTGTCGGAAAATGTTAACACAATAACTTTCTCTTTTTTTTTCCATTTCGAATGCCCTCTTGAAAATATTACTCCCCTGGTTGGTTATGTACACATCAGATTTTTTCCAAACCTCATTGTACATTCCTACCATTTATGCTGGAATTCTCAGGGAGTTTTCACAAACATCCTTCAACTGAAGCTACTTCGTAAGTGTGCAAGTCTTCCTGTTATAATTAACTGATTTGGTTCAGTGATGTAATAAAACACTGCTTGGAACAGCAGTAAGCCAACCACATTAACAGAAAACTGCATCTTCAAAGGGAAATCGCCAACTGTGTACAGAACAGCCCTATAAGACGAAGCCATGTACAGGCTTGTACAGCGGTTATATCAATTATTTTTGCAAACGTGTATGTCTGTGTTTATATGCATTGTGAAATGGTATTGTAGCCACTGAAAGTTTATACGCAGGGACACACAAAATGCACCTATATCACATTTCAAAATCTAAGGAACTTGTGAAAGTATAATTAAGGAAAGGGTTTTTTTTTAATTTTTGGATAGAGTGTAGGTGGATAAGAACACTTATTTGGTTTTTATTGCAGTCTGTGTTCATGTTAAGGAGATTCACCCTCTCTATTTGTCCTGTTTACCATTATCATCAAAAGTGAAATGAAA
Source organism: Staurois parvus (assembly GCF_062004578.1). NCBI lineage: Eukaryota > Metazoa > Chordata > Amphibia > Anura > Ranidae > Staurois > Staurois parvus. The sequence continues at coordinate 12,497,338 of NW_028318430.1, read as the reverse complement.
ACCCTAAATTTTGGTTTGTCCCCAGAAAAGTAATGGAGAGGAAACTTTCCAATGGGGACACTAGTTCTGATGACCTGGGGTCCCCAAGGAATTCCCTTAATTTGTGGGGATTATCTCCCACTTCCTGTTTTGGCTATGGGACAGAAAGTGAAGGTAAATCTCCAAATTTCCCCAATGGCACACAGATGGAAAAAAATAAACAGACATGGTATATAACCCTCCTTTTACTCTATCCAAAATGAAAAAACAAAAAAAAATGTTTTGCCTATAGTTCTACTCTAACCCTTGACGCTGACGTCACACAAATATTCGGCCTCACAGAACTGGGCTTTTTTCCGTGGGGCCGCACATCTGCATACCTGTCTTTGTGCTGGGAGCGTGCCACACAGCGCGCTCCCAGCACAAAGACCGCGGTGTCACTGAAAGCCCCGGGTCCCGTTCTAACAATCGGGACCCGGGACTCCTGATTTCGGGTCACACGATCGCTGTGATAGCCTTTGATTTGGCTATCACAGTGATTAGTCACTGTGCAGCCCGACCCCTTGTTTTTTTTTTTTTCTATGAATGGAGGCGAGAGATACATAGTATCTCTCTAACTCCTGGCATAGAGAGAAAAAAACATTTTGTGTAAAAAAAAAAAAAAAAAAAAGAAAAGAATACCTAGATCAAGGTTTGATCTAGTTCAGTTGCCAGGGTTAGTGTTTGGGTCAGTGTCAAAGGTCAGGATTTAAAAAAAAAACAAAAAACTGGTGTCCGTGCCAGTGTGTTTTAGGTAAAAAAAAAAAAAAAAAAAAAGAAAAACAAAATGCGCACTATTGTTTCTGGGCTGTACTACGGGTACAAACAACAAATAACATACACATATATGGTATCGCTGCGATCGTCAAGAGCTGGAGAATTTGTTTTGGGTTGTTATTTGGTGGTAGGTTATGGTAGTAACAAGAAACACACAGCTCAATAAAAAAATGATTTTTTTTTTACTATTTTGGACCAGTTTTCCTTTGATAATAAAAAAAAAAATCAGGAGCTATCCATTACCATTTACCACCAAATGAAAGCACAATTTGTCCTGAAAAAAAATGCAGTATAATTCACCTGGATGTACAAAGTAGTTGTGATGATATGTATGGTTTTACTAACACATGTCAACTTTGCAAAATTGTGCTTAGGCATTTAGATTTGTTTTACCTTTAGAGGGGTTAAGGACCATTTTGCACATTGGTTTACCAATCTTTTTTGATCAGTGCCTTCTATTGGGAGGAGTTCCCCATTGCTGTCTGACAGCTAATATTGTTGGTAACCACAAGCCAGTATGTTGAACATCTGTTGTAGTCACAAAAAAAAAAAAAAAAAGGGTGGGGGGGTGGGAATCAATGGTTACTTAAGAACACAACTTTCTGGACCCAATGCAGCATTGCTTTACTAAGAGCAGATCATGCCAGGCTAATCTGATTGAACTTTTTACTATATCACAAATGTTTTGGACCAGGGTGGTGCTGTGCACATAGCCGATCTTGATTTATTCAAAGCATTTGATACTATTCCAAATGATATCATAAAAATGTTGTACAAGCTAGGACTTAACTCTTGGATAGTCCATTGGATATGCAATTGGCTAAAGAATATACTGTATATCTGAGTGTGGATGTAACAAATTTGATTCAGAACAGAGACTGCTCACTAGTGGTGTACCACAAGGCTCTCTGCTTGGTTCTGTTCGATTTAATTTTTTGTAATTGATATAACTAAAGGATTGTTGGGTAAGGTATGTATTTTTACTGATGACACAGAGACATGCAATGAGTTGATATTACTGAGCCAGTCTGGAACATTGAACATAATTTGGCATTGCTGGAAGATTGGTCAAAGCTGTGGAAACGTCTTGAAGCTAAGGAATTGGTGAGATACCTTGAAACATGTCCTATTGCACATGTCAGAGGAGAGTGGATCCTGGTCTCGCAGTTGCACATTCTGGCTTGTCAGCTGTCCTCACCATCTCGCAGTGGTGCTGAGACTATCACTGGATCATCTATGATTTCAGCATCATCATGTCCCTAACGGATATTGCCATTTTCCTCACTGTGAAATTACCCAGCGGTGTTCCACCAGCCATCTGTTACTTAACCTCCCTAGCGGTATGATTATGTCAGTATTTCTGTGCTCAAAGCGGTACTTTTTTTGCATGGAAATATGTAGTTTTTTTTATTGTAGGCCTGTAATTTTTAGGAATAACTCACTGAAATCTGTCCGAACAAGAGTCTAGTAAACATCCCGGGTATGTTAAAATTTGAAACACAAAATCATAAATTATAATTTAATAAATAATCATAAAAAATAATGTAATAAATTTAATTCAATAATATAATCAAACCAAAAACACTGAAATTTGAATTATAGCGACAAGTTCGCATATCACTGAGCAAAGTCACAAAATCGTTTTCAGTGTCTGATGACGAATTTGCCCACAAATCATTATCTCTCAATTCTGCAAGTAGTTCTAATTTACTATCGCTGTTCTCTAGCTGGTCTAAATCCGCTTTTGACCTAAAGGGACGCTTTTTGGACGCCATGGACATTTCTCAGTTTCAAGGCAGAAAGAACAGTAAAAATGCAGGCAGGGCACAGGACAAAGCACTAGGGACATAATGTATTTGAAATGGTTTGATACAGTAATATTTTACTATGTGATTTTAGTGTACTTAGTGAAAGTCACTTTTTGACATTTTTAAATTTCTCACCAGTTCCATCCCCCGTACATCCCGACGTCGCCGGGAACGGAACCCAGAAGATAGATGCCGGCATCGGCCGGAGGACGCTGCAGGGGGGACATCGCGGGAGCACAGGACAAGGTAAGTGACCGAGGGATCGCGGAGCAACACTGCAGGGTATTCCCGAGTGTAGCTCGGGGTTACCGCTTGTGGTGCTGAAACCTTACCCCGAGCTACACTCGGGAATACCTCTAGGTAGGTTAAACGCCTAAGAGTGCATTTCTTTCATTTTTAATACATTTTTAATACATTTTCTGATTTTGGTTTACTGTGCTACACTATTTTTTCATTAGATGGAGCTCCCCCTCCAGATTACCTGGTAGCATGCCATACTTCGTTGTATCAGTCTTTTCCTAATTAGTGTTGGGCTGCCCATACACCTGCATGTTCTCAGGTTGTACACATTTATGATCTTATTGACTGTCATCTTCACTGTCTTATATTTTGCAGTCTTATTTTATGACATGATTCGCCAGCTTTCACAGATGGTGTGTTAAACCCTTAATTCTGTGAAGGTTATTACAGGATCTTACTTTCTTAAGTTTACATGTTCATTGCAGTCATGTGCACTATGCTATGCACACTAAAAATTCTATAGTCCTTAGTCTATCTCGGGAACAAGCAAAAGAGGGTGGCTATGTTCCTTCATACAGTGGGACCATGGAAAACAAAAGCAATTACCTTTTAACAGGAAGTCAATCATGAAGCAAAAAAAAAAAATGTAGATTTGGAGGATGCTAAAACAATAGAAGGTTCTTTTTTTAAAATTAAGAATACATGCTTGAATTTAGTTTTAATTTTTTTAAACCAGAGTTTTGTGTTGCTTTAAGGGTGTGCGTAAGGTTCAGGAGGGCTATATTTTTAATATGAAGCTAAGATCAATGTCACTGGAACATGACATCAAACTAGTAGTTGATGTTTGATGATACTTGGGTCCCTTGACACAGCTCATCACTGATCAGGCTGTAATTGGCCCATCTGATCACATGATGGCTGTTTCCAACCACAGCCATCATGTAATGTAAACAAACGTTCCTGTCAGTTGATCGCTGTTTCTCCGTGAGTGATGAGAAGGAGAGCTGATCTGTGCCTGCCAGCCAGGAACAGTGAGTTTTGAAGCATTTTAAATTGCTTTCACATACTGATCACCCAGCAAGTGTCCCGTGTCCATCAACATCTGTTAGTGTCCCATTGCAACATCCACATTTGTCGGTGTCCTAGTGGATCATAAACAAATGTTAGTGTCCTAGTGCACAATCAACAATCTGTCAGTGTCCCAGTGCACCAAAATGTCATATTGCCAGGGCACCATCAACATCTGTCACGGTGTCAGCAGTGCAGCAATAAACATCCACACACCTTTCCAGATACTAAGTATGATGGATGAGAATAGCTGGGAACTCTCCCTGTCAGACTCAGATTCCAAGTATGAAAGTAGTGGGTTAGTACAGATTCTGGCATCCAGGCATCCACCAGTAGTGCTGTAAGTCCTGGTGCAATGGCGAGTACAACAGCGCAGAACACCCAGATGATAGGCCAACTACTAGTAGCGGGGTGTCATGTCCACCACAAAGAACTAGTGCCCATACTAGCCTCTCAGACTTGCTTTTAAATCCCATATGGCTGCCCTCTAATTCGGCAGAACCTACAATACCCCGTTATACAGGCCCTCGGATAGAAATGAAAAATGTTACATCAATTTATTTTTTGTACTGATGATTTGCTGAGTTTTATTGTGCAGCAGTGTAATCTCAATGATCAACTTGCCAACCAGTTTGCCAACAACCGAAATAACCTGTCTAACAGTATGCGTTAAAAACAGGGGTTAGTTAGCACACATTTGCAAATACATACGTAAGCCACAGAGCCACATCACAGCACCCTGGTATTCTGTGGTCCTAACTCTACCAATTTTGAGAGCCCCCATAGTAGAGGCACATGTATTTAAAGGATAGATCAAGGGCAGGTGAACCTAAGGGAGCCTACCCCTCTTAAAGGTACAGGAGTGCACTGGACACCCAGCATATAGCACAAAAGCAGCCAGGGTGTCCTAGTGCACCCACTCTCCTACAATTTAACAATACAAAAATAGCAACTGCCCCAGTCTATAACTGGCTTTTGCAGCAAGGATAAGTGAACCAGGCAACGCATGTCAAACAAAAGAAGGATAGAGACCAAGCAGGGGTGAGTGACAAATTACAAACAACCACCGCTGTAGCAGACCGTGATAGGTGAAGAAACGTGACACCCAACCGGACATGACGTCAGGAGATGGCGGATACCGGACCTTGGTTACCTAAGTGATGCGTTTTGGAGCACCTATCAGCTCCTTTCTCAAACCTAATTGGCTGTGGAGACAGTGTTCCAATTTATTGGTACTAAAACTGGTATGGACAGGGTCGGGAATGGTCCCAATTGCCAAAAATAATCAGAATAACTACCACCTCCAGACCGAGCGCATACTTGAGCGATATGCATGAATGGGGGAGGTCCCAAATGGAAAAAACATTTTGAACAGTCCCCACCTGCAAATTAGCTCATATATAAACATAGTAGTATCACTAAACCAAGCTACAATAACACAATAATTACTACACAATGAATGTCCCATGGAAAATTGTAAACATACAATTATAAAGCTGTTAAAAAATTATATAAAACAGCGCAAAGGAAGTATCTGTAACATAGTATAAATAAAGAATAATGGCAAATGTGTTGTAATTGATAATATTCTTCAAATCCTATTACTAAATGGAATTGTTCACAGGATCCCTACTGGGAAAACTTATAAGATGGTACTGATTTCGATTTTCTCATTAAGTCTAGGTTCACACCTGTGTTGTTTTCCGTTGCGTTTTGCAGAAACGCACAGCAGTCCATTTAACATGATTTTGTATGGGACAGGTTCACATCTTTTTTTCACCCTGTGCGTTTTTTTGGAAAGGTTCGGGGACTTGAATGCAAAATGTTGCATTTTTGGTTCTATAGAATTCAATGGAGATGCTGCAAAAAAGCATGTAGTGCATTTCTGATGCGGTTTGATGCGTTTTGACCTTTAATCTGCCCAGCAACAAGTTAAACAAAAACCGAAAAATGCATCAAAAACACATGTGCAAAAGCGCACCATAAAAAGCACTGCAGAAACAAATCAAATGCAAACTGCATAGGTGTGAACCTTTCCTTTGACCCATATGGACCAGCATATCCAAAATGTAAAACCAGTAAGCCTCTTGTACGCATAATTTTTTGAACCATTCATCGGGGGAATAGGATTTTGAAATCCCCTTGATGACCCATACCCTTCCAGGGGTAGGCAACCTGCGGCTCTCCAGCTGTTGCAGGACTACAAGTTCCATCATGCCTCTGGAAGTCATAGCTGTAATTGTCAGTTTTGTAATGTTGCAATACCTCATGGGAAATGTAGTTCCACAACAGCTACAGAGCTGCAGGTTGCCTACCCCTGCCTTAGACCTTAAGTACCGGTACTTTTTTTATGTTGCTGTTTGAAGTGCCTCGGGACACTATGTTTATCAACTCTCTCCTCCACAATTCGGCAATGTTTGCCAAATCATTTCCTTAACCATTTGCCCTCCAGATGATTTACCCCACTTCCTGACCAGGCCATTTTTTGAGATACAGCTCTGTGCTAGTTTAACTGACAATTGCGTGGTCATGCAACGCTGCACCCAAATGAAATTTACGTCCTTTTTCCCCCCACAAATAGAGCTTTATTTCGACAGTATTTGATTACTTGTGCACTTTTTATTTTTTTGTGATCTAAAAAAAAATATGTATACAAAGGTGCAGCGCTAGTATCGATCTATGTGAATAATACAAATATGTGAACTAATATCCAATAATGATTACATGAATAATAAAGTCCAAAAAAAGAGTGCAATGTCCAACAATAATGTGTGAATCAATAGTAATCAACGGTGCAAGGTGACATCTGTGAAGGGTAAATCTGTGACAATCCTCCACTATGCACTCACCAGAAGCAAGAAAAAAACAGGCTCTGTACAGAAATCCCTACAAAAGATGTAACCTTTCCACTGCAGGAAGTAGATATATGGCAAAATAACATCCACTGTGACTGGGCTCTATATGGGTATTCCTTAAGACAGATCTCCCCTACATCAGTCAGCGATCAATCCAGATGTGGAAAATCCTTAAAAGAGCTCCAGACTAGACCCTCATTGGCTAATCAAGGGTCACATGTGCTTGTGCCCCCTTCACGGGCTGCAAACAGGATGGCTCCAGATTTGCTGCACCACAGATAGCTTCCACGGTTTCACAAATCCTCCACTCACAGAAGAGTTATTTCATTCATGAAAGAAGATTAGCGACTGATAGTGCTCTCTCCACTGCCGACATCAAGATGGCCAGCAACTGACCCCATTCCATTCCTATATGTGTTATGATCAACAGGCTTCCTCAGTAGCTACCCACATGGGTGAATAACCCACAGGGACATGTGAGACAATAAATGACAAACTCTGATGAACAATTTTAAAATGACTTGATGTCATATGTTTTCTCTTTTATGGTAAAGTGTCTTTGACCATGTGACCATGTGTAACAAAGTTACATGTCAGACAAAGGGGCTTTCTGCACTGATACATCCCTTTGAGAGAAGAAAACATGGATAGAGTTTGGGAAGGTTCTGTTCTCTTTAATTTGCTAATTTTTAATATTGGGGGCCTTACCAGACGCCATTTTGGGTACCTGGGTGTATCAGGGCTCTGTCCACAGCAGAGGTACTCGGAGACCTGACATTCCTGCCAGTACCTTGCATGGCCGCAGAAATGCACACTGGCGAAAATCTGCGCATTGGCGCACAGATGCGAGCTGGAACAACACATGCATACTGGCGCATAGTTATGCACGCATTAGCCCATTTTGGCGCCAGATGGCCTTTATAAGGAAGCCCATCACTCCCTCAAATTGCTGGTTGATCTCTGGCTCCCCAGAACCTTTGTCCGTGTTCCCTTGCTACTGTGATCTGCTGTTACCAATTTGGCTTGTTCCTGGACCTGTCTTCTCTGCCTGCTCTCCTGATCTGACCCCAGCTTGACTAATGGATATTCTCACCTGCACTCCTGATCTGACCCTGGCTTGGCTAATGGATATCCTCACTTGCTCTCCTGTGTATGATAACCTATTGACTATGTCTGCTCCAATCTGCATCTGATCTTGGCTTTGAACCAACTCCTCTGTGGTCCTCTGCTACTCTGAAGACCTGCGTACCTCTCACGGGTGCCACCTGTCTGCAGACACTATTCCAGTGCATCAGCTGTGCTCCTGGGTGTACCTCTGACAAGCACTCCTACAGGCAACCCATGCTACTTTGGGCCTGACTCCTTCTATCTTATATCCAGGGGAGTCTGAAACTTAGCCGCAAGGGAAGGCCTCTAACACCAGGTACGTGATAGGGTGATAACAGAGGTAAAATGTGGATCCTCAAGCAGGATGGACCAATGTCTTTTAAAGATTTGTTCCATCCTCCTATGCTGACAATGGAATTGTGTGACAAAACGGACAGATTTAGAAGTGTCAGAGGGGCATTTTTTAAATTATTTTATTCTGGTCAAGGTAAAGTTGAAAGGCAGTTCATCCGTTCTAGTACAATTGTGATACAGTCGACAAAACTGGCTCTTGAGAATGTTATTCAGCAAGGATGGTGACAGCTAGAAAAATGGAGGAACAAATTACCGGCTGTTGGTTTGGTCTAATTGGTAGCATAGTTGGTATTTCCCTCATGATATAATGTGAGATCCAGAAAAGCTAGAGACAAGCTATCACATACAGAGGTAAAAGAGAGACCAAAGGTATTGGTGTTGCTGTGAGAAAGAAAGGCAATGACATCAGATTCAGACAAATCCCAGATGATAACTATATCATCTATGTACAGCCCATAAAAACTATATGGGCGGCGAGTGGATTATTTTGCAAGATGTGATGGGCCTCTCACAACCCCATAGTCAAATTCTCGTAACTGGGGGCAAAATTGGCCCCCATAGCAGTGCCCGTGATTTGGAGGTAAAATTCATTATCAAAACAAAAATAATTGTTAGACAGAACATAGTAGCCTCCAAGAATGAATTTGGCCTGAGTGTGGCTAAGCAACAGGTTTTCTATCAGGAAGTGCTGTACAGCCAATATTCCAATATCATGAAGTATTGAAATGTACAGAGAGCATACGGCAAGGGAAACCTACTTGTATATGGGCTCCCAAGTATATTTGCTTAGCATATCCATGAGATGTATGCCATCTCTAATATAGTCTGTTAATGACTGGGCTAAAGGTTGTAGAAACTAATCTGCTGACGTCAAGTCCGGCCATGCCTTTCACTGTGGTTCTGGCATCACTTCCAGTTCAGCGCCTCTCACAATCTACTACAACGGTGGTTGTTTGCGGTTTGTCGCTCACCCCTGCTTGGTCTCCATCCTCCACACCGCTATTGATGGACTTCTGGATCCGCATACTGAGGCCTGTTTATGACTACAAGGGCACTACTTGTCTACCCATGTGAGTGCAATATTGATGTTTTTAATAAAAGTGTTTTTTTTACTCCACTTAGAGGTGCCCCCTTACATTGAATATGGGACTGACAAAAAAATGAAGCCCATGCCTACTGGTCCACCCACCCCGTACATCACATGCCAGTCTATTCTACTATGTCCAGAACATGAGATGGTCGTGAGGTTTTTCCACTTTAACAATATTACCCAGAGCCCACCTTGAAATTATCCTAACTACGGCAAGCTGTTCGAAATTCAGTCACTGATCAATTTTTTTCCAGTTCAAGGAAATGTTTACTCCTGACAAAAAAATTGTGTTGTTGATTTTACTGGAAGGCTGGGCATTAAACAGCGCATCCCCTGTAAGCGTGCCAAATATGGAGTACACTTCTACAAGATATGCAACAGAGACACAGGAAATGCATATAACTTCAAAATGTATGAGGGAAAGGACAGTCAGCTAGAGCCCCCTGGATGCCCTACCTATATGGGGACTAGTGACAACTTTTAGACCCGCTATTTGAAAAGGCTTACTATCTGTAGGTTGATAATTTCTAGACATGTCCCCCCACTATTCCTCCATCTCCATCTCAAACAAACTGTGGCCTCTGGGAAAGTGCGGACAGTGCGGGCCAGCCACAAGGGCTTCCCACAAAGATTGGTTGCCACAAAACTCAAAAGGGGGAGTCAGCCAGTTTGCAGAATGAAGAGATACTAGCCCTAAAGTGGAAAGATAAAAGATGTTTATATCCTTTCCTCAATCCATGATGACACCCCGGTGGAACTTCAAAACACCCATCCAAACACAAAGGTCCCATCCAAACACCCATGACTATAACCAGTTCTTGTGGGGTTGGATTATGAATGACCAAATGTTACAGCCCTGCTTAGCCACCAGGAGATCAATCTAGTGCTATAAAAAGGTATCCATCTATGTCATCTTTTGTGCACACACAGACCCCTATCCTACCTTAATTACCAAGAGGACATTGTTACAACCCTTCTCTGTCTGGATGGCCCTGAAGACTCTAGAGCTTCAGGGCTGTAGATAATTTATTCTTCTGGGGGGGTCACATTTTTGCCGCCCCCCCACAACTTCTCCCCTTTGAAGGAAGGATGAAAGAAAGGGGTGGGTGGAAAGAAGGGTGGAAGGAAGGAAGGAAGGAAGAGGTGGGTGGAAGGAAGGAAGGGGTGGGAAGAAGGAAGGAAGAGGTGAGTGGGAAGAAGGACGGAAGAGGTGAGTAGGAAGAAGGAAGGAAGAGGTGAGTAGGAAGAAGGAAGGAAGGGGTGAGTGGAAGGAAGGAAGGGGTGGGTGGAAGGAAGGAAAGGAAGGGTGGGTGGAAGGAAGGAAGGAAGGAAGAGGTGAGTGGAAAGAAGGAAGAAAGGGGTGAGTGGAAGGAAGGAAGAGGTGGGTAGAAGGAAGGGGTGGGTGGATGGAAGGATGGAAGGAAAGAAGAGATGGAAGGAAGGGGTGGGTGGGTGTAAGGAAGGAAGGAAAGGTGGATGAGTGGAAGGGAGGGGTGGGTTGGTGGAAGGGGGGTGGAAAGAAGGAAGGTAGGGGTGGAAGGAAGGGAGGAGTGGGTGGAAGGAAGCAAGGAATGGGTGGAAGGAAGGGTGGGTGAAAGGAAGGAAGGGTGGAAGGAAGGGAGAGGTGATTGGAAGGAAGGAAAGGAGAGGTGGGTGGAAGGAAAGGAGGGGTGGGTGGAAAGAAGGAAGGGGTGGATGGAAGGAAAGGGGTGGATGGAAGGGAGGGGAGGGTGGAAGGAAGGCTGCTACTCCTGCTCTCCCTCCCACCGCCGCTGTATTCCCGGACTTCCCGCCGCTGTGTTCTCACTGCCAAGCCCAAATTTTGAGGGCTGCAGCCTGCAACCAGGGATGGATGACAACTCTCCTCTGGGGGGGGGGTCAGACCCCCCTGACCCCTACCTTATCTACGCCCCTGCAGAGCTTAACACATGCTTTGTCCTATACTAAAGATTTATAGATGATATTATTTGTATTTGAAAAGAAGACCATCATCTATTGATGGATTTGTTACCCTAATCAAAACAATGGGAATTTAAAATGGGTGTAAACTTCAGACATGAAATTTGAATAAAGTATATCCCTCTATAGTGTGTGCTTGTCCCAGTCCATAGCACTAAATGTAATTTCTGTCCACTGCTTTGTTCCTCTGCTTTCAATACGAGTCACTTCTAAAAAGTTTCCCAGGCACCAAGAGAAAACCTCTTTCCAATCAATTGTCAGAGCTCTCAACTGATGTAACTTCAGCTCCCCTCCCCCTGCTTTTCAGAGCTGAGAGATCATGTCAATATCCTATACTTAGAATGGATGTAGAGGAAAGATGGCTGCAGGTACAACTTATGCAGGAGGACTTCTTTCATCTCTGTGTATCACCTCAGGCCAGTCACTTCACTCAGTATATGGAAGGGTGTACAACCACTCTAAACTTTAACACAAGGATTGATTTTTTTTTTTTATGTAACCTTAACCGCTTTCCGCCCACCCGCCCGCAATGTACTGCAGCTGGGCAGCAGCTACAGGAAAAGCAATGTACCCGTACATTGCTTTGGCTGTAGTAACACTGCGGACCCATCGAAATGAAGATCCTGGTGAATGGGACCCGATGATCATGCAATCCCATGATGACAATGTAAGCAAAGCTGTTATGAATCAATCTCATTCATAACAACTCTTTCTCTTCCTAATGAGCTGTGATTAGTCCACAGCTGCCACATAATACATGGGGCCAATCACAGCACCCTGTACCATGTGACCAGCTCCAGCCAATCACAGATCACTATCTCGAGGTGTCAAAAACCTAACTCATTCATGACAGTTCATGAATGAGTTAGGTTCATGACAGCAAGCTTTGCATTGCAGGAGAAATTATCTTTATTTCTCCTGCAAAGTAAAGTGTAATCAAAAAACAAAATCCCTGATCACCCCCCTCCCACATACACACACAGTAGTACAATGGTACTATGTTAACATTGTAAAATAAATAAAAAATACCATATTGAGAATTTAAAAAAAAAAAATTTTAAGGTTTTTTTTTTTTTTTTTTTAACTACTTGCCAACCACTTAGCGAGCAGCAGCTCTTGGAAAAGCGATGTAATCTTGCGTCGCTTCCTGTTTTTGGGTGTGAACGCGACTGCGCCCCCTGCTGCCCCCCCTGGTCGGTCCAGGGAGAAAAAAGAGAACAGCACAGAGTAAAAGCAGTACATTTTACACACACACATTAACACATTTAACCTAGCGACATCAGATAACGTCAGGGTCAGTAAGCGCCCCACCCAGCCAATATAATGATCATGAACAGAACTATACTAGTGCCTCCTTTGTATAGTGTCCCCAAAAATGCAGTGTTAGAAGCCCTGTTCGCTGCCAGCACTAGCCCTTCTGCTATTTTTCATGGAAGATTTGTAGCAATTGATAGTGTGCCAAAGCAATTTATACGCAGAACAATACATTACTGCCCACCCAAATTCAGCTCTTCCCAGACAATTCGCATGGAGACCTATCACGGTTTCTGAATTTAAAACTTTTTTGGGTCTAACCCTCAATATGGTCATTACAAAAAAGAATGAATTGCAGTCATATTGATCCATAGAGCCAATTCATCGTATGCCAGTGTTCTCTGCTGTTACATATATGCCCAACATGGACCAGCAATGTACTCTTACGTCGCTGAATTATGAGTGGTTATACCGGGATGATGCTATTTATTTATTTATTTCAGGTACTTATATAACGCCGTCCATTTACACAGCGCTTTTACATATATATTGTACATTCACATCAGTCCCTGACCCTCAAAGGGGCATAAAATCTAACGTCCCTAACTCACATTCATACATACTAGGGCCAATTTAGACAGGAGCCAATTAACCTACGAGCATGTCTTTGGAGTGTGGGAGGAAACCAGAGTACCTTGGAGGTACCTGGAGGAAACCCACGCAGGCACAGGGAGAACATGCAAACTCCAGGCAGGTGGTGCCGTGGCTGGGATTCGAACCAACAATCCTAGTGCTGCCAGGCGGAAGTGCTAACCATTTAGCCAGTGTGCTGCTCTGTGCTGTGCTGCAGGATGATGCTATAGGCATCATCCTGGTATCTAACAACTGTGCATTAAAATTCTAAAAAAGTGTATTTTCCCCAAAAGATTTGCGTTTGAAAAATCGCTGCACAAATACCGTGTGATGTAAAAAATTTCAACACCCACCGTTTTATTCTCTAGGGCCTCTGCTTGGGGGTTCAAAGTAATTTTCTAGCAAATAACTGGTTATTCATGTGAACAAAAAGTGCCAGAAAAGGCTTGGTCTTCAAGAGTGGGTGATGTGTGGCATAAGCTTCTAATGTTTGCCCTGAAATGCCAGGATAGTAGAAGCAACCCCTCCAAATGACCCCTTTTTACCAAGGTATTTGCTAAAAGGCATGGTCAGTATTTTGCAGATCTCATTTGTTGCCACGTTTTTGGAAAACGAAGAAAGAAAACAAAAATTTTCTTTTTTCTTTTTCAAAACCCTGTGACACAAATGATATCTGTAAAATACTCATCATGCCTCCTATCAAATTCCCTTGGGTGTCTACTTTCCAAAAAGAGGTCATTTGGGGGGGTCTTTGTACTATCCTGGCATTTTAGGGCCTCCAAAACTGTAATAGGTAGTGGGGAAGTGATATGAGTAAATATGCCCTTTGAAAGCCTGGAGGTGGTCATTGGATTTTGGGGGCCTGTATGTAGCTAGGCTGCCAAAACGACTCTCACATGTGGTATCCCCATACTCGGGAGAAGTAGAAGAATGTGTTTTTGGGTGTTATTCCACATATACTCATGGCATGCATAAGCAATCTATCATTAAATTAACAACTTTGTGTAAAAAATACAAATAAAAATAAAAATTGTCATATTCAAAAAATTTGTGGCAAAAACTAAAATGTTCCAAGGACCGAACATGCCTCTCTGCAACATCTTTGGAGTGTCTACTTTCCAAAATAGGGTCATTTGTAAATTCCAATATATGCCCATATGGAAGAAAAATATATTTGAAATATATTTTAAAAATATTCTTCCCAAATATATTGAAATATATTTGAAATGCTACACTCATTAAAATGCAATGGTCAATCCAACATAGCATGGCTGGAGCAGTCTGCGCATGCACGGCAGCATGTAATGCTGCTCATGTGCAGAGTGCTCTGGTGGTGCCATTTTTGAGTTGTTGATTTAGCACTGTGATGGCTTGGAGCCTGCACACTACACATTTTATATTACCCAGCAGCTCATGGGGACAAATCCAGGGATGCTCATTTAATGGGGACATACTCCTCACTACAGGGGCAATCCCCTAAACAAGGGGACTAATGGCAATCTTAGCCTATATTAAATTGTCAAAAATAACTAACATTTTTATTGCTATTCCAATGCTGATGTTATAAAGTGAAAGTGTACGCTGTGATCATAAATTTGATTTAATGCGGGACTAAACTCTCTTAATCAACATTAACAAGGTTTGTTTCTTATGCTGCTAGCATTCGTAAATGGAAAGGAAGGTATGTTTTATTTACTTGGTTTAAACTTGTTTTTACATTTCTTCAGTTGCTTCTTGCTTTCTGGCCTAAGTCAAAAAGATGTCATACATCCCAAGAGACTTTACATTTTGTTTTCTTTCAGTTGGAAGAGGATCTTTTTTTTTAACGAAGCACACCCTCCTGCCTGAATGCAAGAGCTAAGAGCAGATGGATTCCAGGAAGAAACTGCTGCAGGAATCATCTGCCCTTACTCAGAATGGCCGAGGCTAGAAATGCTAGGGGGTGCTTTTCAAAGTGGTTTCTCAACAAAATAAAGCATGGAGACATGTATGGATGGATGGGTAGGTTTGCTTTGAATATTAGTTAAATAGCGTTTTCAGTTTGTGGTGCTCAGATACAGTTAAGTTCTGCTTTAAGTCACCTGACAAAGACATCCTTGATTTAATGGCTCTGCTCTCCCCTGCTACTATTACTAATAATAGTAATGACAAAAGCCAACTTGGATGGCTGGGGTGGAGTACTGGGCCTTATCATGTTACTAAACCCATGACCTTGCATTCACTTTATCTGGTCTCCCACAGTACAAAACACATGGAAATGCAATTATTTTAGTAAATATAAACTGCTAAATACCTTTTCTCATCAGCAGTATATAGCAGTCTTGTGACTTCTATCAATGTCCAGCAGAGCACTAGTTAAAGCTTGTAGGAGTAGTTTTCATTCTCCCCTGATCATCCTATGAAACTGCAGGTCCCCTGACCCTCTCTTTTGGCCCTGTGCACCCTCCCTAAGAGAAAAAAATTACTATCTATCCATACACACCAAACTGAGCATGTGCATCCTGCCCCCAAGGCTCTGTTCTATCAGTATATGGATTGAGGACAGTGGAAGAAGGGGGGGAATCACAGAAGACAGGATCAAACATCCTTTGTACACAATGCAGAGGATTAACTGCTTTGGTTCCACAGTGAGTATAACAAGCGTGCTTTACTGTATACACAGACTGATTTTACTGTTGTGGGTTTAGTAACACTTTCAGTCTTGGAGGAGGCCTTGCTTCCCATCAATGGACTCTACTTCTCTGGATGAACCTCCAGGAGTGACATCCTGTATGGTTGCAATAAGACATTGCCACAGCTGTGGAGTATTAAAACTACTGGGGAAGGTGGGAGACCAAGAACACGATGGCATCACTGGAAGTGATCTACATCCTGAATTGGTTAGAAATGCAAGTGTTGTATCTGGTTCTTGGAACCAGTAAACCCAAAACAGGTGTGCTGTCAGCAACACATCCAATATCATCACACTGATTGGAGTCAAGGTTGGCTCACTCCTGTCTCCAATTAGCTCTGGGAGAAATCATTAAGCTAGTGCCTCACATACTTTTTCCTCCCTGCACTGTGAATGTTTACATGTTATGTGCAATTAAACCATGGCAACATCTAATGTTTGTGTTGTATTATGTTCAGCAGACTGTGTTCTTCTATTGTTGTGACTTAGATGACGTTCAGAGCACATTTTATGCCCAATTCATGCAAAACTTCACGTAATCCCAAGGGGTTCACATACTTTTTCTTGCAACTGTACATGTCAGGGGTAGAAAACTGGCAGATTATTTCAGCAGAAAAGCTGTGGATCAGAGAGAGTGGGCCCTTCATTCAGAGGTCTTCCAACCAATCTGACAAACATTAGTGATGCCAAATGTAGATCTGCTGGTGATACATCTCAGTTGGAAACTGGACAGGTTTGCAGCAGGGTAAGAAGACTCTTGGGCAGATGTTGCACATGCACTCAGCAGCAAAGCTGTGGATCAGAGAGAGTGGGTCCTTCATTCAGAGGTCTTACAACCAATCTGACAATCATTAGAGATGCCAAATGTAGATCTGCTGGTGATACATCTCAGTTGGAAACTGGACAGGTTTGCAGCAGGGTTAAAATACTGTTGGGCAGATGTTGCACATGCACTGGTAGCCAGGTGGAAACGCATATTCTCTTTTATGGCTATTTGCTTGTGAAGCTATTGGCAAACCTCCTACTTTGGATAGAATTGGGGGGAATTCTGGTGATCCTGGTGGCTCCAGATTGGCCCCGTAGGTCACTGTATGCGGATCTCAATTTAATGGTAGTGGGCACTACCTGGCATCTACCACTGCCAGAAGACTTGTCTCAAGGGCCCATTTACCTAGGTGACACCAAACCGTGACAAAGTTGAGCAGTGTCACAGGCTGTGTAATAGACATTATTATCTATACAGATTCAGAAGTTTTAGTTTGGTATTCCAGGAATGAAAATGCATATAAACCTTCAATTTTCTGATTATAAGAGTATATTTAACACATTGTTCCTTTTGATAACAGCTTATTATAAATATATATTTACTTCAAATACCTCGCCCTAATCTTTTTTTTTATTCCTCTATGAAATATCGGGACAAACAAGTTTTCTTTTTAAATGGATTTGTTATTGGCTAAATTATTTAGGAAGAAAAAAAAAGTACAAAAATACATTTTTTGGTTTGACTAATGTTACTATACATACAAAGTACAGATTTAATTCTGCAGTTTGTTCCATTTATTAGCCAAAAATCGTTGGTCCTCTAATAACTAGATGTTTGGTGAGACCTACATGGAAAGCTCTGAGCTGTAAAATGTGTTTCAGTTTTCTTTGTATCTGCATAGTACAAGGAAATATGACTATAAAAGACCATAAAAAAATTATATATGTTATTAAAAAAATCACTGTGAAAAATGCAACAGTTTAGAGCTGTAAAATGCAGGAAATATGTGTTTATGGATGACTTGAGTGTATGAATTAAAATGATTTAAAATGTCATTTCAATGAGCTGCCTGTGATAAAAAGCCTTCATAGCATATAGAACTTTTCTTTCCTGAGCCACCCCTGGAGAAAGTTATTAGTTTGAGCATTCACATCAGCACAATTTGCTTGCCTACCAGAGAGAGCGAGTAAGGTCATGTTGGCACAGAATGCCTAACATTTCTCTAGCTTTACATAGCTTCTGTAAAGAGCTTCGTCACAATAAGTTGTTCACATTGCAACCTAGAACACCATATAACTAATATTTACCTGTAGTGTGGCTAAAATGCACGTAATCTTTTTACACTGACCACAATTTGGAATTTCTTTGTGAATGAACATTTTCTAAACTAAACACATATCTCAGTTCATTTACATTTGTATGTAAACATGATGAACTAAAGAACCCCATCAGGAAAGTACGATACTGTTTTAATTTAGCTGTTGTAGCTGTTTACCTGTTACAGGCCAATACAATTATTACATTTCTGCTATCGGCGTCTTGCAGTATAAGGTTATTTAGCAATATTTTGTGTTAAGTTTACCAGGGGTTAAGGTAGAACTAAAGGCAAAACCTTTTTTTCTCATTTTAGCTAAAGTAAGGCTATAAACCATGTTTTTTGTATTTATTTTGTTGTACTTTATGTCAGGGGACCAAGACAAAAAGTAAGGCTCCTTTCACACGACCTATCCAATCAGGTCCACCTGTCCATTTTTCAGGCCAACCTGATTGGAACCTCCATTCTCCTCTGTGAAATGTTGGTGTAAATGGATATGTGTTTGTTTACATCCAACTACCCACAGAGGAGTGTCCATGTCTATTTTGCATAAGTGGAGCGGACAGGGACCTGTCATCTCCCTGCTCAGTTGGGATCAGCAGATGGATCCCCTACTGGGCAGATGGGGCAGATTCTGTTCCATTTGAAAGGGGCCTTAGGGTAAATCCCTCCAAGATAAGGGAATCCCTGCTTGTAACTAGAATTAGTGTTCCCATTGAATGATTTCCCTTCTATTTTTGTTCTGGCGAGAATACAAAATTTGGGATTTGCTTTTACTTTACTTTAATAGCATTCGGTAAACAGAAATTATAAAGAGGGTGAATCTCCCCAGTGGGAGCACAGGCAGTAATAAAAACCTGTAGATGTTCCAATTCCTCTCCATTCTATTCAAAACAAAACAAAAATTTTGCCTTTAGTTATACTTTAAATAGAAAATGCAAAGTCTGCCATTTGTAACAGATGAGACTAATTACAATGTAATATCAGGGCTCTCCAAATTTTCTAAACAAAGGGCCAGTTTACTGTCCTTTATGACAGTCAAACTTTATGAGGGCTGGAGTAGAAAAGGTCCTGACATCAGTGGGAAAGAAATAATACCCCATTATTTGGTGTCAGTGGGGAGAATTCTGCCCCATCATTGATGTCATTGGGCCCTATCATTGATGTCATTGGGCCCTATCATTAGTGTCACTGGGAGGAATTGTGCTCCATCGTTGATGTCATTCGAAGGAGTTGTGCTCCCTTCATTGGTGTAAATGTGGGGAATTGTACCAAATTGTTGGTATCAATATATGAAATAGCGCCCCAAGGACCAGATATAAGCAAACAAAGGGCCACATTTGGCCCCCAGGCTGCAGTTTGGAGACCACTGCATTAAAATATTAAGATAGGCTCTATACAAATGAATTGATTTAAGTACTTTAATTAGTGAATTGCTGTACACCCATTTAAGCCAATGGTTTACTCACCTTCCAGCTTCTGAGGGATTCCCAAGGAGAGTTCTTCACTCCCAACTATCCTGTTTATAATCCTTCAAAAGTCACAGTAAATTATAGTTAATTTGCCTTTCTTCTGTACATTTTGGCTATGTATTTTAAATGAAAGTTGAAGTATTAACATGTATAGCCTATGATGCAGGAGATGATAGAGTATATGTGTATGTATATATATGTGTGTGTATATATATATACATTTTGCACATACTGTATAATACTGAGGTTATTGAGCAAAGTGCTTTTACATTTTTTTTTCAGTTTTAGTAGTCATGGTCAGGCCAAACAATATATAGAAAAATTGTGTTTGAAGTATTGCACATAAACATCATGTAGACTTTTGCCCTGTGAAGTGTCCAAGGAATCTGGACAGCTGCAATCAGAAAAATCATCTTTATTGAAGATATAAAAGCACCATCATAAAGCAAAAAAATACTGTGGAGATAGTGTTTTGCACTCTCAGTGCTTACTCATGACTTCTTGTCCTGTCAGTCTTTGGAGCCCTGGTTTGCATTTCACACATCTATTTATCATGTGTAGTGGTAAGTTTGTTTTTGAAAGTGAAATTTACAAACGTGAATTGGAAATTTCTAAATGACTTTTCTCCTGTCTCAAAGCTTAAGCTGAAATTTCAACTCCACAGTGCTTTGCTAATATGTATGAGGAAAAATGCACTTAGATTCAACTGTAATAACCTTACTGGACATCTTTACACAAATGTTAAGGCTACATTCACAGGGCCGTAAAAAAAAAAATAACTCTACAAGCCTTTTTACTTATGGATCTGAATGCAGCTGCATTGTCAATGGAGACATTCACACAGTTCTGATCCATAACACAAAATACAAATATTTACTGATCATTATGCATGAACATTGTGCTAGAAAAATGTGTAATAAGATCAGTAAAATGTTTATGCTCATGTGAATGTAGCCTTATATTACAGTAAACTGGTCCCTTTAGTAAATTTACAAGTCTGCATTAATATATTCCTGACTTCACTATACAGTATATAGCAACAGTATCATTTAAAAAATGACTTTTACCATTACCAAAAGGCCTTGAGTCAGCAGGACCGGTATTTGCTCCTTTGTGCAAAGAGGAACAGGATGAGCACTACAACAGCCCTACAAAATGACCTCCAGAAAGCCACAGGTGTGAATGTCTCTGACCAAACAATCAGACACAGACTTCATGAGGGTGGCCTGAGGGCCCGACATCCTCTAGTGGGCCCTGTGCTCATTGCCCAGCATCATAGAGCTCGATTGGCTTTTGCCATTGAACACCAGAATTGGCAGGTCCGCTACTGGCACCCTGTGCTTTTCACAGGTGAGAGCAGGTTCAAACTGAGCACGTGAAAAATGTGAAAGGGTCTGGAGAAGCTGTGGAGAATGTTATGCTGCCTGTAACATCGTTCAGCATGACCATTTTGGTGGTGGGTCAGTAATGGTTTGGGGAGGCATGTCCATGGAGGGACACACAGACCTCTACAGGCTAGATGATGGCACCCTGACTTCCATTAGGTACCAGGATGAAATCCTTGACCTATTGTAAGACACTACGCTGGTGCAGTGGGTCATGGGTTCCTCCTGGTACACGACAATCTCTGGCCTCATGTGGTGAGAGTATGCAGGCAGGTCCTGGAGGATGAAGGAATTAATACCATCGAATGGCCCCCATGCTCGCCTGACCTAAATCCAATAGAATACCTCTGGGATATCATGTTTCAGTCCACCCGATGCTACCAAGTTGCACCTCAGACTGTCCAGGAGCTCAGTGATGCCCTGGTCAAGATTTGGGAGGAAATACCCCAGGACACCATCCGTCGTCTCATTAGGGGCATGCCCTGGCATTTTCAGGCATGCATACAAGCAAGTGGGGAACCATACAAACTACTGAGTACCATTTTGAGTTGCTGCAATGAAATTTCAGCAAAATGGACTAGCCTGGTGTATAATTT
This sequence comes from Staurois parvus, assembly GCF_062004578.1. Classification (NCBI taxonomy): domain Eukaryota; kingdom Metazoa; phylum Chordata; class Amphibia; order Anura; family Ranidae; genus Staurois; species Staurois parvus. The sequence continues at coordinate 12,475,970 of NW_028318430.1, read as the reverse complement.
TTTCACTTTGATTTGCAGGGTGTCTTTGAATTCAGTCCTCTGTAGCTTTATAATTTTCATTTCCATCAAACGATGGGGCATCCCTACGTTTCTAACACATTACCCAGTCCATATCAGTACAGATGTCCAGCATATTTTTCCCCATTGAGATCTGATGTGTTTTCAAAGTGTTCCTTTAATTGTTTTGAGCATTGTATCTTGATTTTCAGATCAGGCACAACTTCAGCAACAGTAGCATTACTCATACTGTAGCTGTCTGAGGCATTTCTTGCTGTTTAACAGCTCCTCTCACATTCTTGTGAAAGTTAAAGAAGTCCCTGTAGGGAAAAGGTCCTGTACCTGCGCTCTCTTACATACATAAGAGGGAATCCAGTGTCCTGATGAAGCTCACGGTCACGTGCGCAAAACTCGTTGACGTAGGTGGGTGAAACGTATTGACATAGGCAGTCCCTCGCTGCCTGGACACCTCGTCGCGGACCTTTCCGCTTGCCCTAAATGGATCTTGATATAGAGCGCCATATGTAAAGACTGTCATCATAAAGTCCTAGTATATCCTGTGGAGGACTGGATATCAGCTGTCATAGCCCGGAAAGAGCATTAAAAGCCCGTCTTCATGAAGCCACAGCATACCATGTGGAGGACTGGATATCAGCGAGCATAGCCCGACACAAGCACAGTCCAATACTTCAGAGAGGTGAGAGCCCTCGGGCATACTACATGCAATTGTGTATCAATACCTATGCCACTATTTCAATCTAATTATTGTATTAATTGTCTGTGTCTCCACCATCGTGCTAGTGGCATGCTAAATCCATATCTTGCATTAACTCACGGGTTACGCTCCCTGTGCCCACTGGGGCTGTCCACAATCCCGATATACGGTATGTCATAAGGGCATTGGCTACACATGGACATAATTGAGTGATAGATTCACCTTATGGCTGGCCTTCTGATTATTGAGTCACACTACATGTTTGCTCAGCCTGCCCTGTCTATCTAGTTTTTTCACTGTGGATTAACCCTATCCCACCCTGGTTGGGGCATCCACTCCTATATCATGGTCCATTGCAACAACGGACTTTCGTTATATGCAACTCATGTTGTACATGACAGTGGAGCTTTAAAGGATATTTACCCACATAGGGACGTTGGTGTACCTGCTTTACGGAATATTCGGTGACCCATTGGGGTCTGGCCACCATCCTTTGGAGGGGGTTAGTTCCATCACGTAGTAGCAGACGGATTGATTTGATTAGTCCACTATGTGACAAACTTTCTATAATGACTATTCCTTAGACGGATGGTCTGTTATGCTACACATACCCTTAGATGCAGAGTATGAATGGCAGCGTGTGCGAGTGGGTGAGCTTAAAACTAAAATAAAACTTTGATCTCAATAAAGCTGTATGGTATAGTTACACTGCGGTTGGTCCTCCTTTAAAGCCTCTGTAAGGGTGGCCCCTTTGGCCCCCTATGTGTCTTTTCTTCTATACATGAATATGGCTTTGGAGTACCGCACTGTAAAATATATGGCGAGTTGGTGATTATGACCAGTAACTACTGTATTGGTTGAGCTCTCCCCTAAGGGGATACAGTACATACCCTTATATAGTATGTATTTTATCTTCTTTGTTATAAAAGGGAATCCATGCTAGACTCACATGACAAACTCAAATTGTCTTTCACTATCAGCAACTTATCTTACTTTTTTGCTTGCCACCATAGAACAACATACAGTCATGGCCATCAGATAATGCACCACTTCACCCAGAAAATTGTTGCAATTACAAATGTTTAGGCATTCTAATGTTTATTTCTTTTGTTTGTATTAGTATGACACAAAAAGGTGGAGAACCAAAAAGGCCAAATCTGACACATTCCACGCAAAACTTCAAAAATGGACTGGACGAAATTATTGGCACATTCTCAAAATTGTAAAACATAATTGCATTCCAAGTTTGTCACACCAGCAACCAGTTAAAATGGTGAAAAATGTACTCAACCTTTCTGTTGTGTGTCTCTGTGTGCCACATGCAGCATGGAGAAAAGAGAGAGCAGCAAATAATTGTCTGAGGATTTGTGAACAAAAATTGTGGAAAAGCATGGACAATCTTAAGGTTACAAGTACATCTTAATGTTCCTGTGTCCACTGTGCGCAACATTGTCAAGAAGCTTACAGCCCATGGCACTGTAACTATTCTCCCTGGACGTGGGTACAGGGTACAACTGTGTCAGCTCACACTATACGTTGCTATCTGAATGAAAAGGAATGCTATGGTAGGAGACCCAGGAGGGTCCCACTGCTGACTCAAAAACATAAAAATGCCAGATTGGAGTTTGCCAAAACTTACCTTTTTGGAAGAATGTGCTGTGGACAGATGAAACAAAATTACAGCTTTTTGGTAAAGCTCATCATTCTACTGTTTTCAGAAAGGCAATGATGCCTTTAAATAAAATAATACAATCCCTACAGTCTAACATGGTGGAGGTTCACTGATGTTTTGGGGCTGTCTTGCTGCTTCAGGCACTGGATGTCTTGACCGTGTGCATGGCATTATGAAATCTGAAGACTACCACAGAATTCTGGGTTTCAATGTAGGGCCCAGTGTCTGAAAGTTGGGTCTCCGTCAGAAGTCATGGTTCTTACAGCAGGACAATGACCCAAAGCACATGTCAAAAAGCACCCAGAAATGGTTTAAGACAGAGCGCTGGAGAGTATTGAAATGGCCAGCAATAAGTCCAGATCTCAATCCCATAGAGCACTTGTGAAGAAATCAAAACAGCAGTTGGGAAGAGGAACCCTTCCAATCTGAGAGACCTGGAGCAGTTGGCAAAAGAAGAATAGCTCAAAATTCCAGTAGAAAGGTGTAAGAAACTTATTGATGGTTACAGGAAGTGATTGATTTCAGTTATTTTTTCCCAGGGGTGTGCTACCAGGTCCAGTACATTTTTGGAGTTTTGGAAAGAATGTGTCAGATTTGTTTTATGTTACCCCACTTTTTTGTGTCATACCAATCAAAAAAAGAAACCAACATGAGAATGCCTAAACATTTGTAATTGCAACAATTTTCTGGGCAAAATGGTGCATTATCTGACAGAAATGCAGGGGTACCAATATTTTTGGCCATGACTGTATGAGCAAGTGATGTTACTTTTTTGACTGCTTTCATAAAATAACAAAGTTGAGAAATGTGTTTAAACTGTCCATAGGTCCCAGTATGTACAATAAGTTTAAAAATGTTTAAACATTGGTTTTTCAGTATATATTTGAGTAAATACTTTGTTTTCATATGGTGTTCCAGCCAGAGCTAGATTTCCAGCACTGGAGCCTGTGGGCAAACAACTTTTAGCACCCAATGCAACAGCTTTCTCCCCTGGATCATTTATTTTACACATGCATTTTTTTTATTGGTCCTAACTAGGGATGAACAAATTTGCCAATGTTTGATTCATGGATAGCTTCACAAAACATACACAAAATTTGGAAATTCTTAAGGTTCCCTTAAATTCCTTGAGAACATTGGGGATCTATGAGGGGTGATTCTTAAAATTCAATTTGTTTTGTTAGGCTAATAAACAAACTATTGTCAATAAAGTGTGTAGGACGTACGGCACTGCCATGGGGGACATGTACCAAAGTCATCCTTAAAATAAAAAAATAAATAAATACATAACATACAGCAGGAAGAGGGATTTTTTTATTCAGCTTTGAGGAGAAAATTGATTGTTATTTCTTTTAGAAGTAGTTTACATACAGCAGCACCCCTATCTGACATCTTGCAGTTAAACAAAGGCTTTTTTCAGGTAGTGACATGTGTCCGATTGCTTGTCCCACTCTCACCCATGTGTAATGCCCAGGGTTTGGGAACTGTTAAAGTACAAGAGAGGTTCATACGTTGATGGAGATGATCTACTGTACATAACAGTTTATGTAACAGCTAATGTCAGCAGAAGACACAGTAAAAAAGAGTCATACTTCAGAGGAGGCTGGACTGGCCATGGGGCTAATAGCAGCTTATGCCTTTGAGGCAGTGCTGCTAGAAGGCTTTGAAAAGCTTCAGCCTCCCCATCTAAGCTTTCCTCCTTTTGCCTTTGTGGCAGTCACACATAGTCTGCAACCTCATCCTCCACTGCCACTGGAGATTACTTCATTGAGATTCAAGCTGCTGCAAAATTTGCTCTTTGCTGCTGCTCCTGCTCTAGGCTGTGGTTGAGCCGCTCTTCTTTTATGGCCATCCTACTATCTGCCTTTATGTCTGAAGAGAGTATGGCTTGCACATCATTAACATGTTTCTCCTGTTGCAAGTCTGCTATGATATGGACAATTACAGACTTCTCAGTTTGTGGAGCTTTGGTGGAATTAAAAGAGGAGGAGGGGGAGAAGAAGAGGGTGCACTATTAATGCTGGCAGACAACTGGCTGCTCTGCTTCTTGGAGGATATACTGTAGGCGAGAGGTTTTGTCAGCCAGTTAGCTATCTGCTAAGTACACCATAGCTGTATTGGTTGCCAATTTTGGGGAAAAAATACAGATTTGCCCCACCTGCAATTTGTGCAGCCCTACCACTGTTTTGTTCTGCACTACTTGCTTGCCCCCTACTACCTCCACATGTGGCACCTCTGCCTTTTATGTTAGACCTGCCTTTCATCTGGAGAGGTAAATGTGATTCCTAGCTTTTTCTAAAACTATGGCAATAGGAGGGTAAATTTGTTGTGCTTTTGAAGCTCACTAGTTACCACATGACAGTGCATACATAGGGCAGCTCCAAGAGCTATTCAGCAACAAGGATATGCTGCATGCCACAAACTAAAAAATGTCCTAGCAAGACAAAATCAAATAAATTACTATTACCACCCAAAAAAGTAATAAACCCACCCCTCCTTAAAAGTATAACTCCCCCTCCTCCCAAATAAAAGCCAACTATTGGTTCTTTTTTAACCCTTGCAGAAAATTAAAGAACAATAAATAAAAGAAAAAAGACCCTAATAAATCACAAAAGAAAAAGGGGTGGCACAGAAGGTAGCAAGCACATCGCCAGTACGGAAAAAAAGGGCAGTTGGGTCTATGCAACTATAACACAGGGAAAAGGGGTACACAAGTGCCTTTAGCACTGTATAGCAGATTATCTCTCAGTACATTTCACTCTACACAGATTTTTCAGTTTTCCCTAACCAACTTCAACAAACAATGACAATATTGCTGCTGGGAACCTTTCCTTTTATAGTGAAGGGTCTAGCGTGCCCATTCTCGTAGATGTGTATCCCATCTGCAAGGGGCATAAATTATGCACTTCGTCATGGGTTCAGGTGCAAAGCTTTCATTCATAAATATATTTTGCCAAACTGCTAAATCGGGAAAACCTCTTTGACCCAAAGTACCTTTGAAGCTCAGTCCAAAAGGTGCTTAGAATATTTTGATAATGTGTAGATAAGTTCATATAAAATGACTGTACACATAAAAACTGCCTATTTTCTTTTGTCTCCTAAAGGCACATGCCAATTTTACCTAATATCTCTGGTTCCACTACTGTCTAATTCTAGTTTGGTTACAATAGATGGACACAGGAGTAGGGATTATATTTACCAGTCGTAAAAGGAATTATTTGTTGTTAAGCTTCTATCCCAGCGAGAGCTTTACGTGGTGTGCGGGACAGAAGACTTTGAAGAGCAAATCAACTAATAACATTCAGTGTGCATCAAATCCAAAAAAGACCAAAGTCTTACAGTTTGTTTTCTTTTCTTAGCAAGCAGCCATAGGTAGAGGCGCTGTCCCCAGCCAGTATACTGAAGAGAAGAAATGTTGCTCATGTCCACTGCATGACCTAAAGCTTTTCAATCAGCAGGGATCATGATTTTTGTGAACTGGAGTAATTAGCTTTTACTCAGTAGGAGTGTGTGTTGGACTATTGCAGAGTGACCACTGCTAGTCCCGAGGCACACGGAATGTATTTACTGTAACCTGCCACAGTGAAGCTAGAGCCTGGAGAAATGTCTACTCATCTGATGGTTTGGTAGTCATTGAGCCAAATACTACTTCAACTAAAATGGATATTTCAGCTATATTTGGGTGCTGGTGAGCTAATTCAGCACCCTTCTACACAGTCCATGAGATGTTTAAAGTTACCATCATCCACCTAAGGCTGTAATATGACTTGATGGCTGATCCTTTAATATTTGGAACAAACAGAACCTGATCCACCCTATTTATACTATTGCATGGGGCTTACAAAACACATATCTGGTTTATTTCTCAAAGCATGGGACGTTTAGGTGAGTTAATCCTCTGTAATGCATGCATACAGCTGATAGCAAGTTATGCCTGTGACATTCTGACACTGGCGCTCAATAAAAAGAAAGTGAACTGAAAGACTTAGATGACGTTCATTTAATTGGAAAGCCAACTGAGATCTAAGGCAGCTGAAGCAAAGGAAGCACCCTTTCTCTGCACAATGGCATTGGTTGAAGGTTGTATATAAGGTGGCCTTATTAAAGTGACAAGGCAATTTATTTCTATTGAACAGAATGATTCTACTTCATTGATTTACAATAGGAAGGATATAATTTTGCTAGTGTTGGCAAAAAGCTCAAATGTCAAGCTTTTCAAATTGCCACACTTGCCTTGTTTGGGATGAATAATGAATAAGTCACCTTTTGTCTACTGTTAAATATTCTTGAATAAATACAAAGAACATAGGAGGCAGAAATGATTGTCTGATTTATATTTAAAATTAAGATCAACATGGTGATAAATGCGCTCTGAAAAGTAATATGACTCTGCAGGTAATTGAATCACTCCTTAATTAACAGCGTACAATATTAATATTCAGGAATATATAAAACCTACTTATTGTTATTCCACAAATTAAATGTAGCCTGAAATATATAACTTTTCAAGCATGCATTCATGTATAAACATACATTTTTTATTACAAAATATCTGTGTACATTTATGTTTGCAGATGTTCATACATATTTGGGCAACTATGCAGACTTCATAAATGATTACTAATTGATTATCTGATACCTATAATTACTCAATAATCTCTTAAAGGTCAGCAAGGTAAACCTTTTGTAACTAATAAAAGGACAACTTTCATTTCAGGCCACGGTAAACTGTTTAAAAAGGGTATCTGGACCACATATTTATATTTGTGCCATATTATTGAATAACCCCTGTTATGAAAAATATTAATAACTCATATCTTCAAGATTCTTATCTTATGTTATATAATATAAAAAGTAATATGTTTTTGAATAACTATCAACTAAGAATTGAGATGATATAAAAATTCTATTGCATGGACATGATACTGGTCCAGTACGTACTAACATGTGCTATACAGTTATGATATCAATACAGTTTTAATATTAAAGTGTTACTAAACCCAGGACCCTGCATTCGCTTTGTCTGATCCCCCACAGTACACCGAACATGGAAGTGCAATTATTTTAGTAAATATAAATGGCTAAATACCTTTTCTCACCAGCAGGTAGAGCAATCTTGTGACTTCTATCAGTGTCCAGCCGTGCACTGGTTAAAGCTTATAGTAGGAGTTTTAATTTTGCTCTAGGAGGATGCAGAACCCCTGACCTCTGTCTGAACAGTGCTGATTGGCCCTGGGCTGATCACATGCGCTCTCCCAAGAAAAAAAACCTCTCTAGCAATAAACACCAAACTGAGCATGTGCAGAGTAACTCCACATAATATGTCTTATTAGGAGATAATAAGGGGACACTGGAAGAAGGGGAGGATCAGAGATCAAACAGCGTTTTTACACAATGAAGAAGATTACCCCCTTAGGTTCCACAGTGAGTATAACAAGCATGCTTTACTGCATATACAGACTGATTTTACTGTTGTGGGTTTAGTAACACTTTAACAGCCGCAGCTAATGTCATCACATTTTTTCACTTAGAAGACATCAGTAGCATCAGAAGACAGCTATGGACAGGGTATTCCTTCTATAAAACCTTTGAAATTTTACCGTGCACAAATTTTTAAAAGTATAGGTGAAACTCGAAAAATTTGAATATCGTGCAAAAGTTCATTTATTTCAGTAATGCAGCTTAAAAGGTGAAACTAATATATGAGATAGACTCATTACATGCAAAGCAAGATAGTTCAAGCTGTGATTTGTCATAATTGTGATGATTATGGCTTACAGCTCATGAAAACCCCAAATCCACAATCTCAGAAAATTAGAATATTACATGCAATCAATAAAACAAGGATTGTCCATTGAACAATATCGGACCTCTGAAAAGTATAAGCATGCACATGTACTCAGTACTTGGTTTGGGCCCCTTTTGCAGCAATTACTGCCTCAATGCGGCGTAGCATGGAAGCTATCAGCCTGTGGCACTGCTGAGGTGTTATGGAAGACCAGGATGCTTCAATAGCGGCCTTCAGCTCTTCTGCATTGTTCGGTCTCATGTCTCTCATCTTTCTCTTAGCAATGCCCCATAGATTCTCTATGGGGTTCAGGTCAGGTGGGTTTGCTGGCCAATCAAGCACAGTAATCCCACGGTCATTCAACCAGGTTTTGGTGCTTTTGGCAGTGTGGGCAGGTGCCATGTCCTGCTGGAAAATGAAGTCAGCATCCCCATAAAGCTCGTCTGTGGAAGGAAGCATGAAGTGCTCCAAAATCTCCTGGTAGACAGCTGCGTTGACCCTGGACTTAATGAAGCACAGTGGACCAACACCAGCAGATGACATGGCTCCCCAAATCAACACAGACTGGAAAGTTCACACTGGACTTCAAGCATCTTGCAGTGTGTGCCTCTCCATTCTTCCTCCATACTCTGGGTCCTTGGTTTCCAAATGAGATGTAAAACTTGCTCTCATCAGAAAAGAGGACTTTGGACCACTGAGCAACAGACCAGGTCTGTTTTTCTTTAGCCCAGGTAAGACGCTTGTGATGTTTTGTTGTTCAGGAGCTGCTTGACAAGAGGAATATGTAATTTGAAGCCCATGTCCAGGATCCGTCTGTGTGCGGTGGCTCTTGATGCACTGACTCCAGCCTCAGTCCACTCCTTATGAAAGTCCCCAACACTTTTGAATGGCCTTTTCCTGACAATCCTCTCCAGGCTTCGGTCATTCCTGCTGCTTGTGCACTTTTTTCTTCCACACTTTTCCCTTCCACATAACTTTTTATTAATGTGCTTTGATACAGGACTTTGGGAACATCCAACTTCTTTTGCAATTACCTTTTGAGGCCTTCCCTCCTTATGGAGGGTGTCACTGATGGTTTTCTGCACAACTGTCAGGTCAGCAGTCTTTCCCATGATTGTGATTCCTACTGAACCAGACTGAGAGACCATTTAAAGGCTCAGGAACCCTTTGCAGGTGTTATGGCTTAATTAGCTGATTAGAGTGGGACACTTTGAGCCTAGAATATTGCACCTTTTTACAATATTCTAATTTTTTGAGATTGTGGATTTGGGGTTTTCATGAGCTGTAAGCCATAATCATCACAATTATGACAAATCACAGCTTGAACTATCTTGCTTTGCATGTAATGAGTCTATCTCATATATTAGTTTCACCTTTTAAGTTGCATTACTGAAATAAATGAAGTTTTGCACGATATTCTAATTTTTTGAGTTTCACCTGTACATTCCTGACAGACAGCTACATTTTATAATGATAGTTTGTAATGTGTTACCTTTCTCATGGTTTCCCTCACATTTTTTCAAAAGTTTTACTTCCTGAAAACCTTTTGGTGATTGTCAAACTGAACACAATTATAATTTCAGAATGACTGTATCATGTAGGAATCATGAAAAATATGAAGTTAACTTTAAATGACTATACTTTTATTTAGGGCCCATTCACACTAGAATGTAGTTCAGAGACCCGCATTCCGTGCTGGTTTCCCGCACCGCATTCCAATTGCACTGCCTTTGCGATCTGCAGAGGGTGTCAGTGCAAAGTTAACAACACTCTAAATGTAAGTCACAAACGCAGTGCGTTTGCCTGTACCGGATTGCATAGTACAAAAGTACCATGCGCTCCGGTTGCAGTGCATTTTCAATAGTAGTGCATGCACTACTTTTGGTGTTGTGTGGTGCAGTTTCAGCCCATTCAAAAAAACTGGGCTGAAATCACACTGCACGGAACTTCATGTGAATGCGTACAGTATTCCTGTATAATTTGCATGCAGTTCCTAATGTGAATGGACCCTTAATCGCATAATGTTTCCTACATGCTGCTTGAGTGCAACAGAGCTAAAAGTGGTTTGCTGCTGGTTTTTATTTGTACTGGTGTCTGGTACATCTCTCTGTAGTGTCCAACAATAATCAGCCAGTATTGATGGATTCCAGTTGCTCTGATACCATTTTTCCATTGCGGCAATGTTCTGGTGTAACCTATTACCATGTGTATCACTGACTGACCTAGATTTTCAGATAAAAAGTACAAGCAGAAATGCAGAAAATTAATCTTCAGTTGCACTTCATGGTCTTGCATGCAAAAGTTTGTCAACCAGCTAAATGTAGTTTTGTGCTCTGTAGTTAACAAGAATATTCTCAACTACATCCTTGCATACTTTCCAGGTGATTTTATCTGGCCCCATTAACAGGCATTTGTTCCACATGTCATTGATGACATACATAGTTACATAGTTAGTCTGGCTGCAAAAAGACAAAAGTCCATCCAGTTCAACCATTAAAAAAAAAAAAGTTATAATCCTATACGCACAGTTGATCCAGAGGAAAGCAAAAAAAAAAAAAACCCCAGCAAAGCATGATCCAATTTGCTTCTGCAGGGAAAAAAATTCCTTTCTGATCCCCCAAGACGCAATCAGATGTTCCCTGGATCACCTGGACACCTGATCTGTAAACCAACAAGCATGCCTCCTTAAACTTGGCATTAGTAATTTTTGGAGAGTTCTGCCTCAAATAACGGAAACCTTCACCATCCACCTTCACCATCCTCTTTCACAAAATTTTACATCACTCCCAGTTGTATGTGAAGGCCAAAAATACAGTATCTTTGTTAGTTCAACAAGTAGTTCATAGCCTTTCCAGGCAGCATCTATTCAGTCTATGCATGCCCAAATGTACCAGTTTTGCAAATGTTTTGCCTGGACATTCATGAGCTACACAAAGCATCCTATAATACAAGCAAAATAAAAATCTAAAACGGTAGGAAATAGGTTAAATTGTGGGTTATTTTCATGATTAGCAGCCAAAAACCTATAAAATATACTAAAATGTGGTCAGGAAGTGAAATCTTTGTTGTCTAGTGCATTCAATGCAGTGAGCTATAACTCTATTATAAAACGGTCGAAACCCAAATGCCTTTACTTCAGCTGTGGCAACTGTACACCTTCTATGGACTTTTTATATTTCTGCTTCGGGCCTGTTTATTTGGCAAGAATTGTGTCATTACCTAAGATACTAAAGCAATATATATATATATATATATATATATATATATACACACATATACAGTATATACACATTATTAGGATAAACAAGGCATTCTTTGTTGATATTGTCTTGCAAAATATATTTTATTTTCAATGTAAACCAGAGATATCAAATTTAACAAAACTGAAAAATGCACTGAAAAATGATCTACTTTGATCTACATTTTTTCTATACTTTTTCCTGTTTAACCACCTCAAATCTGGTATTGGGTGATCAGGACATTGATATGGCATATGGCAGTGAACAGGGCACTGGTATGGGGTATGGCTATGATCAGGGCACTGTTATGGGGTATTGAAGGTGATAAAGATACTGGTGTGTGGCATGGCAGTGATCAGGGCACTGGTATGGGGTACGGCGGTGATCAGGACACTGGCATGGGGTATGTCAGTTATCAGGGCGCTGGTATAGAGTATGGTGATGATCAGGATGCTGATATGGGATATGGCAGTGATTGGGACACTGATATGGGGTATGGCGGTGATCAGGGTGCTGGTATGGGGTATGGCAGTGATCAGCATGCAGGCATGGGGTATGGCAATGATCAGAATGCTAGTATGGAGTATGGCGGTGATGAGAAAGTTGATATAGCGTATGGTAGTATAACTGTGAGCACTGCTGACACTGGAACAGGTGACAGGGGCTGCATGCACTCTTTATTAGTACTACATTAGTGATCAGGGATACTGGGGTAGGCTGGTACCACAGTCTGTGAGTGTACATGCACTATGACAGGCTGCTGTATATTCACTGGCTGCAGCAACAGTCTTCTATCCTCTCACAGCCAATCTGTGTAAGAGCAGAGAGAACCGATATTTACTTTATTTTTTTATTGTTTACCATGTAATTGCTGTGATTGGTCAAAGCAATCACATGGTACAAGACCATGTGATCACCTGGACACAGCAGTAATGTTAGAAAAACAGAAATTCCACATCTGCAGCTTTTTAACCACCTCCCGCCCGCCATATAGTAATATGACTGACGCAAGGTGGTTCTCTCATTCTGGGAGGACGTCATATGACGTCCTCCCATTCTCACCACGCATGCCGACTCAGGGAGCGCGCAGCGAGGCGATTGGCGGTGCTCTGTGTCCCTCGGACACAGCTGATCACCGAACATGGAAAGAGCCGAAGATGTCGGCTCAGTCATGTGATCAGCTGTGTCCAATCACAGCTGATCAAATGTAAACAGGGAAATGCAGGTTATCAGCATTTCTCGCCTCACGAGCTGTCACGCAGACAGAGGAGAGGAGAACCGATAATCGGCTTTCTGCGGAGGGGACATGTACACTGATCATCAGGGCACTGATGATCAGTGTGCCCTGATGATCAGTGTAGCCCCAGCAGTGCCACCTGTCAGTGTCCATCAGTGCCTTGTGTCAGTGCTCATCAGTGCCTCGTGCCAGTGCCACATCAATGCCACATATCAGTGCCTACCAGTGCACATCAATGCCACATATCAGTGTCCATCTGATCTGCCTTTCAGTGTCACCCATCAGTACCAGTCAGTGCTGCCTATCAGTGCCATCTATCAGTGCCAGTCAGTGCTGCCTATCAGTGCGCATCAGTGCCATCTATCAGTGCCACCTATCAATGCCAGTCAGTGCTGCCTATCAGTGTGCATCAGTGCCACCTAACAGTGCCTGTCACTGCCGCCTAACAGTGCCAGTCAGTGCCGCCTACCAATGCCAATCAGTGCCACCTATCAGTGCCAGTCAGTACCATCTATCAGTGCTGCCTATCAGTGCCATGTATCAGTGCTGCCTTTCAGTGCCCATCAGTGATGCCTGTCAATGCCCATCTGTGCCACCTACCAGTGCCTCCTCATCAGTGCCACCTATCAGTGTCTATCAGTGCAGCCTAGCTATCAATGCCCATCACTGCAGCCTCATTAGCTCATATCAGTGAAGGAGAAAAATCACTTAGTTACAAAATTTTATAACAAAAACTAAGAAAAAACTTTTTTTTTTCAAAATTTTCAGTGGTTTTTGGTTTATTGAAGAAAAAATGAAAAACACAGAGGTGATTAAATACCACCTAAATAAAGCTCCATCTGTCACAAAAAAATGATAAAAATTTCATATGGGTACAGTGTTGCATGACCACAAAATTGTCATTCAAAGTGTGACAGCGCTGAAAGCTGGCCTGGGCAGGAAGGGGGTATAAGTGCCCTGTAAGCTAGGGGTTAAATTGCAATTAGTGTCTGTGTATAAATAGTCAATGGGTTTTTTCGCTCTCACGAGAATTGCTCGGAATACAAAGAAAAACCCACAGGTAACCTCAGGAGAAATACAGGCTGTGCTGGAAAAAGAAGGTGTGGTTGCTGCAAGGAGCACAATATGATGATACTTGAACAATGATGAGCTGTTTGGTCGAGATGCCAGAAAGAAGCCTTTATTGCACCAATGCCACAAAAATGCCTAGTTACAATATGCCCAACAACATCTTGACATGCATCACCAGGCTTTTATGGGGTATACGGGCAAGCAAATATACTGAGAGGTCTGCAGGAGACCTGATCACTGGTACAATGCTTTCCAGTCTCCTGCAGCAAAAAATAATAAATGCACATTTTTTATCTGCAAAAAATGTGCATTTATTATTTTTTTGTCTCTTTTCCACTGAGAATTTGTTTAATCTGTTAATGAATATATATTTTAATCTCTCCTCCTAACTCTTTCTAGTTCAAACTGAACCAAATACTCAAAATGAGACTGAACCAGTGTTTTTCTTTAGGGCTCTGTCACACCATGGTGCAGAGATGTCAGTTTTTCTGCAAGCGTTTTGCAAGGGCACAACCAAAGAAATTGTTCTCTATGTGCCCTGTTCACACCACAACACTAGTATCACAGGAATCTGTAACGGGTATAAAATTCATTGAACACTGATGCAAACTGATGTCTCTGCAAGTGAAATCTGCATGCCAGTTTCCATCAGTTTTTCTGCACGTATGGTGTGAACCAGGCCTAAAATTGGTAGAATTTGAGATTTATCTCTTGAGTAAATACCTTTTTAGATGCACAATAGTAGCCGCAGGCAGTCTGTTATTGCCAACTCTATGGTCTATAAGGAACCTCAGATTTTATTTCCATCCCCGATTCCCAGATGAGCACCTCCTAATGAGTAGCTTGCATACATATTTTTAGTGCCCAAATGCTTTACATTTTTCAGTAGTGACCTTCATCTGCCAGCTAACTGCCAAGCCCCCAATTTTATCAAGATCTTGTAGACATTCTACATCTTGTTATGAAGTTATTGCCCTACATATATTGGTATCATCAGCAAACACTGGTGTTGAGCTATTAATTCCAACTTCTATGTCATTTTTATAAAAAAGACTTTGCGTCAAGTCCGAACCTCATGGAACTCGACTTACTACCTTAGACAATTTAGAAAATTAGTGATTTATCATTACCCTGTGGACACATTCCTATAATCATTTTTCTATCCATGTATATATAATTCCTACAAATCAAATAGACCTTAAAGCAGAACCTAACTGTATAAGAGCACCAAAAATCGAAAATGTTATTTAAGTCATTGTAAATATTCAAAGCAAATTCACCTATCCATGCATTCATGCTATATTTTGTTGAGAAATCACTTTGAGAAACACCCACTTAGCATTTCTAGTCACCAGCATCTTGAGTAAGGGCAGATGATTCATGTAGGATTTACTTCCTGGAATCTGAAATGTAAAATATAAAAAAAGGTTTTTTTATTTTTAAAACAAGAAAATATAATTTACAAATTCCCATCTTTTTACTAATGCTAACAGCATAAGGATTAAAAATAGGCAGTATTGATTGAAAGGGTTTTTTTCTGCTTTAACTTGTAAAGTAAGTGTTCATGGAGAAATGTATCAAATGCATAATCCAGATAGCCATATCCACTGACCCACCTTTATCTAAATTACTGCTTACTACCTAAAAGAATGTTAATAAGTAGGTCTGACAAGAACTGTCCTTCATAAATCCATGCTGGTTGTTCCTTATGATACCATTTTCACAGGAAAATTCTTGAATATACCGGTAATCCCTTTACATTCCTTCCCATACCTTGCATACTATTGATGAGAGGCTGGTTGATCTTTAGTTACCTAGTATCCATCTTGACCCTTTTTTGAAAATTGATTCTATAGTTGCTTTTCACCAATTGTTGGTACCATTCCAACCAGTAAGGTGTCATACAAATTAGGAACAATAGCCTGGCTATAACTTGGTTAGGCTCTTGTCAGCCACAGAGGTACTTTAAGTCAGTTGTTATTACAATTACTGTCTTGATTATTAAAGCTGTCCTTTTCATCTATATCTGAAGGGATGTATTTAATACAGCTACCTTCTCCTTGTCACTTGTAACCAGTTTCCCTGTTTATCTTTATGGGGTTTATGGGGCCTATGTGTTCTGTCCTTATATATTTACTAAATATATATGAAGATTTTTTTTAAGTATTTTGTTTTCTATAGCAACATGTTTTTGTAATCTTTTTTAGCTGCTTTGATTGTGCTCAGGATTTTACTGTTGCATTTCTTGTAGTCTTGAAATGCAAATGATGACCCTTCCATCTTATATTTTTTAACAGATAGCTTTTTCACCTATGTCTTTTAACCCCGGAATTTAGCCATCCTGGTGTAATTACTGTTGTTTTATATTTGTTATCCAGTGGAATGCATGAGCGAATGCATTTTTTACTATGTGTTTTTGTTTACTTGTATTTTGTTAAGAAAATCCAATTTATTATAATACAGTAAGGCACACAGCCTATTAGATAGCCTTTTTGTAATTTAGTGGTCTTTTCATAATATCTCTCTTTTCTGTAGTTAGCTGAAAACTTAATTTCCACATCTGCAATCAGCTCTGTTATTAGAAATTAGTGAATCCAAGAGAGCATTTTTCTAGCTGAGGATTCCACCACATGACCCATGCAATTTTCCTTAAATAAGTTCCAAGGTGTTGATCTTTAGTTGAATCTGCATTCTCATATGCCCAATCAATATCAGGACAGTTGAAGTCTCCTTTAATAACAACATTGCCCTGCATCCCTGCCATTTCTGTATAAGAAAGCAGTTGAATCACCTCCTCATTCCTTATGTTAATTTCCCTTTTGGTATGTTAGACTAAAAGGGTATGTCAGTTAATTTTCTGTTAATTTTGTCCTATTAGGAGGACTTCCCCCCATTTCCTGTCCCTGAGACACAACAGGAAGCAAAAGGAAATTTCCTCAAATTGAGGGGTTGTCAGTTGTCATCAGTTGTCCTACTGGAAGATTTTTGCCCATCTTGTGTTATAGTGGCAAGTGGAAAAATGCAAGTTTAGTTTGTTTTTGAATACCAATAGTCACCAGAACATATATTAAAGAGAGGGGGACACAGATAGCTAAAATACCTGACAGGGTTTTAAACATTCCCTATCCTCTTGAGCTCCAGAAGATTTTACCCCCTTCATGACTAGGATATGTTTTGCTGCTTTAACTGGCAATTGCACAGTCATGCAATATTGTACGCATATGACATTTTTATCATTTGTTGTCACGCAAATAGAGTTTTTTTTGGTGGTATTTGATCACCACTGGGTTTTTTGTGATATAAATGAAAAAAGACCAAAAATTTGGGGATCCCCCCCCAAACCCCCCCCCCCCTGATATTTTCTACTTTCTGTTATAAAACATATCCAATAAAAAAATTACAAGAAAAAAAATTCTTCTTAAATTTAGGTCAAAGTATATTCTGCTACTAAAATCCTAAAACAGTACAAATTTCACCCAAATGACCCCTTTTTGGAAAGTAGACAGTCTGAGGCATTTAGTAAGAGGCATTGTGAGTTTTTTTGAAGTTGTAAATTTTTGTCATTTTTTTTTTAAATGAAGAGATTGAAAAAAAATTGTTTTTTTTCCACAATTTGTTTTACATACTGTCATCGGTGCAGTACAACGCCATTATATGACTGGTGTGGCGGTGAGCAGGGACACTAACTAATGACACTATGTTAAAAAAAAAAAAAAAAAATGTAATTACATTTTATAAATTTTTTTTTAATTTTTTACTATTTTTTAAATTTTTTTATTTACTGTTTTTTTTTTACGTTTGATCAGAGTAGTTCAGTGTCACCATAGTAACATTGTACTATTGTGAGGAGGGGGTGATCTGGATTTTTTTTGTGCTGTTACAATGAAGATCATTGTTAGACTATAAGCTCCTTGAGGGTTAGGGACTGATATGTATGTACAATATGTAATGTATATATGTAAAGTGCTGTGTAAATTGACGGGGCTATATAAGTACTAGAGATGAGCGAATCGAACTCGGCGAAGTGGAATTCGTTTCGAATATTAGAAAAATTTCGAATCCGAAAATTAGCAGACTTCGGATGCGCGAATCGAAATTTTTCCAAAAATGGCGGCGACATGTGCGGCGACGGAGCAGGGATCTCTGGGAAGGCGCGCAGACAAAGCGCGCTGACCCATAATGCATTCATTCATGACATGTGATCGCATTAGCCAATCAGCAGCCAGCCAGCACTGTGTAATGGTGGAGCTATAAATTGCGGCCATCTTACAATTCTCCATTTGCCTCTGGTCATTCAAGAGAGACAGATCTCTCTGTATTAGGGATACAGAATCATTACTTAGGGACGCAGAACCGTTACTTAGGGACGCAGAACCGTTACTTAGGGACACAGAACCGTTACTTAGGGACACAGAACCGTTACTTAGGGACACAGAATCGTTACTTAGGGACACAGAACCGTTACTTAGGGACACAGAACCGTTACTTAGGGACACAGAACCGTTACTTAGGGACACAGAACCGTTACTCAGGGACAGACACAGAATTGTTACTCAGGGACAGACACAGAATTGTTACTGAGGGACACAGAATTGTTACTGAGGGACACAGAATTGTTACTGAGGGACACAGAATTGTTACTGAGGGACACAGAATTGTTACTCAGGGACACAGAATTGTTACTCAGGGACAGACACAGAATTGTTACTCAGGGACAGACACAGAATTGTTACTCAGGGACAGACACAGAATTGTTACTGAGGGACACAGAATTGTTACTGAGGGACACAGAATTGTTACTGAGGGACACATAATTGTTACTCAGGGACAGACACAGAATTGTTACTCAGGGACAGACAGAGAATTGTTACTCAGGGACAGACACAGAATTGTTACTGAGGGACAGACACAGAATTGTTACTGAGGGACACAGAATTGTTACTGAGGGACACAGAATTGTTACTCAGGGACAGACACAGAATTGTTACTCAGGGACAGACACAGAATTGTTACTCAGAGACAGACACAGAATTGTTACTGAGGGACACAGAATTGTTACTGAGGGACACAGAATTGTTACTGAGGGACACAGAATTGTTACTGAGGGACACAGAATTGTTACTGAGGGACACAGAATTGTTACTGAGGGACACAGAATTGTTACTGAGGGACACAGAATCGTTACTGAGGGACACAGAATCGTTACTCAGGGACACAGAATCGTTACTCAGGGACACAGAATTGTTACTCAGGGACACAGAATTGTTACTCAGGGACAGACACAGAATTGTTACTGAGGGACACAGAATTGTTACTGAGGGACACAGAATTGTTACTGAGGGACACAGAATTGTTACTCAGGGACAGACACAGAATTGTTACTGAGGGACACAGAATTGTTACTGAGGGACACAGATTCGTTACTCAGGGACACAGAATCGTTACTCAGGGACACAGAATTGTTACTGAGGGACACAGAATTGTTACTGAGGGACACAGAATTGTTACTCAGGGACAGACACAGAATTGTTACTGAGGGACACAGAATTGTTACTGAGGGACACAGAATTGTTACTCAGGGACAGACACAGAATTGTTACTGAGGGACACAGAATTGTTACTGAGGGACACAGAGTTGTTACTCAGGGACACAGAATTGTTACTCAGGGACACAGAATTGTTACTCAGGGACAGACACAGAATTGTTACTGAGGGACACAGAATTGTTACTGAGGGACACAGAATTGTTACTCAGGGACAGACACAGAATTGTTACTGAGGGACACAGAATTGTTAATGAGGGACACAGAATTGTTACTGAGGGACACAGAATTGTTACTCGGGGACACAGAATTGTTACTCGGGGACACAGAATTGTTACTGAGGGACAGACACAGAATTGTTACTGAGGGACACAGAATTGTTACTGAGGGACACAGAATTGTTACTCAGGGACACAGAATTGTTACTCAGGGACAGACATAGAATTGTTACTGAGGGACACAGAATTGTTACTCAGGGACAGACACAGAATTGTTACTGAGGGACACAGAATTGTTACTCAGGGACAGACACAGAATTGTTACTGAGGGACACAGAATTGTTACTCAGGGACAGACACAGAATTGTTACTCAGGGACAGACACAGAATTGTTACTGAGGGACACAGAATTGTTACTGAGGGACACAGAATTGTTACTGAGGGACACAGAATTGTTACTCAGGGACACAGAATTGTTACTCAGGGACAGATACAGAATTGTTACTGAGGGACACAGAATTGTTACTCAGGGACAGACACAGAATTGTTACTGAGGGACACAGAATTGTTACTGAGGGACACACAATTGTTACTCGGGGACACAGAATTGTTACTCGGGGACACACAATTGTTACTCGGGGACACAGAATTGTTACTCGGGGACACAGAATTGTTACTCGGGGACAGACAAAGAATTGTTACTGAGGGACACAGAATTGTTACTCAGGGACAGATACAGAATTGTTACTCAGGGACAGACACAGAATTGTTACTGAGGGACACAGAATTGTTACTGAGGGACACAGAATTGTTACTCGGGGACACAGAATTGTTACTCGGGGACACAGAATTGTTACTCGGGGACACAGAATTGTTACTCGGGGACACAAAATTGTTACTCGGGGACAGACACAGAATTGTTACTGAGGGACACAGAATTGTTACTGAGGGACACAGAATTGTTACTCAGGGACAGACACAGAATTGTTACTGAGGGACACAGAATTGTTACTGAGGGACACAGAATTGTTACTGAGGGACACAGAATTGTTACTCAGGGACACAGAATTGTTACTCAGGGACACAGAATTGTTACTCAGGGACAGACACAGAATTGTTACTGAGGGACACAGAATTGTGACTGAGGGACACACAATTGTTACTCAGGGACACAGAATTGTTACTCAGGGACACAGAATTGTTACTGAGGGGCACAGAATTGTTACTGAGGGACACAGAATTGTTACTCAGGGACACAGAATTGTTACTCAGGGACACAGAATTGTTACTCAAGGACAGACACAGAATTGTTACTGAGGGACACAGAATTGTTACTCAGGGACACAGAATCGTTGAATTAAAGAGTATGTCAGACAACATGCAGAGGAGTGGCAGAGGAGGCAATGTTTTAGGAGCGAGCAGACGTGGCAGCAGAGGAAGGGGTCGAGGCAGCACTAGTCGCAGCCAGAGGCCAGTGCTCCCGGTGTCATCCAGCGGTCGTGTCTCCACCGACAACCCTGCCGTCATCGATTGGTTGGCTCGGTCGTCTTCCTCTTCCCAGGTCACCTCTGACACCTACAGCCAACGGTCGGTGGGTACGTCAGACACAACCGTTAGTTGGCATGGCCCGGGAGCAAGCCCACTGAAATCACGTGTCCTCTACCTGCCCCTGTCCTTTGGTGTTCCCTCACCAAGCGAAGTATCGCATGCTGTGGGCTCAGCCCCACTGTACAGTGAGGAAGAGCTAACAGAGGGCGGTCAGGAACGGGGGGAGACATCCGCCTCTTCAGCAGCCAGGCGAAGAAGTACTGGCGAGGAGAGTGGCTCGGTAGCCGGTCTAGAGACAGGTCTGTCTCCTGACCCACACGCAGCCGAGGGGGCTAGTAGTGAGGCGGAGACCCTAATTGATGATGATGAGGCTGATCGCACTTGGCAGCCTCGTCGTCATCAGGCTATTTCTTCCGCATCATCAGGAGAAGAGGGTGCCAGCTTGGCAGCGAGCAAAACAGTTGGTGGGTTGCCCAGGAGGCAGCAGGGTCGCAGCAGTGTCAGTGGAGGCAAACGGCCACGGAGTAGAGCACCAGCTCCACTGCAGCCTACCCCCACGGCCAGTAGTGGTGCCGGTGTGCACGGAGGAAGTAGCAGTCAGCCAGTGAGGAGTAGCGGGGGCAAAGTTTCCTACTCGGCGGTGTGGCAATTTTTCGTCAAGCCGCCCGAGGAAGTAAACGTAGCCGTATGTCGACTATGTGGCCAGAAAGTCAAGCGTGGCCAGGGGGCCCATGTTGGGACTACAGCGTTGCGGCAGCATATGCAGCGTCGCCATTTGGTGGCCTGGGAAAACCGTGATAAAGATACGGCGGTTCTGCCTGCCCCAGCCCCCGCTCCATCACCCGCTCATTCAGATGCTCCTTCTCCTGCTACTCCTCTTCACGGATTCCGTCAGCAGTCTTTCTTGGAATCCGTTTCCAAGAGACAACAGTTTGCGACCACGCACCCGACGGTGCAGAAGCTGAACGTCCTCCTGTCCAAGTTGCTGGTGCTGCAGTCCCTCCCTTTCCAAGTGGTGGACTCAGCACCTTTCCGAGAAATGATGGCTTGTGCCGCGCCGCGGTGGAGAGTGCCAAGCCGGCATTTCTTCGCCAAAAAGGCAGTGCCAGCCCTGCATTCACATGTAGAAGAGATGGTGGGCCAGTCTTTGAGCATGTCGGTCTCTGCCAAAGTGCACGGCAGCGCCGACGTGTGGAGCTGTAACTACGGTCAGGGACAGTACATGTCATTTACGGCCCACTGGGTGAACGTGGTGCCGGCACAGCCGCACCAGCAACTTGGACAGGTCACGCCGCTTTTTCCTCCACGTTTGCACGTCTTTGGTCCGGCAAAGATGTCCGCCTCTACCACCTCTTCTTCCGCCGTGTCCTCAGCCGCCACCCCCGTGCCAAGTCCCATTACCCGACCGGCATATCACATGTGCAGGGCGCAACGGTGTCACGCTGTGCTGCACCTGGTATGCCTTGGCGAACGTAGTCACACAGGGGAGGAACTTCTGAGTGTAATGAACAGAGAAATCGACAGATGGCTGTCTCCGCGCAAACTGAAAATCAGAACCATGTTGACCGACAACGGAAAGAACATGGTGTCTGCTCTGCGTCAAGGAAGGTTGTGCCATGCGCCATGCATGGCTCACGTGTTCAATCTGGTTGTCAAGCGGTTCCTAAAATCCACCATCCCACTGCAAGACATCCTTAAAATGTCACGTAAACTTTGCATGCATTTCAGCCATTCCTACACCGCAAAGCACACCCTCCTTGAGCTGCAGCGGCAGAACGGAATTCCACAGCATCGCCTGATCTGCGACGTTGCAACAAGGTGGAATTCAACCCTACACATGTTAGACTGCCTTTACGAACAGCGAAAGGCCATCACCGATTTCCTGATGTTACAAGCGGATAAAGGTACTCCCCTGTGTAACTTCGATGTCAGCCATTGGCAGCTCATGCGTGACACCTGCCGCTTGCTCAGGCCCTTTGAGGAGGCCACGCTATTCGTGAGTCGGCAGGACTATGGGATGAACGACGTCATTCCTCTGTTGCACGTCCTGGAACAAATGCTGTTAACAATGGCTGGTCAGGGTGCGGTAGACGTGGCGCACAGATCTCAACGCCACATGACCCCTGTGGGGGCAGGACAGGAAGAAGAGGAGGAGGTAGAGGAGGACATTGGTGCTCAGGAATTATTGAGTGAAATGGGTGGTTTTTCCACTCAGCGGACAGGAGTGGAGGAGCAGGAGCATCTGGTAGAGGAGGAGGAGACAGAGGACCCAGACGCACCATGGCAGTATGCTGTGGAGATGGAGGCAGGGAGTCCCTCGCATTCCTTGGCACAAATGGCCCATAGCATGCTCGGTTGCTTGCGTAGCGACAGCCGAATAATAACCATCAGACAGAGGGATGACTTTTGGCTGTCCACCTTGTTGGACCCTCGCTACCGTTCAAAAATGGTGGCCTTTTTCACACCTGCTGAGAGGGAGGCCAAAATAACGTACTATAAAAACCACCTATGTAGTCAGTTGGTCTCTGCCTTTCTGCGCCAACGTCCATCCTCAGACACTGTGGGCCCTGTGCGCTCGCGTTCCACTGCCATGGCAGCAGGGGAGGGGTGGGGTGGTAGGAGCAGTGGCAGCTCCACCAGCAGCGGCTGCCACAGTCTGCAGTCGATGATGAGTAGCTTTCTTCACCAGCGCAGTGAGGAAACTACAAACTAGCCGCAGCAGCATCAGGTGGACCTGGAGCAGGACCTCAAACAACAGGCTTGGGCCTACTTGGACAGCACCCTGCCAACCGAGGTAGACAATCCCCTTGACTACTGGGCAACGAAACTTGACCTTTGGCCCCAACTAGCTGAATTTGCCCTTGAAAGGCTGTCATGCCCGGCCAGTAGCGTGGCATCGGAGCTCGTGTTTAGTACGGCAGGAGGTATTGTAACTCCGCGGAGGACACGACTGTCCACCCAAAGTGTGGAGAGACTCACGTTTGTGAAAATGAATCAGGCGTGGATTAGTCTGGATTTCAAACCACCAGTTCCTGACACAACTGACTAAATCCGCCATGAATCATGCCCCAAACATGTGCCACTTTCAGGTCTCCTCACACTGCTGGTGGGTTCCATTTTGTCATAGGGTGCTGGCAGATTACGGGCCTCCCATTGCTGCTGCCAGGCCCGTAATCTGCCATGGGCCCCTGTACCGCCTCCTCATGCTGCTGCCGCCAGGTCCAGAGTGTATCATGGGTCCCTGTACGGCCTCCCATTGCTGCTGTCTCCATCGCCACACTCTGCCATGTGCCACTTTCAGGTCTCCTCACACTGCTGGTGTGTTCCATTTTGTCATAGGGTGCTGGCAGATTACGGGCCTCCCATTGCTGCTGCCAGGCCTGTAATCTGCCATGGGCCCCTGTACCGCCTCCTCATGCTGCTGCCAGGTCCACAGTGTCTCATGGGTCCCTGTACGGCCTCCCATTGCTGCTGTCTCCATCGCCACACTCTGCCATGTGCCACTTTCAGGTCTCCTCACACTGCTGGTGTGTTCCATTTTGTCATAGGGTGCTGGCAGATTACGGGCCTCCCATTGCTGCTGCCAGGCCTGTAATCTGCCATGGGCCCCTGTACCGCCTCCTCATGCTGCTGCCAGGTCCAGAGTCTCTCATGGGTCCCTGTAC
This sequence comes from Staurois parvus, assembly GCF_062004578.1. Taxonomy (NCBI): domain Eukaryota; kingdom Metazoa; phylum Chordata; class Amphibia; order Anura; family Ranidae; genus Staurois; species Staurois parvus. The sequence continues at coordinate 12,451,277 of NW_028318430.1, read as the reverse complement.
GGCCTCCCATTGCTGCTGTCTCCATCGCCACACTCTGCCATGTGCCACTTTCAGGTCTCCTCACACTGCTGGTGTGTTCCATTTTGTCATAGGATGCTGGCAGATTACGGGCCTCCCATTGCTGCTGCCAGGCCTGTAATCTGCCATGAGCCCCCGTACCGCCTCCTCATGCTGCTGCCGGGTCCAGAGTCTCTCATGGGTCCCTGTACGGCCTCCCATTGCTGCTGTCTCCATCGCCACACTCTGCCATGTGCCACTTTCAGGTCTCCTCACACTGCTGGTGTGTTCCATTTTGTCATAGGGTGCTGGCAGATTACGGGCCTCCCATTGCTGCTGCCAGGCCCGTAATCTGCCATGGGCCCCCGTACCGCCTCCTCATGCTGCTGCCAGGTCCAGAGTGTGTCATGGGTCCCTGTACGGCCTCCCATTGCTGCTGTCTCCATCGCCACACTCTGCCATGTGCCACTTTCAGGTCTCCTCACACTGCTGGTGTGTTCCATTTTGTCATAGGGTGCTGGCAGATTACGGGCCTCCCATTGCTGCTGCCAGGCCTGTAATCTGCCATGGGCCCCCGTACCGCCTCCTCATGCTGCTGCCAGGTCCAGAGTCTCTCATGGGTCCCTGTACGGCCTCCCATTGCTGCTGTCTCCATCGCCACACTCTGCCATGTGCCACTTTCAGGTCTCCTCACACTGCTGGTGTGTTCCATTTTGTCATAGGGTGCTGGCAGATTACGGGCCTCCCATTGCTGCTGCCAGGCCTGTAATCTGCCATGGGCCCCTGTACCGCCTCCTCATGCTGCTGCCAGGTCCACAGTGTCTCATGGGTCCCTGTACGGCCTCCCATTGCTGCTGTCTCCATCGCCACACTCTGCCATGTGCCACTTTCAGGTCTCCTCACACTGCTGGTGTGTTCCATTTTGTCATAGGGTGCTGGCAGATTACGGGCCTCCCATTGCTGCTGCCAGGCCCGTAATCTGCCATGGGCCCCCGTACCGCCTCCTCATGCTGCTGCCAGGTCCAGAGTCTCTCATGGGTCCCTGTACGGCCTCCCATTGCTGCTGTCTCCATCGCCACACTCTGCCATGTGCCACTTTCAGGTCTCCTAAGACTGCTGGTGGGTTCCATTTTTGTCATAGGGTGCTGTATGGCCTCCCATTGCTGCTGCCTCCACCGCCACACTGTGGCTCCACACTCTGGTTTTGGCCCCGTGACTGCCCAAATGAGTGAAGTGTGCGGTGATTCTAAGATCGACGGCACTCATCTGCATGTCATACTGACTGACAGTATTATTTCTCTTCCCCAGCAGACTCCAAGGGCATTTAAATTAAAGGTACAGTGTTCTGCACTAATATAAAGGCTCTCTGAAGCCTAGAAACCCTTTTTATAAGTTAAATTCGCAGCGAATATATTCGCATCGAATCAAATTTATTCCTCGAATTCGCCGAATCAGCCGAATCGAATTTTTGAATACTTCGCTCATCTCTAATAAGTACGTATAATAAATAAGTAAATAATAAATTACAGCAAAGTTTAATTGTCATGAATGGGTTACATTCATGACAGCTGTTATCACTAGTGATTTGTGATTGGATTCAGGTAAACACATGGTACAGGGTGCTGTGATTGCCTAAGATACCATGTGATAGCTGTGGGCCAATCACAGCATAGAAAACAGCTGTTATGAATTAATTCATTTATAATAGCTTTGTTAACACTGAGAGTACCGGGATCCGCTCTGCGTGCCCCTAACCCGGAGCAGGCTGCCCGTACCATCCGCCTGCAGGAAAATATTTTGGGCTGTTGGCAAGTGACTATTCTATCCAAAAGTAAAACAAACGTTTTGGCTTTAGATATGCTTTTACCTAACCCCATATTAATCCATAATGTGCCCCATTGCAATTAACCTTGTTCTGACCTTAATTTTTAAACCTCAATGCTTAAAGCTGAACTTAAGGCAAATAAAAAAATACAAATGAGTGCAGCTTTGTAATCAAGAACACATCCTGAAATGTATTTATTTATGCAAACAGTGTAGGCACCTGAATTTCACTTAGTATCAGCCTCTTGTGATCCTTTCACAGCAGATCTGAGGTTGGGAGAGGGAAACACAGCCCAAGGAGCCAAGCATTTGTGCTGCACTGTAAAGAGCATACTTATAGAAGCAGATAGCGGAGTGGCAGGGAAATGAGATCATTAGTATACTGCTTCTCCTTTTCCTGTCTAGTCACAGGCTAGATCTAAAGGTGTTATTTAACTGCTTTAGAAAAATAATCAGGCCTCCTCTCTGCTAGATGAGGTTGTGTGCTGTAACAGAGCTATGCAAATCCTCGGAGGAGATGGACAGCAATACAGGGGCTTGGGAGGATTCTGTAGCACAGAAAGTTTTTTATACCTTAATGCAGAGAATGCAATAGGGTAAAAAAAACCCTTAAGCCTTCAGAACCACTTTAAGTTGTTTGCCTGTAGTGCAGCTCTAACCTGAACCCTAAAATGTAAACTAACCTTTACTCACAAATTCCCAAAACTAACCCTATAGGCAATAGCAGCACCTAGAAATTGAAAGAGAAGTTTTTTCCCCCCAAATCATACTTACCTAGGTGGATGCAGCATCGGTCCCTCGCTGGCTCTAAGCTTGAGATCTCATTGATCACATGACCGCTGATAGCTGCGTTCTCACTGCCGCTGTGAGCAGAGAGTTGTGACTGTCAGTCACCACTGTCTATTCTGCCCCCCCCCCCGAGTGATGGGCTGTGGAGGTGGAGGGGGCGGCTGGCTCAGGCTCTCAGAGGATCACTGAGAGGCTGAGCCAGGTGCCACTCCAGACTCTGGGGTGGACGAGATCTTTCCCCAGCCTGGACCAGCTGAGCGATTTCAGCCGACAGCGGGCTTTAGCCTGCTGTCAGCTGAAAACAGGTTACAGGATTGCAGAACAAACTGTACTCCTGTGATCCACAGGAGAGGTACAGCCAAAAGAGCTTTGGCTTTACTTGTCCTTTAATAGTTAATATTGGCCTGAACATTAACCGAAGCCTTATTACTAACTTACCTGCTGTAATGCCTATGAAATGTGTTGGCCTTGGACCCTTTGTTTCTTGGTCATTTCTTTAGCAAAAGGAACAGAGTCACAAGATATTCTTCTGATAGCAAGATAAAAAGTTGTTTATGGAAGAACCGTGTTTATGACATCTAGTAACCTCACATTAGGAGATAAAAACCTGTTTAAGGACATCTAAGTTAGAAATCCTTAAGTCTGGGGGAGATGAAAAGAGGTTTTGGGGTAGATAAGAGGCAAAAGTGTGACTTTTCAGATAAAGAATATGGTAGTTGGACATGGCTGTTATCCTGTAGTAGGTGTGGCGCCGCCCACTATTGGACCGCTTCCAGAAAAAGGGTTTATAAGGTGGAGGTCCTGGCAAGACCAGTAGAAACTCCCCTAGTGGCCAGAGGACACTCTGACCCTGGGATTTTTACCAAGGCTATATGGGCTTATCGACTGGTCGCGCCTATGGCTTTTCTTGGACCCCCTGGGCAGTTTGGTTCCGATGGGATTTGTTCCTCCCAGCTTCCACATAGCTTCAGTAATGTATTAATTCTATGCTGTGATGCTGTCAAATGATGTGTCTATTTCATGCTGTAATGCTCACATTATTATTGGTGTGTGTTATTATGCAGATTGTAATGACTATAAGATATATCCTCCTGTGTGTCATGTGATAATAAAAGTGGAGGTTTTGACAGTGCAAGAATATTGCAGTTGGATTCTGTTATTTCTTGGAGTGCCGGGTGAATGCTATGATGTGCCAGGGCAGGTATTCATTTGGTATATTGTCTTTCAGAATGTGTAGAATATGTAATGGTTTAAATGCTGATTAAAAATACCTGCATGACTGCATATTGATTGTGTGCATGTATATGACTTGTTTTTAGTAATTGCACCCAGCATCACTATTACACCTGCATAGCAGGGATTACTTTGTTGGGCACCAAAAGTTTTGGGCCTTTCTGCACCAAAATTGTGCCAATAGCTACTTGCCCTGTGCTCCATGAAGAGGTAAAATATTCAACCAAGAACAACTGATTTGGCCCATTTTCAGACAGGGTGGACTCTGTCCCGATCAGAAGGGGATCAACTTACAGATCCCCTACTGATCAGAGCAGAGCAGTTGGATGACACATATGTGTCCAGAGTGGACAAGGACAGAGCCCATTCTGCTCTATGGGTGACTGGAAGTAAACCTGCTGTTCGTTTACACTCCACTATCCTCCGATCCAATCCACCTAAATGGAAGTGGACAGAACCCCCCTGGACCTGCTGTGTAAAAGGGGATGAAGAGTTCTTGTTATTATAACTGACTTACATTCACATTCCTGCCTGGCCAAGTTCCTCATCTAGCAGAGATTAGCCTTTCACATGAGACAAGTAAACCAGCTGAGAAGTTTCTGATGATCATTTGTAAATGTTTGGCTGACTCTAAATGCATTTGAGGTCATAGAAAAGTATACTGGAAAATCTCTTGTAAATGTTCAGTGATCCCTATACTTGTCCACAGGACAGGGGATCAATTCTTTTTCTATAAGCACAGAATGTAATGTTACAATGCTTCCTAAGTGACTTTAAGAAAGGGCAGTATTTTATATTTGATTAAAAGTTCTAGCCTGATGACCTTACTAAGCTGCAGCATACCTTCTAATATGTAACAAGAGTTAGAGAAAGAAAAATATAGCACTTATTAGTAGTTAACTAACTAACAGGGCACCTGCAGCGGCCCTGGCTCAGAGTGTTATTTTGGAGGCAAGCCACTGTGATATTGAGTCTCATTTTTTATGATAATTCACAGTAAATTGTAGTGCAATAAACTCTTCAGGCCCGCTTTTCTTTTCAAAGCCATGAATCAATCAGCTGCAGACCCTTTTGGTTCCTTTCAATGTATAGTGATCATTTAGATTTGACATGTATTGTGAAAACTAAGCTTGGCTTCTGTAACTAGCCTATCATTAATTCTAGCCTTTACTGTTCTGAAGTACATTGGAGGATGACTGAAAAATCATTGGCCCTCTTCAGCTCAGTTATGGTACAAAATAGCAGTGCCATATTTTTTGTCAGGTTTTTTTTTCCTCCCTTACTCCAAGTGCTTCCTGCGTCAGGTTTCAAAAGGAAGCAATAAAGCCCATTGAATAGTATGAATAAAAATCCTTTGAGGTTTCTGCATAGACTTCTTTTCTTTAGCTAGTAATCAAATTGGAGCTGAAATGAAATTGAGTTTTCTTATGAAAATAGCCTTTGTTGCAGGGAAGGCTGGTAATTTATAAACAATAACCTACTCTTTTGTGTGGATAATAATATATTCATGTTCTTTCTAAGGGGGAAAAAAGCCAGTCCTGGAGCATTGTAGTACGATGAAGAACTAGAGGAAGGAGCTCTGTTAGAACAATCCTACAAGGGCTTTCTCTTTCCTGATGAAATTGTACTTTTCTTTCATTTGAAGCCTGGGGTTTAGCTGTTGATGTATTGCTGGTATACAATATTTGGTTAATTAGTGAAGATCTCAAGCTGTGCTCATCACTGGATCTGGATAGACTACTGCCAGCTGCTGGAAATGGGATGATGCTACATGTTTTTATCATGCACCAGGGCTCCAGCAGCTTCAGAGCACATCCCTGCTACACAACTGGACAAGACAGCACTTGCAATCACAAGCTCCTTTTATCAGGAGCTAACTGAAAGGCTTCCCTTACCTACCTGTCAACCTGCTGCTTGGACACCGAGCTGGGGACTGGAGAAGACCACGTGAGTTCTTAATATATCATGATGATTTCATTTTCTATCTACCTAATGTTTTGCATGCACTTTAGAACAAAAATTTTACAAAATGTTGCTGGTTATACAGAACAGGTTATCTTGTATGAAATTGTTTTAATAATAGTTGAATCTTTAGAATGCTATTTAATGGTATTACAGTTATTAAATGGTTTAATAGTATTTTTGCGCTATGCATTATCTACTTTGTTTTGAAACAGTTTTAGAGTTGAGTGCATGTAGCTAAAAATTGTAAACTAGTGCCATGGTGCTTTTAGATGTGCCAGTCTTCAGATTAGAAATATCACTTGTTTAATTTATTGTATGGCATGGTTTAATTTTATTTCTGGAGCTTTGTGATTTTCTTTTAGAAGATTGCTTTTTATACTTTCTTAGTTAAATCTGCTACAGGAATCTGTATTCTGTATTGCTGAAGAGGTTTAACAACACTTTTATCAATGTTGTAATGCTGTGGGACTTTATTACATAATCTAAAATGGTTTAAAATGTAAAGGTTCAGTTATCAAATGCTGAAAAAAAAAGGGTTTTGTCTGTAATTAGGTGTATGTTTATACACAGAAGTAAGACCTTAACAGGTTGGGATTGCAAAGGAGAAGTTTTATTGAATTTAAAGATTGTTTTCAACATGCATACGTACAAAATACAGAATCTTGCCTATTAGTGGATGATGGCAAATACTATTCTGTATGGCAGTTTAGAGAGTGATGATGAGGTGACCATCAGCAACCTATCAGAAATCTTTTTTCATCAATCTAACTAAAGTGCTCTGGCATCAGATTACTATTATGTACTGTACTATACACATAATTCCCACACTTTTTCTTATGATACCTTTTGTGTTGACATTCTATCAATCAAAAATATATGCTTTTCTATACTTGACCTACTGGTTAGCTTTACGTGAAAGAATTGTAAACCGACAGCCCAATGGCTTAATGGTGATAAAATGCATTTGTGCATTCAAAGTGAATCGTTTGCAACATTACCATATCTTATTTGTCTTAACAATGCATAGTTTAGATTTTTCAAGTGTTAATCCCACAGTCTACTGGACTGGAAACTGCTGCAATAATTGGAAACAATGTAAAGCAGTTGGGGTGGAAAGCTTGGTTATCTAGTTGGCAAGTAGATGCAAAACAAAGCACTGACCTCAGGAACTTACCTTCTGTCCCTGTCCTTCTGTACATGCTCAGTCATTGTAGCAGAAAATGTGGAAGCTTTGTAATTTCTAGGTAGTTTGAGACAAGAATATGTCAGTCTATGATCATGTTGTGGTTTTTCTAGTTTTACCTCTGAAAAGGTGGTGACTAAGATTGACTCATTTAAACATTGCTTTAGCTGCATGGTTATAAGGTATACTTTTTTCCTCCAGTGGAATGTAATAATACATTAGTGACTATCAACATAAATAAACCCATTTCTTGCATGCTAATCCCTAAGTCATTTTGTTGGTCTTAAAAACATGTACATTCTATATGAAGAGGAGTAAGCTAAGTAAACTATAAATGTATTATAAATCAGTATTGTCATAAATGGCCCAGGACAAACTTAAGACTTCAGTGACTAATTCTTTTTTTTTGACATGTAACATGTAAGATTAAAGAAAAAAAAAATTATATATATATATATATATATATATATATATATTTAGTGTGCATTTGTTGTGAATGTTTGCTAACTTGATTCAAATTCAAAGTATCACTGGAGGTACTGCACAAGTTCTCTGAAAAGTATTGTATAATAAATGTAAAGATAGAGAATATGTGAATATGATAATTGACAACAGAAAATATGAATATCAGGACAATAGCTATAACTGGAGCAGGAAAATATATTACGTTTTTTAAAGTCTTGAGGATTGTACCTATTATGGAGCAAAGTAAAAGCAACAACTAGACAAAAGAAAGAAGGTCTCTGAGGGTATTATAGCTCCCTTCTACAGATAACTGATTAATACAGCCAATGCAATTTCCTTGGATGACTTAAAGTTGTCTGCTAAGTCACAAGTTGACAACTTGTTTTGCCTAATGTAGCAAATGTTACAGTAATATAGTTACACTTTTGTGTACAGACAGTTTTTCAGTACAAGCTCCTCAAAAATAACTTGCTTAAACAAATACATTATATTATTTATTTATCAAATTATTGAAGTCTTTTTTGTCATGAATATAGAGCTCCTTTGCAGGATGCCTACTCCTTAGTAATATAACAAGGATAATAATTGTCTTCAGTTAGCAAACTATCTGCCTGACAGTTGAAGGCTGAATTCTAAGGAGTCTGTTTTTAATCCTTTCCAGTGTTATGAAATTCGATGACACCAGTTGAAATCTCTAAATGTCTTTTGATTTGGTAATATTGCAGTTAAACAGCATTGTTAAACTTGTAAACAAATGTTAAGCAGGGCAGAGCAGGTCAAACTCTGGGTTTTAAGAGCCCATACACACGTTAGGAAAATCGTACAAAAATTTTCTTATGAGAAGCAATTGTACGATAATCTGATCATTTGTATACAGCTTTCGAGAGCTGATCATGACAGTTTAGGCGACATTAACTATAGGGAGAAGAGTGAAAACTTTTCTTGTACAATACTAGATTGTAAGTTTTTTGTTTAATCGGTACAGCAGCTGTTCGAAAATACAATACAAATATAATATACATGACATTACTTCCAAAATTCTATTCTTTTGTAAGAGAATTTTGGTAACTTGAGTAACCTCTTCAATTTTAATATTGAGACTAGCATGCAAAAAAAATAAAAGGATGATCATTCGCCTGATTTTCTCATCATGTATACTAGGTATTAGTGATCTCTAAATATTATAAATAAATGACGCATTTTGATTGGAGAACACCAATCTTTGTCAAGGAAGGCTATTGGCAGGTGAAGTAATTAAAAAAATCCGAAAAGGTTTTCTTACTCCTACCGGAATTTGTTAACTATTTAAATGCCCATAGTAACTTAAAAATGACCTAATAGAGAATATACAATGAAAAAATATAAAAGGATTGTGCAATGTAAAACATTTAAAGTATATAAAAAGGGAAAATATAAAAAATTAAAAGGGATATAAAAAGTATTTTGTGTATATCTTCAATCTCTCCCTCTCTACTGGCATCTTTCCCTTCCCTCTAAAACATGCGCTGATCACCCCTGTACTTAAAAAGCCCTCACTGGACCCCACCAACCTGGACAACTGAAGCCCCTTCCCCTTGTTCCCATTTATCTCTAAACTTTTAGAACGCTTAGTCTACAATCGCCTGAGCTCCTACCTCACTGACAACAACGTTCTTGATCCCTTACAGTCTGGCTTTCACTTACTATACGCTACTGAAACTGCCCTGCTTAAACTCATTAATGATTTACCAATTGCTATAATCAATGGCCACTACTCCATACTCATTCTGCTAGACCTTTCTGTGGCCTTTGGTACTGTTGACCATTCCATCTTCCTCATAAAACTCCACTCTCTTGGCGTTTAAGAATCTGCTCTCTTCTGGTTCTCCTTCTACCTATCATAGCACTCCTTCAGTGTTACCTATAACTCTGTACCCTCCTCTCCACTTCTGTCTGGAGGGGTCCCCCAAGGTTTTGTCCTCAGACCCCTCCTCTTCTCCATCTACACATCCTCCCTTGGTTACTTGATAAACTTCTACATCAAGATCAGTAATACAACTATCAGTCCCGCCCCTCATACCAGGGTACTAGTTGTAATCCTGGACTCTGACCTGTCCTTTAAGCCCCAAATCCAATCACTGTCCAAATTGTGTAGCCTTAGCCTCTGTACATCTCCAAAATACTCCCATTTTTAACCATTGAAACCACTAAGCAACTTATTCATTCACTTGTTATCTCTCACCTAGACTATTGTAACTCCCTCTTCATAGGCCTACCTCTTTGCAGGCTATGCCCTCTTCAGTCTATCATGAATGCTATTGCCAGACTCATCTGCCTTACCAACCATTCAGTGTCCACCATCCCTCTCTGCCAATCCCTCCACTGGCTTCCCATTGCCCAACGAATAAAATGCAAAACATTAATAATAACATACAAAGCCATTTACAACTCTGCCCCAAGCTACAGCACCAATCTTATCTCCAAATGTCACCCAAACTGTCCTCTCCACTCCGCCCAAGACCTCCTGCTCCCTTTTCTCTTCCTCCCATGCTCATCTCTAGGACTTCTCCAGAGCCTCTCAAATTCTCTGGAACTCCTTACCCCAATCTGTCCAGCTATCTTCTACTCTGTCCAATTATAGGCAACCCCTGAAAACTCATCTCTTCAGGGAAGCCTATCCTGCCTTCAGCTAATAACCAAATATTTTATTTCCCCCATCAGTTCATCCTTCACAGTTATTTCCTTTTGTTCCACCTGTCCCTCCCTATTAGATTGTAAGCTCCCTCCTATCCATCTGGTATTGAATTGTATTGTTGCTGTATTGTCTCCCTTTATATTTTAAAGCGCTGAGCAAACGGCTGGTGTTATATAAATTCAGCATTATAATAATAATAATCTTTTAATTGTTTATTAGCCATCCATGTAAATAAAGTTGTGTAAGATTTTAGTAGGATATAGAAGGTGATACATAAAATTTTATAATCTATGTATTTTATACTCTGCATATCCACCGGAGAATCTGCTGCAGGGGCTTTAGTTGGTAGTAGAGCTCCTCTTCCTTACTCCAAAATTCCTCATTCATAACTCTAGAAGTGGTTTTAACTTAGAGGCTTAGCCCCACTAACAGTTTGGGACTACAAGGCATGACATACCTGATCATTCCCAGCTGGGGTTTTCTGCGTAAGCGCTGCTGTTTTAATTGAGGAGCTGATTTGACACTTTGTTACAACAATGTTGTTCTGCAACTATTGTGTTGTTGATTAAAGCAGAGTTCCACCCAAAAGCACCTTTGGGGAACAGGGGGGAGGGGGTACAAGAATTTGACAGGTACCTGCTCCCACTTCTGCTGTGATCGCCTAGGCAATCAGAAGCGGAACTTGTCCTCCCCATAGTCTTCTGGGATACGGGACAGGTCCCAGAAAACTACGTGACCATTCACAAAGTGCAGTGGGCACCCAGCTGTGAAGATGCAAGCCAGGTGCCCACACTGAAGATGCCAGCGCCAAGGAGACAGGACAGTCGACCAATCTGGCTGGTGTGAGGACACCACGAGATCGTGGGACAGGTGAGTGTCTGTTTTACAAAAGTCAGCAGTTACAATTTTTTTTTTGCTGACATTTATTTATTTTTATTCCAACTGGACCTCTGCTTTAAGTTACTGTCTATATTGCAAACACTACCTGAGTTCGCCCTTTCTACTTGTTTCTAGCACCCTTTGGACGATGTTTTTGGGTGGGTTGCTGCATACAATTGTGTTATCCTTATTTGCATTAAAAGACTCCAGTATCTGTTTCAAATGTATGTTAATGACTATCCACTATCTATAACATATAAATGCAAGAAGCCTTACAAACAAAATAGATGAACTGGAACTTGTTATTTGAGAAGCACTGCGTGGGAATATCAGATACCTGGTCAGACAGCTCACACCACTGGTCTGCTATTATTTGAAGGGTACACTAAATTTTGAAGAGATAGAATTTTGCAGAAGAGGTGGAGTGATATGCATGTATGTGAATAGTGATCTGAAAGTGAATTTGGAAGATCCTAATGAGATTTGTGATGGTGCAGAGTCATGATGGCTGGAGCTCCAAAGTAGTGCAGAAAACAGTAAATTACTTTACCTAACATAATGGATAAAGAGGAGTCTCTGCTCATATCACAGACTGATGCAAGGAAATTTTTTTTTATAGGTGATCTTAATCATTCTAATATTGACTGAGCAAATGGAACTGCACACTCAACAAAGGCTTGTCATTTCCTAAATTTATTGCAATAGAGTTTCATAGAACAGAAGGGAACCCCAATAAAGAAGAAAATGCTTCTTAGATCTAATAATTTCCAACAACACAGCACTCATTACAGATGTGTGAGTTAGAAACAACTTGGGTAATAGTGATCACTGTGTTATCACATTTGCCATTAGTTACTGGAAACAGAGACATGTTGGTTGGACAGAAATTCTAGATTTACAAAATATCTAAATTTGGTCACAAATGACAGAGACAAGGCAGATGTATAAAATGTTTTTCTTCAGTTTTTACAGATGAAAAAAATGGGCTTGATAGTTGTAACACTCAGAGGCATAGATGGGGGATAAAGGGGTCCAAATTCCCCCAGAGTATCTGTGCTGACAGCTACTGTATACCCAAAGCACTGTAGCACCTGCAACTAGCAGGTCTTAGACTCAGGCAGCTGCAGTTCAGAGCAAGGGAGACTCTGCTTTTCACCTCTTTGGCTCTCCTTATCACTATGGTCACATGACACAGCGGAAGGAGAACTTCCCTGTACTATGAACTGCCTGGTTTGAACGTGTGAGTGTTTTTCATGGAGAGGGGAGGTCTGAAATGGGGGGGATCTGTACCAAGGGGGAACGATCTATACTGGAGGTGCTGCACTAAAGAGGGGAGAGGTTCTGTGCTTGGGGGAACTGTATTAATTGGGGGTGTAAAGGAGGAAGCTGTATTTGGGGGCAGCTATACTGGTGGGGAGCTGTACTGGGGTTAGATCTGTACAGGGGGGGATATGTACTAGGGGGAGTTGTACTAACTGGGGGAGAGCTGTACTGGTGGGATCTGAACTTGAGGGTGTACTAAGGTTGCAATCTGTTCTGAGAGACTGTTGTAAAGGAGGGATATGTACTGGGAGAAGCTTTACTGGGGGAGCTGTACTAAGTGTGGGAATCTGTACTAGGGGGAGTTGTACTAATGTGGAGAAAAGATCTGTACAGGGCGAAGCTGTACTGGGGGGCTGAACTAAGAGGGGATCTGTACTGGGGAGAGCTGTTGTAGGGGGGGATATGTACTGGCAGTAGCTTTACTGGGAGAGGTTGTACTGGTGGGAGCTTTACAAAGTGGGGGGAAACTGTACTGGGGTGAGCTGTACTAGGGTAGAGAAGTACTAACGGGGAGAAAATCTGTACTGGGGGGAGCTGTACTGGGGGGGGGGGAACTTTACTAATACACAAAGCAGCCCTAGTAACAGTAATAAAAATTAAATTTTACGGAATGTGCCTCTGTCACTGAAAAAAACAGGTACAACAGAGACAAGAAACCTTAATGTGAATGAATCACCAAGTCCAGATGAATACAATAAATAAGGCAGCGCTAATGAATATATATAACAACTCTTTAGTGCAACAGCAAGAAAATAATGTGCTTACATGCCAAACACCTGTATCAACTGTCTGTATGTGTCAATTCATTACAGAAGAAAATCAATACACTTTAATCTCCAAAAGCTGCTCAAAGTTCATAACAGTGCACAATATAGTACAGTCACAACTTCGTGTGCAAAAGTGTCCACTGAAAAAAATCCAAACATGAGTTTTGGATTTACTCCACTCAAAATAACTTTTTAGTTTAATACTCCAATCACTGTTATGAAATAAATTATGAAGATACACTTTTTCCAATAATTTAACAATTTAAATGTGCTCCACCCAAAACTGAACTTTCAAATTTTGCTCCATCCAAAACCCAAACTTCCATGCTAAATTGTAACTCATAAGTGCTGGAGGCCACGCTGGACTGACTGGATCAGTTGCTGGTCATGAGTGGTGGGGGTTGTGTGGGCAAGGTAGGAAGGAATTCCTGCCACAGGGTGTGCCCAGTATTAGATAATAGCAATGAAACCTCTTCAGGTTTGGGCCGCTGCCTTTTTGGTCATTTCCACATGTAGACTTGGAAAAGTAGGAAGGAAGGAGCGACCGATGTCCAAAAGAATGCGAATTAGAAAATAGATTAAAAGGTAAAAAGTAGCAATAAGTACACTGAGCCAACACACTTTTTGGGAAAGGACTCCCCCTTCTTCAGGGCAGAGGATAGACTGACAGAGTGACAGCTGTTGTTGCAGGTGCTTAACGAAACATGTTGGCTCAATGTACTTGTTGCTACTTTCAATAAAAACCTTTTAACCTATCTTCTAATTCACATTCTTTTAGACACTGGGCGCTCCTTCCTTTCTACTTTTCCAAATGCTCGAGTGTAAGACCCATCCTTCTGGACAGATTCAACTCACCAAAAAAGACGGACCTTCAAGGTGATAAAGGTCAGAAAGCACTCAATAAGTCATTAACAAAAGAGTTCACTCCTTCCTCCTTCACAGACCTGGGAAAACTTCGCTCATACATGCAGAAAGATTGTATAAAACCATAAATGTACTTTTATTCAATAAAACCAGTTTGAAAAATACACTCACATACGGTGATGTCTTAAACATCGGCACAAAATCTTTCTAGGAAAAGGCTATGACGATCTGCAAATAACAGAGCCAGCATGTGTTCCACAGTGACTCTATCCAGAAACTCAGAAACTGAATGTGATGTCACCACTTTGAAGGACACACCCCAATGCGTTCATCTATTAGAAATCCTCAGGAGGTGGGACATCCAGGACAATTCCATTCAATCTCCAAAGGTTACTGGAAAAAAGGCTGAAAAGTATGATTTACACTGTGAGAAGCCATATTACTCTGATAGATACTGTATTGTAATTCAACAGAACCTTTAGTATAATGCATGAATCAAGCCTGCTATATGTTAGATAAACATTGGTGACTGAAACTACCTTGGGCCTAAAGAACCATGATGATAATAAACTAGTAGTAAAACCCTGTGCATCATCAGTTGTCTTCCTTTTTAAAAAAAAAAAAATACTGTTTTTACCTTTTTTCATCATCTGTTTCATATTAACACTGTTGATCTCCTGCAGCTTCTTTCCAAGCGTGTCCTGTCTACGTACATGCACCTTAGCAACAATTTTTTTTTTTTTTATCTTTTTATTAGTTTTTGCAAAGACAAGAGTACAAAACAGAACCTCTGAGCATTCCCCGGCTCAACACAACACAATCAAAACATAAACAAAAAAAATAAACTACTAGTGTACTCAACATGACTTCAAACCACCTTAGTTAGGTGACACACAAGGACGATCAGCGACCATAGCAGTCTTAGGATCTCAAGAAAACAAAGGGGATGAAGGGAGGGGGCATTGCATCATAGGTCCCCAGCAAAAGTAATTGTGTTACATCTTCACAATAAAGCAGCGTTAGAGGGCCATTAAACTATTGGCTAGATACCACACAACCTTCTCGTCAAAAACAGGGCTTTCTTATTTTAAGATATCCCTTCCTGTGCCACATTAGCATTGACAGTGAAAGACGCTTTCAGCCAGCTATCCCATATTTTGTGGAACTTTTTCAGACACCCCCTAGATATATGTGTCATTTTGTAGAATGGTATATGGTATTACTGAATTAATTAGAACTTTTCAAGAATTTAGTGATGGGGGTTGGTCAGCTTTCCATTTAAAGACTATAGCCTTTCTGGCATAAAAGAGTAATAAACCAAGCAATGTTCTAGTTGCCCTGGTGAACGCCAGAGCACTGGTCAGGCCCAATAAGCATACTTCCACTGATAGAGGGACTTTAATAGTGGTCAGGGAGTGGATGAAATGAATGACCTTTGACAAAACTCACTAATGTGGGGACAGTTCCAAAAGATACTGTATGGAAGAAATCTTCTGGTGTGTGCCCACAACACCAGCATTAGGGAGACAGCTCAGGGTGCATTTTATGTAGTCTAGAAGGGGTAAATAGACCATATGTAGTATTTCAAATTGGATCTGTTTATCTCTCGTTGCCACCCACTGGGAGAGGGGATAGTCCCAAATCTCCTCCCAATCTTCTCTATCCAAGTTTGCAACCTCCTCCCGCCACTTCACTTGCAATGAGTCAAGGCCCACATGTATTGAGTAGAGAAGTGTCTTGTACATTACTGACAATGTTTTTTTCAAGGAGGAGTCTCATAACAGAGTCTCCAAATCTTCAGCTAATAAATGTAATGTATCCATACCAAATTGTGAGCGAACGGTGTGACGAAGTTGGAGAAACCTAAAAAAATGGAAATTGGGTAGATCATGTTGTATTTTTAAACAATCAAAGGTGGCATAAAACCCCTGTGGCAAATGTCACTTAAATATTTCATACCCCTCGAAGCACAAATTGAGAGATCGGGAGGGGTTTCAAATTCCGGTAATGTTGGGTTATGCCATAATGGGGTGTATGCAGACCAAAAGGCAGAGCCTAAATCACCATTAGGCATTGTTAAGCGCCATGCCTTACCGACCGCTTTAATTGATAATGTAAGTGATGGGAATGAGGCTCATTCCCCATGGTACAGCAGATTGCGTAACATTTCAAATGACCCTGTATAAGCCTCTTCCAAAATTACTGCTGCATTGGAGTAATCTGAAATAAACCAGTTTGGGCCATGGGTGAGAAGTGGCTTTGGGTATCCATATAGCAGCATGTATAAAAGCACAGGGAACACCTTAATTTTTATAAGTATATCATAAGTTGATTCTGCCAATAAGGGTTAGGGAAAGACTACCCCAAGCTTTCAATCTCTGTCTGATGACCTGCATTACCGGATACAAATTAAGTTGGCAGTATTCACGGACATTAATTGAAAGTGTAATACCTAGATAACGCATTTGTGAGACCCAAGTCAAAGGAGAATTCAGATCCGCCACTCTTCACGCCCCCCAAATCTATAGGAAGGATTTGGGCTTTCTCCCAATTGGTACAGAGACCTGAAATAGTAGCAAAGTAGAATAAGATATCAAGGGCTACAGAGAGTGATGTACCTGGATCATGCAGAAATAGTAATGTCATCCACATACAGTGCTAGTTTCTTGGTAATGTTCTGTCCCCATATGAAGGCAAATGAAGGTATAACAGATAATGGCTGCGTAACTTCCTACCTTCGTATCCAAGCAGTGGAGCAGACCGGATCGGCAGATGCTCGGGTTAGATGGATCCAAATGTATACACGGGAATGAAATCAGCGTGGGTTTATTTGATCCAAATGCAGCGACAAGCGGTGATACAATACTGTAATGTAGTAGAGGTATTGATGCTGTCCTGTGATATCTTTCCTGAGGCTAACTGCTGGTCAAAAACTGATGCCTTCACAAGCCCAGAGTATTGAATGTCCTGTTACACAGCTATGAATCACATAAAATGGCTGCAGGAAGTGACCAGGACCAAGCCTGCCTAAAACCACGCCCAGCAGAGGAAAAGCTTTACTAACAAGAGCTGAGGCGTGCAGCATGCAAATTCTGACCAGCAGATGGCAGCAAACAGATCAATGCATAGAAACAACATGGTGAAATAAGAATTGGTAATACAATGCACAGTTATATAACAAATATGAGGAGAACAGCACACTCCCCGTCTGAAATTCCATAGGGGATTTCACTATGATGAATGTCCATAAAATATAGAACAACCTGTAACAAAGAACATGTTAGAATGCAATAAACATAGCAATATAGTAGATTCTGAGTTGGAATAGAGAAGATCCACGAAGTTCAAGTTCAGTAGAGTTCACCCAGCAGGAACGTTCTCGATGGGTAGTATCAAAATGAGCTCGTTAATTGGCCTTGCAAACGTTTTAAGATCACCCTTTCTGAAGATCTTTAACTCCACTTTACAGACCTTGCCATCCTTGCTAGGAAGAACCTTTGTAATTAGTCCCATAGGCCAGTCAATCCGTACAGTATGTTGCTCCTTTATCAACACGAGGTCACCTTCTTTCAAGTTTGGTTTGTGGTGTTGCCACTTTCTTCTTCCTTGAAGAATATTGAGCTACTCCTTTCGCCACCTGTTCCAGAAGTAATCAGCTAGGTATTGTACACATTTCCAGTGTTTTTGGAAGATATTCACATGAGTAAATTCTCCACTAGGCATTAGCGTATTCTCAGTTTTGTGAGTAAGTAGGATAGCTGGAGTCAGTACGGCTGGTGTTTCAGGATCCATACATACTGGCACGAGGGGTCTAGAATTGATGATGGCTGAAACTTCAGCGAGAAGGGTGACTAGAGTCTCATGTGTGAGTCTTGAAGAGTTTACATCCATCAACATAGAATTCAAGATGTTGCGTGAGATCCCGATCATTCTCTCCCAGGAGCCTCCCATGTGGGAACTAAGAGGAGGATTGAAAATCCAGGTGCAAACCTTTTCCGCCAAGTGATCTTGAATGGGCTTGGTGTCGATGTTCAGTTCTCTACAGGCTCCAATGAAGTTGCTTCCACGGTCAGACCTCAACTGTTTCACTGGTCCTCTGATTGCGAAGAACCGTCTTAAGCCATTAATAAAGCTGGATGTGTCCATGGATTCTATGACCTCTAAGTGAATGGCTCGCACACTCATACAAGTAAATAGTACAGTCCAACGCTTACTGTTTGCGTGACCGCCGCGGGTCCTGCCTGCGGACACCATCCATGGGCCAAAAGACGTCTAGGCCAACGTAGGTGAAAGGTGGCTCTGTACATAGTCTGCCCGCAGGCAAATCAGCCATTTGCTGGTGTAGCTGTTTTCCTCTAGCTTTGCGACAGTGAACACAGTCATGCATTACGTGGGCCACACGATTTTTCATACCTATAATCCAAAGGCCAGCCGACCGTAACTTGCCCTCAGTGATTTGCCTGCCCTGGTGTTCAGTCTTTGTGTGGTAATGTGGGATCAGCCAGACAGTGATATTGTGTTTGCTGGGAATGATGAGAGGATTTTGTTCTGCAACTCCTAGGTGGGCTCGATTCAAATGACCACCAACTCTGAGCAAGCCAAAACTGTCAATAAATGGATTTAAGTTGGCAAGAGGGCTTTTTATTGGAATCTGTTGTTTGTTGTACAAGCACTTCCATTCTACATTGAATTCCCCTTGTTGGACGTGACGTATTATGAGGGACTCACTATGAGAGATGTTCTCCGCAGAAAAGGGTTTATGACAGACATGCCAACCGTGAAGCAATTTTGTGTAGTCTAAGTTTAGCTTGGTACAACATACTTTGAGTCCTTTTGAGCAGATCGATAGCCGCTTCTTCAGTTGGTAGCGATTTGAGCCTGTCGTCAACGTAGAAGTCTTTTTCCACAAAGTCTTTGGTGTCTGTACTGTACTCAGATTCCCCCTCTAATGCAGTTCTCCGAAGGCCGTAAGTCGCTACGGCTGGTGAAGGGCTGTTTCCAAACACGTGTACCCTCATACGATACTCCATCATCTCTGCGTCGGTGTCATTGTCATTGTACTCCGACTAGGTTATTCGTCAGATTAAGATCTGTGAGAAGAATATTGTTAAGAGATACACCTTGATGTTTGGCGCTTGAATCAAAGACAACCCTAATTTGATTAGGTTTTCGTGGATGATATACTCCGAATGAAGGCAAGTACCATCACTCGTCGTTCTTCGTCAAGGATTTAGCTGGTTCTGCATGGTTGTTATGGAATATTTTATCCATAAAGGCGACGATGTGTTCTCTCATTTCAGGCTTGCTGTTCATGGTACGCTGAAGAGAGTTAAATCTAGACAGAGCTTGTTCCCGGTTGTTCGGGAGTCTTACCCTGGTAGCTCGGAAGGGTAATGGAGAAACCCAGTGATTAGTTTCGTCTTTAAAGACTCACTGTCCATTATCTTGACAAATTCTCTGTCCTCTACTGACAAGGCTACTTTATCCTCGTCCTTGGTTGTGAAAGACTGATCTCCCCAAGTTGTCGGCAAAGAGGGGAGTAATGACGTCAGGTGGTTGTATGAGGCCTGGAGACTTCTCTTTCACCTCATAGTGACAAGGACACGGCTTAATGCAAGTTGTGCGTCCATTTGCACGCACGTACGTTTTGAAGGAGTCGATTCCTAGTTGATCTAAGAATACATTTCCTATGATTACCCATCCCAAGTCCAGTCTCTGGGCGTATGGCACATCGTCAGGACCATTACACTGTTGACGCACCTTGTGTACCCTTAGATTGTCTCTGCCGAGCAGGAGTAGAATTTCGGCGTTGATGTCCATAGGTGGGATAACGTTGGCTAGGTGCCTTAGGTGAGGTTGATGAAATGCAGCTTCTGGGGTAGGAATCTCATCCCTATGGTTGGGTATTTGATCGCATTCGATCAGCGTCGGTAAGGGTATTTTCGTATCGCCACTGACAGGAGAAGCGATGAATCCTTGTGCCCTTCTGCCACTAGTCTCTATGTGGCCCGAGCAGGTGTTTAAGGTATAGGGTTCGGATGGTCCCTTTATTCCAAAGGCTTCAAAGAATTTAGGACCTGCTAGGGACCGGTTGCTTTGGTAGTCGATAATGGCATACATTTTTACTGCCTTTTTTGGTAGTCCCTCTGGGTAGACCTTGATTAGGCATATTCGGGCACAACATTTCTCGCACTGGCCCTCCCCACATACGTCCAAGCATGAGCAGGAAACGGCGGTGGCTGCATTAGCGTAATTCTGGGGCTCCCCGCCATGACTTGGAGCAGGACTGGTGGTGACGGCAGTGGGTGAATCTCTGGAGAGTGGGATTTGGTGCATAGCTGAGGCTTGTCTTTCACTATGACACTCCTCACACTTGATGACAGATTTACAGTCGTTAGCCATGTGCTTCAATGAAGCGCAGCATCTGAAACATACCCCAAGCTCGGTGAGGATTTTCTTGCGCTCCTGTATGGTTTTGGATCTAAACCCTCTACATTTGTTCAGAGAGTGTGGTTTTTTATGAATGGGACATTCACGATTGAAGGTCTTATCTCCTGATAAGGTAGTGTACTGTTTACCCATGGGTACTGCAGGAGATGGTAGGTTAGTCTTTCTAACACTCACGCTGCTCTTGAAGTCTCTGTGTTTATGCATGACGCTTTCATACCTTGATGATGATGTCGCTGAAGTGGTAGTGTTGAACTCCAGGAAGTCGAGGCTGGGGTCATTCCTAATCTGGGACTTTTCATCGATGAACCTACAGAAGTGAATAAATGGGGAAAAGGTGACGTCATGCTCTCTTTTGTACCTTGAGACTGATGCCGCCTACTTTTCTTGCAGACTGTATGGTAGTTTCACGACAATTGGGTTCACTCCATGAGCTGTATCCAGGTAGCACAGCCTGGACAGACGAGGGTCATCCTTGGCAAGCTCCAGTTCTATGAGCAGATCCCTTAAATCCTGAAGCTTCTGGACATCCTTGAGATTGATCCTTGGAACGTTCTGCAGTCTCTTGAATAGGGCCTTCTCTATTGCGTCTGCACTGCCGAAGGTACGTTCGAGTCTCTGCCAGGCGGCAGCGAGACCTGCTTCTGCTTGTCCCACGTAGACAGTTCTGAGGCTCTTGACACGATTTGTGGAGCCTGGGCCCAGCCATTTGATCAAGAGGTCAAAAACCTGCTCTGCGGTTAGGTTGAGGTTAATGATGGCGGCCTTGAAGATTGCCTTCCAAGCTCTGTAGCTCTCTGGATGCTCATCAAATGTTGAGAGACTGGTGTTGATTAGCTCTCTGCTCACCATAAACCTGGCAAACTCAGACATATCTGTGTTCTCACTGCTTATTGCCATGATGACTTGTGATGCCCCTGGGGCGTATGGGCTGCCTGACGTGAAGGGGTGAGATGCTTCCGGGTAGAATGATGTAGCTGCAGGGTTGAGCTGTCGTTTAGCCTCTGTAGATTGTGATGACTGCTGCTTGAGCTGTGGAGGTAGGCCAGAAAAAACCTGATAGCTATCTTACTGTAATAACCATCCTTGAGAGGGCACATCCGGGTGACGGTTATTAGGTTGCTCAGGTGCTGTGGGTGGCACTGGTACCGCAGGTAGAGCTGACTTGGAGGTTTCAGTGTTGTCGGCTTGGACGGTACTGCAAACTAGGGGTGGCGCAGATAACTGATTCAGTACATAGTCACTGGTGCGATCAACTGGATCATCTATCTCCTGTGGTGGTGAGCAGACTGGATAAAGACCTTGGCTCAATGCTTGCTCAAGTAGTCTTACTTTAGCTAATGCAATTTCCTCCTGCATCTCTGATTCGAAAATCTTTATTCGAGCCTCTGCTTCCGTTTCTGCCCTCTTGGCCTCTGCCTCTGCCCTCTTGGCCTCTGCCTCTGCCCTCTTGGCCTCTGCTTCTGCCCTCTTGGCCTCTGCCCTCTTGGCCTCTGCCTCTGATTCTGTCCTCTTGGCCTCTGCTTCTGCCCTTGCAAGAGCTTCCTTTTATGTGAAGGAGCGTCTCGCTTTGGATTGCTCTGCGTTTATGCGGGCCTCTAGTAATCTGTCGCTCAAGGCTGAACTTCTTGAGCATGATGATCTGTATGACCGAGAGGAATGTTTAGATGAATTTGATCTGTGTGATCTAGTTTCTTGCAAATGCGAGATACGGAGTTCCGCTTTACCTTTAACATCCAGCACCATGACGTCTCTTTGTCTGTCTATTGATTCTGCCTTGCTCAGTTCTGATAGGGCTTCATTGATATTAGAGTCTTTTAGCTCATCTTTCGTGGTGTGAGAGTTTTCAATGACCTTTACCGTCGGTTTGAGAGAGCGTCTTGGTCGCACGACTTGTTCTGCTGGAAGTGTGGATTCTGTTCCCTGCCCTTCATAATGATCAGTATCAGGTTGCATTTGCTTTATTTCATCACTGGGGAACTGTGCAAAGTCCTTTTCGGCCATTTTGACTTAAGGTGCGCTGTCTCTTTAAAAAAATGAACTTTTGAATTGGGGGCTGAAAATCGCAGCACGGCTCCGATAGGGCACCTTGACAAAATTTCTAAGATGTTTAGAGTGAATTGCGGTTTTGGGGCGGCCACGGCAATGTAAGGAGCGTGCATAAACAGTACTTCTATTATGCGAGCAAAGGTTAATATAGGACGTAGAGAATGGCTTGGCGAGTTGTGGAGGACTTCCAGGCGAGAGTATAGATACTGCGTATGTGCAGTGCTTCCGCATAGGCTTGTGGAACATGCACTGTAGCTGGGCAGATTTGCTGCAAGTTGGCCTATTGCTAGGGAGATTCCTGAGTGTGGTACTGGACACTGAGGGAATCTGTAGCGGGGTATGGACTTTAAGGCAGTTTTTGACTGTTCTGTCCCCACATGAAGGCGAATGAAGGTATAACAGATAATGGCTGCGTAACTTCCTACCTTCGTATCCAAGCAGTGGAGCAGACTGGACTGGCAGATGCTCGGGTTAGATGGATCCAAATGTATACACGGGAATTAAATCAGTGTGGATTTATTTGATCCAAATACAGCAACAAGCGGTGATACAATACTGTAATGTAGTAGAGGTATTGATGCTGTCCTGTGATATCTTTCCTGAGGCTAATTGCTGGTCAAAAACTGATGCCTTCACAAGCCCAGGGTATTGAATGTCCTGTTACACAGCTATGAAGCACATAAAATGGCTGCAGGAAGTGACCAGGACCAAGCCTGCCTAAAACCACGCCCAGCAGAGGAAAAGCTTTACTAACAAGATCTGAGGCGTGCAGCATGCAAATTCTGACCAGCAGATGGCAGCAAACAGATCAATGCATAGAAACAACATGGTGAAATAAGAATTGGTAATACAATGCACAGTTATATAATAAATATGAGGAGAACAGCACAGGTAATAGTGCCCATCCTATTACCATGAACAGCAGGTACCCCTGTCTTGTGCCGTGCAGATGGAAAAAGGCGAGGAAAGTAAACCCCCCAATTTAATACAGGCCATAGGTGTTTTATATAACAATTTGAACCATTTCTGGAAAGTAGGTCCAAAACCCGAGGTTTCTAGAACTGCATCTAGGTATTGCCAGTGCACTAAATCAAAGACTTTTTTGTCCAGTACTACCAGCATTCTGGTTGTGGAGTCCACTGAAGAAAACTGGAGGTGACTGGGATCTCGCTGGAGATTTGCCAAGCATAAATCCCATCTGATCTATATCAATTAAAGAAGGAAAGATTTTCATCACCCACGACACCAGAACCTTGGTAAGAATCTTGAGATCATAATTGAGGAGGGAGATGGTTCTATATGAGATGAAATGGGTTGGACCTTTTCCAGACTTTGGGATTAGAACCATACATACATAGATGATGGCAGTTTGTTCACTTCTAGACATTTGGAGAACAGTTGTTGAAGCTTAGGGGCCAACACCGGGGCGTTTTCTTTGTCCCAGTCCCCAATAAGGCCATCAGGTCCTGGCGTTTTGTAATTTGGGAAGGAACAGATGGCTGACTCAATTTAAAGCAGTGGCAAAGGAACCTTTAGGCTCTCCCTTTCTTCAGAAGAAAGGGTGGGTAAGGAGAGTTTTGCCAATTCAGAGTAATGTAAGTGGGAGGGAATATTTGGAGATTGGTTATATAATGTGCTGTAATACAGTTCAAATTCTTTTAGAATGTCTAGGGGAGAGGTAAGTATTACCACCAGTCGAAGTATGTAGCTTTGGCACTACAGTTTGGTAACAGGGATCTGCTACAAGGTTGGCTAGGAGCTTCCCATTCTTATCTCCCGATTCAAACAGTTTCCTTGCCAAGGTCTGGCATCCGACTGAGTATGGGTAGTGAAATTCATCCACAAATGTGTCAGATGTGTGCCAGATGAGAGTAGTTTTCAGGGTTGGATGATGCCGCAAACGCATTTGCGGGCCTCAGCTTTCTGTTCTTTAAGCCATTTAGTCTCTGAGACATGATCCATGAGTGCTGCTTTGATTGTGTAGATATACTTCCCTCTACTGGTAGCTTTGTACACCTCCCAAACCATGAGTGGAGATGCTGACTCTTTGCTCAGAGTACAGAAATCAGACAACTTTTCATTGGCCAATTCCTGGACTTTAGGGTCACGAACCCACCCAGGGGCCAGTCTCCAGCAACCAGGGTCTCGCTGATCTCCAACCCTCAGGACAAGCTTGAGGGAAGAGTGCGCAGATAGTCCCATCAGGAGGTAGGATACAGATGCTATGTAAAGCAGAACTGCTGAGGACCCAAACATTAGGTCAATGCAAGACCCGGGTCTGTGAGACGTAGAGAGATGAGAATAAAACTTGTCTACTGGATGTTTCCAATGCCATACCTCTGTAAGCTGAAAAGCATCCTCCCAGCCTACCAAGTCTGAGGTAGCACCCCTATTAGGATTGGAGATATCTAGGCTATCTTCAAGAATGACATTCAAGCCACCTCCCAATACCACCCTGGCTGGCTGATATGGGGCTAATTTTTCTCTGAAAGAGAATGGTAGGATCAGAAGGAGGAGAGAGGTATACATTAACAAATATCCACAAAATTCCAATAGCAAAATAATGTAACGGCCCTCTGAATCAGTCATAATCCGAACAACAGTATAGGGTAAAAATGTATAAAGTAGAATGGCAACCCCTCTAGTGTAAGAGGAATAGGTAGCGTGAAAACCTTGTTTGACCCAGGCTTTGTGAAATGCCAAGATCTTATTACTCATAAGATGGGTTTCTTGAAGCAGTAAGATGTGAGATTTATTGGCCTGTAAATATTTGAACATTAGAGATTGTTTGAATTTGTTATTACAGTCTCTAATGTTCCACAGGATTAACCTTAAATCTACAATCTAGGTGATAAGACAATACTCAGGGAAAATTTAGCACAGCCTCTCAGTTCCACCTGGGAGACCTGTGAATGGGGTTGCCACCCCCTCAATCTGATGGTATACTGCTCCTCTAAAAGCAGAGACTGCCCAAGCAAATTTCAAGGAAATTGATTGCAAAAAAATATCCCAAACCATAGAACTCCCTCTGTGAAGCCTAACAATACTGAGCTATCACAGTTTTATTACCAAAACTTGATATAAACAATATCCACTAGATGCCATGGTCTTCCTCCAAATCCAGATTTCCAGTGGACAAACTGCAATGAAACGGGGATGAACAGGTCACAGCAGCAGCATGTGCACCTGAGAATGGAGCTCCCTGAGAACACACTTGTGAAATCAAAAATGCTCGATCCAGAATTGAAGAGAGGATTTACACTGCTAGATTGCTCCAAGGATGATCGTAGTATTGTCAGTGTCTCCCAGTGTGGGGAGTGCTGCAGTGCTGTCCGGTTCTGCCACCATCTCCAGCTCAGCCAGGAGTGCATGGAGTCTCCCAGCCAAGATGGCGCCCACGCCAGGGACTTCTGCCGTTTCTTTCTAGCTGGCGTGGAGGGGATTTTTGGCGGGATGGCATTCCCAAAGCTGCGGGAAAGTAGTGGAGATGTGTGCCCCACACCAGGACCTGGGGACTGGCAGGATTAAAGGGTAAAAACCCATTAAGGATGAGACAGGATTGTGGGAGCTCCTCAGGCTTGCATCTGCTCGGGTCTACATCTGGCCTTGCCCCCCTGCAGCAATGGTTTCATGGCATTTCTCAGGGTTTTCAGATTTTCTGGGGTTTTGTAATGGTTAAAACACTGGAATGTGCCTGTGCATTGTAAATGATCATGACTCCTTAATTGTCCCCTAATATATAATAAGAAGTGCTTGAACAGGGACTTTCATGACAGGATCAACACAGGGTCTTATTTTTAAGAAACTGCAGATTAAAATTTATTGAAAATTACTTTTGAAATTACATTAACGTGCTAAAACAGAAACTAGTATTTTAGTGATTGGGCATTTTGTTTAAATTCCACATACAATGTAATACAAATAAAATTTCAGACCTTCAAAGCTGGTTGCCATTAATGTACCTACCATGCATACGTACATGCACCCTGCCAGCTTTTGTGTGTTAATGTGACATCTTACCAGAACCAGAAAATATTTGACACAAGTCATACCATGTTCTTTTTTTTAATACTCCACCTAGTGGGATAATTGTGCATATCGATTTCACTAATAACACAGCACACCTAGAATTACGTGTGCCACTGATGCTGCTGAGAACAAATTACAAACTCATTATTAAATTTAGTATAGCTGTTGAGATGTGACTTTGGTACTTCAATACTTTTCAGCAAAGTCATGCGTAAACATGCTGTGTTAGAAACAATATTGTCATGAATAAAGCCGGCAGCCAGGAAGCGAAATTACAGAGGATAGATGGTACAGTATAAAACCATACTGGTCTAGTATTTAGATTTAAATCATGTGCAGAAGCTACAACCAATATGAGGAACAATAATATAATCGGTATAAAAAAATGACATTCGAAGCACTCATACATTCACATAGAACAATGTCCACATTTTACAAAATATGTGCCCTTAAAGATGAACTTCAATCTTATAAAAATTACAACAAAGACACCATGAGTGTGTGCACAGGGTGTTCTGGTGTGCCTGTGCACATGCTAATCACCCTGTGCAAAGCAGATTCCCTCTGTTTCTGGGCCCCTCCATGTCCCCCTACAGAGCCGCAGGCTTCCTTCTTCTCTTCTGACAGCTGCTGCAGGAGATGTTTCAGGATGGAGAGTAGAGGATCGGGCCAGTAAATCATGTCAAATGTCATATTTCTCTGTCCTGCTGACACCAACCTCTGCCTGCTGACATGTCTACTGCTCTACTGACTGACACCATCCACTGTCCTACTAACACCAACCTCTGCCCTAATGACATGTCCACTGCTCTACTGACATCAACCACTGCTCTTCTGGCACTGTCCATTACCCTACTGACACTGTCCACATTTTAATACATTTTTACCAATTGCTGCCAATTTAAGTATGGGTAAGTTGCTTGACTTCAAGTGGCTGTACTAGGATGATGCCTGCAGCTGCTGGCATCACCCCAGTACTTTTCTTTAGAGCCACATTCTGCCACTCACTTGGGCTCTCCCATCCTACTGGGAGACCAAGCGATCAGCAGAATATAATGGCCTAAATTTATAAAGAAATCTGATTTTTATTTTTTTTTATTGGATATGTTTTATAACAGTAGTAGTAGAAAATCTTGTTTTTTTTCCCCCAAAATTTTGTGGTCTTTTTTTAATTTATATAATAATAATAACAATAATAATAATAACAAAAATAAAAAATTGACAAAATGTTGTCAATGTCATTTGCGTACATTGTTGCATGACAGCACAATTGCCAGTCAAAGTAACACAGTATCGAATAGCAAAAATGGCCTGGTTCTGAAGGGGGGTAAAACTTCCAAAACTCAAGTGGTTATTTTCTGAAACTCTGCCTGGAACTCTGGGTCTACAGATGCATCTCTGAGGCCAGGGTTATATTACAAGTGCTTAATTCAACCAAGAAGTTGAAAAACAGTTATTGTAATCAACAGCAAAAAAGTTTGTTTAATGAATGTAATAAGATTTTACACTCACCAGTCACGTTATTAGGTAGACCTTGCTAGTGCCAAGTTAATATCCCCCACACCATTACACCACCAGCAGCCTTAGCCATTGATACAAGGCAGGATGGATCCATGCCATCATATTGTTTATGCCAAATTCTGACCCTACTGTTGCCTTTTTTATCATCTCGAACCAGAATGCCTTTCTCCTCTGATATCAACAAGGCATTTTTGTCCACACAACTGCCGCTCATTGGATATTTTCTCTTATTCGGACCATTCTCTGTAAACTCTAGAGATGGTTGTGCATGAAAATCCCAGTAGATCAGCAGTTTTTTAAATACTCAGACCAGCCCGTTTGGCACCAACAACCATGCCACGTTCAAAGTCACCTAAATCCCCTTTCATCCACATTCTGATGCTCAGTTTTAACTTCAGCAAGTCATCTTCATTACGTCTACATGCCTAAATGAATTGAGTTGCTGCCATGTGATTGGCTGATTAGCAATTTGTGTTACCAATCAGTTGAACAGGTGTACCTAATAAAGAGCCTGGTGAGTGTATATCAGCATGCAGAGCTGTATGCTAATTTGATTTTAATAAAAGGGGGAAAGGCATGCTTTATTTACCTAACAAATAATAAGTTATAAACAATAAGCAGTATATAATTAATATGCAAACATCTATGTGCTTTTATTTACCTGGTTGGCAGTTTAGAGTCAGATATTGCTGATTGCCAAGAAATGCTACTCTCACTGGGGAATGAGGAAAATCAAACCTCGGGAAAGCTTCATTCAGAATAGTACAAATCCTTTTTTTGTCTGGTTTTTCATAGCCCTCATGTTTGTGAAGCCAGTGTAATCAATAGTTTCTGAATCAGGTCAATTTCCCCTTCAATATCTCCTTCAGCTTTATTTTATAAACTGCACCAGTGAAGAGAAGTATTTCTGTGCTCACATCCCTGAATTTTATTTCACACTTAGAAATGTATGATGTACTGTATGTTCCATGTTTAGAATATATGAGTCAACCATATACATTTCAGCACCACAGACAGCTACCACCAATTTAGTATGTTTAGGCTGAATTCACATTATGTGCAGTGACTGGCATTTTGCTACAATGTAAAAGACAGGTCAGCTCAAGGATGCACAGAAAACAATTGTTTTTTAATTGTTTGTCCCATTACATTGCAATGCAGCCTGGCACAAGCTGCATGCTGCATTTTAATGCAGTGTACCATACAGGATCAGCATTGCACTGCTGTACAATGACATCAATGAAGTCAACATTTGCACACGTCAAATAAAGCTCAGTGTAAAAAAAAAAAAAAAAAAAAAAAAAGAGCCGTGTGATGCGCTGAATCATGCCCCACATCACCCCCTACCACAGCTGGAATTGACAGCTGCTGGAGAGGAAACTGCTGTGGTTTACTTCTCTGGCAGCTGTTTGTCCTGTATGAAAAAAAAAAATATATATATCTATATATATATATAAAAATATACCGATGGAAGTCAGATGGTTTTGTAAAAAAAGTACCCTGTAGATTTTCAACTTGAAAAAAATTTATTTTTACAAAAACAGGCCAAGACATGTCATTTGAGTTACTTATTCAGTGTTGAAAAACAATGTCATTTAGATAACGACCATCCCCTTGAATGCAGCTTTCAATTCTTCGCTTGAAATTGTCCATCACTCAGGCCAACAGCTTTTGAGCAATCGTGAGCATTCGGATGGCATCCTTCAAGTCATTCAAATTATGAGGTTTTTGAGTGTACACACGACTCTTCCGGTATCCCCATAGGAATAAATCACATGATGACAAATCAGAAGACTTTGAGGGCTATGGCACATCACCACGTGTCGGCCAACATTGAATTCGCAATGAAATTGCTGCTGTAATAGACTCACCAGTTTGAACAAAGCTGTCACAAGCAAACAATGTTGTAACATCCACTGCTTCATTGTCATTCCGGGGGGGGGGGGGGGATAGATGACTAGCTCATTCCCCTCCCATCACTTACCTTGTATTACCTGTTCTAAAAACGTACGACTCCCGTCGGTCACCCTGTCTATATATATATATATATATATATATATATATATATATGTATAGTGAGAAGAACTCTCTGCATGGGCACTACAATTCCTCTCTTATGCAGCCATGTTTATTTGAATGGGTTGCTGCATAGAAAATTCAGAGAAAAGGTTCCTGCACCTTTTCCAAAATTGCAGCCACGGGAAAACAACTGCATAGTGATATGTGGTTCTGGACAAAGGAAAATGTACTACGTCTTCCAGTGTGTGGAGGGGCTAATAGTTGCTAACAGCAATGCATTTTTGATACAGTTCGGGAAAGCATGTGATTATACTTAGTCCCACAGCCACATATAGTGTGAAATCAGACTTATTTAGGTTTACCTTAGGTGTCCCAATTAGAAGACTTTCTCACCCAGGAGCTGGAGCGAAACATGTTGACGCATTTCCGGCTTCACCGTCTAACGTACTACGTCACTTCTGGCGTGCGGCGCTCTCAGGGGCCATCTTGCTTAAAGGGTGATTCTTATGCTGTCATCTGTTGCTGACTGAGAGATCCTAAAAAACCCTGGTGATGTGGCGTTTTGGCTCCATTTAAAACAATAAAATGCTGATTATATCGTTTAACAACGTGAGTGGTTTGGTGTTTGCAAATTGATCCTGTCCAAGTTTTGCAGTATTAAACTATATCTATATATATTTTTTTCTCTGCATCAATCATCTCCTTTCTGGCGAGTGATTTTTGTTGATCCTGGAGGTTGGAGGCTGGTTTATATCATGTTCTTGGAGGTCTAAGGCATATATCCTACCTGTAGTGTGGGAAGTCCATTTAAACTTGGTGATTGGAGGCTGTATTGATTGGATCTAGAAATCCAAAAAACCCAAAATCCATAAAACCCATAAAAGGCGTTTTTTCCACCATTATCTGGTGAGTGCGGTATGTTATCTGACCACTAACACGGTGTCAACACGGGTCAAAGGTTTTTTGGAGATTATATTTTATTCACCTTATTCATCCTAATAATCTGGAGTGGGACTATTCTGTTTAATTTATTTTTTTATATATTTTTTATTTTTATGTATTATACGTTTTTTTGATTATTTCTTTCTTTTAATATTTATTGTATTTTATTTGCGCTGTTTGATGTTTTATTATTTTCTTGGTGTTTACACTAATGAGCAGCAGCATTTATTTAGAAATTATTTCACGTTTTTTTGGCGCTGGTAATTTTTTGTATATAATATAGAAATGAGTTTGATGAAAGTCCACAAAAGTGCTCAATATAAAAGTGCTCAGTTCATATACATTCTGATGATTCTTGTGAAAAGCCACTTAGCACACAGGTGTTTCACAGTGATTCCTCCACCACAAATATTCAGCCTCTTACCCAGGGCCAGGACAAGAGGTTGACAGGATGGGCAGCTGCCCTGGGCGCAATGGTTTACTGTAGGGATGAGGACACCTTCCTTCTGTTACAAGGCTGACAGGAGTAGTGACAGTGGTATTACTACTCTTGCCAGCCCAGCACTGGGAGTGGCAAGGGGAAAGCTGGGTGCAGGCTGTTCTATCTCTCCCGCTTTCCTGCCTCTTGTGGTGGGACTGCTTTGGAAAAATTGTGCCCTTTCAGGTCAATGCAAAACCTGACTGACATATCAGAAGCTGCAGAGAGACAGAGTTGACAAGTGGCTGCTGGGCATAAGAGCCCCTAAGCTTGCACATCATGAAGGAAGGGGGAGCACATTTTGGCATTTCTACCCTGTACGCTGTATGACCATGTCCCAGCACTGCTCTTACCAAATCTATTGATCTTGATGCAGAGATCAATATGAGCTTGTGCGTATACTTTTAAGCTACGCTGGCTATATTGTTACCTCCAGCAGCCATGATATACCAGGTAAGAAGTAAACCCTTTCTCACAAGCTCAGCTTTTCAATTCTCCTCGCTAAACCGTCTTCTGATGCATACATATCAGGGAGCAAAGGAGCAGCCAACAAGTCCTACTGGCCCATGGGGAAATCTCTGGGCACACCAGCCAAAATGTGTGGAAAAGCACAAAGGTCCAGACTTGACAAAATCAGTAACCAATGTACTGAACACATGCATCCTCACATAGAGACAGTAAGCTCAGTGTGGACTTTTGTTTACAAATTTGTATATTGGATGTATTGATGCACTTTGCACTGAGTGTTTTTCACTGTTTGCATATGAAAATAAGTTGTTTACTGATTGATATGGTTTATAGACTGCCATTGGCATACTGCTTTTAAGTCTGGACTTGTGTGGTATAACATAGGGCTGCATTAAACACAATATTTTAAGATGGTTTGGTAAGAAGCTATGGCGGTTTTCTACCATAGCTACCAAGCAGAATTCTTGATTCAATTTAAATTTTTTGTTGCAGAAATAAAATTTTGATCTGTTCAGTATAGGCAAAAATAACTTTTCTTTTTGGCACACTTTAAATATAAAACCCCCAAAGGATTAACATACATACACACACGCAGTCATTCGCACACATGAACTAGTTCATATATATCCCTCTTCATTACAGTACAGTAAGTCCCCTACATACAAACTTTGTAAGTTTAAACTTTTGTAGCACTACCCCCTTGAGAGTCGCTAGCTTTGGGTCCCCCATATTTCCTGCAAACCCAGGCAACACACATTTTTCTAACTTGTATCCAGACACAAAGAAACAGTTCAGGGGCTTGGTTTTATTGTATTTATATGGGATTTCAACTTGGATAGGAAAAAGGGGGTTATGGGATGCCCAATTTGACTTGAAGAATGATAAAAATGAGCACAAATTTCTTCTCTGGCATATTGCAGCAACATACTTTTGACTGTATTCCATCCGGAACAGCAACAGTCTTTAGCAAAGTAATCCTCTCCTTGGAGACGGGTGTCCCTGGGTGGATTTTTAGCAAAGTCCCAACTTGTAGGAGCTCTCGGTCCCCCTAGAAAAAAGAAATACCAGCCCACCTGGCCACTGTATCTGATCCCAAGCCAAGGGATTAGGTAAGCACTAAACTGTCCCCTGAAGACTTGCCAAGAACTTGCATCTAACAGACCTCTCCCTTTAGGCCCTGTGGGTGTAGAGGTACTCACACTGTCCTAGTACTACATCTGTGGATAGAACTGCTTTCAGGCCTTCCGCCGGGCTGGTTCTTTTCCAGGATGTCCTTCCCTGGTGGATGCAAGGCAGTGGATTTCCCGCTTTCCTCCTCCCTCCAACCTCTAGCCTGGAGGCAGAGCTCCCCTCCTTGCCCCCCCATCCCCAGGCTACACAGTTTCACTTCAACCATCTGTCTTCTACCGCACTCTGCTGCCGGCCAGGCTCTGTTATATTTATCGGCCAGACTGCCACACTGCCAGACCTTCTGCCTGGGATTGGCCAGACTCCCATGAATATGCAGATCAGCCCATCCTTTACTCCACCTACTGACTTCTAGAAGTATCTCCAAGCTTCTAGAGCAGGGGGAGATACCAGAGGACTGACCTGTAGAGCCCTCCAGCCTGAACCCTCTGACTCACACCCAGGCTTCTAGCAAGCCTCTAACTAAACGTAACAAACTATATACTCTACAGGGTGCTACACTTTCAAAGATGAAAATGTGTTTGCACATCCAATCTTGTAAAGCTGGGTATACACACTCAACCCAGCGGGCTTGCGGGCAAAACAAGCGATGTTGGTATGGTGATCTCCCCTGCTGTGCTAATGTATTCTGATAGGGTCTCCCTCCTGCCAGAACACACCAGTCAGTGTAATGTATGTGTAGCAATGCTGCTTTTTCATTAGCAAAGTATAATATATTTGATCTAATCACTCCAAACCAAAAAAAACATCAACACATCTGAGTGAAAAACTCCAGTTACATCTCTACAGCCCTAGAGCTGACATACCAAGCTTTCATTATGTAAAACAGTGTCTCCAACTGAATGTTTTCCTTCTGCAGCAACCTAATTTCAAATAGTTACTAGAGAACTGTCTTTGAGGTTGATGATCAAAGCATTTTCTTCAAATATCAGCAAGAGAGCTTGAATC
Source organism: Staurois parvus (assembly GCF_062004578.1). Classification (NCBI taxonomy): domain Eukaryota; kingdom Metazoa; phylum Chordata; class Amphibia; order Anura; family Ranidae; genus Staurois; species Staurois parvus. Next base: position 12,417,225 of record NW_028318430.1, on the reverse strand, counting down.
ATTTGAAAAATGTTGCCATTATTTAGGGCACTGTAATTTGGAATCTGCTTGAAAAGGTGCTTGATGCACTTAAAGACTACTTGGAGAAGGAAGTGTATATTCATTTTCATAGTAACTTCTAAGTTATCATTATAGGCACAGTACATTACAGAGCTGTCCTAAGTCTAATGGATTAGACAAGGATAGATGCTAGAAGATATTTTATTACATTTGTATATAAATCAAAATGTCAGTAGTAAAAATTTTTATCGATGAATTCAAGACTTTTTAAAAATTTAGAGCGTTCATTATTGTAATCCTACAAAAATGAACAAAAGATAGAAAGAAAAATAAAAATTTTGCATACAATGGTTAGAAAAAATAGCAAAAAAGAAAAAATAAACAAAAAAAGGCAAGGAAGGCGATAATAACTATTTAGGTTTAACTAAGAGAAGGTAATAAGGGGTTGAATAGGTACACATTTTATTTACAAATTGCAATTTTACAAACTCTTTTCCCAATGGTACCAATTGCTTTTTACAATAGTGCAATCTACCCCTTAATACCTACCTTCATGGTTCAGGGGACATTTCCATAGATAAGGTGGAATTGTAACAATATTGGACAAATGGTTAACTGAATTTTTCTCTCCCCAGTATGCAAAGACCCAAACATAGCTCTTCTGAACCTTAAGCCTCCAAAGGTTCTAAAGCACCAGATCCAATTACACATATACCTATACCTGAGCAAGTAATAGCAAAGTAAATCATCAACACTTAGAAACCTCTCTGAAACTAAGCAATGCATAAACTGGGCTATATTCCACCAAAATAATAACAGCTATACTGACTGTTTGTCTAAAAAAAAAAAATCTGAAACCCATGAATGAACTACATAGGTATTTGAGATTACAAACAATGACTAGTTATATGACTTGTGATGCCCACCCTGGTATCAGAAGACAGAAACCATAGCTGGCAAGTGAAGCTACACATATAGTACTTGGTTTCCACCAAAGCTCAATACACAATGCTATGTTTTCTGGCCAAGTGGTGGAGGGGTAAGGGAAAAGTACCTGTGGTCTTCAAGAGGATCAGGTATGGACTGTACCACAACTGGTGTTTCCCATAGCAGGGATGGCAAGATCTGCATGGCTACACTCAGGAACGTGGTACCAGACTGTATGTGTGTCAGAGCCTGGGATTGAACCTGGGCCTTCTGCAGTGAGAGGCAATGTTTCTTCTCACTGAGCCACCTGGAATGCTGGACAGCTCCCTTGACAATTCTTTGGATGATCCTGCCTTGGCCCTGTTTGTCTTGAACCTTGAACTCCTTGCTCTTCCCATGAACTTCCTATAAAAGCTATGTCCATGCACTTCCTCCTTGCCAGATTATTGTGCCTTCCCAGCCAATATCCCACTTATCGTTCCTGCTACTGTCTACATCTTCGTTAACGACCTTTGGCTTGCTACTGACTCTGATTTTGCCTCATCCTAATCTACTACCATTTGTGACCGACCCTTGGCTTGTGACTGACTCTGCTTCCGTTTGATCCCTAAACTGTTTGATCCGCTATTGGTTTCCAGCTTGCTCATTCCCTGGTGGGGTGATCCTGAGATCTGCAAGCTGGTATTAACACGCAGCCAAATCCATCTCCACCATTAGGAGCTCTGGTGAAAACTGGTTAATACTTAGACCCCGCACCTCAGGTGAGCCTGCGTCATTCCCAGGGGGACCCGCTGGTGTACCTATCCTGCTGGTTTCAGGTAAGCCTTACACTGCTGTAGCAACTGGTCTCTGAACCTGACCCAGACCGTGACAGAATAATCTGGCCCAAAACATGGAGGCCGCTATAGCAAATGCCATGGCTCCTGTCAGGCAGCAAATTTCAGAGCTGCAAGATTTTGGTGTTACCTACCAAAAGAAATTTTCTGAACTGCAAGGTGTAGTAGAGAGGCAACAGGGAGAGATTTAGTCTCTGCAGAGACAACTGCTGAACCGTGATGATACTGGTTCACATATGCCCCAGCCCCAACCATCTAAGTTTAATGGAGACCGCCGCCACTACAGGGGTTTCCTTAATCAATGTCGTATATATTTCCAAATGTACCCTGCTGCATCTCCTTCAGAGTAAAAGAAGGTAATGTTTATTATTGGGCATCTGACTGGGGAAGCTCTAGCTTGGGCCTCCCCTTATATAGAGCAGAACCATAGCATTCTGAATAATTTTGAAACCTTTTTGACTGTGATGAATCAGGTTTTTGATGATCCCAACCGTTGTGCTACTGCCGAAGCAAAATTGCATAGTCTGCGGCAGGGTAGATGCTCGGCCACTGAATACACAGCCGAATTCAGAAGTTGGATGGCAGATACCACTTGGAACCCTGCAGCACAAAAGAGCCAGTTCCGCCAAGGGCTTTCTGAACAGGTAAAAGATGAGCTTGCCAAAGTAGATATTCCTAATGATCTTGAGGAATTCATCCAACTGTGTATCTGAATCAATCAAAGACTTACAGAAAGGAGGAAGGAGAGGTTGGGAATATTTGGAGGTAATAGGGGCATGCATCTCTCTGCTAGTCCATTTGTTCAGCAGGATTCAAGAGTCTCTCTGGGTTCTAACACTCCTGAGCCTATGCAGGTTGATGCTATCAAGAGATCCATTTCCATTCAGGAGAAAGAGAAAAGACGTTCAGAGAACTTATGTCTATATTGTGGGGATTCTGGTCATTATGCAATTAATTGTCCTAACAAGGTTAGAAGAACAGTTGCTGTGACTGGTGTGATTGTGCCTGAACAAATAAACTCTATAAGCCAGTCTGTCTCCCCACTGATTCCTGAAGAGAATAAAGTGAACTCCCTGCTCTCTCATTTTGTTATCCCCATTAAACTTGTATCTGAGGGCCGTGAAATCTCCCGCTCAGCTATGCTGGACTCCGGGGCTGGGGGGAACTTTATGGATATAGAGTTTGCCCACAACCATAATATTCAAGCCAGAAATACATTTACCCCTATTGATATGGAGACAGTTGATGGGTCACCCTTATCTTCAGGACCTGTTACCCATAAAACGGTTCCCCTGAAACTGTTGTTTGAGGCTGACCATTGTGAGGCCATCAGCTTTCAGCTGATTACGTCACCCAAGTTTCCCATCATCCTGGGTGTCAGGGATCCCGGGTCCTTGGCGGTGCGCGCATGCGCAGACGGGCGATCTGTCCCGGCCGACGATCGCGGCGGCGGCCGCGCATGCGCAGTAGCGATCGCGGCCGCACCAATGGGAGAGCAGGGCGCTCTATTTAAAGCTGCCCTGTGCATCTCCAGGTTGTCGCAAGGTCTTGTTCCTGATTCTGTAAGTACGCTTCCTAGTTGCCAAACTCTGCCTGTTCTGACTTATGCTGACCCTCTCCTGCTCTGACCCCGGCTCGTCCCTGACCATCCTCCTGCCTGACCCCCTGTACCGCGCTGCCCGCTACCTGCTGATCCTAGCTTGTGACCCCGACCATTCTCCGCTTACTCCCCCTGTACCACGCTGCCCGCACGATACCGACCCGGCTAGTCTGACCTTGCTCACTCCTAGCTGTCACCCATCCATCCCGCTCGGATCGGGATCTGGCATCCGTCCTTCCCGCTCGGATCAGAATCTGCCACCCCATCCATCCGCTCGGATCGGACCTGTCGTCCCCTTCGCAGCAGGCTCATCCCGGGCACATACCCCCAGCGGGACCCCTCTACCACCGCCGGGGGTGCCCAGGGGCGCGACCTGGTCTCAGTCTTGCACCAAGTCCATCCCCACCATCAGGGGCCCTGGTGAAGAGGCAGACTGGGACTTAGACTCCGCGTCCTGGGAAACCCCGTGCTGTGGACCACTAGAGATCCCGTTGGGCGGAGCCTGACAGTACCTTGCGGCCATGACTGAGCCTGGAAGGGGAACGTCCCCTCTGGATGACATCTGCCGACAGATGGAGACCCTTACATTGGGAATTAGGGGTCTACAGGAGGGTTATACTAGATTGGACAATCGCATGCAGACCATAGCTACATCTACCGGGGGGTCTGGGGAACCCACTAGGGAGACACCAGGGTTGTTACCCGCACCTGAACCCCGTGTCCCCACACCAGAACGTTTTTCTGGAGACCGAAGTAGATTCAGGGCCTTTCGTAGCTCCTGTCAGCTATACTTTGACCTCCAGCCTCAGACCTTTTCCTCCGAATCAGTGAAGGTAGGGTTCATCATTGCCCTACTACGGGGTGGACCCCAAGACTGGGCCCACCGGCTCCTAGAGAATCAAGACCCGCTGTTGAGGTCAATGACAGTATTTTTTGAGGCTATGGCCCTCTTGTATGACGACCCGCTGCGCACCGCAACGGCCGAGAGGGCCCTATATACACTCAGGCAGGGTCACCAGACAGTGGAGGACTATGCCGCCGAATTCAGGCGTTGGCATAGTGACAGCCAATGGAACGAGGCGGCTTTGCACCACCAGTTCCGCATTGGGTTAGCTGAATCACTGAAGGACGAATTGGCCCGAATAGACATACCTAGTACTTTGGAGGCCCTAATAGCATTGACTATTCGAATTGACCGCCGGTTGCGGGAGCGCAGGCAGGAAAAGTGCAACCAAGGATGAGGACCAACTGAAACACCCCCTCAGGCTTCAACCCAGTTCCAGCCAGCAAGCCAGAACCAGGATGCTATGGATACACCCAAGACCGGGCCACCGGGAAGGACACGGCTGACACTTACACCTGAGGAACGCCAGAGGCGTCTTACCAACCATCTCTGTCTATACTGTGGGGGAGCAGGCCATGTGGTACGTACCTGTCCAGCCAAGGGGGGTAAGTGTTCCGCTGTTTTTTCTACGATCAATTCTACCAGTGTGGGCAACACTAGTTATCTAGCGGTACCTGTGTCACTTCAGCTGCCAGGGAGAACGGTGGTGACCACAGCAATTGTGGATTCTGGGGCGTGTAGTTGCTTCATAGATTTGGACTTTGCAGTTCAGCAACGAATCCCCCTACAAGCAAAGGAGGTGGGATTGAATATTTTCCTGGCAGATGGATCCCGTATTAAGTCAGGGGTGGTGGACCAAGAAACCCCACCTATCCGTACCACTATATCGACCCATCATGAAGAAATCCTTCGGTTAGACGCCATAGCGTCCCCATTATTTCCAATTATTTTGGGGCTCCCGTGGTTACGAGCCCATAATCCCCAGGTGGACTGGAAAACGGGTTCTATCCAGTTCCTCTCCACATACTGCCAGCAGCATTGCCTCCCTAAGACCTCCCCGATTCCGGAGACCTTGTTGTGTCTAGAGACAGATGTGGAACTGGCGCAAGTCATTCCTTCGGCCTACCATAATTTTTTGGATGTGTTTAGCAAGCGGGGGGCGGACACTCTCCCCCCGCACCGAGGTTATGACTGCCCAATTGATCTCCTCCCAGGGTCGGAGATTCCATTTGGGCGGATATTCCCCTTATCCGAGCGGGAGTTAGGGGTACTGAGAGAATATATCGATGAAAACCTCCATAAGGGGTTTATTAGACCCTCCACGTCGCCAGCTGGGGCGGGCATTTTCTTTGTGGAAAAAAAGGACAAGTCCCTCCGGCCCTGCGTAGATTACCGGGACTTGAATAAAGTCACGGTGAAGAACCGTTACCCGCTACCACTAGTCCCCGAACTTTTTCAGAGGTTGAAGTCAGCATCTGTCTTCACTAAATTAGACTTGAGAGGTGCCTATAATTTAGTCCGTATCAGAGAGGGGGACGAGTGGAAGACAGCATTCCGTACCAGATTCGGACACTATGAATATTTGGTTATGCCCTTCGGCCTATGCAACGCTCCAGCCACCTTCCAGCATTTCATAAACGATGTGTTCAGGGACTATCTGGATGTCTTCGTCATTGTATACCTAGACGATATCCTTATCTTTTCCCCAACCTTGGAGGACCATAGGGGTCATGTGAAGCGCGTGTTAGAACGGCTCCGCCAACACAGCTTGTATGCCAAGGCAGACAAGTGCTGTTTTGAACAGAGGAGTATTTCATTTCTGGGCCTAACCATCTCGCCCACGGGAATAGCCATGGATCCCCAAAAGGTTTCGGCCATCTTAGACTGGCCAGCCCCCACCGATAAGAAAGCGGTCCAACGCTTTATTGGCTTCGCGAACTTTTATAGAAAGTTCATTAAGAACTTTTCAGGCCTAGTATCCCCTATCACCCAGCTGACCAGGCAGGGGGTCCGCTTCCAGTGGACGCCTGAGGCACAGAGGGCTTTCGAAGCTTTAAAAGAGTTGTTTACGGCAGCTCCTATTTTGAGCCACCCTGATTCGTCCTTGCCATATATCTTGGAGGTAGACGCATCCGAGAATGCAGTCGGGGCAATCCTGTCCCAGAGGAAGGGCATCAAAGAGCTTGTGCACTCGGTGGCTTTCTTCTCCAGGAAACTAACTCCTGCTGAAAGGAATTACGATATCGGGGATCGGGAACTCTTGGCGATCAAGGTGGCACTAGAGGAATGGAGATACCTGTTAGAGGGGGCGGTACACCCGATATTGATTTTCACGGATCACAAGAACCTAGAGTATTTGAGAACAGCTAAACGTCTGAGGCCACGTCAGGCCAGATGGGCACTGTTCTTTTCACGGTTCTTTTTCCATATAACTTATAGGCCAGGGTCTAAGAATACAAAACCTGATGCGCTCTCCCGCATGTTTGGGGACCCCGAAGAGAGTCCCAAGCCGGACACCATCCTGACCCCAGGGAATTTCCTAGCTCTCCAATCAGAGCTTCATTCTCAATTGCAGACCGCATCCGTAGGTATGCAAGGCCCACCCGGTGTCCCCTTACTAAATAGGGAGGGACTCCTCTGGAAGGAGGATCAGATTGTGGTCCCTGAGGAAGCCCGTACATTGGTATTGGGATACTGCCATGATCACCCACTGGCCGGGCACTTTGGGGTACGTAAGACCTTGGAGCTGTTACAGCGTACCTTCTGGTGGCCTAATATGGCCAGAGAGTGCGAAACTTACGTAAAAACCTGTCCTGTTTGTCAGAGGAACAAGCCTACTAGGAATAAGGCTTGGGGTCTCTTGCGTCCATTACCAATACTCGACAGACCATGGACAATGATTTCCATTGACTTTATTGTGGAACTTCCACCCTCTCAGGACCACACAGCAATCTTCGTGATTGTAGATCGCCTGTCCAAGATGGCCCATTTTGTACCTCTAAAGGACACACCTACGGCCCTTGAGACAGCACGTGTATTTATTAAAGAAGTGGTAAGACTCCACGGAATTCCCAGGGATATTGTATCTGACAGAGGGGTTCAGTTTACATCCAGGTTCTGGAAAGGTTTATGTGATACCCTGGGAATTAAGCTGTCATTCTCCTCTGCTTACCACCCACAGACCAATGGCCAGACGGAGCGTACAAACCAGACCCTAGAACAGTACCTCAGGTGCTATACCACCTTCCTCCAAGATGACTGGTTTACTCTCCTGCCACTTGCGGAATTCGCATATAACAATGCGAGTCACTCGGCTACTGGACAGTCCCCGTTTTTCGCAAACTACGGGTTCCACCCTGTATTCCTGCCAGATCTGATCCCGGAGGTCGCAGTCCCGGCCACGCAGGATATGTTGAACTTTTTGTCAACCAATAGTAAGGTATTGCAGGAAGCAATGGCAAAGGCCCAGGGTGACAATAAGAGGGCATTTGATAAGAAGAGAAGGGGGGAATTGAGTTTGCAGCCAGAGGACCAGGTTTGGTTGTCCACCGCAAATTTGAAAATGCCCTGCCCTTCGAAGAAACTGGCTCCCAAATTCTTGGGGCCCTTTCGTGTGAAACGTAAGATCAACGAGGTGGCATACGAGCTTGCACTGCCCGAGTCTATGAAGGTTCATCCGGTCTTCCACGTGTCCCTGTTGAAACCAGCAACTCCAGATCCCTTCCCGGATCGAAGGTCCAAACCACCGGAGGATGGGGAGGAGGAGTTTGAAGTTGAAGCTATCTTAGATTGTAGGAAGAGGGGAGGCCGAACTCAGTTTCTGGTTAAATGGAAAGGATATGGGGCGGAGGAAAATTCATGGGAGCCGGCCCAAAATGTGCACGCCCCAAGACTTGTGCGGGAATTTTTTCAGAACCAGCCATTCGGTAGGGGTCGGTTGGGCATCCGGAGGTTGCCCGTAGGGGGGGGGGGCAATGTCAGGGATCCCGGGTCCTCGGCGGTGCGCGCATGCGCAGACGGCCGATCTGTCCCGGCCGACAATCGCGGCGGCGGCCGCGCATGCGCAGTAGCGATCGCGGCCGCACCAATGGGAGAGCAGGGCGCTCTATTTAAAGCTGCCCTGTGCATCTCCAGGTTGCCGCAAGGTCTTGTTCCTGATTCTGTAAGTACGCTTCCTAGTTGCCAAACTCTGCCTGTTCTGACTTATGCTGACCCTCTCCTGCTCTGACCCCGGCTCGTCCCTGACCATCCTCCTGCCTGACCCCCTGTACCGCGCTGCCCGCTACCTGCTGATCCTAGCTTGTGACCCCGACCATTCTCCGCTTACTCCCCCTGTACCACGCTGCCCGCACGATACCGACCCGGCTAGTCTGACCTTGCTCGCTCCTAGCTGTCACCAATCCATCCCGCTCGGATCGGGATCTGGCATCCGTCCTTCCCGCTCGGATCAGAATCTGCCACCCCATCCATCCGCTCGGATCGGACCTGTCGTCCCCTTCGCAGCAGGCTCATCCCGGGCACATACCCCCAGCGGGACCCCTCTACCACCGCCGGGGGTGCCCAGGGGCGCGACCTGGTCTCAGTCTTGCACCAAGTCCATCCCCACCATCAGGGGCCCTGGTGAAGAGGCAGACTGGGACTTAGACTCCGCGTCCTGGGAAACCCCGTGCTGTGGACCACTAGAGATCCCGTTGGGCGGAGCCTGACACTGGGTATTCCTTGGTTCTCCACTCACAATCCCTCCATCAACTGGGGAGCGCGGACTATAGATTTTACGTCCCCCCACTGTGAAAAACATTGCAAAAAACTTTGCCGACCAAGTTCATCACAGACCAAGGAAGCGCAAAGTGATATAGTGATTATCCAGTCATATGACAACTTGCACACACATTACCATGAGTTCCAGGATGTCTGTGACAAGAAAAAAGCAGATCAATTACCGCCTCATTGCCCTTATGATTGACCCATTGAGCTGCTCCCAGGGACAGAAATACCTTTCAGCCGCCTTTTCAATCTGTCGGAACCTGAATTAAAAGTATTCAGGGTGTGGATCGATGACAATTTGGAGAAGGGCTTTATTAGACACTCAACTTCTTATGCGGGGGCAGCCCTGTTCTTCGTTGAAAAGAAAGACTCCACCTTGCGTCCATCCATTGACTACAGAGACATGAATAAAATCATATTAAAAAACGCTATCCATTACCTTTGATCTCTGAAATGTTGGGAAGACTTTGTTCTGCCAAGATCTTTACCAAGCTTGATCTACGAGGAGCATGTAACCTTGTCCGCATTCATCAAGGAGACGAATGGAAGACTCCCTTCAGAACTAGGTATGGGCATTTCGAATCCTTGGTGATGCCGTTTGGACTTTGCAACGCTCCTGCAACGTTTCAACATTTTATCAACGATGTTTTTCGTGATCTGTTGGACCAATTTATAATTGCCTATCTGGATGATATCCTTATCTTTTCTGATAATTGGGAAGAGCACCGCAAACATGTTTGCACAGTTTTTGAAAGATTAAGAAAAAATAGACTTTACATTAAATTGGAGAAATGTGAGTTTGAAAAAACCCAGATCCAGTTCTTAGGCTATATCATTTCTCCAGAGGGAGTGAGCATGGATCCCAAGAAAATCAAAGCAGTGGTAGATTGGTCAAGCACCTGGAAATGTTAAGGAGATTCAACGTTTCGTCGGGTTTGCCAACTTCTACAGAAAATTTATAAGAAACTTTTCTAGAGTGATAGCTCCAATCACACAGCTTACAAAGTAAGGGGTACCCTACGTGTGGACCTCTTAGGCACAAGCTGCGTTTGAAAATCTGAAAACTCTTTTCACTTCTGCACCAATTTTGGTACATCCCGATCCTGAACTACCCTTTATAGTGGAAGTGGATTCTTCCAATTCTGCCGTGGGAGCGATCCTGTCTCAGCGAAGTGATGAAAAGATGCAGCTTCATCCTTGTGCCTACTTTTCCCGTTTGATGTCCTCAGCCGAAAGAAATTACGACATTGGGAATAACGAGCTACTGGCAATTAAGGAAGCCTTTTCTGAATGGAGGCATCTGCTAGAAGGGGCTAATCATCCTGTAACTGTTCTCAATGACCATAAAAATCTGGAATTTATTCGTTCGGCCAAGAGATTGTCTTCTAGACAAGCACGCTGGTCTTTATTCTTTTCCAGGTTCAATTTTGTAATATCATATCGACTTGGATCGATGAATGGTAAGGCTGATGCCTTATCAAGGATGCTGTCTGAGCTTCCCCAAGAGGGCAACTCCGAATGTTCAATTCTAACTGAAAAGAACTTCCTAGGGGCCACAAGTGCAAAGACCTTCTTGAGTCTTCTCAAAGAGGGGTATGAGAATGACCCACTTCTCAGGGATCCTCCTAGTGACATAAACCTTGAGTACAAGAACGGCTTTTGGACTCTAGCACATCGTGTCTATGTACCCGAGTCGGCTCGGGTGGAAGTCCTCAAAATAGTTCACGACTCCAAACTGGCGGGACATTTTGGGATCTCAAAAACAGATGACCTTCTGTCACGTTCCTTCTGGTGGCCTAGTTACAAGAAGGATATCAAACGCTACGTGGCCTCTAGTCTGATGTGCGCACGTCATAAGACACCCCGAGCTTCTCCTTTGGGGTTGCTCCAGCCACTTCCTGTTCCATCAAGACCTTGGGGGTCTATTTCTATGGAATTTGTAGTCGAATTACCTCCCTCAAGAGAAATTACTATCTTGGTAGTTGTCGACCGCCTTACTAAAATGGCTCATTTCATACCTGTTAAGGGGGTACCGTCTGCTGAACAGACTGCGGAGCTGATGGTTCGAGATGTTTTTAAATTACATGGAATCCCAGATGATGTGGTATCTGATAGAGGTGTACAATTTAAATAAAAATTTTTCGAAAAGCTTTTGTGCAGCTTTAGGGGTAGCCGTTAACCTGTCCTCTGCTTTCCATCCACAGTCCAATGGTCAGACCGAGAGGACCAATCAAACTTTGGGACAGTACCTTCAATGTTTTGTCAGTTATCTTCAGGATGACTGGGTGGACTATCTACCTATGGCAGAGTTTGCCTATAACAATGCTAAACATAGCTCCACTTCCCAAAACCCCTTTTTCCTCAATACGGGGTATCATCCAGTTTTCATTCCTGATCTTCCTATCACAACTCAAATTCCTGCTGTTGCCAACAGATTAACTACATTGCAGGAGATTCAGGTGAAGTTGATCGAGTCCTTGGGGGAAGCTCAGGAATGTTATAAAAGGGCTGCTGATAGTCATCGCAGATCACTTCCTACCTTTCATGTGGGCGACAAGGTTTGGCTATCTACCAAAAATCTGAAGGTTCATGTTCCATCTACTGAAGTTGGGGCAAAAGTTCGTGGGACCTTTCCAGATTTCTGCTCAGATCAACCAAGTCACCTTTTGCTTAAAACTTCCTGACAGTATGAAGATTCACCGTGTTTTTCATGTATCACTTTTCAAACTATTTCAAACTAGACAATGGATCACCAGGGGCAGGCTTGGCAGCTGACAGTGGATCACCAGGGGCAGGCATTGAGGCAGACTGAACCCCATCAGCAGGAACTGAGGCAGACTGAACCCCATCAGCAGGCATTGAGGCAGACTGAATCCCATCAACAGGCATTGAGGCTGACTGGACCCCATTGGCAGGAAGCATGGTGGCGGACTGGATCCCATCGGCAGGCAACTTGGAGGTGGACTGGACCCCATTGACAGGCAGCTTGGAGGAGGATTTAGCCACAATGGCAGGCAGCATGGAGATGGATTTGACCCATCATTAGGCAGCATGGATAGTGGCAGAGTTACTATGTATGAGTAGAAAATAACTTTTGTTTCTTTTTTTTTCCAAGTATTTACAGGGTGCTGACCAGATTGTGTTGCTGGTGAGAAAGTAGTAACAGTACTGGGGAGCATAGAGGGAAGGGTAGCAGAAGCAGAAGAAGATGCCTGAGAGGAAATGTGTGATTCTTGTGAGCTACTATGGTGTATTTTAAATAAACTGATATACTTAATTAAGTAGCTAAAAAATGAAATAAAAATTCTTTTAAAAAAATATTACTAGGTGTCGCGCTCCACTAACAATATACACAAATCAACAAGTGCAACAGCATATACTGAGTCCTTATTAAATTTCCATAACGTGATATCAATCACGCTAGTGCTGCATACATATCTTCACATATCAAGTCCTCAGAAGAAATCCTAAAGACAATCAGTGATATTATAGTGTCTTCTATAGTATGTTAAAAAATAAATAAATAAATAAATTATAGTCTTCTAAATGTATATGTATATATGCTGTGCTCCTTCACCAGTTGTGCTCTCACCTGATGTGTATGACCAACCCATTAAGTGAAGTCATACAAGCTTGTGTCCCTTTAATTGGGCTCAGATTTGGACATATGGATAAATCCCTGTATCCCAGATGGATGAATGGAGTTTTGTTCCTTTTTTCCAGCAGGGTTCTCGCCGTTATCAAGAGATCTTTTCCTCAGTATGGATGGATGGATGAGAGAGAGAGAGAGAGAGAGAGAGAGAGAGAGAAGAATTTACGATCACAGTGCCTCTGCTGCAGCATCTCCAAACCACAATCTCCAATGCCTTAAGCTCATCTCATTCCAAAGTGAAACATAACATCATCTGCCCCCTCATCCCACACTAGTTCCCTGAACACCATCCAACTCTTATTACCTGAGGTTCTGTCCCCCAAACTACAAGCTTCTACCAGGGGCAGACTGACTGTTTGGAAACTCAGGCACTGCCCGAGGGCCCGGGGTCAGTAGGGGGCCCCATGAGATGCCCCTGGTACCTTTTTCAAAGGCTTTTTTGAGTTTGGGCAAGGACACAAGCCCCATGATCCCCTATTGCCCCATGAGTTGTCAGTCCGCCCCTGGCTACTACTACCCTTCCCCAACACTATCTTACCCCCACCTGAGGGACTATATTATTGTCCTTCCAAATTACTACCCCTTTCCCAAGCATCATCTCACTTCCATGTGAAATGATATATAATGTTCCCACCAAATCTGAAGTTTGCTCCTTATTATTTCATCGTAAGGTGAAACCATTTCATATGCCGCCATATCACAGTCCACCCTTCCCAACCACCATCTCATCCTCAAAGTAGTATTTGTCTCTCAAAGCCACTTTCCATTCTCCAAGACACAAAAACTATAACAATCCTTTGTCGTGATGTACAATCTCCCCTATAGTGTTTCTAACTCCCCAAAGCCAACACTGTCAATGGTGTTACGCAGGTAGTGGAGCATATCACACCTGCAAACACTCTTGGTTAGAAGCTGAGTCTTGCTGGTTGAAAGCTTAAAGTAGAACACCAGTCTGCAGCAAACTATATGTCTTTACTTCTCCACTGCATTCTGTGTAGCTTTTTTTCCTTTTTTTAAAATCTGTTTATCCACGGTTTACCTTAAAAATGGGGAAGTCACTTGCATGATGTTGTGGTTGTGGTCATGATCTATAGGATGTAAGTGGGCACATGGGCACACAGGAAGGCTCACATTTCAAATATGCCTGGTGGGATTATTTCAGTATGACAACCCATGGTTGCCTTAGGAGAGTGCTAAGAGTTGGGAACATGGCATATCTAATCTTTGCAGTGGATCCTTTGTAGTGAAAGTGCACATGATTCAATACTTTTGGGCCTTTACCCTATTACTTCCAAAAAATGCCTTTGTTAAAAGAAATATTCATCACTCAGCAAACCAACTAAACCAAAAGTCTACTAAATGTAAGATAAATTCTACTGTCCATATCTTGGTGACAATTATATTTGAAGATTTTACTCCTGCAAGCAATATACTGTATGTATTTACATCCAGCGTCTAAAATCTTGTTAAGTGTTTTTACTTGAAAACTACATTTATTGATTTTATGCATGTGTAGTGCTTCCCTCCTGTGTTGTAGGTATCTCTAAGCTTCCCTCCACACAGCCAAGCAATAGGTATTTCTCACACAGACTTGCATCCAAAGACAGTGACCAGTCCATGAACTTGGTTTTGTTTAATTTTGGGATTTCAACCTGAATAGGGTAATAGGGATTGTGGGATGTCCAGATTGAAAGGGGGGCACTTCACTCCTATGTACAAATCAGATCCTGGACTGTTCTTTTTTAGAAAGCTGCCAGTCGTGGCAGATCGGTAGCAGCTGCCTCTTACGGGCAAGGAACTAGCAGCCCCTCAAAAATCACTTCACGTCTCATAGCTACATGCAGGGGCATCTTCTCTTCTACAGAGCTGCTCCCAACTCCCCAGCCTGCAGGCACTACCAGCCCTCCTGGTTTTCTGAAGATATCCTGGATCAAGGTTAAAGAATTTAGCTTGATGCAGTCCTTGGAAAGCTTACATATGGCAATATTTCCCCTTGTAGATCCCACAGAGTGCTGCTGTACTCACTCTGTCCTCCTTGTTCCCTGCTGATCCAGGCCTGATCCCATCCTCGCCTCCTTGCAAGATGTATCCTCCTGAGCCAGCCTGAGCCCAGCATAGAGGTTGCCTCCCCGCAGACCTAGGTGATCCCTCCTAGACTACAGCAGTCTCCTCAGCACTCCATCTTCTGCCCGACTACCCTGTCAGCCTGACTCTCCCATATTTATAGGCCAGTCCACCACTCTACCAGGGCCTCCAAACCTGGGATTGGCCAGACCCCCCATGAATATGCAGATTAAGCCTCCACCCCTCATTCTTACTGACCTCTGGAAGGCTGTATGGTCCTCCAGAGTCAGGAGGAGACGTTAGAGCCACAACCTGTAGAGTCATTAAGCTGACCTGCAATAATAATACACTATTCTAGTAGCACACTAGAGGGTGCTAAACATGAAATGTACCTGAAGCATTGCAACAAAGTGGATCATAGTACAGTTCAATTTACTGATAAAGAACATGGTATATCCACTCTGGCACTGGGCCACAATTTGAAAAAAGGGCCTGGCTATGAGTACTAGTCACTTTTGATCTCTTATGATCTCACCTTTAACTGCACTTCAGTTGAATGCATTTCATCATTCAGCCTTCTCCAGCATTGAATAATAATAAGAGTCTGCAGCTATACATTCCAGTGCTCTTCAAAGTGCTCATTTATTGTGATATGAAACATTGATATAATAAATGTACTGCTTATAGACTATGGCACTCTAAAAACTAACAAATAAAAAGGTTTCTCTTGTTTCAGGTACTTTGTAGAGTATGCAGAGTGACTGTGCTAGGATTTGTTTTATACACCCACAAGCACAGATTTATAAAAGCTTCCTTCAAATATAGGACAACAGCATCCTCTTGTGGCTAAAGGCCAGAACTGCAGAGCATAATTGTAAATGCAGTTAGCATTCATAATTATCAACAATTTATATTTAATAACCAGACATTAAAATAGCATAATTACTAGTGCATAAAAAGGTTTGCTATCTGGCATAACATGTCTGGTGAATGTTTCCTGGTTACTAAGGTATGTTGTTTTCAAGCTTTACTGTACAAATCACATTATTACTAAGATGCAATCTATTAACTTATTTATCAGTTCATTATATATGGGATGCTTGATTAATGGCACTAGCCAAGAAAAAACAATATATTGGAGTATCGCTGATTGCAGTTTTAACCATAAGTTAATGTTAATTTGATGTCGATTAACTTGACAATACCAATGTACTTGCAAGCTGTGGATTTAAGTTACTGTACCTTGGTAAAGCTGCTGGTTAACATCTTAATTTAACCATTAGGAATACATTACTTACATACTTTATATAAAATATTATTTTATGTTATTTTTGTATCTATAACACAATTAGACCAAAGAATAAATAAGAGGATAAATATAAGAACTATATTTTGCTGAGATGAGATGACATATTCCTCCAAATTTTTTGAGGTGGTCACAAACACAACCTGTAAACTGTAGCCATAAAAATCACATATGTGATGTAAGCTTAGTAAAACTTGGCTCTCATTTATCACAGCTCTAAATTATTTTTAAATACTTATCATTCCTGCCAGTAGAACATTTCGATAGACACTTTCTTTGATAGGTTGACTATGCTTTTCCTTCTACAGTGAAATCACTGCAACATTGTCACCCTTGCTGCTGCTGAGATGCTGGCACCGTAGTCAGCCCTTTCAGTGAGTAGCTGCAACTTGGTCCACCCACGGCCCCTGTAGACAGCACTTTGCTATTTATGCTGGAGCAGGGGCGGACTGACCATTCGAGCACTTGGGCACTGCCCAAGGGCCCAGGGCCAGTAGGGGGCCCCATGAAATGCCCCTGGTACCTTTTTCATAGGCTTTTTTGAGTGTGGGCAAGGACACAGGGGCCCCATGATCCCCTATTGCCCAGGGGCCCCATGAATTGTCAGTCCGCCCCTGTGCTGGAGCTTAGTTATGTATAAGCCCTAGAGTAACAGCTGCATTTACCATTAAAACAAGAGAAATTCCTTTTAAGGCCAACATGTCTACTGAAGGCTTTAAATGACCTTTCTGTCCTGTAATAAAAATAGGTACATAAAAAGTTCAGCATGGTCATTTTTGTCCAAATTATTCAAACACAATAGAATTTTCTGACATCTCCAGGGCATCAGACGTTGGCTTACTGCACCCTCTGCTCAACCTGCCAGACTTTCATCTATACATTTGAGTCTCTTCTTTGCATCTTTTCTCCCCTTTCCTTTTTCATCCTCCTGTCTCTAGTAGAAATGAGCTAAAGGTTCGGTCCAAATAGAGATTCAGGCTTTGCTTGTTCGGGTGTTCCTATGAACACTGGACTTTTAGCTTGTTTGGCAGGAGCCCAGCTTCATATAAAATAGTGATGATGTTTTTTCTATTGCTGCCATATATGACAGCTTTCTTTTCTTTGTTTACATTTAGCAACTGGGACCCGAGCTATCTTTCACGGCGAGTGTAGAGATGGGATCAGATGTCAGTAGGTCAGCAGGTTATTTCTGTTTATTTCTTTCAGCAAGTCAGTCTTTTTTTTTTACAGTTTTTGTGAATGAGCAGGGGTTACTTATCCGCATGGGTTTTGTGGCTATATAAGTACCTGTAATACAATATATACATACCTGAAATAAGTTTCTCCAATGGTGGTCCAGCAGATCCCTGAAACAATAGATCTTCATTACTAATACCATGAAGGCCAGCTTGTGGCAGTGTACTCATGAAACAGATGTCATGAATTGCCACCCTGTTTTCCCTACAAAGTGTATCACATTTGCTATTGATATGAGTCTGACCAGTTTTAGGGCACACTGCCAATGAATTATGACTTTTCTCAGATTGTGTCAAATATACAGCATGGCTTTTTCTAAGTTAGGTGACTCTGGTCAAGAAGTGGGCACAGCCCAATCTGAGACAAAGACAATATTCTTGACATTTTCTCGCCATGACCTGAAAAACAATTGTAGTCGTTATTGCCTAAGGTGTTCGATATGTCAGTGCAGAAACTGGGCCAACCCAAGACAAATTATTTTCCATCACCCCAGAACATTATGGTGACCAGGTTCCTCTCAAGATTCTCCAATGTTTAGGCTGTAGCGAGTGATGCCTTAACTGCACAATGGCCAGCTTGCAAACCCTATACTTTTTGCCCCTGTTCCCATTATTCACAAGTTCCTGAACAGGCTTGTCCAGAAGTCAGTGACAGTAATCACAGTCCTATTATTTAGCTCCAGATGTCTGTGGTTCTCCCTCCTGTGTCAGTTCAGCATTCAGAATAATTTTTCCTTGACAAAGACGCATGACATTCTGTCTCACAGTAGCGTAAATCCTCCATGTCTGGCTCGGCTGAAACTGATGGCCTGGCTCTTGACAGGAGCAGGCAATAAAGACAAGATTGCTTGGCTACAGTGGTAAACAATTTACTGAAAGCCAGAACACAGGGAACAAACCTAGGGTATAACTGGATCTGGGAGAAGTTCTTGTAGTTTGTAATAGCAATTGACTTGATCATGAATGTACAAAAATTGCACAATTTACTAGCTCTTCTCCAGACTTGACTAAGTCTCAGTTATATGAAAGTCCAGATCTCAACCATAGAGACGTAGCCCTCTTTTTTGGGGGGGTTATGGAAAATGGCCTCCTCAAACAGGATATTTTAGAAAGCCTGTGGAAACAGGCTAAGTGGAAGAGGGGTTTAATAATAAAGTTGGCAGTGCACCCACCTAGGACCCAGGACAGGGCCTCTGTGAACAGAGAGGATTCCCTTTGTGGGAAATTGACCAGTAATCTTATCAAAGTAATTGGGGGCAGAGGAACTGTTGCCACCAGTATATAACATTAACCATAATTTGATATATGCACACCAGTATCAAAATAATATAAGCTTAATATAAGAAAAGATTAATAATAGTACATATATCCAATGTATAAAGAGGTAAGAAAAGCAATGGGCCCAACGAGTCCTGGTGGAAATGTGCACATATACTCAGGTATATATAGTTAATAATAAAGACACCTCCTAAGGAATGTTGCAGCAAAGTTCAGTTACAGGGGCTCTGAGAATGATCGCAATGTGGTGTCCATCTTTGTGTCGAAGACTTGAAGACAAAATTATCGGTGATGGGAAGATCCTTCAACTATTGCCCAACCAGC
Organism: Staurois parvus; assembly: GCF_062004578.1. Classification (NCBI taxonomy): domain Eukaryota; kingdom Metazoa; phylum Chordata; class Amphibia; order Anura; family Ranidae; genus Staurois; species Staurois parvus. Next base: position 12,398,395 of record NW_028318430.1, on the reverse strand, counting down.
CTGGAATGCAGCTTTTCAGTAGCAGAAACTGTGGTGTGTCACTGGAACTCAGGCTCCATCTATCTACTTTGTGCTGTAGTCCCCAGTTGTTTCAAATCTGACATCTAGAAACTGAACCTCTAACTACCATACGTGGCCATCACTTGCCTAACCTGACTGTAGCCTATGCTGGTTATTGAGCTAAAACTAGTTATAGAATCCCAGATCAGAATGGGCAAGGGTAACTAAAGTAAAAAAGATGTATATACTCTATTGCAATAAACAGGTTCATCCACTAATATACTGGAAGGTGACCACTACATGTACAGCAGCACAGACCTAGCTATCTGGCACTGCACATGTGAGATAATAACAATAGGACAGAGATGCTCTGTCATGAGTGTTCAGACACACACTCAAGAAGCTATGGGCAGCTGCAGTTAAACTATTAGAACATAGGAATACTTGCATAATAGTCTCTTCTGGCCTGCAGTTGACAGCATGGACAGGATATGTGAGTGAGACTTTCTCTCTTTCCACTTCCTCCTTCTACGGTTCTAAAGCTAGTCTCTCAGAGTCAGGAAGTGCTCATACATAATTATATGCTAAGCTCTTTGTGCAGTTTCCACCTGATTGAGTTGTTATCATTCCAAGGCTGGACATTTTTCCCAAAATATCATCTAGGTTCCATGCAGGGGCATACTGACCATTTGGAAACTCGGGCACTGCCCGAGGGCCCGGGGTCAGTAGGGGGCCCCATGAGATGCCCCTGGTACCTTTTTCATAGGCTTTTTTGAGTTTGGGCATGGACACAGGGGCCCCATGATCCCCTATTGCCCGGGGGCCCCATGAATTGTCAGTCCGCCCCTGGTTCCATGTTGATCAGGAACTAATCTTACCAACCTCCACCATGCCAGAAGTTGATATATTGCAGTTCATCTGCTGGGTTTGGGAAGAGTCCTAAAAGCTAGTTAACCTGTTGGTGCAGAGTGCATGCAAATATGCGGCCTCTCAGCAGCTGGGCCTTGGTGCCGAGGGGCCGCATATTTGCTTACCCAATGTAAACAAAGGATGGGCCGAGAGTGCGCACCCTGCACGCTCCCAGCACATATACCGGTGCCTCAAAGGAAAGGTTCCAGTTGCTACTTGCAGGTGGGAGCTTTCTTATCAGGTGACTGCTGTGACAGCCAATCATGGCGGTCACATGACCCTAAACCCTGCCCCACCTCCTGGTATCACAAACCCCTTAAAAGGCCAGGAGGTGCCAGCGCCAAGGGGTTACGAAAGTAAGAACAGCTGTTTGTGATTCCTAGAGTGAAAAATATGGGCAAAGAGAATTCCCTGAGATTGCTTGCATGGATTACCAAGATCATCGGCCATACTTACAGGAATGTTCTTCAGGGTTCAGAAAGTGTGCCTTTACACTCAATGTGCAGCATATCCACATCATGGGTGGTGTTACAGATTGTGTCCTTCAAGGCAATCAGAAAGGCAGCAACATAGCTTGTGGGGGTGATGGGGTTGCCCTGGGAGGGAGGGTTGTGGTTGTGTGGGACTGTGGTGGGGGAGATTGGTGGGGGGTGGAGTGTTGAGAGGGGTGGATAGGAACAGGGTACATGCATTGTATGATGATATGATATGTGTTGTATACACTTTTTAGGTCCTTAATAAATTATATTTATACTGCTGATTAACCTTTGAGGTGCTATATCCTTTTCTTTTCTTTTGTTCTGTAGAGCAACACAGTCATCACCAAACACATTCCTGTCTCATCCCTATATGCTATATTATACACATTTTAAATTACATTGTCCTGACCCCTGAACTGTATATCCTAATTTGTATGTTATATAGTACTGACCAAAGAGTCACACAAATGACACTGATGCCAATGAAGGGAGGCGTTTGGTGTAAGGGGGTGCTATATTTGATTGAGTTGTCACTCATCCTCTCCACAACATCAGCATATCTGTAAAAAACCCACATGACTGTGATAGTCTAATGGATAAAAACATAACACAAATGCCAATGACAGGAGATGTTAAGGGTAAGGGGAGTTATCTTTGATCTAATTGCCACCCACCCTCTCCTTAACGTCAGCATATCTGTAAAAAACACAAAGTTATGAGAGAATATTGAATAAGTTGATAACACAGATGCCAATGAAAGGAGATGTTTGGGGTAAGGAGTTGCTATATTTGATTTCTTTGCCGCTCGACCTCACCTCAACTTTGATAAATCTGTAAATAAAACACATGAGAAAATAGTTAGAAAATATAATTACCTTACAGTTGGCTTCCATTCCTAGTGCCTAGGTCCTAGATTGTAAGCTCGAAAGAGCAGGGCCCTTGACCCCCTCGTGTTTTGTTTTGTTACTGTATTGTCTCATGTTCTGTCCCCCACTATAATGTACAGCGCTGAGCAAACCTTTTAGCGCTATATAAATACTGTATAATAATAGGTGAGAGTGATGTCACAAACCATCCAAAAAGATCTGAAGAAAGCGTGATGATCTCAAAAAACACAAGAAAAGACACTCTTATACTGTGCTGGATTTGAGTTTTCAATATCTCACCAAAAAGATGTTGATATTACCCTCTCCAGTATGGAAGCTGGGTGCATTGTAAGTAGCTTTTATTGACTGGTGTTTTTTTCTTCCAGGTATAATATGGACATTTCTGAATGGGGAAGGTGCAGAATGTAATAATTGTTGCACTACCCCAGGAGGAGCTGCTGGATTGTTTTGTGATTTCTTTGCACACCTGATGATGACACTTGCTCAACCAGCACTTACCAACATACCATGAGGTATTTCAAAGAGTTTATTAGACCAAACATAGCCTACAAGAGAGAATTAGGCTGGTCATGGATTAGTCCAATCTCTTTTTCTAATCCCATCTCCTTTAAGACTGTCCTTTCTCTTCCTCTCAGTAGCCTGTTCCTCTCCTCTCCTTGCGTTGTTGCAACATCCAACCACTGTCCTTTCAGGAGCTACCCAGACCCAGCCAAGATTGCTGCCCCATGCACTGGAGATACTCAATAGATAAACATTGCAAAGTGGCTTCCTTAAGATGGGAAAATGCATCACAGGAGTGCGGAATGAACTGCACTCCTGTGATCCACAGGAGAAAAACAGCCAAATGAGCTTTGGCTGTACTTCTCCTTTAACTAGTTTGGCATTAGAGAAATTTTTGTAAATTTATGTAAACCCAACATTTCATATTCCTGATAGATGCCTGCTGTCAGGGGCTCCACAAATCCCAGGTTCCAGGTCGCCATGGTGACTAGAAATTGCGTGCTGGTGCCCGAGTTCACACACTGCCTCCCAGTGACTTCAATGAGAAATTGCGCCCCGTAGATTTCAATGGGAAAGTGCGCCCCATAGAATTCAATGGGAAATCGCACCCCATATATTTTAATTGAAAATTGCGTCCTATTGACTTCAATGGGAAATCACGACCTATAGACTTTAAAGGGAAAATGCCTCCAGTAGACTTCAATGGGAAAAAGCTTCCCGTAGGCTTCAATGGAAAACGTCTTCCGTAGACTTCAGTGCGAAAACCCCTCCCATAGATTTCAATGGGAAAACCCCTCCCACAGACTTCAATGGGAAACCGCCTCCCATAGACTTCAATGGGAAAACGCCACCCATAGACTTCAATGGGAAAACGTCTCCCATAGACTTCAATGGGAAAACGCCTCCCATAGGATTCAATTGGAAAACGCCTCCCATAGACTTCAAAGGGAAAACGCCACCCATAGACTTCAATGGGAAAACGTCTCCCATAGACTTCACAGCGAAAAGGCCTCCTATAGACATCAATGCGAAAACGTCTCCAATAGACATCAATGCGAAAACGCCTCTTGTCAATAGCAATCCTATGTGAACACTTATCTCCACATGCCACTCTACTCTATCACTTGCGAGTCTGTAACATACCACTACAAACTTGCACAGGACCATTTTCATAATGGCACTCAAAACACAATGTGTGTGGATCGCATCTGCGTGAACAATCTCAATAGGGACACAAATATCTAGCCTGTCATGCGAATATGTGAGTTTCAAAATGAATCCAGAATCGTTTATTTGTGAACCAGGGCGGCTGAATTCACACCTGGACATTTTGGGATCGCAATAGAATTGCTGTAATCACAAAATGCAGGTTCAAGTGCAATTATTTTCAATGGCTCCTAAAAAGTGGTGCAGTCTTGCGTGGCAAATCACATCATGTGAAGTCCTGGGTGCTGACAACCCACGCTATGCTACGCTAAAAAAAAAACTGGCTCCTAACTTTTTTAGCTGGCTCCTGGATTTTTTCCTATTAAAAACTGACGACACTAGGCAGGAGAGCACAGTGTGGTCAGTTCTCTATCTGTGCTGGGAACTCAGTGTGCTCTCCTCCAATGATCAGACTTGTCCCGACACTCCCCTGCACAGCCATTCACTGGGAAGATCAGTGTAATGCTGTTTCTATTCCCCAGCTTTTATGCAGCTAAGAACAGAGGCTAGGTGATCACTTATAAAAAAGGGGAAAAGGGTAGTGAAAATTGTTTTGCATGTCTATACATTTTACCTTTCCTTTATACTTTGTCTTTCAGTTCTATTATAAAATGAATGGGTTGTTTTACAAGGTGAGGGTTTACAATCACTTTAACCAGGAGCTCTTGTGCTAGAATTATTGCTCTCACAGTGATACCTCACATGTTTGGTCGATCACAGTTTACAAATATGTGCACACCCTGGGTGTGCGTTTGTGTTTGCAGATGTGTGCAGGGCAACGGGGGTTACAGCAATTTTTAAAAAAAATGTAATACATTTCATTATAATTTTATTGTTTTTTATTTTTACTTTTTTCTTTTATTTGTTTTTTCTTTTTTGCTAGCACAAAGGGTTAATAAACCCCTACATGGTGTCATTGGGCTGGTGACAGGTACTCTTTATGGAGACGTTAGGGGTCTAATAGAGCCCAATGTTTCCCCTGCCTTTCACAGCATCTAACCAACTACAGATCTGCTCTGTTAGATGTGTCCACTAGCTGCACTGGCCAGGAAATGAAGGATCTGAAACCGGAAATGACAAAATCATTGTTGCTTCTGGTTACTTTCAATACAGGGGAGATCAGTGCATGGATGTGCCTCAGTCTTCCCTTGCTCTCCATCCTGAAGTCAGCAGTTGAAGTCCTGGGCTCTTGATAAGAGTGGAAGAGCCTGGGAAACACGAGGGGGGCTTTGGTGTGTGTGTGTGGGGGTCGCTAGAACGAGTCACTAGAAGATTTGGGTCCCCCTATTGTCCTGCACAGCCAGGCAACACACATTTTCACACAGGCTTGCTTCCAGAATCAGAGAACAGTCCTTAAGCATTGGTTTTGTTGTTTTTTTTAGGGGATCTGAACTGGATATGGTTAGGGGTGTACATGATCTCTAAGGGAAACGGATGAACTGAGGACAAGTTCCTGGAACTATTTACAGGCCTTCTCTGCAGCACAGTCTTTGTTGGAGAGCTAGCCAGCATCTCCTTAACCACATGCCGCCCAGCCACTGTAGAAATACGGCGGCAGGGCGGCACGGCTAGGCAAAACCACGTTTTAAAACATGTGTTTTTAAAACAGGTAGGGGGCATGCGCGAGGCGTGCCGCCGCCCTACCTGTCCCGCTGATCACGGCCCCGGATGTCAGTTGCCGGGTCACAGCCGGTTGTTACCGGCTATGTCCCGGCAATTAGTGGCAATCAGTGACAGAGAGCACAGCTGCAGTAGCTGTGCTTTCTGTCAGTTCCCTGACAGCTCCTGACACGCTGATCGGGACAGAAGAATTTATCTGTCCCAATCAGCGGTGTTCCCTGCAGTACACATCCCCCGCCCCCTAGTAAAACACTCCCCTCACTTAGTTAACCCTTTCACTGAATAATAAACTTAACCCCTTCCTGCCCAGTGCCATTAGTACAGTGTCAGTGTTTTTTTTTTTGCACTGATCACTGTATTGGTGTCACTGGGGATGTCAGTGACCCCAATCAGTTCCCCACAGTGTCAGAATGTCCGCCGCAGTCCCGCCTTAAGTCGCTGATCGCCGCCATAAGTCACTGATCGCCACCATAAGTCGCTGATCGCCGCCATTATTAGTATATAAAAAAAATTAAAAATCCCAGTATCTTTCCCGCCATTTGTAAATGCTATAACTTTCACGTAAACCAAATAATTTACACGTATTGGGTTTTTTGTAGCAAAGACATGTCGCAGAATGCATTTTGGCAGAAATTTATGACTAAATTTGATTTTTAAATTTTTTTTTTACTGGACATGTTTTATAGCAAAAAGTCCAAAAGATTGTTTTTTTTCCTCAAAATTGTCAGCCTTTTTTTTTTTTATAGCACAAAAAATAAAAAATGCACAGGTGATCAAATACCACCAAAAGAAAGCTCAATTTATGGGAAAAAAAGGATGTAAATTTCTTTTATGTACGATATTGCATTTGTCCGTTAAACTAGCGCAGCGCTGTATAGCAAAAAAATGGCGTAAATTGCAGTATCTATACCATAGTTTGTAGACGCTATAACTTTCACACAAAGCAATCAATATACACTTATTGGGATTTTTTTTTACCAAAAACGTAGCAGAATACATTTTGGCCTAAATTTATAACTAACTTTGAGTTTACTATATATTTTTTATAGCTGAAAGTAAAAAATATTGTTTTTCTTCCAAATTTTTGGTCTTTTTTTGTTTATAGCGTGAAAAATAAAAAGCGCACAGATGATCAAATACCACCGAAAGAAAGCTCTATTTGTGTGAAAAAAAGGACGTAAATTTCGTTTGGAAACGACTGCGCAACTATCAGTTGAATTAGTGCAGCGCCGAGTAGCAAAAAGAGGCCTGGTCATTAAGGGGGGTAAATCCTCAGGAGGGCAAGTGGTTAATGTACCACCCCAGACCCTAGATAACTCCTCTTCTTCACCCAGTAATCTTGAGTCTTCCTCACTGACAATCAGGACTCTAGCTTCCCCTAGCTCGGGTGTCGGCAACCCGCGGCTCCGGAGCCGCATGCGGCTCTTTTTCACCTTCCCTGCGGCTCCGGAGCACACTGCCCACCAGGTGACAGGCAATAGGGTCGGCAAGCCGCGGCTCTTTTAATGTAGATCTTCTGTGTGCCGGGCGCCCGCTGGCAAACATTGGCTGTCAGGATGTAGGCGGGGCAGCCCGGATGTAGGCGGGGCAGCGTGACGAACTCCTCTCCTCTCACAGTCCGCCCTGAAGACCAGAACGGCGCGGGAACCTAGCGAGAAGAATGCGCGGAGCAAAGGTAAGTGAATTCACACAATATGGGGAATGAATTACTATGGGGGATGAATTACTATAGGGGGGATGAATTACTACGGGGGATGAATTACTACGGGGGATGAATTACTATAGGGGGGATGAATTACTATAGGGGGGATGAATTACTATAGGGGTGATGAATTAATATAGGGGGGATGAATTACTATGGGGGATGAATTACTATATGAGGGATGAATTACTATATGGGGGATGAATTACTATGGGGGATGAATTACTATAGGGGGGATGAATTACTATAGGGGGGATGAATTACTATATGGGGGATGAATTACTATAGGGGGGATGAATTACTATAGGGGGGATGAATTACTATAGGGGGGATGAATTACTATGGGGGATGAATTACTATATGGGGGATGAATTACTATAGGGGGGATGAATTACTATAGGGGGGATGAATTACTATAGGGGGGATGAATTACTATATGGGGGATGAATTACTATAGGGGGGATGAATTACTATGGGGGATGAATTACTATATGAGGGATGAATTACTATATGGGGGATGAATTACTATGGGGGATGAATTACTATGGGGGATGAATTACTATATGGGGGATGAATTACTATATGGGGGATGAATTACTATATGGGGGATGTATTTTCAGTTTTAAAAATGTTTCTCTCAAAATAAATTTCAATCGTGGTTTTGGCGAGATTTGGCTCAGTCGAAAAAAAAGGTTGCCCACCACTGACCTAAGGCTATGATTGTGATTATGACGATACACTGTGGCCCTGATTAACCCTTTGCTTACTGGGCCCTTAAACCCCCTTCATGACCAGAGCGTTTTTTGCAATATATGCAGTGTCGGATTTGTTTTAAATGTTGCAATGGTTTTGCGGCTCCCAGTCTTTTTTTCCCTCTCGGAAATGGGTCCAAGTGGCTCTTTATGTCTTAAAGGTTGCAGACCCCTGCCCTAGCTAAATTACATATACATATAAATTAATAAAAGTTGATCATTATAAGCACTCTTGTCAGTGGTAAATGGTTTGTCTCAACACTCTAAGACCTCATGCATACAGGATTTTTTTTGTCCAAATGCCCCTATTCTGAACTTGCTGGCGATGGTTTTTTTTTCAGTCTGTAAATGCTCCTCTTCTAAGATGCCTGTAAATGCCTATGTTTGCATAGACACATAGGCTAACATAGAGGAGCTTTTATAGGCTGATGTCAAACCAAATACCTGTAAAGTGGCATTTTTTTAAAGCCAAGTATGTATAAGGCCTAATTGCTATATCTGGGTTGCCACCTTTTCTTTGAGCCAAACCTGAACACTTTAGTGGCCTACACCAGTGGACCCTGGTGTAAAGAGGAACTCTGATGTACGGTGGTTTTTGCTCACCAATGCCCACACTTCTATCAGAGTTCCCAGCATTCCTACTTATATCAGGGTTCCCAAAATCCCCCTTACATCAGAGTCTGCAGAGCACCTCTTACATCTGAGTCCTCTTTACCTTAATGTAGTCACTCACGGGGAAGCACAGTGGCTAAATGGTTAGCACTTCCGCCTGGCAGCACTAGGGTCATTGGTTTGAATCCCAGCCACGGCATCACCTGCCTGGAGTTTGCATGTTCTCCCTGTGCCTGTGTGGGTTTCCTCCGGGTACTCCGGTTTCCTCCCACACTCCAAAGCAGGCGCGGACTGACCATTTGGGGTCAGTAGGGTGCCCCATGAGATGCCCCTGGTACCTTTTTCATAGGCTTTTTTGAGTTTGGGCAAGGACACAGGGGCCCCATGATCCACTATTGCCCGGCGGCCCCATGAGTTGTCAGTCCGCCCCTGCTCCAAAGACATGCTGTAGGTTAATTGGCTCCTGTCTAAATTGGCCCTAGTATGTATATGTATGAATGTAAGTTAGGGACCTTAGATTGTACACCCCTTGAGGGTTAGGGACTGATGTGAATGTACAATATATATGTAAAGCGCTGAGTAAATTGACAGCGTTATATAAGTACCTGACATAAATAAATTTGGAAGCAGGAGAGAGAAGGGAGGGAGGGGGAGACTTCGGTCACAGACAGTGGATGGTGAGCTCACTCACCTGAGGATGGAGGCTCAGGCATCGACACCTTTCATCCACGATGTATCTGCCAGCTGCAGGGCTTCAAATCTCCCACCCACACATCCCTTTTCTGAATCCAGAGACTGGAGTGTGGATGGGCAGACACATAGATGTAAGGGTGGGAAGAGGAGGAACAGATCAAGCTCTTTCTCCTCTCCATGTGCATACCTATGCATTCGACCAGTGTCGTTAGGGCTGCTGTTAGAAATCACTGGGTCCTTTATAGCCTACCTGACGGGACCACACGAAAATATCAAATTATATTTTCACTAAAAATACACTAAAATTGTTTAGAGGACACAAACACAACACAATTCCTGCTAAATCTAAACATTAAAAATTTACTGAGGTAATAAATAAAGCTTTGTGTGTGAATTGGGTCTTGGGGTTCATTCACATGGGTGCTGTGACCTGTACTATGTGAAACAGAGGTTTATTTATGTGACTGGAGCTCTTTGAGCTGTGTGCAGGCAGCCTATGTTAGGCAATGTGGACACAGCAGCTGTGTGAACACAGCCACAGGTTGTAATTTGACAGGTGTGTGGGTGCAGGTGTACCACCCTGAACACAGTGTGCATTCAGGTTCACTGACCTATACCTGCACACCTGTCAAATTAGTACCTGTGGCTGTGTTTGTAAAGCTACTGTGTCCCCTTAGAGTAACTGGTGGCTCTAGCCGCATGAACAATCCATTCATTCACACGGCCAAAGTAACAACTGTGTGCATAAGTCCTTAGGGCTCATTCACACTTGTGGTTGGGTGTGTTAAAACCCCATGGTTGAGCAGTGCTTTTACCACCCACCAACCGCTATCCTCTTTAGAAATGATAGCCTAGTGTGCTAGTGCAGGGTTAAAGTAGGCAGTGAGATGGCGATATAACTCCTCACCGCCTGTCAACTGTGCTCTGAAGAGCGATCCAAATACTAACCTCTCTTCAGAGATCAAAGCACATGTGTATGAGCTCTTAATTTTTCTTTAATTATTTTTTAGAATTAGTTTTCCTTTCTTTTTTTACAATTTTTAAAAACATTTTTTAACTACCCTGTTGGAGGGCTTTGGTGAAATATCAGGGGTTTGTTTAGACCCATGATGTCTTACTTTTGAGACAGAAAAAGGAAATGGGGATATAAGTTACTCAATTATTGTCTCTGCAGCCTCAACTGCACTGGTCAGTAAATAAATGGGAAATGCTCTGTGCTGAGCTGCTTCCAGTTCATTCACAAACTAAAGCATAGTTAACACAGTATACTATGCCTCAGTAATGAATAAATACAGTAGCAATTGGTACACAGGGGGTCCCGGACAGCAGGGGCCCAGTCCAACCTGAATACCGTGTCTGAGTTTCAGGCGGTCTGAAACCCAGAAGCATGATTCAAAACTTGAACTATTCAGGAAAATCACAGACAGGTGACAACCCTACTGCAGGAGTATCCCACTCCTCTTGTCTTGCTGTAAAGCAGTAATAACGGTCTTTGACTATATCTCCCAAAAAAGTAGCAAATGTAGTAGCCCCATTTTTCTTCTGCAAGTGTAGTCAGAGCTGAAGTTTGTGCTGCTACTATCCAGACACAGTCTTCATACTTGGCTTGTCTGTCTCGAAGGGCAAGGTCAAGTTCGGCGCATATCATGTCCTGGGAAGCATGTTGAAAAAAACGTTAGGTACCCCGGAAACTAACTGGTTCTGGGATGCCACCCCATTCAGCCTTTTGACCTTGTCAGTGTGTTAGTGGTCTTATCCCCCCCCCCCTTTGGTGTGTGGTTAGAACTGCTGTAGTAAATCAGTAACTAATATAATTGTTAGTGATATAACTGAAAAAGCTCTCCAGATAGCTGATAATGTGTTTAATAGTAACTTGCTCCATAATGGGAAGCAGGGGCATAGCCTAAGGGTCGCAGGAATCACAACTGTGACCCGGGCCCAAGCTGCAGGGGGCCTTCGCGGGCTCCCTGTATGCAGGCAGCATAGGCAGCTGGGTGGGTGGTGGGTAGCAGTACCAGCACCTGGGTATTTGGAGGATGGGGGGGGGTAGCAAAGCTACATGCCCTTCCGCATTGACTGCTATTCAGTTTCACATTCCCCGTGTTCTTGGCCGGCCCCTCTCTCTGTCCCCATAGAGCGCCGATCAGTTCAATGTTCCCCCAGCCAGATTTCCAGGCCCCCCACCCCCTCCCTCCAAGTCACCTCCATCGCCTTGTTTGTGCAGAGCCCTCCGGTGCACAGTGCTCTCTGAGACACTGTAGGCTTGTCTTCCAGGCCCCCATCCTCTGCCCATCATACACAGATCTCCCTCTGGCACAGCCAGACCATACTGGCCAGGATCTAGTACCAACACTCCATGAATCCAACCCTGCAGCTTGGTCATGGTGAGTGAGATGACCCCATCTCCCCCATACACCATCCCATAACCCATTCCATCTTCCCTAGGGACAGGGACGCCATCGCTCCTGGGGCAGGGACCCCATCTCACCTGGGGAAAGGGACCCATCTCATCTGGGGATAGGGACCCCAGCTCGCTTTGGGGAAAGTGACCCATCTAGCCTGGGGACAGGGACCCCATCTCCCCTGGGGAAAGGAACCCCATCTCCCTTAAGGACAGGGATCCCATCTCCCCTAGGGACAGGAACCCATCTTCAGACCATGCTGACTAGTAGGGCTGGTGTCAGCCACCCTAGGATGACAGCAGGGGGCAGTAAAATCCAAATCCATAGCCACTTGGGGATTTGGGTGGTGTACTAGCAGGGTCCCTGGATGCAGGAGGAGTACAGCAATTATAGTGTGGGGTGGCTGGAGGACAGAGGGGAGTCTAGCAGTACCAGTGTGGGTTGGCTGAAGGACAGAAGGGGTCTATCAATATCAGGGCTGAAGGATGGGGGGGGGGGTACAGTGGTATCAGCGCAGGGTGTCTGGGGTGGTTTGGCAGCAGTACCAGTGCAGGTTGGCTGAAAGATAGGGGGGCGGTAAAATGCACTTTCGCCTGTGTAGGCAAAAATCTTTTCATTGCCTGTACACCTGGATAGGAGGATCAGCGTGGGCAGCTGCATATAGAGGAATCAATATCTCCATTTTCCTCCTGCCTGCCTTTCCATGCCTGTGGGAAAGAGAGGAGGAGGAGCGGGCATTCAGTGGCTGCAGGAGGAATATGGAGAGATAGATTCTTCTATATGCAGCCACCCCCACAGCTCCTCCTGTGCTCTTTCCTGGCCCTCCTTCATCACCCACAGCTCTGCCGGGTTCCCTCCTCCCCTCTCCCAACGGCTGCTGCAGGGGGATCTGTCAGGATAGAGAGTGGGGAAGGGGCTAGTAAATGTGTACTGGCCCCTTCTTTTTCTGAATGGAGAGTCAGTGATCCGTACTGATCACTGTCTTTGTCTATTCATAACTGGGGCATAGTAAACCCCTCAGTCTCTTTTCTCTATATCAAAGGACCCCAACTCCCCTGGGCAAAGGAAATCCATCTCTCTTAAGAACAGGTACCCCATCTCCCCTAGGGACAATTGTGGTTCTATCTACATCATCAAAACCCAACCACACAGTAACAGACTCCTGAGAACAGATAAACTCAAGTGTATGGTACATTTGAAAGCTGTTTGGCTTTGCTATAGGCCAGTATTCAAGCAAGAATACTTCAACTGTCACTGTCTCTGACCTTTTGTTCCTCTATTCTCAGTGGTCTTCTCTTGCACGCTCTCTAACAGACAGGTCTGTGTCCCTGACCTGCACAGCCTGCAACAGCTTCAAAACAGGCTCATACTATTACTAGTATCTAGGGGGCCCATGACTGCCTGACCAGCCCAGGGGTGGACTGACCACTCATGGGGCCCCCGGGCAATAGGGGATCATGGGGCCCCTTTGACCTTGCCCAAACTCAAAAAAGCCTGTGAAAAAGGTACCAGGGGCATCTCATGGGGCCCCCTACTGACCCCGGGCCCTCGGGCAGTGCCCGAGTTTCCAAATGGTCAGTCCACCTCTGGATCAGCCAGTACTGCCCGTGACAAATGCAGGTCAGACCTTTTCACCAACTTGTGACAAATGGCTGGTCAACCTCACACCACGATATCCCTGATTTGCAACACTGACACTTTTAGCCTCACCTTGCAAGAACATTTTCCACCTTGCAGGACAAAAAGTGCCAAGAGACTAAGAGTGATTGTTACTGGGTTTATTTAACTAAGCAATTCACTCTTTACCACCACCAATTTTTTATCGAAACATATTAAATGTTCACAATATTAGCAAAAACAAATTATGGCTGTAAATGAACGTCTGTATACACACTGTCACCACAGACAGATATATCCAGACATTTACCATGTAGTAGCGCTCTTCAAGACACAGGGATTCTTTACATTTTGCGTTAGTGCATTAAAGACAATTTTTAACACTTCAAAATATTGTTTAATAATGAAGAGGTAAAAAATGGTTCAAATAAAATATTTACAGAAAAAAGGTATGCAAAGGTAATAAAGAGATAAAAAAAATGCAACAGCAAAACGAAAGGGCTGATAGATGAAAATACTTATCAAGTCCTGTTTCAGCAAAATGCAATCAATGAGAAAGATGGTAGAGTGGCTCTCATAAGACTGTACAGACTTTCCTTCTTTCGATGGTAAAATCAGAGATGTCCACTGCTGTTACAGCCCCTCTTTTCTTGTATGTGAGAGGGGTGTTGTCAGAACTTATCTGACCAGTCAAGAGACTGAGGAGTGGCCATGGGATGTCACTGTGTTTACGATCATGCCAAAGGTCCAGTTTTCTATAGGTATTAATATCTTTGAATCCCTACAGGTTACAGTTTGCTAACTTGTATATTATTGCGCAGCATGCAATTACCTTTTGAATGGATATAAATATGATAGGTTTCAGATGTCAATTTCACCTAGTATAGGAATTGGGCTCATTCTACTTCCAGTACAACTAGGGTAGTGGTATTTGGGCTCAAAATGCTACTAATAAAAAAGGTAAACGTCCTTATTCTGGCTGTACTGTTATTATTTTAGGGTTTATGCAATACACTGAAGTTCTTGATTCTACCAGGGAAGAGAGACAGCAATGTTTATTGCTAATGGCTCCAGCTAAGGTATGTACAATGGTGGCCTTTTCTGGCAGGTTATCTGGTTGCTTTCCTGATTGCTCAACATTGAAAGTTTGATGGTTTTACGAGGACACCTAGACTGAAATGTGGATTCAGGTAATAGGCTTGAGAGGGACTGCATATGTCCTCTCAAAGAACTGATTGGAATATTCTGATATGCCGCCTAAAGTGTGTGTCATGTATCAAATGCCTTCCTGGGTGGATGTACAGGGAATCACTGTTATTATGTCTCCTTGTTGTTACAAACTCTCATGGCTGTTTAGGATCTCTGAACAACATTGTTGCCCGTTTGGGATGCCCAGTACATTTTACCATTACACTTCTCATTGTTAAGGCCTTATATTTTACTTAAACAGGTAGGTCATAGCTGCATAACGTGGTAACAGACATTGTAGAAGTGAAAGGTCACATAGTGTACTGCGTTATGGGAAAGACTGCTGTACTTGCCTTTAGTTCAAGAACATCTGGTGTATTATCTTGCATCCTGATTGAAGAATTAAACATGTCAGAAGGTGGTACAATACACCATATTTCCTGGTTGTATGCTTAGACTATGTCTTCACAACATCAGGAAGCACTGAGCAAGTCCGGTCCTTTCTGGTCACTACTTTTACTGCAATATCCCCTTACATGTTGATGCCACAGAGAGTATTGTGTTTTTGGGAATCCTGTTCCTTCACTCTCTCCCCCTTGAGAGCTCAGCAACACAACTACTAAAAGCCTACTAAATGTGACTGATGTACATCTCTTTAAACCCACTACTGGCCAAGGATCCATGTTCTGTCCTTGCTACATGTTTCCCTGTGTGTAACTCGACATGCAGCTAAACCCTCCTACTCTGTAATAAGCCAGACTGAATGTAATCTTGAAGCTTTATTAACAAAACAGGGTAGGTGAAACTATTAGGGAAAACAGATAAGAAGTAAATATAATCAATATATGAAATGTACAAAAAACACAATGAATAATTAGGCTGAAGATGGCAATAAGATCATGCTCATCAGCAATGCTGCCTTTAGGGGATGAGAGTTTTAGCCCACAATGGGCACAGTTCACTAAAGCTTATCGCATGCGTTAAGTCAGTCACTTGACCACATATCACATGGGATACTGAAAATGTCAATTCACTATTGCTAGTATGCGGAATTTACCGAAAATAGCAAAAACACTCGGTAAATACCTCATAAAAAGACCTTAAAGTCAATTCACGAAGGGAAATATATAATTAAAAGCATGCGGTAATTAAGTAGTGGTCCAGGCATGCGTTATTTACTGGTATCTGTCAGTACTGTCATGTGTTCTTAAGGAATAGGTGGCCACGGAGTCCTTAACAAACTATGAGTCATCAGCTGTCACGGGGTTCCCCAGTGACAGCTGAATGTAAAAAAGAAAATTACTGGCAATTAAAAAATATAAAAAAAAAAACAGTGTGGGGTCCCCCCTCCATCCATACCCAGTCCTTTTGGGTCTGGTTTGGATTTTGAGGGGAACCCCCATGCCGAACATTAAAAAAAATGGCGTGGGGTCCCCACAAAATCCATACCAAAGCCTTATCCGAGAATGCAGGTTAGAAAGGGGGGGGATGAGCGAGCACCCTCCCTCCTGAGCCACACCAGGCCATATGCCCTCAACAAGGGGGTGTGCTTTAGGGTAGGGGGGCTCCCCCCAAAGCACCTTTTCCCCATGTTGATGGGGACAAGGGCCTCTTCCTCACAACCCTGGGCTGTGGTTGTCGGGATCTGTGGGTGAGGGGGGCTTATCGGAATATGGAAGCTGCCTTTAGCAAGGGGGCCCCCAGATCCCACCCCCCATGTGTATAAGTATGGTGTACATGGTACCGCTACTCATTCACATAAAAAACCTGTAGTATGAAAAAAGACAGGAGACAGTCTTTGACAAGTCCTTTATTAAAAGAAGGAAAATAAAATAATGTCCCCAGAAGTAGATCCAATGTCAATCACGATACCCGCCGCCGCTGCTATCCGAAAGAGAAAATTAAAAAAAGGCTTAGCTCCCAACGCTGGCTCCCGGCCATCTGACGGCTCCGCTGGCTTGACAGTTCTTAAATATGTAAAGGGCAGGACAACCCAGAGACATCATGTATGTGGCCTCGCCCCCATGTAACATCATTAACCCAGCATGCCCCAGTCGATGATGTCACATGGGCGGGGTCACTGGGTGGCTCCACCCCTTACATGTTTAAGAACTGTCAAGCCAACAGAGCAGCCAGATGACCGGGAGCCAGCATTGAGAGCGAAGCCTTTTTTTTTCTCTTCTCACATAGCGGCGGGCATCATGATTGATGTTGGATCTATTTAGGGGTACTTTCTTTTGTGTTCCTTCTTCAATAATAAAGGACATCTTCCTATCAACATTGGGACAAGGCGCTTTGGGGGGGAGCCTCCCTGCCACAAAACACCCCCCCATGTTGAGGGCATGTGGCCTGGCATGGATAAGGAGGGGGGTGCTCGCTCATCCCCCTCTCCTTCCTGACCTGCAGGGCTGCATGCTTGGATAAGGGTCTGGTATGGATTTTGGGGGGGACCCCACACCATTTTTTAAAATTTTGGGGTTCTCAAAATCCATACCAGACCCGAAGTGTCGCCCATTTTTTAAATTATTTTTTTAATTGCTGGCAATTCTTTCTTTTACATTCAGCTGTCAGTGGGGAACTCTGCTGACAGCTGAAACATTAACACATTTTTCACTACTAAAATACCGCATGATTTGATAAAATAACTCATGCAGTATTTTAGTAATGTTTTTTGTGAATTCAAACTTTTTTTTTTAAAATGCTGTGCAGTATCCTACCGCATACTTGGATGCAGTAAGATACCGCTTAGTAAATTGTGCCCAGTATGTGCTGCAGAGAATTTTGGCTGGTTCTTTCTCTCTCTCAGGTCTTAAGATGGAGTCTGAGATCCCAAGATGCACCTGCTTCCCCTTCCCAGAATGAAGGATGATGGGAGTTTTCATTAATGCTAGCTAAACAATCTCTAGTTTCTGTAAAACAGTAAATTTATTGCAGGCTCCACCTAGCGGCTGAATTTACTATTGCATGCTGAATTTCCCTGCTGGAGGCAGAACACTCCCTGCCTGGTATCAATGGATAGGGGTCCCGCTATTGGGGTCCTCAGAAGAAAACACAACCAGTGCAGAAACTGGTCTGTGGGACAATTTTGTTTACTTGTTCCTGTGACCTTTAACTTTAATCTTTCTTACTCTCCCATCCTAACATGGAAGAGTTTTGGTGACAAGGCCATTGTGATCAAGAAATGGGTCATGTTTTTGCAGAGCCCTGTTGGTGGGAATTGATTTCTTGCTAAGGATACAGTCAATCTCCCTGGCATAAGTTTTATATTGCACAGTGCGGATGATGAAGTCTTGAGACTGCTGGAGTTCTACTGCTGAACTAATCCTTTGACAATGGTGCCAGCCTTCACAGTCATAGTCATTTGCATGGGCTGCACATTTAAAGGATGGGACAACATATGCTGTAGCGAATTATGGCTGTTTCTTTCTTTCTCTTAGGTTTTAAGATGGAGCCTGAGCTCTCAAAATGAACCTGCCCCCCTTCCCAGAATGAAGGATGATGGGAGCTTTCATTAACTCAATCTAAACAGTCAGTAAATGTATTGGAGGCTCCATCTAGTGACCAAATTTAATATTGCAGGCTGAATTCCCTGCTGGAGGCAGAACAATCCAGCTCTGAGAGTAGAATGTGCCTCTGAGCTTATTTCAAGTAAATCATCTAATACATTTGGAATTTTATATTTTAGGCCACTTTGGGGTCATCTCACATGACCCCAGGGCAGTAGAGTTACATTAGGGAATCAAAAGCTGTAGCCTGCATCCCTATAAAACCATTAAAACAACACAATAACATTTCCAAGGCACAACTATTGCTACAGCAAATATTAAAATAACTGTAAATTATGGAAAATTTGGGAAATTATTTCACTCCAGGCTAAAAAACAAAAGTAACGGTTCTTTCTTCTTTGCTTCAGCAAAAACACTTTTGTTTTCCGCCAGGAATAAATCAGACATTGCCATGTAATGTGTTTCTAAACCTTTAAAGCTCGTATATTGAAAGTGGATATGTGCCCCCATTTCTAAATCCCTACACTTCTATTGATAAGCCACATAGGTAACAGTGCCATTCTTATGCATTATACTTTATTACTCTAATTTAATTTTCTACTGCCCATTGCTCATTTTGTCTGCCCACTTTCCACTTTCAGAGATTTACATTTTTTTTTCTGGAAGTACAAGAAGCACTGTTGCCTAATGCCTTTCATACTGCGTTAAGCACTTAATCATTTCTATATGCTTTCATTAGCAGGCTGTATAAAATGCTGAACATGCACCAGGCTGTATTTAAGCAGGTTATTGTTTCACCTACTACCATGTGTTTTACTTTAGTTAAAGGTATTATGATTTGTTAATCTTATATTTTGCGGCCTTTCTTCTTATAATTTACATGTTCTTTTTAATGGGCGCTGTTTTAAGCTGTGTCCTGGCAGAAAATGAATGTAGTCTTGCTGGAGGCCTGGCTGCACATGGACAGAACTGTTATTCTATACAGATCACTCCTTACTTCTATCATCAAGTCCGAGTTAGTGTATGACTCACTGGCACATTGGCACATTAAGGATCCCCACTATTTTCAGCTTTGCAGGTATGAATTGTTAGGTTTAAATACAATTTTCAGGCTAGCCGAGTAAGATGGGTACAGTTAGGTGCCCTTTCAGAACTGTATTTATCTCCCCAAGATGCTTTAAAGAGGCTTTAAGAAGGCATTCTTATGATGTTGCTCAGAGGGTGTCACACTGTTTTTCCGTTTGGTAGTCACTTGACTACACCAGATATCCAAAGCAGATGCCATTTTTTCAAAATGACACTAGGTGGCACTACAATCTTTTGCAAATCTTTAAAACACATGATAGGAGTCTTAAAAGATCCATCTTTTGTAACAGATACATTTTTTATTCTTTTAAGTTAGCCAGATATCTCTGTTAAACTTGCTGGTCGCTATTTACTACAAGGCCCCCTAAAAGGGAGTGTATTATGAACTGTCTGGCCGTCACAAACTATTGCTTATTTAAATAACATTTGTGAACACCAACAATTATTTGTTGCATGGCCTTAAAATATTCTTTTTCAATGTGAATTTGGTGAAATGGATTTTCACCTCAGATAGCAGTATCTATTATTTTATGTGGTCCAAATGCAATTCTGTTCTACATTCTTCGTTCTTTTAAATTAGATTTTTGAGAGGTTTTTGAAGGAACAAACAGAGCATGCATTATATATTTAAAGTGATTGTAAACCTATTTTTTTAACCACTTCAATACCAGACACTTTCACCCCCTTCCTGCCCAGGCCAATTTTCAGCGTTGTCACACTTTGAATGGCTCGGTCATGCAACACTGTACCCATATGAATTTTTTTATTTTTTTTTTTCACATAAAAAAAAGCTTTCTTTTGGTGGTATTTAATAACCACTGGGTTTTTTATTTTCTCTCTAAAAGAAAAAAAAGACTGAAAATTTTGAAACTAAAATAATATGTTTTTCTTCATTACTGTTCTAAAATTATGAAAAAACATAACCTTTCTTCATAAACTTGCTGTTTCTGTGGTGAAAATTACCCTAATCAGTGCATGTTATTTAGTCTGTAGAAAAGTTTTATATATATATATATATATATATATATATATATATATATATATGAAAAAATTGTGCATATATATATTATATACTGCTCAAAAAAATTAAAGGAATACTTTGTAAACAAAACAGATCTCAAAGGGGAAAAATATCATGCTGGATATCTATACTGATATGGTAATGTGTTAGGAATGTAAGGATGCCCCATTGCTTGATGGAAATTAAAATGATCAACCTACAGAGGACTGAATTCAAAGACATCCTGAAAATCAAAGTGAAAAAATGATGCAGCAGGCTAGTCCATTTTGCTGAAATTTCATTGCAGCAACTCAAAATGGTACTCAGTACTTGTATAGCCCCACCTGCTTGTATGGATGCCTGACAACATCGTGGCATGCACCTAATGAAACAACGGATGGTGTCCTGGAGTATTTCCTCCCAGATCTGGACCAGGGCATCACTGAGCTCCTGGACAGTCTGAGGTGCAACCTGGCGGTGTAGGATGGACCGAAACATGATATCCCAGAGGTGTTCTATTGGATTTAGGTCAGGCAAGCATGGGGGCCATTCAATGGTATCAATTTCTTCATCCTCCAGGAACTGCCTGCATACTGTCACCACATGAGGCCGGGCATTGTCGTGCACCAGGAGGAATCCAGGAACCAATGCACTAGCGTAGGGTCTGACAATGGGTCCAAGGATTTCATCCCAATACCTAATGGTAGTCAGGGTGCCATTGTCTAATCTGTAGAGGCATGTGCGTCCCTCCATGGATATGCCCCCCAGACCATCACTGACCCACCACCAAAACGTTCATGCTGAATGATGTTACAGGCAGCATGACATTCTCCATGGCTTCTCCAGGGTGCTAGTGGCAAGCCTGCCAATTCTGGTGTTCAATGGCAAATGCCAATCAAGCTCTATAGTGCTGGGCAGTGAGCACAGGGCCCACTAGAGGACATCGGGCCCTCAGACCACCCTCATTAAGTCTGTTTCTGATTGTTTGGTCAGAGACATTCACACCAGTGGCCTGTTGGAGATCATTTTGTAGGGCTCTGGCAGTGCTCATCCTGTTTCTCCTTGCACAAAGCTGCAGAAACGAGTCCTGCTGATGGGTTAAGGAACTTCTACGGCCCTGTACAGCTCTCCTAGAGTAACTGCCTGACTCCTGGAATCTCCTCCATGATCTTGAGACTGTGCTGGGAGACACAGCAAACCTTCTGGCGATGGACGTATTGATGTGCCATCCTGGAGGAGTTGGACTGCCTGTGCAACCTCTATATGGTCCAGGTGTTGCCTCATGCTACCAGTAGTGACACTGACCTCAGCCAAATGCAAAACTATTATTATTATTATTATACAGTATTTATAAAGCTCCAATAGTTCGCTCAGCGCTGTACATTACAAAGGGAGACAGAACATGTGACAGAACAATACCAATACAATGCGATACATGAGGGGATCGAGGGCCCTGCTCTTTCAAGCTTACAATCTAGGAGGGAGGGGATGGTGGCACAGGAGGAGATAGCTGTGGGGGATGGAGTGGTAGGAAGAGTGGAGGAGGTCGGCAAGTTAGCAGGGGGTGGGGTAAGCTTCCCTGAAGAGATGGGTTTTCAGGGTGCGCCTAAAGGAGAGGAGAGTAGGTGATAATCTGATGGGTTGGGGCAGGGAGTTCCAGAGGATGGGTGACACCCTGGAGAAGTCCTGGAGGCGGGCATGGGAGGAGGAGACCAGGGAACTAGAGAGAAGGAGGTCTTGTGAGGAGCGGAGTGTGCGTGCTGGGCGGTACTTGGATATTAGGTCAGTGATGTAGTTCGGGGCAGTATGGTGGACAGCTTTGTACGTCAGCGTTAGGATTTTGAATTTGATCCGTTGCGCAATCGGAAGCCAGTGGAGGGATTGGCAGAGGGGGGTGGCGGAAATGGAGCGGTTGGAAAGGTGAATGAGTCTGGCAGCCGTATTCAGGATCGACTGAAGCGGGGATAGCCAGCGGCGAGGCAGGCCAGTGAGGAGGGAGTTGCAGTAGTCGAGTCGTGATATGATGAGGGAGTGGATGAGCTGTTTAGTGGTTTCTGGGGTTAGGAACGTGCGGATTTTGGCGATGTTGCGGAGGTGGAGTCTGCACGAGTTTGTTAAAGATTGGACTTGGGGCTGGAAGGATAGGTTGGAGTCCAGAATGACACCCAGTACTCTGGCCTGCAGGGCGGGTTTGATGGTAGCGTTGTTGGATGTGACGGAGAAATCAATGGGGGCTGGTGTCCGGGCTGGGGGGAAGACAAGAAACTCGGTTTTGGAGAGGTTCAATTTAAGGAAGTGGAGCCAACTACTGAAAAACTAGTGAAAAACAGTCAGAAAAGATGAGTAGGGAAAAAAATGTCAGTGGCCTGTAAAACCATTCCTGTTTTGGGGGTCATCTCATTGGTGCTCATCTACTACACCTGTTGTTAATTTAATTAACACCAAAGCAGCTGAAACTGATTAACAATTCCCTTTGCTACCTAACTTACCAGATCAATATCCCAGGAGGTTAATTGACTTGATGCTATACTCAGATTAAAAAGTATATATAAAGTTTATTGTATATACACATATACACACTATATTGCCAAAAGTATTGGGACACCTGCCTTTACATGCACATGAACGTTAATGGCACACCATAGGGTTCAATATTGAGTTGGCCCACCCTTTGCAGCTATAACAGCTTCAACTCTTCTGGGAAGGCTGTCCACAAGGTTTAGGAGTGTCTATGGGAATGTTTGACCATTCTTCCAGAAGCGCATTTGTGAGGTCAGGCACTGATTTCAGACGAGAAGATCTGGCTCGCAGTCTCTGCTCTAATTTATCCCAAAGGTGTTCTATCGGGTTGAGGTCAGGACTCTGTGCAGGCCGGTCAAGTTCCTCCACCCCAAACTCACTCATTCACATCTTTATGGATCCTTCTTTGTGCACCAGTGCACATTCATGTTGGAACAGGAAGGGGCCATCCCCAAACTGTTCCCGCAAGGTTGGGAGTATGAAATTGTCCAATGTGTCTTGGTATGCTGATGCCTTAATAGTTCCTTTCACTGGAACTAAGGGGCCAAACCCAACCTCTGAAAAACAACCCACACCATAATCCCCCCTCCACTAAACAGTACACTTGGCACAATGCAGTCAGGTAAGTACAGTTCTCCTGGCAACCGCCAAACCCAGACACATCCATCGAATTGCTAGACAGAAGTGGGGTTTGTCACTTCAGACAACACATCTTCACTGCTCCGGAGTCCAGTGGCAGCATGCTTTACACCATTGCATCTTATGCTTTGCATTGCACTTGGTGACGTAAAGCTTGGATGCAGCTGCTTGGCCATGAAAGTCCATTACATGAAGCTCTCTACACACTGCTTTTGTGCTAATCTGAAGGCCACATGGAGTTTGGAGGTCTTTAGCTATTGACTCTGCAGACAGTTGACGACTTCTATGCATGCACTGACCCCACTCTGTCATTTTATATGGCCTACCACTTTGTGGCTGAGTTGCTGTTGTTCCCAGTTGCTTCCACGTCATTATAACACCACTAACAGTTGACCGTGGAATATTAGTATTAGTAGCAAGGAAATTTCATGGATGGACTTATTGCACAGATGGCAGCCTATCACGGTACCACACTTGGTTTCACTGGGCGCCTGAGAGCGACCCATTCTTTCACAAATGTTTGTAGAAGCAGCCTGCATGCCTAGGTGCTTGTCTTTATACACCTGTGGCCATGGAGGTGATGTGAACACCTGAATCCAATGATTTGGAGGGGTGTCCCAATACTTTGCCAATATAGTGTGTGTGTGTATACATAGAATGCATTAAGGTAAAAAACCTTGTATTATTACAATCACTTTAAGTAACAAAGCAAGTTTGTGGGAATAGAAATTGAGAATGAAATATAAATTTATATGTTGCTGTCTTTTTTTTATACTAAAGTGTAAAATTATGTGGGTAGAAGTGTCTTAAGTGAACATATATCATTTTGTATACAAGATATATTTACTGTGTAAAGAAACAGTTAGGTTGTATATTAATATTTAACATTACCATTTAGCCTCTTTTCAAATGTAATTTAACTGTTAAAAACTATTAACAGAGTCCAACAGCTCAAATTCAAATTTACACAAAATGAGTTAGAAGTGTGACTCATTTACCCCCCCCCCCCCCCCACACACACACTCCTTGCTTACTTTGTTCTAACAGGGGATCTATGGAGATATAATTGTAGATAGAGATTCTACTGTACTTTCCTTATAGAAAACACAATGCTCATAGTGCACTCTGTATGAAAGCAAACCTGTCTGTATTTAACCGCTTCAATACAGGGCACTTTGAATGACAATTGCGTGGTCATACAACATTGTACCCAAACTAAAATTTTATAATTTTCTTCACACAACTCGAGCTTTCTTTTGGTGGTATTTAATCACCGCCAGGGTTTTTATTTTTTGCTAAATTAACAAAAAAAGACCGAATATTTTGAAGAAAAAACAAAACACGTTTTTCTTTGTTTCTGTTATAAAAGTTTGCAAATAAATAATTGTTCTTCATAAATTTAGGCCAAGATGTATTCTGCTACATTTCTTTGGTGAAAATAACCCAAATTAGGATGTATTATTTAGTCTGTAGGAAAGTTATAGAGTTCACAAACTATGGTATAGATCTGAATATTGATCAATCCTGAAGTACTGACAGCCAATCTAATTTCTTGAGGTCCAAGAATGTCAGAACAGTACAGATATCCTCCAAATGACCCCTTTTTGCAGAGTAGACAGTCCGACGTACTTCATAAGAGGCAAAGCGAGTTTTTTGAAGTTGTATTTTTTTGTCATAATTTTTTGGAAAATGAAAAAATTAAAAAAATTATTTTCATTATTTTTTTTTACATACTGTCACCAGTGCAGTTCATCATATAACTGGCATGGCGGCGATCAGGGACACTGACTGATGACAGTATGAAAAAAAAAAATATTATTTATTTATTTATTTTTTTAATTATTTTAAATTTTTTATTACATTTTTTTTAAAGATTTTTTTTTCATATTTCACTATGACCAAAGTAGTACATTGTTACCATAGTAACATTGTACTACTTTGGGGAAGTGATCAGTATTTTTTTTTACACAATTTGCTTCTAGCAAAGAATTACTTTGCTATAAGCAAGCATTTACCTGAATGACATTGATTCATTTAGGGTTTTTTTTTTTTTGTGCTTAGCTGTGATTTGGCCACAGCTAATCACATGACACAGCTGGGCTGTGATTGGCCCAGCTTGTGCATGTGATCGCTGTGACCATTCACAGCTAGACACACTACACGGCCGTGACAGATTGCACGGCTCTGCAGGCACGCAAACTGCGCATGCCCGAAAGGACGCCATATGGTGTCCACCCGGAAAGGTGAGTGTTTTTGCCGGCCACAATTCGGCCATAGGCCGGGCGGGAACCGGTTAAGTAAAAACAAGCACTCCCTGCAATGAAAAGCATTTATATTCACCCTTCCTGCAGTAGATATATGATTGCTGAAGAATCTTCTGTATCTTACACTTCCTGGAGTGTCAGATATCTGGTACCCCACTGTGCTTTATGGTTCCTTCCCCTAGCCCCAACTTCACTACAATGCTCTGTAATGACATAGGGAACAGCTGAATTCAGTGGCAGAGGGGTAAGTGTTAAAGCTGAACTATAAGCAGAGATAAGAGACACAAAGGAATACAGCTTTGTAATAATTAGTATATAATTAGATGTATTTTGAGGCAAGCAGTGAAAATGCCTGAATATGAGTAGGTATCAACCTTTTGCAGTCTCTGTACAGCAGAGTTTAAAATGTAAGAGGAAGTAGTACAAGCAACGAAACAGTTCATTTTCTGGCAATAATCATGCTGATAGGAAAAGAAAGCAAAGTGACAAAAAGATGAGCTCATCACTGTGCTGCTTCTCCTTTTACTGTCCAATAACAGGCTGGGGCAAGTTCACAGCAACCTGTTTTGACAGTGAGAAGCCCTGCCACTGTGAAAATGGAAATAGATATGGCACAGGGTTCACACATACGCAGAGCACAGGGCTCTAGAATGTTGATTCTGAACATAGAAACGTGTTAGTTTAGTCTTCTCTGGGTTTTGGTATTTCTGGACTGGGTTCAGGAGTTTGGATATTTCAAAGAATTTTGGGAGGGAAGAAATCTCCAACCCATTGTCTAGGTCTTGCAGAAGACCAGAAATCTGAGTGTGCAGGTGTGCATTATTTATTATAATTAAGAACTTGGATATAGTTCAGAACTCCTAATACAAGACAGGGGTACTCTTCTCAAGAGACAGTAGTCCATGCTGGAGAGGAGAGATTGTTTGTGTCAATAGGGCTGAGAGAGCCAAGACGGCTAAACAAGTCTACAGGACTGAGAGAGCCGAGAAGACTAGGTGAGTCCAGGGGGACTGAGGGAATCTGCAGGTCTCAGAGGAGTGAAGAAGCCTGGGGTATCAGTAGATCCCCCAATGAGAGGCCAGGGAGTGGGCCCATGCAGCAGGGTGCTGCAACTGAAAAGGCTGATAGAGTAAGGAGAACTGGAGAGCCTGGAGAGCCAGGAGAGCTGGGAAAGCTGAATGAACACTGAGGTACTGTCTGAGGGACCAGCCAGATGGCTTGGATTTGTTTTGTTACCTGTTTTGATGGTGAAAAACCCCTGTTTTGGCAAATGGTTCTTCTGAACTTTAATTGTGTTTAATAAAAGTGGGCTGATAATCCCTAAACAACAGTTTGAACAGGCATGGACTCACTAAAATGCTTCTACTACTGAGCTAACTATCCCAAATATTACACTGGGTTCAGAGAAAGTGAGATGAATGTTTCTGACCATTAGATTAAGAACATCCCAAGGCATAAAAAAGATTTATGGAAATCTCTGGGTTCAAGGTGAATATTGAAGCAAACATGCGTTTTATTATTTTTATCCTTTAATTCGCTATTCATTTCTAGAATTATTGAATGTTTACTTTCTGATGGAGGTAATTCAGGTGGCTGTTAACACACAAACACTTCCCAGATCACTAAAGACTGCTGCCATCCTCCCCAGGCGACATCCCCCCACCCCCACCATGTATCTTTGGCTCAGTTGTCTCACCTGAAGGCCCAGAACAGGCATGAAGTGTGTCAGTGGGTTGGTTGATCCTCCCTCTAGTGAAGAAACGTGGAAGCTGTCATTGTCCTTTGAACTATTATTTGCCATGTTTTGTGGCTGAGGAAGCAGCATATTACAACTTCTCAACCCTCTATGTCAAAGTGATGAAGCTAAGTAAAAGAAAAAGTTTAAAACAAAAAAAAAAGTTTAAAGTTCAATATGAAAGTAAAGACAAATGTTTGGTGTGCCTACATATGGAAATGACAATTGTGCTACACATGCTATACATGCCAAAATGAGAACAATAATTCTAGAGCTTCCATTCATATTTAACTCCAAACTAATGACTTTTTAGGGATTTTAAAGCATTGCCTATGGAACATTATAGGTACTGAAGTTTGTCGCAATTTTTCAGGTATGCCCAGTCTAAGACTTGACATGTCTGGTACCTCTTTATTTTATGCAACCTCCTCTTCTATATTTTACCATGAAATTGGGTAATGTATTGTGTTTGTGTACATTAACTACTTCAATATTGGGCCAATTCTGACACTTCTCACATATATGTAAAAATCTGCTTTTTTTGCTAGTAAAATTACTTAGAACCCCAATCATTATATATTTTAAGCAGAGGCCCTGGAGAATAAAGTGGTGGGTGTTCCTTGGACTGTTGGGTGAGTGGTGCCCTGTCATTGGCACATGACATCATTGTGTTGCGGCATGATGTCAGTGCGCTAGTGGGTGGGGTGGTGCCGTGCACTCGCAGGGCTGGGGGACCACTGATTGTGGCCATACGATGGCTATTGCCCAGCAAGTCAAGAGGATAACTGCCATATTCAATTACTAATCATTTTTGGCGCCAAAAACAGGCTGCTTGCCATTGGTCTGTGAACACTCTATTACTACTATTTATACCAGCTCCTTTGCACTTCCATTCTTTTTGGATGGTCTCTAGACAGCTCTGTGTGATAATACAGAGGTACCATGGTAAGTGTTATAGCAAACTTCTTGCCAACCGCAGATAGCTGAATGACGGCTACACTGCGGCCGGCTAGTTCTGGGAGGGCATCATATGACGTCTTCCCAGAACGTGCTCTCCAGGGGCGCGCACCCGGCGATCTCTGTTATCGCTGTGTCCTACGGACACAGCTGATCATGTGATTTGGTAAAAGGCCAATCACAGCGGTCTTTTACCACGTGATCAGCCGTGTCCAATGACACGCTGATCACCGGGAAATGCAATTGCCGGTTCTCGGCTGCATTTTCCTCACGCTGTCAGAGCGCGAGGAAAGTACTGCCGAGAACCGGCAGTTGTCAGAGCAGGGATCGGCACCGATCATCAGGGCACTGATCATCAGTGCCCTGATGATCAGTGCCCAGCAGTGCCATCCACCAGTTCCGCCCACCGGTGCCCAGCAGTGCCACCCACAAGTGCCCAGTGGTGCCACCCAGCAGTGCACCCACCTGTGCCCAGCAGTGCCACCTACCTGTGCCCAGCAGTGCCACCCACCTGTGCCCACCAGTGCCACCCTCCAGTGCCCATCAATGCAGTGCTGCCAGTCAGTGCCCAGCGGTTGTGCCAGTCAGTGCCCATCGGTGCCGCTAGTCAATGCCTAGCAGTGCCACCAGTTAGTGCCCATCAGTGATGCCAGTCAGTGCTACCTATCAGTGCTATCAGTACCCATCATCAGTGCCGCCTATCAGTGCCACCTATCCGTGACACCTCATTAGTGCTGCCTATCAGTGCCGCCTATCCTTGCCACCTCATTAGTGCTGCCTATCAGTGCCACCTATCCGTGCCACCTCATTAGTGCTGCCTATCAGTGCCACCTATCAGTGCCCTTCAGTGCTGCTTATCAGTGCCCATCAGTGCTGCCTCATCAATGCACATCAGTGAAGGAGAAAAATTACCTGTTTGAAAAATTTTATAATAGAAACAAAGAAAAAAAATGTTTTTTTCAAATTTTTTGCACTTTTTGTTTATAGCGCAAAAAGTAAAGTGTCCAGTGGCGATTAAATACCACCAAAAGAAAGCTCTATTTGTGAGAAAAAAATTATAAAAATTTCATATGGGTACAATCTTGCATGACCGTGCAATTGTCAATCAAAGTGCGACAGCGCTGAAAGCTGAAAATTGGCCTGGTAGAGAAGGGGGTATAAGTGCCCGGTAGGCAAGTGGTTAATACTTCAATGGTCTTTTGTGCTTTTTCCCAAGTGGGGCAGTGCTTTCAGGACCTGGGCCTACATAGATGTGTTTTTTTTGCTACCTTGATCTAAGTGGATGGATCAGGCTATTTAGTATATTACTGTATCATCTATTTTAGAGCCTATATATTAATGATTTATGTGCGGGAGCTATATACGACATTACCCCTTTTATGTTAAACAATAAGTAGGATATATATATATGTAAATTTCCTTGATCTATGGTATTGATTACACTTGACAGATCCTCTAAATGGCCGCTGCAGTGTGGTTCTCACTGATGTTTCATCGATGTGTTCTTATCTATCCTCCCCCTGATGTGCCACTGGGAGAGTATTTCCATTCAATTCTTTGAGTATCTATCATCCACTATGTGTTGCGAAGCAATTTGTAAGTGTTTGAGTAATCAGCTTTTTACTATGTAGTCTCAAAATAATATTATGTACTATGATGTTCACTTTTTTCTGATACGTTGTTCTGTTTTAGACCTGACATGTTTATTCCCTGAAGAAGGAAACATGAGTTCCAAAACGCGTTGGTTTTGTCTGGATAACAACCCTGTATGAACAATGAGTTCTTTTGAGCTGTTAGCATTTTTGCCAGTTGATGTATTACAGACTGTCAGGTTATTTACATATTGTGTATGTATTGTATGTATACTATGAACCATTGTATTGGAATTAATTTTACCAAACCTATTGGATCACTTTTACTGTAATAATGTTTTGTAATAAATATTACCATTTTTTACTTTTGCATACTTATTGCAGTCTTTGCCATAAAAAGTCCCAGGGGAATATTACTACTTTTGCTTTGTCTTTATACATTGGGATGTTGGCAAAAACAGCCTAAATCGGGGACACTCTACCAATTTCTTTAAATTTTTGTAGTCATGGCTAGTATAAAATAAGGTAAAACACATTTATATAGTATTACAAATAAGTCACATGACAATCACATGTAAGTGATTAAAATTACTCTAAGGTAATACCAAAAAACCACATGGACCAGTGAAGAAGACCACTGCACAGACAAAAAAGGCAACAAAGGCAATAGGAACCAAAAAAATACATATAAATATATATAACAAAGAAAAGAGGGTATATATTTTATCATTAATATGGATATCATAATAAACATTATATCATAACATAATTTCAGAAAAAGATCATCATCCCACCTATAATTAAGTCCCTGTGGGGTCTGTAAGCTGGTCTGTAGTCTAAAAATCCAATAAACTCCCATTCAAGGAGTAAATTCATGCCGTCACAATAATGTTAAGAGATGTGTGTACGAAGAGGACATATGGTACAGCCCACATACTGTAATTTGCAGCCATCACATTGTACTAGAATAGATAGTCCATGTGTTCTGAGGCACAATGAATGTATTGGACAATACCATATGTGTCTCCTGTAAACAATGATGTAATGTTCCTACTAGATCTATGTACTCAACAATATCTGCATGTTCTCACCATTCAGCAAAACGAACTTGGGTAGGATAAGCCAAGTTTTAACCTTTTCTTGGCGCCAAAAACAAGCTGCTTGCCATTGGTCTGTGAACACTCTATTACTACTATTTATACCAGCTCCTTTGCACTTCCATTCTTTTTGGATGGTCTCTAGACAGCTCTGTGTGATAATACAGAGGTACCATGGTAAGTGTTCTAGCAAACTTCTTGCCAACCGCAGATAGCTGAATGACGGCTACACTGCAGCCGGTTAGTTCTGGGAGGGCATCATATGACGTCCTTGGGTAGGATAAGCCAAGTTTTAACCTTTTCAGAGGACCGTATATAGCTTGGAGCCAGGATGGAGCGCAATGTGGGAGCTCTGCAGCTACTGAAATTAACCCCTTTAGACAAAATATCATACAATGATTTGTCTGTATATAAAATGGGTATATTTTTCTTCATTAGCTCCACTATCTTATCAAACTCCATCAAGAAGGTCATTACAAAATGAATTCTCTTCCGCTCTCAGAGGACAATCAAGTGATGAAATGCGTAAGGCGGGGCCAGGAGGTGACGACACCATGCACAGCAATGGTGTCTCGCCGTCTTGGGATACGGCCGGGGATGACCTATGTTTACTACCTGATGAGATTTCACTTGTGTCGGTAGAGACACTAATCAATGTGAGTGGTTTTATGCTTTTATTGGAATTTGGAATAAACATTTAGTATGGTTTTATGCTATGGAAGTTCCTCTTTTCTTTTTTTCCTTACAAGTCATTATAAGGTAGCATGATACTAGTCCTGAGAATCCTTTGGAGATAGGATTACAAGCTGCAGACTGTCACTCCCAGAGCTAACAGATGTTTTTTGCTGGTTTATAGCTTGACCAGCATATCGCTCTGGTGAGTTCATTTAAGTTATTAGGTGGTGGATGAGCACTGTATGCTGATTTCAAAAGGGTTTCACTAATATAGAAGAATCTCACTTGGATTCGTGGAACTGTTTGGAGATTGCAAGAATAGACGCTGGACTTTATAACTTGTCAGACATTATATCACCTGCACTTTATATATGATTGCACTGGACACTTTAATATTTTTTGAGTTTATATATGTGTGATGAGATATATGTTATATTGATGTCACAGATTGATATGCACTTTAATTTGCACTGGACACTTTTATATGTATATTTTTTTAGGTTGTCTGTATAAGGGACTAGAAGAACATAAAAATATGTTTACACCTATAATATTAGTACTTTAGAGAGGAGGGTTATATATTTAGATTGTTTGTTTGCACATTTTTGCACTGGATGTATATATAAAGGAGTAGCGCTGTTCCCAGTTAGTGACAACTTACAAATTGATGGTTATACCATTTAGAACGGCAGCTGCCCTTTTTGGTATTTTTTGAGTTTTTGAATATCCAAAGGTCAAAGCGCAGTCCTCTATTATATATACTTGTGAGAGTTTTGGATACTCTTGGGTCTGAGCATTGGGCGGAGCAGTTACTGAGGGAAGTGGTAGCTTTCCCACACCTGTTTCCACCATAAAAAAATAGACTGACTTTTGATGTAATTTTAGATTTTACAAGTTCATTTTATTTGTTACATTGTGAATGTGATTTTAACGGGAGTTTGGTTGAATCCAGTACATTTTTTTAAAGGGATTACACTATGTGGCTTGTTTTTTTCCCCTGAGTGTTAGACCTTATCTAAGACCCTGTGGGGTTTACTCCTTAATTGCTGAACACTTAAAAAAAATGTGCAAACCCTTAACATAGTACTTGAATACTTGACACTGCCATGGGGGGATGTGTACCAATGTAAAAAAAAAATACTGTTCAAGTCAGGAGCAGACCTTTTAATATGTCATAAAGGACAACATTAAAATACACTATTCCTTTAACCACTTGCCTACCGGGCACTTATACCCCCTTCTTTACCAGGCCAATTTTCAGCTTTCAGTGCTGTCGCAATTTGATTGACAATTGCATGGTCATGCAAGATTGTACCCATATGAAATTTTTAGAATTTTTTTCTCACAAATAGAGCTTTCTTTTGGTGGTATTTACTTGCCGCTGGGTGTTTTACTTTTTGCGCTATAAACAAATAAATTGCAAAAAAATAGAAAAAAAAAGTTTCTTTGTTTCTATTATAAAATTTTTCAAACAGGTAATTTTTCTCCTTCACTGATGTGCGTTGACGAAGCAGCACTGATGGGCACTGATAGGCAGCACTGATGGGCACTGATAGGCAGCACTGAAGGGCACTGATAGGCGGCACTGATAGGCAGCACTAATGAGGTGGCACGGATAGGCGGCACTGATAGGTGGCACTGATGATGGGTACTGATAGACAGCACTGATAGGTGGCACTGACTGGCACAACTGCTGGGCACTGACTGGCGGCACTGCTAGGTATTGACTAGCGGCACTGTTAGGCATTGACTGGCACAACTGCTGGGCACTGACTGGCACAACCTCTGGGCACTGACTGGTGGCACTGACTGGCAGCACTGCTGGGCTGCACTGATGGGCACTGGTGGGCACAGGTGGGTGGCACTGCTGGGCACAGGTAGGTGGCACTTCTGGGTGGCACTGGTGGGCACTGCTGGGCACAGGTGTGTGGCACTGCTGGGTGGCACTGGTGGTTGCACTGCTGGGCACTTGTGGGTGCACTGCAGGGCACAAGTGGGCAGAACTGGTGGGTGGCACTGCTGGGCACCGATCATCAGGGCACTGATCATCAGTGCCCTGATGATTGGTGCCGATCCCTGCTCTAACAACTGCCGGTTCTCGGCAGTACTTTCCTCACGATCTGTGTCCGTAAGACACAGCGATCACGGAGATCGCCGGGTGCGCGCCCCCGGGGGCACACAGGAGAGTGCGCTCTGGGAGGACGTCATATGATGCCCTCCCAGAACTGGCCGGTTGAAGTGTAGCCGTCATTCAGCTATCTGCGGGTGGCAACTAGTTAAATAACATGCTTTGGGGGTGCCTGCATGTGAAGTGACACACCTTTAGGATGCACTGCCGTAAAACTGAAACATAAATACTTTTGCTGCTAACTGACAATACTGATTTCCAGTCTCCTTCTGTTTGTAAACAAGGTGGCTGGAGAATCCTGGGTGATTTCATTGACCAAATATGACATTCAAATTTTTAGCAATTGTGAACCAAAAAAATTACAACATAGTGAATCATTCACCATGTTTATGTTCCAGGCCATTGATAAAGAAGCTTAATGTGGCTATAAAGCCTAAGGTTTTTTACCTTCATGCTGTTTGGGGACTCTCCCTCCGTCAAGAACCATAAACCAGGCAGAGAAAGAAAGTGCAGTTAAAATCACACCTTCTATGAAGTAGCAAATGTGACATAGATCAGGAACGTCATCAAAACAGAAGCCAGGGTTTGGATGTCAAAGCGGGTAATCAGAGGAGCCAAGGGTCAGGAAACCAGAAGTCAGCATTGTCAGGAGCCAAAAATCAGGAACACACTGGAGATCATAGACCAAGCAAGGGCAAGAAGGAAATAAGCTGGGCTGCTAAAATAGCAAAAAGGGCTGGCTGTAGGCTGGACTAATAAGGAAGGTAATGGTATCCAGGTGAGACACTGTTGAGCTAGTTAAAGTGTTACTACCCAGGACCCTGCATTCACTATATCTGGTCTCCCACAGTACACAGAACATGGAAGTGTAATTAATTTAGTAAATATAAACTGCTAAATACCTTTTCTTGTGACTTCAGCTGAGCGCTGGTTAAAGCTTGTAGGAGGAGCTGCAATGAAATAGCAAATATAAAATAGATCAGGAATGTAGTCAAAACAGGAGCCAGGGTTTCAATGCCAGTGCCAGAAGTCAGCATAGTCAGGGGCCAAAAATCAGGAACAGGAACTGAAAGAAAAGTCAGCCAGACCGAAATTTCACACAGGACAACACGCAGGAACACACTGGAGATCATAGACCATGCAAGGGATAGAAGAAAATGAGCTGGGCTGCTACAATAGTAAAAAGGGCTGGCTGAATGCTGGACTAATGAGGCAGGTAATGGTATCCAGGTGAGACATTCTGGAGACGAGTGGCTAGTAGTTAACCAACAGCTGAGCAGCTTCTGAGCAGTGAAAGAAAACAGCTGCTCGTTAAGTAGCAGGAGCCCAGCCCTGACACCCCCCTCAATGGCTTAGACAGCAGCGGGAGCCATTGGCTCGTGATGCCATCAACCACAGCCAGTGAGCCAATGAGGAGAGAGAGGGGTCAGGGCCGAGTTGTAGCTCTGTGTGTGAATGGACATTCAGAGCAGCAAGGCTACTTGCTGTGGGGGCACACGGCACGAGGGAGGGGCCACTAGCACTGAAGGGGGACCTGAGAAGAGGAGGATCAGGGCTGCTCTGTGCAAAACCACTGCACAGAGCAGGTAAGTATAACATGTTTGTTTTTTTTTAATTGTCTTTAAAATAAATCACTTTAACTGATAAAAATATTTTTATGAATAGATTTCCCTATCATTGAGCTGTATTATAAACAAAACTTCTCAAAAACACTAGAGATGGTAAAATGAGGACATAATGATGGCTCACCATGTTGCCTTTTTGAAGGACAGAATGTGGGGATGAGGTCTTTGACCCCATAACATGGGACTTCAGCTGCAGCAGCCAGAGGTTCAGGCCAGCAGGTGAACGGACCAAATCTAGCAATTTTGTTTATTGGTTCAGTAACCTGTGAACAACTTGAGTTCAGGTCGAACTCATGGTTGACCTGAACCCAAAGCTTATCCCTATTGACAACTTTTTGAGCCTTCTGATGGGCATGCAGCATAAAACCCAGACTGAAGTTCATCGAGCAGTGGGTTAGTTGTGAGGAATTACATTTATTATGTTATAGACAAGGCAATCAAACTGTTTGGATATTTTCAAGAGTTTATCAGCTCAGTCAAGATGGAGCCAGAATGTAGAAGTGGATATGGAATTGTTATGAGGGAACAGATTGTCAGGGAAGCTTGTAAGGAAGAATGAGGTGATTTAATCCATAGTTTAGGGACTGAAAAAGCTAAGAATAAAGTATCAGGTATATTGAGTGAACAGTTGGATGGTAATTTGATGCACTTTCAGAAGTATCCCTTCTGACAGTAAACTTTGGAGAGTGAAGGCATTTAGTGCAAGGGAATTCAAGCTGAGAAAGAAGACAAAGGCCACAAAGAGTTGATATATAGAGAATTCGTTTTACATAGCTATACATAAAATGTTACCGTAATGTAAAGCTATTTTAGAAACATTGATCCTGATAAACAATTATTTTTTGACTGTTTTTTGACACACATGTTATGCACTTTTGGCATGCGCCAATATAAACAACATAATGCGCTTATGTTGAAGAGGATTTTCAATACATAAGATGCAAAATGGAAAATTGCAAATTGTGATTTGTTGCAGTTGCTGCATACTATAAAGTAATATCTGCACTACAGTGTGGTGCCAATATTAACAGCACTTTTCTATCTGGTCTGACAAAGTGCAGATATTCACATCGTGCTGACTCCCACTGATAAGCATTTGTATAGATGTTTACCAGAGGGACACTAAGCCAAGAGATGTTGCCTCCTCCCTCCCTTGTCCCTCTGCAAAAATCAGCCTGTGGGTTCTCTGTTTATTAGGGGTGCTCTGTGTACATTTTTCACACATTAGTTTATCGGGCCCATTGTCTATTTTGTAGCCAAGCAACATTATACATATTCACATGTGTCAGCTTTTGGATAAACCTAACTAACAATCCATGAGTAGCATGTACAATAGCTATACAATTGCTTTAAACTTACCGTGATTGCTTTGCAATTTTGGACCCTAATAAATACAGATTAACTGCCCCACTTAAATGTTGATTGCTTCTCCATTAGTAACATTAGAGGCATAATCAGAATAAATGCTCAAGTCACCATAGAATTTGTTAATAAACTGTAACTGAGATAATGTATGGGCCATACTTAAGGAATGATTGAATACAATGCTTAATAGACCATGTGGACTTCTTTTTGTTTTTCAGTAGACAAAACTAGGTTAACATGAAATGTCACGTATGCTCAGACAGCTCAACTTTGTTAGATAAATGCACAGCAAAATTAGTGAAGCATTTGCAATGAGCTTCAGGATGTTTCTTATTTAATATTCAAATTATGCATTGCAGTTTTACATTAGAAAGTAGAACAAACTTGGAATGCTTTTTAGTCACATTGATGCTCTGGCAGCAGAATTGTGCAATTACGCAGGTTTCAAATAATACAACTCAACAATATTTTTTCTTTTAATGGCAAAAATGGCTGTTTCAAACCACAGTGATCAAGTTAAATTTTACAAAGCAATTGTTATTGTTTGGAATTTATCAGATCTAGGTAGTTTGTAGCATCTTTCTTCAAACTTGTGATAAGGATAGCACAATACCTATTATATATTATCCAATTTCTAAATTAAAAATACTTTATAATTTAACATTTAGTTTTGTATAATGTTATCTTATGTATTTTTGACCAACCGCCTAGAAGTTTAGGGCTCCTCCAGTTTCGGTGTGATGCATCAAACAGATCTATAAACTTGCTCAGTAATGCAGAAATAAAAGAATGAGGTGCATTCACCCATAGCATTCATCAACCACTAATCTGACTCAAATAAACTGCAAGGTCATTGGTTGCTAAAGGATATTGCATGTTGCACAACAATGTTTCTTGCTTAACTGATTAATTAAATTAATGGACATTTGTACTCCCCATAAAATCTTTTTCTTAAAGTTCATTGAGGGAAACATAATTCAGAAACTGAGTTATACTGGCACCAACAGGATGGTTTGTACACTGGCAAACAAAGCAAACTAGTATAACCCCTTCTACACCCAGCATGCCTCATTTGGTAACAAGCCGTGTAAAGAGTAAGGCCATAAAACACAGAGAGGTGGGTCCTGTGTACCTTAATAAACTCCAAGAAAAGGAAAATTTTCTTTCTCGTTCGTTTTGAGACACAGGATTGAGAGACAATTGTAATGTCCGAAAGTAGTCCAACTTAGGGATGAGCAACACCACAAAAACAGCTGTTCGCCCGCTGCGCCCCACAATGCCCTGTGCCCTGACAATGTATTGGGATTAGCCAAAGCAATGCACCAGACCATAGGTCAGGTGCAATGCTTTGGCCAATCACAACACATGATGACTTCACAAGGGGCGGGGTGACTCTGCTCCCTTGTGATGTCATCACTGTATTTAAGAACTGTCATCCCAGAGCAGCTATCAGACGGCGGGAGCCAGCATCAAGAGCAAAGCCAGCATCGTGATTGATGTTGGATCTACTTCGGGGGATATATTTTTTTTAATTTTTATTGTTATTAAAGGGCTTATCAAGGACTGTCTACTGTCATTTTTTACACTACACTTTTTTTTGTGAATGATTCTCATTCACATGGGGGGGTGGGATTTGGGGGCTCCCTTGTTAAAGGGGGCTTCCAGATTCTGATAATCCCCCATAAACACCAACCATGATTGAGGGGAAGAGACCCTTGTCCCATCAGCATGGGGACAAGGGGCTTTGGGGTGTAGCCCCCCCACCCCAAAGCACTCCCTATGTTGAGGGCATGTGGCCAGGTATGGTTCAGGAGGGGGGGGAGCTTGTTCGCCCCCCCCCCTTCACTGACCTGTTGGGCTGCATGCTGGAATAAAGGTCTGGTATGGATTTTTGGGGGGGACCTCCATGCCACTTTTTTTTTTACATTTTGGCATGGGGGTTCCCCTCAAAATCTATAACAGCTCCAAAGGGCTTGGTGGGGACCCCCCACGCGTGTTAAAAAAAAATTAAATTGCAGGGCAATGCCAGCAATTCTTTTTACATTCAGCTGTCAGCGGGGAACCCTGAAACATTAAAGAATGTTTTTAGTAGCTGTGCGATATCTTACCACATACTCAGTTGTGGTAAGATACTGCTTAGTGAATTGTCCCCTCTGCTCAAAGTTTGCAGCTGAACTTTTGTTCGAGTGTTTGAACACGAACCGAACAGAGGGTATTCAGCCCATCACTAGTTGTAAGATATGAAATGGGGAGGGGGTTGGGAGCAGCCAGATATTGTCTGCCCAGGTGTCAAAGAAGGTCAACAGATGTCACCCAGTTCAGAAAATGGGGGTTCCCCTTCTTGCTGAAGAGGACTTGTATGCAGGTTTGGGGGATTTAGGAGCCCCAAGACTTTCAGTGAAACTGAGCTTCAGGGTTTTGTCTTAGAGGTTAAAGCCTGCAAGAGAGTCTCAAAACATTTATTTATGGGTTTCCTAAACACTGGCACATCCATACAGCAATTGTCAACTCTTGATTAAGACATTTCTTAATAAAGGCCTCCTAAAACCTGTATTGGATTGAAAAATGTTTGTCAGGTTTAAACAGTTTATCAGGATCAAGTCTGTATGATGTGCATGAGAAAAGTTTTTGTAGTCTTATTGCTTCTCAGGGATCCTAGACTCATAGCTGCACTGGAGGAAGCTACAGACTTCTCTTCCATCTTTAAGTTGGCAAATATCATATATTGTATGTAAGATCTGAAATAATCTCTTTAAGGTTTGGAATTGTGGAAGCTGCTCTTGCGACTCCTCAGGGACAAGCTTATCTTTCAAAGATTTGTAAGACATTTAACCAGAGAGAGGCTCTGCAACTGAAGGTTCAGAGGTCACTAAGGCTGCAGGCAGGTCAGATAATGATTCTACAGGGGAAAGTTAGTGGTAAACTTATGGTCTGCCTAGCATTGCAGCACTTAATTCTTTAGCGTTAGTAATAAGCTGAGCCACAGCTCTGGACCTGGAAAATGCTCTGCAGCTAACACTTTACACAGAGGTCTTTAAAGCACCACAATGCAGAACCCAATGCCCGAAGGTTATATTTTATGCAGGCTCCATAGTCATCCAGTCTAGCAGGCTCCAAATGTGGCCTCCAAAGCAATTGCTGAAAATCTCAGTGTGTAGAGAAAACATATTCATCCTCCTGGGACACTAGCAAAAAACCATGGTATGCTGGGAGTGGAAAGTGTTACACCAGGCTGTTATTTTTTCCCAATTTTTTCCCAATTCTCTAGCAGCAGCAGTAGTATCATTTAGTTATCTCTGAGTTTCTCAATGAATTTGTGTTCATTGAAAGATTAGATCCTTTCTTTGAGTGTCAGCAAGTCAAAAAACATTTTTTTACATCAGGGCATGAGCTCGTTCCAAGTCTCACCATCAAGCACTGTGTGGGAGATTTTTTCCACTATTTATAATATGACTTACAGAATACTTCATTTAACATTTTATTATATGTACTCTGTCTTTCCTTAACCACTTTACAACCACCTTATAGCCAAATTACGGCTAAAACGCGGTTGTCCAGTTCTGGGAGGGCATCACATGACGTCCTCCCAGAACGCGCCCCCAGCACCCGGGTCTATCTGTGATCGCTGTGTCCTATGGATACAGCTTATCACATGACAAGGTAAAAGGCCAATTACAGTGGTCTTTTACCACATGATCAGCTGTGTCCAATGACACAGCTGATCACAAAGTAAATACAGTTACTGGTTATCAGCAGCACTTTCCTCATGCTGTCACAGCGTGAGGAAAGTACTGCTGATAACAGGCAAGTGTCACAGAAGACATCTGCACTGATAAGCAGGGATTATCAGTGCCCTGATTATTAGTGCAGCCCCAAAAGTACCCAGCAGTGGAAACCCATCAGTGCTCAGTAGTGCCACCTATCAGTCCTCCCATCAGTGCCACCCATCAGTGCTGTCAGTCAGTGCTGCATGTCAGTGCCCATCAGTGCCACCCTCAGTGCCCATCATTGCCGCCGATCCGTGCCCATCAGTGCTGCATATCAGTGCAGCATCATCAGTGCCTCCTCATCAATTCCGACCAGTGCTGCTTCATCAATGCAGCCTATCAGTGCTGCCTCATTAGTGCCCATCAGTGCCCATCAATGCTGCCTATCAGTGCCCACCAGTGCTGCCTATTAGTGCAGCCTCATCAACGCACATCAGTGAAACAGAAAATGTACCTGTTTGCAAAATTGTATAATAGAAACAAAAAAAACCTTTTTTTCCCCAATTTTTTTGTTTATAGTACAAAAAAATAAAAAACCCAGTGGCGATTTAACACCACCAAAAAAAAAAATCTCTACTTGTGTGAAAAAATTATAAAAATGTAATATGGGTACAGTGTTGCATGACTGTGCAATTCTCATTCAAAGTGCAACAGCGCTGAAAGCTGAAAATTGCCCTGGCCAGGAAGGGGGTAAAAGTGCCCGGCAGGCAAATGGTTAAAGGATAAGCTCACATTTTGAGCTTGTTACATGTTACACATTACACCCGTATTTAGGGAGTAACATGTTCAGCAACCCCCCTCACCCGCCCTTCCCTGTGATAGTGGTAGGGAGTTAAAATTGACTCCACCCACACAGTAATCTGTGAATGAATAAATTACAAGACCCATCTTCCACTGTGGTGTAACATGTTCAGCAACCCACTTGACCCTCCCTTCCCTGTGATAGCAGTAGGAGGTTAAAATTGACTCCACCCACACAGTGATCTGTGAATGAAGAAATTACAAGACCCATCGTCCACTGTGGAAGATGGACTATGAACGTGCTAAAGAGTACATTTGTTTTCTATTCACACACCCTCTAGCTTTCAGAGGTATAGGCAGAAAGCTAGTGGGAGAGTGTGCAGAAGCCTGACATTGCACTACGATCCCCTGATCGCAGGTTCAAAACTTTGCAGGCTTTTGTAGAAAAAAATAATAAACACACATTTCTTTTATATGTGTGTTTATTCTTTTTTTCCTAAAGGTAAAGTTAACCTTTAATATATTGTATAATCTTGTATGTATTTAATTTTCATTCTTAAAATTTTAAATATATATTATGAAGGCTTAAAGCCTAAGTTTAAAAAAAATAAGCACAAGGGACATTACTTAGCATCAGTGTTGTGCTGTTGTCTCATGAGTTAGGTGAAATCTTCCTCCTCCAATGCCCCCTCCTTTATTTTTAGAAGCAGATCATTGAAAAGTCTGCCTCCTCCATACATAGATCATTTTTGATTCATAGAAGCTATGAAAAAAATAAAGAAGGGAGGTGGAAAGGGCAGGCATAGTTGGGCACTCTTGATGAGTGCCTGTCACAGCTCCTTCGATTCTATTAACCCCTGCTGCAACAGAACATTACAGAGGTGGGAGAAGGGGGGGGGGGGGAATGGAAGAGGAAGAGTTTACCTATACCATCAAACAGCAGCGCAAGAGACTTGTCATGCTGAAGGTAAGTAATATCTCTTTTGCCTATTTTTTAGCTTTTTAAACTTAGACATTAGGTCAAGATACTGTCCATATCTCTTAAATTATGTTGCTGAATAACGTATCTAATTTTTTAGGCAGAGACACAGACGCCTACCTATTCCTCAGTTTCATTAGATGCCAGCATGCCTCAATATTATGTTTAAGAGTGCCATTAAGCCAATAACATAAGTAGTTCAGGGTAGTTTCATTTGTAAGTGTTGAACATGAATGTCAACCTTTTGATAAGATTTTTGACATAAGTGGATTTAAGGTGCATTCACACTTACAAAAGTGTGAATGGGAGGTTGCTGACTCCCACAGCCAATCACGCCCACTCGCATGTAATTACTCATGCAGTTATCACATGTGAATGATTGGCCCTAGACGCAGGCAGTCTGCATCCAGGGCCAATCAGTCGCATGTGATCGCTGCATGAGTAATACATGTGCGTGGGCAGTCTCTCATTGCTTTTAACCGGTCTACCTCTCACAGCTAATCATGGAAACCCCTGCTGGGAATGAATGTAAACATATGCCCTATACCACCATCTCTACATTTTCTAAACAAAGTCCAGTTTATTGCCCTTCAGACTTTAGGGGGGCAAACTGTGGCCAGCGTGAGTGAAAACTTTCCTGGCTTCTGTGGGAATAAACATCACCACATTTGGTATTAGGGGGAGAAATAGTGCTCCATCGTTGGTATTATTGGGAGGAATAGTGTGTAATAATTGGTGCCAGCGGGAGAAATGGCGATCTTTTGGTGTCAGTTGACAGACTTGTGTCTTGTATCAGTGGGAGGAATAGTGCCCCAAGGCCTGGATAAAGACAAGCAAAGGGCAACAACTGGCACTTGGGTCACAGTGTGGAGAAGTCTTCCCTGTACATTGGTGCTTCTTAAATGAAAAATTGCTTATAAATGACAAATGCATTTTGATTTATGTGATTTAAGTTATTTGTTAATGGGATGTTGTCTGTTTACAAATGTATATGAAGGGTATGTCTCAGACAAGATATAGGCTTGCTTTCTAACTTTTGTCAGAAAATTTGTCTTTCTGTATGCTGGCTACAGAAATAAAGATAGCTGTAGGCACTTATCTTTCTGTTCATTTGAATATTTTTTCAACAACTGCTATAGAAAGAGTGGCTTTACTCCAATAAATGTAACAAATTTTGATTTTATTCAGCAATAGTATACATATTCCACCCTGCCAAAATTTATTTCTGATCTTTCTGATGGGTTTCACACCGAGAGTGAAGCATAAAGATGAGGAAATAGGGATGGATAAGACATTCTGGGGGGAATTTACTAACACTGGAGCACTCAGAATCTGGTGCAGTTGTGCATCAGCTTCTACCTTCTGCTTGTTCAGTTAAGCTTTGATAATAAAACTTGGAAGCTGATTGGTTTTTATCTGCTGCAGCAGATTTTGCACACTTCAGTTTTAGTAAATCCCCCCCTTTATGTACAAGGCTCAGTGTTAATTAAACAATACCACTTAAAGTCATTAAATAAAACAATTGTTTTGCCTCATTGTAATGCTGCTACGGTTAATTGCAGGCCCAGATAAATATACCATATTTACATACATTAAATATGTATACTAAAACTATGCATCCCATAAATACTATAGCATTTAATTATATAAAATTGATTGTAACTGCAGCAAAGTGTTGTACTGTGTTAGCCATAGACAAAAGTAGAAATTTGGATTTATTACAATCCCATTTTGTCAGCACAAAAGTGGTGAGCTCTTAATCCACAGCGTGGGGTTCCCCAGGGCGCGGAGTCTAAGCCCCAGCCTGCTTGTTCACCAGGGCTCCTGATGGTGGGGATGGACTTGGAGCAGGCTGGAACCAGGTCGCGGCCCCTAGGTACACCCAGCTGTGGTAGAAGAGACCGCTAGCGGGAGCAGGGTGCAATGGGAGTAGACTAGGAGATCCAGAAGACAAGCCGAAGTCGGGACAGGCGGAAGACAAGCAAGGTCAGGAACGAAACCAGGGTTGGTACACAGGTGGACGATGTAGGAGAGAAGTCAGGGACAGAGCTAGGGTCGGTACACAGAAACACTAGACCGGATACTTGGAAGAACACTGGGGAGCACAGACAACAAACGTTGCTCAGGCAATGTGGGACAGACTAAGCAGGTCTTAAATAGACAGGCAGACAAGGAGGCTGGCCAGGAAGTGATGAAAGGGAAGAACATAAAACCCAGAGAATAGCAGATGACGCCCATAGGTGAGCAGAGAGAGACACACATGTGAAGGAAACACAAACAGCAAGGAGGTAAGACAAAGCAACAGGAGGCTGCAGGCTAACTTGTGACACATTTATTGACTAAATAAATTGATTGTAGTATGAGCTTTCGAGGCACACGGGCTTCTTCTTCAGGACATATTGAAAGAAGGAGAGGACAGTGTGCTTCAAAAGCTTGCATTACAATCTATTTAGTTAGCCTATAAACGGTATCACCATAAATACAAATTTATACATTATATAAAACTAAAATAGATGTAAAATAAAACAAAACTGATATTAATAAAAGGCAGTGGAATAAACAGGGAGAAAAGTCACTATTTACAGACTACTGGGTACTGAAGACCTGAAGACCAAGGAAGAAACAAAATGGGGAAAAAGAGAAGAAAGCAAAAAGGGAATGGGGTGGGGCACCAGGGAGACATAA
Source organism: Staurois parvus (assembly GCF_062004578.1). Classification (NCBI taxonomy): domain Eukaryota; kingdom Metazoa; phylum Chordata; class Amphibia; order Anura; family Ranidae; genus Staurois; species Staurois parvus. The sequence goes on along the minus strand of NW_028318430.1, from coordinate 12,353,466 downwards.
TGGCACAACTCAACCAGCAGGCTACAAAACAAGAGACCAATACAAGACACAGAGAAAGAAATGAGCACTGGTGGCCCAAGAGTGACTTATTGTTTTTAGATATAGTCTGGCAATAATCAGCTTGTGTACAAAGAACTTAGAGAATCTATCTTTTTATGTTTTCTTAGTAGTTCTGATTTCCCTTTCCCCTTTACCATGTGGGTGTTGGGCTCAGATGCTTAATGTCCACATTTGTCAGAATTTGTATTCACACTGTGGTGTGAATGGGGCACAACGAAAACAATTTTCTATGTGTCCTAACTATGACCTGTGTTTATGTAGTACAGAAAAATGCAGGTCACCGCAGATAGTGTGAACAAGCCCAAAGCCAAATATGATGTTATGTTTCCAGATAATGTTAGTAATCTTTGCCACTCCTTATGTCTATTGGTACAATTACTACTACTATCAGAATTCAACTGCTACTGCTTTTATTGTTCTATTGTAAGTACAATTACATTTGCTACTAATAACAAAACTAGTACAGAATTTCCAAAGTGATTAAATTAAAGGGAAATAATAATTCTCACTATTAACTGAGACTTTGCAGAAAGGTGTCTGTTGTATACTTATTTTTCCTTAGTGTGTAAGCTTGGATGACCCAACATACAGTATATTGTAATGATAGTCTAATTCTAGAGATGTTTAAAAGAGAAGTTGAGGGTTTTTTTAGCCTGTTGTCAGCTGAAAATGGGTCACAGGAGTGCAGAACAAACTGTACTCCTGTGAGCCACAGGAGATGCACAGCCAAATGAGCTTTGCCTGTACTTCTCCTTTAAATTTAGATCAGTGTTACCCTTACTGTCTGGAAACACAAGAAGCCTATGTGGGCAAAATCTCATTGTAAATAGAAAGTGTTTTGCAACTGAGTAAATATTCATCAAAGGATGCAGGCAATAGACAGCCCTGAAGAACTGCAATTATGTAGGGAGGTTTAGTTTAAAAAAGCATGCTCTAATGTAATTCAAAACATTAATCACAACAAACCATGAATACCACCTGGAAATGAAAAGTCTAAGATCACACTATAATGTTGATCTTTTGTTTTTAGATAAAAGCAAGAGAAAGTTATTTAACCTATGACATGACTGCATAAATGTTCCAATGCACAACAAAGGCCTTTCCTATTGTTCTGAAGTTTCCCTTGTGTGAATTGTGCAAACCAGCAGACAATTTTATGTTTTCAAATTCTCATTTTTCTGCTGAATATTGGAATTATTTTATGATTCATTGTGGAATTTATATATTGTGAATGGCATAGAGGGCACAATTAATAGGGTAGGAGTTCTGAGAGTGATTCGTGCATTGTCGGATTACATTTAATAGCAAAATGTTCAAGCAGAAAGTAATAAAGAACTCTGCTGCTTAGTATGATGTTTATCTGCTAGAAATGTAATGGGGCCTGAAGATCCCCTTTAACTAGTGGTACAGATTTGCAGAATCAGACAGCTAAGTGCATCGTTAATGTTCTAAACTTTTGTCCTCACTTCTGCATTGGTCACAGTAGAACATTGAGTGAGGAACAGGGTGTGAGGTGAAAGTTGTGCTGGGAACGGGAGTGGAGAGCAGATTGGATGTGCGGCAATTTGTAGGTAGCGTGGTGGAAAAGACTTGGAAACTGCAGGTGGAAAAGGCAGCATTCATCAGGCCTGATGATTTCAAGTATGCAAGACATGCCTCAGCAGTGGAAACAGCTTTGATGAACACTTCATTGCCTGTTTAGAGAGGAGAGTGTATGCTACTGAGGATACAGTATAGGTATGTGTCCCTTGGTTTTCAAAATCAACAAGATGCAGAGATTTTGAATATGTGCTAACTCCAGCTCTGGATTAATCATTATGCAATAAAAGCACATGCTCAGTGCACCAAGAGAAGGGGGCAACCCAGAATTTCTCCTTAGCTATGAGACCTTGAAATCTTTCACTGGTACAGTTATCTTTAGAAAAATTTTTGTAACTGTCTGTTGTATCTGCTGTCTTAAATTTACTCTGTATTGTTCAAAAAGTCTTCTTTGACACTTAGAACTTGGTTCATCATTTGATCTATGCTAATGTTAGATATTAGTTTGCTTCACAATTAAGGGAGGTGATGAAGGGGTGCTGTTATCTAAAGTGCAGTGATGTAATCATTCCCTCCCAGGAAGTTCTCTGAAGAATTTGTTTCGAATTTTTTTTCGATTAGTGCCAAAAACTTGTTGTGTAATAGGGCAGATCTATCTTCAATCAATCTGCTTTCACTCCTGTTTTTCAGTCAACAGTTATTTGTTTTAACTGCTTAACCTCTCACACTTGCTCACCCCCTATGGATCAGAGCAATTTTTACAATTCTGCTATTTACCTGTTTATTTGATGATAACTTTGTCATTACCTAAGATAACCATGTAATACACATATTGTTAAGACTAAACAAGACTTTTTTTAGTATTATCTTGCAACAATTATATTTTTTTTACAATCCTTAGACCATTAACCACTAGGGGACCACCCACAGTACATATACTGCAACAAGGAGACCCCTGTGCGCAGGATAACGTATATAAACATTTAAATCCTTGATTTCCAGAAACACACTCATACACAATAAACCTCCATTGCTAGTATAGTGTCTGAACAGATCAATATCTTTGATCAGATCAGCACTATACCAGCATTCACATTAGTATAGTGTCCCCAAAAACGTAGCATTAGCGGGATCAGGCAAGCACCTGCCAGCATCTGTGTTTAGCCCCTACACTTACCCCCCCTTCTCCTCCAGCAAGTGCAGTGTCAGTAGGTCACTGTCACTTGATACATTGCACACAAACCCGCAGTGTTCGCAGAATCAGGCCTGATCTCTGTTAGCACTTGCCGGTAAATTTTGATGACTATCTTATGCAGCAGAGTGCCAGTACTAGTGCCTCGCTACCTTTTGGTGAACTGGTGAGCACCAGCGGCCTAGTACATCCTGGTCTTTCACATACCAGCACTGCAGTATCACTTGGTGATGTGGTGAGTCCCATAAGTGCAGTACAAGCTGGTGCGGTGGCGAGCACAGGTATTGTCCCACAACCACCAAGAATTCACACACAGGCCCGTAGAGCCCTTAGTATCCTTAAGAATGTGCTTGCAAATCCTGATTGGCAGCCCACAAAATTCTGCAGCACCCGTACTTCCCCCATTCACTGCCCAACCCAGAATTCAGGTGGAAACAGCAAATTTAACTACTCCCCTTGATTTTTTGGAGCTATCTTTCACGAAATATCTGTATGCACTGATTGTGGATCAAAGCAATCTATATGCACAACAATTTATCACCGCCAACCCAAATTCAAACCTTGCCAGACCATTCGCATGGAAACCCAATATGGTTTCTGAATTTAAACCTGAGAATGCAGCCGGTGTTTCTGCCAGCTGACCATAGAGCTGATTGGAGACTGGAATGGTGCCAATCATCTCTATAGTCTAAGAAATCAGAAGCTACGAGCATTTCATCACTTCATTTTCACAGGATATAAACAGCGCCATTTATAAATTGTGAAAACATCTGATCACATCGATCTTGGTGAGATTAGATAATGTAAGGGCAGAGGAGACATCTAGAGTCTGATAGACCCCAGATTTCTCAAAAAAGAATATATGACAATGCCCATTGAAGTTATAGGGGACATTTGCATTCCCTGTGATAGCATTAAAAGTGATAAAAAAAAAAAATTAAAGGGACAGTGTAAAAATATAAAAAAAAAATCAAAATAACTTAAAAAAAAGGCAGCCTCGCCCCCCGCGCGTGCACACCTGTGTGCGCGAGTGTTGACCCTATGCCGGTATGTAAACAGTGGTTGCACCATGCATGTGAGGTATCGCCGTGAACGTCAGATCAAGGGCAGTATTTCTAGCACTAGATCTCCTCTGTATATATAAAATGGTAGCTTGTAAATGCTTTTAAAGCGCTGCCTATGGATATTAAAAACGTATGCAGTTTGTCGCCATTGCACGGGGCATGCACAGTTTTATATTTTACCAAATAATTGGCCTATATATATATATATATATATATATATATATATATATAGTGTTTTTGGGAATTAAAAGTAAAAAAAAGTGTATTTTTTAAAAACAATGTGCATTTGAAAAATTGCTGCGCGGGTACTATATGACATAAAAGATTACAGCACCCACCATTTTATTCACTAGGGTGTTTGCTTTCAAAATATATAATGTTTGGGGGTTTAAATTAATTTCCTAGCAAAAAATACTGAATTGAATAGTGATGTGAGGCATAAACTTCTAATGCTGGGCATAAAATGCCCCCTCCCCCCAAAACGACCCCTTTTTGGAAAGTAGACACCCCAAACTATTTGCTGAGAGGCATGCTGAATCAGCAGAACAATTTATTTTTTTACCACAAGTTTTTGGAAAATGACAAAAAATTTTTTATTTTTTTTCTTTTTACACAAAATTGTCACTTAAATGATTTATTGCTCACACATGCCCGAGTATGGGGGTACCACATGTGAGAGACTTTTTGGTAGTCTAGCCAAGTACAGGACCCCAAAATCCAATAAACACCTCCAGGCTTTTAAAGGGCTTTATTTCCTCATTACACTTCCTGACTACCTATCACAGTTCCGGAGGCCCTGAAATGCCAGGATAGTACCAATCCCCCCACTTGACCACATTTTTGGAAAGTAGACACCCGAAGGAATTTGATAAAAAGCACGTTGAGTATTTTGCAGATCTTGTTTGTTGCCATAAGTTTTTGGAAAATGAAGGAAAAAAAACCCAAACATTTTTTTTAAAATATATTTTAAAACCTTGTAAGAAAAAATTAGATCTGCAAAATACTCACCATGCCTCTTTTTAAATTTCTTGGGGTGTCTACTTTCCAAAAAGGGGTCATTTGGGGGGGGGGGTTTGGTGCTATCCTAGCATTTCAGGGCCTCCAGAACTGTGATAGGTAGTGAGGAAGTATAATGAGGAAGTTACGCACCTTCAGGCTTTCAAAGTGGTCATTGGATTTCAGGCTCCTGTATGTGGCATCCCTATACTTGGTAGAAGTAGCAGAATGTATTTGGGGTGTAATTCCACATATACTCATGGCTTGTGTGAGAAATATATATTATATAAATGACAACTTTGTGGAAACAAAAATGTTTTTGTCATTTTCCACAAACTTGTGGAAAAAAAAAAAATCTTCCATGGACTCAATATGGCTCTCAGCAGATAGCTTAGGGTGTCTACTTTCTGAAATGGGGTCATTTGCGGGTGTTTGTACTATCTTAGTATTTAAGCATCTCAAGAAATGTGATGGGCAGTCAAAACGTAAAAGCTGTGTAAATTCCATTATCTATACCATAGTTTGTAGATGCTATAACTTTCACAAAAAGCAATCAATATACACTTATTGCGATTTTTTTAACCAAAAACATGTAGAAAAATACATTTTGGCTTAAATGTATAACTAACTTTGAGTTTACTATATATTTTTTAATGCCGAAAGTAAAAAATATTGTTTTTCTTCAAAATTTTGGGGGATTTTTTTGTTTATAGCGTGAAAAATAAAAAGTGCACAGGTGATCAAATACCACCAAAAGAAAGCTCTATTTGTGTAAAAGAATGTAAATTTCATTTAGGTACAGCATTGCATGACCGTGCAATTATCAGTTGAATTAGTGCAGTGCCGAGAAGCAAAAAGAGGCGTGGTCATTAAGGGGGGTAAATCCTCTGGAGGGCAAGTGGTTAACAAACAGAAACAAAACAAAAGGCAGTTTTTCTTTTATTGACCAGTGTTAGTTTAAAAATAAATAGTGTTATTGCACATTAACAGTGTGCATTTTATTCTATAATTTGTCCTGTTTATGACACTAAAATTATGATTCTGGTACAAAGCATTTCAAAGTTCTTACAAATAAAATAAAGTGTTTTTTTTCTTTCAATTTTGTGCTTTTTTATATTTCAATGGTTTTTATTAATTTTAATTTTAAACAGTATAAAACAGAGGCAACAAAACACGCCCACGCAGGGGCTATCAATTGCACCGATAAAAAAAAAGCATAATAGAGAAAACAGTGCTCTAACTCCAACAAGGCAAAAGGTACGCCCACGCAGGGCTATCAATGGCAGATAAGTTACAATAACATTAATGTAACTCTGACTATAACAATTAAAAGGCAGCTGTCTACTGTCACACTAAAAACAAACAGAAAAAGAGAGAAAGGAAAAAAACAAAAAAAGGGAGCAGGGGTCCAAGAGTGCCAATACCCAACGCCAATGCCAAACGCCACTACATCCCCATACTAGCCGGGGGGAGCGTGGGAAAGACATATTGCAACCACAGCTCCCATATTTTCAAAAATTTATGTTGGGAGTCGTTGCATATACTCGACATCTGTTCGTTGAGCATCATAGTGGTCATACGATCCTGCAGAAGAAGAAGGACAAACGGACTCTTCCAGGCCTGAGCAATTGTTCTAGTGGCCGATAAAAACAAATAGGAAGCCAACTTCTGCTGATGAGCCAAGAGGCCCAGTATGGGGCAATGAAGCAAAGCATACAGAGCATGCCGGCATATGGAGAGATGCAACAAAGTGAAAAGGAGGCCAAACACATGAGACCAAAAACGAACCAGTCTCGGGCATGACCACCAGATATGCAATACATTGCCACGATGGCCACAACCCCGAAAACATCGATCACTACAGTCTGGGTTAGCCTGGGCCAAACGAGCCAGAACCCAATACCAACTAAACAATATCTTATAGGTTGCCTCCAGCGTAGTCGTATTAAATGAGCATTTAGCTATGAGTGACCAGGCCTTATTCCAGTCCTCCGGATCCACAGCCACTCCCAGGTTGCGCTCCCACTGAACAACATATGAAAGAGAAGTATGCGATGAGCGTCTGTTCAGAGCTGCATAAAGAAGGGAGATAAGGCCCGGGGCGCCCGGACGCTGCTGGCAAAGCTGTTCAAAGGCAGATTTCTGGTATGGGAAAGCAGAAGTGCCCCGCAGCGAGAGCAGCCAGTGCCACAATTGAAGGTATCGAAAAAATTCAGCCGGGGGAACATCCCGGGACTCCCGAAGAAAATTCCAGGTGGGGAAGGACCGAAAAATCAAAAAGTATCGTACCTGTGAAAAACCATTAGCCACCCACCAACGCCCTTGGGTGATCTAAGCCCAGTGCGAAAAGAGGGTTGTTAATAATTGGGAGCAAAGGCAGAAAGGGTGACATCAGGCCACTTGAGTAATGTACCGAGTCCCAGACTTGTAAGCCATGGAGCAACATCGGACTCAGCGCCATAGGGCGCAGAGCAGGGGAAAGCCATAGAAGCGTCGACGATGCGATAGGGGCACAATTAGGTAGTTCCAACAGGACCCAGAGAGGAACGTCAGAGGAAGCGTGCAACATAGACAGCGGGGCAATCTGGCTCGCCTGATAATACTTAGTTACATTAGGCACCCCAAGACCACCCTGGAGTCTATGAGCAAAGAGCGTATTTCTGGAGACTCTGGGGTGATTATTGGCCCAGATAAAACGCATAACCTTCGCCTGAAGCAACCAAAGAAAATGAGGGGGAACCCGCACTGGGAGGGTGCGAAAATAATATAACAATTTCGGCAGGATGGTCATTTTCACCGAATGAACCCGTCCTATCCAAGACAGGTGTGGAAATTGCCAAGAATGCATAAGAGAAGATAGAGAGCTAAGCAATGGATAATAATTTGCAGCAAAGAGGGAGTCATAGGTGGGGAATGTCAGGGCAGGGCTGTGGAACGGACAGGTAGGCCTAGTGGCAGGGTAACGCACTGGCTGACGACAACCACCACCAACAGACTGAAGTCCCTCAGGGCGCGGAGTCTAAGTCCCAGGCTGCCCTTCACCAGGGCCCCTGATGGTGGGGATGGACTTGACGCAACCAGGGACCAGGTCGCGGCCCCCGAGACACCCCAGCTGCGGTAATGGCTGCCGCCAATGGCGTGTAGTTGGTGAGAATGACAATAGCGTAGTCAGACAAGCCGGGTCAATAACAACGGGACAAAACAGTACAGAACAGTAGACAGAGAATCACAGGTCACGGGCCGGGTTCAGCAACGGAAGGTCAGATCAAAGGGAAACGCAGAGAATGGTCTTAGTCACAAGCCGAGTCAGAATACCAGAAGAGTCACGAGCGTATACACAGAGCTGTAGCAAGACAAAGACACAAGACACAAGTGCAAAGAGCATGTGCAGATCCCAGGCTTATATGTACTCAGCCACACCCCTCTGGGGGATGGACCTCAGAGACCTGAAGGCATAAAAGATTCCCATCATGCTCAGCAGAAATCCAAGATGGATGCTAGCATATGGAGTAACATAACCTCTGGGAAAAGGTAGGACCTTGACAGTACCTCCTCCTCAAGGGCCCCTCCCCCTCCGCGGCTCAACAAAAGGTTTCCGAGGAAAGCGGGTATGAAACGCGCGGAGGAGGGCAGGAGCATGGACATCCGCGGAAGGAACCCAGGAACGCTCCTCGGGACCATAACCGCGCCAATGAACCAGGAACTGTAATCGGCCGCGCACCAATCGAGAGTCCAGGATCCGGCTCACCTCATACTCCTCATGACCGTCAACCCGAATGGGACGGGGCCGAGGCAGAGAGGTAGTGAAGCGATTGCAGATCAGAGGTTTCAACAGTGATACATGAAAGATATTGGAGATCCGCATCCCAGGTGGAAGGGCAAGGGCATAGGCCACCGGATTCACCTTGCGGAGAATGCGAAAAGGACCGACAAAACGGGGAGCTAGTTTGGGTGTGGGCACCCGAAGATTGAGGTTACGAGTAGACAACCACACCCGATCGCCGACCTGGTATGAAGGAGCGGGCAACCGTCTGCGATCAGCCTGGAACTTCTGACGCTGAGCCGAGTCCCTCAAAGCCCTCTGGATCTGCCCCCATGAAGAACGCAGGGCAGCAAGATGGTCCTCCACAGCCGGAATGTCCTGTGGTGAGAACCTCTCAGGTAATACCGCGGGTTGGTACCCATAGTTGGCCATGAAGGGGGACATCCCGGAGGAGGAGTTGACCGCTGAGTTCCTGGCAAACTCAGCCCAAGGCAGGAGATCGGCCCAATCGTCCTGATGGTCCGAGATATAACACCGAAGGAATTGTTCTAAGGCCTGATTGGAACGCTCCGCAGCCCCATTGGACTGCGGGTGGTAGGCTGAAGAAAAGGAGAGACTAATGCCCAACTGGGAGCAGAAGGCGCGCCAGAATCTGGACACGAACTGACTCCCGCGGTCCGAGACAATCACCTTGGGCAACCCATGCAGGCGAAAAATCTCCCTGGAAAAGACCGTGGCCAGTTCTTGCGCTGTTGGTAATTTCCTGAGTGGAATACAATGGCACATTTTGGAAAAACGATCGACGACCATGAGGATGACCGTATGGCCCCGAGACACAGGGAGGTCTACAATAAAGTCCATGCCCAGGTGTGACCAAGGACGCTCCCCATTGGGAATGGGTTGCAGAAGACCCATTGGAAGATGCCGTGGAGATTTATTCTGGGCACAGATCGAACATGCCGCTACATAAGAGGCGATGTCGGCACGGAGAGTTGGCCACCAGAACAACCGAGAGACGACCCAAGACAACTGGTTCCTCCCCGGATGCCCGGCAGTTTTGGAGTTATGGTAGGTACGCAGCAGACGGGTGCGCAACCCCTCGGGTACAAAACATCTACCCTCCGGTCTCTCGGGAGGAGCGTCAGTTTGAGCCGCCAAAATCTGCTCCCCAAGGGGAGAAGTCAGACTGGTACGAATGGCAGCCAGGATATGATCCGGAGGTATGACCGAGGTTGGCTCAGAGTCCTCCCTGGACAACTCAGAGTATTGCCGCGATAATGCATCAGCCCTGACATTCTTGGAACCAGGCAAATAGGAGACCACATAGTTGAACCGTGACAAGAACAAGGCCCATCTGGCTTGACGGGGTGTCAATCTTTTGGCCTCCGAAAGATAAGTCAGGTTCTTATGATCGGTAAGAATGAGGACCGGAACTGCGGAGCCCTCGAGCAGGTGCCTCCATTCCTTGAGAGCCAGAATGATTGCCAACAACTCCCTATCTCCAATCTGGTAGTTGCACTCTGCAGAGGAAAGCTTCCTGGAGTAGAACCCACAGGGAAGTAGGGGTCCATCGGGCGACCGACGTTGAGACAGGAGAGCGCCTACTCCTGTCTCGGATGCATCAACCTCAAGAACGAAGGGCAATCCAGGATTGGGATGAGACAGTATCGGAGCCGAAGCGAAGGCGGATTTCAGAGCCTCAAAAGCTACGATGGCCTCGGATGGCCACTCGTGAGGATTGCTGCCCTTCTTGGTTAGGTCTGAGAGAGGTTTTGCCAGCGTGGAGAAATTTCTGATGAATTTCCGATAGTAGTTGGCAAAACCCAAAAAGCGCTGAATGGGCCGAAGGCCATTGGGACGAGGCCACTGCAGAACTGCCGAAACCTTCTGAGGGTCCATGGAGAATCCCTCCGCAGAAATGATGTAGCCTAAAAAGGCAACTTGGGATCGATGGAATTCGCACTTCTCAAGTTTACAAAAAAGTTCGTTCTCACGTAATCGTTGCAGCACCTGCTTGACATCCTGGATATGGGACTCCATGGAGGCAGAGTAAACCAGGATGTCATCCAAGTAAACTACCACGCACTGCTGCAACAAGTCACGAAGGACATCATTTATGAATTCCTGAAAAACTGCGGGCGCGTTACACAACCCGAAGGGCATCACCAGGTATTCGTAGTGACCGGTTCTGGTGTTAAACGCGGTCTTCCACTCATCCCCCTGTTTGATCCGTACGAGGTTGTACGCCGCCCTAAGGTCAAGTTTGGTAAAGACTGTTGCCCCCTTAAGGCGGTCGAACAACTCAGTAATCAAGGGAATCGGGTAGGCATTCTTAGTGGTGATTCGATTGAGACCCCTATAATCGATGCAAGGCCTCAATTCACCACCCTTCTTCTTTACAAAGAAAAAGCCCGCTCCTGCTGGGGAAGTAGACTTACGAATGTGCCCCCGGGAAAGCGCATCCGCAACGTACTCCTCCATGGCCTTATTCTCCGCAACCGAGAGAGGATACACCCTGCCACGCGGAGGAGTGGCACCGGGTTGCAAGGATATGGCGCAGTCGTAAGGACGATGAGCAGGTAAGGCACCAGCGCGTACCTTATCAAACACGTCCTGGTACTCCCCATAATCAGTGGGCAACGCAGAGTCTGAGGAGGCACACAACACCTTAACCGGCCCACGGATGCACCCGGCCCCACACTGTGAAGACCACGAGAGAATCTCGGCAGTTTGCCAATTGAAGGTTGGATTGTGCATCTGGAGCCAGGGATACCCCAAAACCACCGAATAGTGCGGAGAAGAAATCACCTGGAAACAGGCCAACTCCCTGTGAACAGCCCCAATAGCTACTTCAACTGGCATAGTCTCGTGGGTAACCTGCGGTGGTTGCAGGGGCCTGCCATCTATCGCCTCGAGAACCAATGGGGTAACTCGAGCCTGCAGGGGAATGGAGTGCTGGGCAGCAAACGAGCTGTCCATAAACAACCCGCCAGCCCCAGAATCTACCAACGCCTGGGCCGTCACCGAGCCCTCTGCCCAAGAGAGGACAACGGTGATCAGTGGCTTATCTCTGCGGAACGCCGGGGACGAGGAGACTCCACCCAAGATCTGTCCCCGACAGGATCTCAGGTGCGAGCGTTTCCCGGACGGACCGGACAGGACTGCCGAAAGTGCCCACCAAGACCACAGTACAGGCAGCGACCCTCCCGACGCCGAGCGGCTCGCTCTCCCTCGGAAAGGCGAGCAAACCCCAGCTGCATGGGCTCACCACCAGACAATCTATCCCCAGGAGGCGTGGGAGGAGAGGGAGGAATGGGTGGGATAGAAAACGCAGGTGCCAGTCGATTGGAAGGCCTCCGCAGGCATTCCTTGAGTGAAGGCCTCTCCCTGAGCCTGGTATCAATCAGGATCAGGAAGGAAATTAGTGCTTCCAGCTCCACAGGCAATTCCTTGGCTGCGATCTCATCCTTCAATGCATCAGAAAGACCCTGAGAAAACGCAGCCACCAGAGCCTCATTGTTCCAACCCACCTCTGCTGCCAGGGTACGAAACTCTATGGCGTACTCGGCCACGGTCCGTGAACCCTGATGCATAGACATGAGCAGCTTGGCAGCCGAGGCGGAGCGAGCCGGTACATCGAATACCCTACGGAAGGCATCGACAAAACCGGAAAACTCGTGAATCACGGGGTCATTCCTCTCCCATAAGGGATTCGCCCAGGCCAAGGCCTTGTCTGAGAGTAGTGAGATGAGGAAACCCACCTTTGACCTCTCAGTCGGAAAAGCGTAGGGGATTAATTCAAAGTAAATCCCCACCTGGTTAAGGAACCCACGACACTGACTCGGCTCACCCCCAAAGCGCTGTGGAAGAGGGGCTGAACCGGTCATACCTCTGGACACCGCGGGTGCCGCATCAGCCGCGGCGGTAGGCACAGCAAGCGGAACAGCAGCGGGAGCGACCACCGGAGTGACAACCGGCCTAATAACACCAGGAGTAAGGTGCGCGGTGCGTGCCAGCAGAGTTTGCAACGCCTGAGCGAACTGATCCAACAGGAGATCCTGTTGATCCAGTCTGGCAACCAACATAGGAAGTGAAGGCGTACCTGCACCGTCAGGATTCATGGCACTTGTGTAATGTCAGGGCAGGGCTGTGGAACGGACAGGTAGGCCTAGTGGCAGGGTAACGCACTGGCTGACGACAACCACCACCAACAGACTGAAGTCCCTCAGGGCGCGGAGTCTAAGTCCCAGGCTGCCCTTCACCAGGGCCCCTGATGGTGGGGATGGACTTGACGCAACCAGGGACCAGGTCGCGGCCCCCGAGACACCCCAGCTGCGGTAATGGCTGCCGCCAATGGCGTGTAGTTGGTGAGAATGACAATAGCGTAGTCAGACAAGCCGGGTCAATAACAACGGGACAAAACAGTACAGAACAGTAGACAGAGAATCACAGGTCACGGGCCGGGTTCAGCAACGGAAGGTCAGATCAAAGGGAAACGCAGAGAATGGTCTTAGTCACAAGCCGAGTCAGAATACCAGAAGAGTCACGAGCGTATACACAGAGCTGTAGCAAGACAAAGACACAAGACACAAGTGCAAAGAGCATGTGCAGATCCCAGGCTTATATGTACTCAGCCACACCCCTCTGGGGGATGGACCTCAGAGACCTGAAGGCATAAAAGATTCCCATCATGCTCAGCAGAAATCCAAGATGGATGCTAGCATATGGAGTAACATAACCTCTGGGAAAAGGTAGGACCTTGACAGGGGTCAAGTGAATGCCCAAGTATTCAAGAGAAGAGGAAGCCCACCTGTAAGGGAAGTGGGATTGTAGGCGCGAAACCAAATCTGAAGCCAAAGTAATATTGAGAGCGACAGTCTTATCCAAGTTAATACGGAGACCCGAAATCAAGGAGAAGCGCTCAAGAACCCATTGCAAATTAGGAAGAGGATTAGTAAGAGTCAAGAGGGCATCATCCGCAAAAAGGTTCAGCTTAAACTCCTGTCCCGCGTATGGAACCCCCGATACATTGCAATCAGTCCGGAGCGCTAAAGCCAGCGGCTCAATTGCCAGGACAAAGAGCGCCGGGGACAGGGGCAGCCCTGTCTCATCCGTCGCCCAATAGGAAAGGGATCTGAGAAATACCCAGCGTATTTAACGGAGGCCGAAGGAGAAGAATACAAGGCTTGAATCCAAGAAAGAATAGAATCCCCAAAACCCCAATAAGACAGCACAAACCGCAGATATTCCCAGGCTAGAGAATGAAAGGCTTTATATATGTCTAAGGACAGTAAGAATCCCGGGATTTTCTGCTGTTGCAGAAAATGTATAAGATGGACCACCTTACGAACGTTATCACCCGCCTGCCTCCCAGGGACGAACCCTACTTGGTCCCTGTGGACCATGCTATGCAAATATTTATTGATGCGAAAACTAAGGATCTTGCCCAATATCTTAAGGTCTTCATTAAGAAGAGAAATGGGCCAGAAGGTTTGCGGTTCCTGTACATCATCAGTCGTCTTAGGAATCATGGAGATATGCATTGTAAGCGCGTCTGGAGAGGGCAAGGGGCCCCGTCGTAACTCATTGAAATAGTCAGCCAAAAAGGGCGCCAGCAGGGCCGAAAATTTCTTATAATAGAGCCCGGAGAAGCTGTCAGGACCTGGGGCCGCGGTGGACCGTAAAGATTTGATAGCTTGGAGTACTTCCGGTATGGTAACACCGGCGTTGAGGGACACCTGTGCTGCCTCGGAGAATCCAGGAAGATGGAGATCTTGAAAGAATGCCTCTGCTTGAGCCACAGGGAAGGGATCTGGTTTAGCATAGTGGCGCGAAAGGAAGTCCGAGAATCGGGAAACAATCTGCTGGGGATTAGAAGTACAGCCACCTATGGGAAGTCGCAGTCGGATCGGTTTATGGGGTTTCCCCACAGAATTGAGTTTCCTGGCCAGCACTGGACCTGGCTTATTAGCACAGGAATAAAATTTGTATTTGGTCCAACGCAGGGCCCATTCCGCCTCCGAAGAGGCAAGTAGGTCCAACTCTGTTGCCGGAGCATCCCGAACGCGTTTATGGGCCGCGGATGGAGATGACTTCCAACGCGTATCTGCAGAGGCCAGGAGAGAATGAAGCTTCAAAAGTCAGCATTCCTGCTCCCGCTTCCGGACCGCCACCAGCTGTATAACATGATCCCGCACCGTGGCCTTATACACCTCCCATAGGGGCACTGCCGAAGAGACTGATCCCGAGTTCTCCGTAAAGTATGTTCGTAAAAAAAGTCTATTTGTTGGCAGGTAGTCTGAGTGGTCAATAAAGAGTCATTGATGCGCCAATGAAAAGGGCGCCGTTCTGACCCAGAGAGGGTAAGGAGGAGTACCAAGGGATCATGATCCGACCAGGGTGAGGAGGAAATAGTTATCCGCCGAACCAAGGGAAGCTGCTGAACCTGCATGAATATATGGTCAATTCTACAAAAACTGTCATGAGGATTGGAATAGAATGTAAAGTCACGTTCAGCTGGGTGAAGTTCCCTCCAGACGTCCGCTAGCCCCGCCGTCCACAAGAGAGAGCGCATACGTTCCTCCAGCACCAAGTCATGAGAAGGGGCCGCCCCCCGTGCGTAGCGCCTATCCAATGTGGAATCCAAAGTAACATTTGAATCCCCCAAAACAAGAAGAAGACCCTTGGAGTGTTGGGAAACAATGGTGCAAAGATGCGAAAAGAATTTATGCTGAAAACGATTAGGCACGTAGTAAGAGACAAAAGTAACCTCCTGGTCCCAGAGGGTGCCTTGCAGAAGCAAATACCTGCCCATGGGGTCCGCTATATTCTGAGCACAGACAAAAGGGAGACTGCGTCTAAAAGCTATCAGTACACCCCGATGCTTCTCAGGAGCCGAGGCTGTGCAAAAGGTGGGATAGTGAGGTGAAAGATAACGCGGAGCGGAGGACTGAGAAAACCTGGTCTCTTGTAAACTTACCACGTCAACTTGTTGTGATTTGAGGTGATGAAAAATTTTAGCTCGCTTCTGAGGCGAATTGAAGCCTTGAACATTTTGTGAATGTATTTTCAAAAGGGGCGAGGCCATGGCGGCATCAGCGCAACACGCTCAGCAGAAAAAAAGCATAAAGCAGCCAGCAATTTCCACTCCCAATGGCAATCAGACTGTGGTGTCCTGGAACCCTGCATAAAAAAAGAACAAAAAAACCAGAGAAGAAAAAAAACAAAGAAAGAAAAAAGGAAAAAGACACAAAAAGTATATATAACAGTGCAATCGTGTCATGCCAATGGTGACGTGCATTCTACACGTGAAGGATACAAGTTAGGAGTGGCTCTACCACCGGACACATGGCTGCAAATGGAAACATCAAAAACATAAGCCCTCAGGTGGCAATAAGGCAATAAACATAATAGAACGGGGTACCAAAATAATAAAACTAAAAGTCCCAGGAGCCAGAACCTCCATGATGACTTCCCCATAGAAACCCAGAGAACCATGGGAGCCAACCCCCTCCCACCCAACTGGGCCTACCAGGTCAACCGCCCACCCCAGAGCCCGAAGGAACCATCACCCCATGCCACCAACGGAGACCTGAATACCATCACCCGGACCCAAAATAGGCTGCGGCAGCAGAAAGTCATAATTCTTAAGTCCAGGAGGAGACCCCCCCCCCAACCAGGGATGGAACCCAAGGGAGCAAGCCGGATCAGTCCCAACCTGGAATGCTAACAAACTGGGAAAGCCCTAAGGGCCAAACTCAGAGAAGTCCATCGGTGAGACGATACGTGGGAGGTCCAAGACACATCTTCAGCCCGGAGAAGAACAGGAAGGACTTGATCGTGGAGGGGTCTGAGGGAGGGCCCTCTTCCTATTGGACGACCACTCCCAGATGTGGCCCGGAGGAAGCGGCCTCACCGGGGATCCAGATGAATGAGCTGGGCTCTGATCAGTAGCTTCCGGCGAAAGAAGGTGTAAAGATTCCAGGAGAGAATGGGCCTCCTCCGGCGTAGCCACAGAGTGACTGCGGCCCTGGTAGGTGAAGGTGAGGCGGAACAGAAAGCCCTAGGCGTATTTAATACTGTGTTTCACCAGGACCGAAGTGAAGGGCTTCAATTGGCGGCGCCTCTGAAGAGTGGTCTGGGAGAGGTTTGCGAAAAGCTGGGAGTGATGCCCCTGTAAGCTGAGATCAGGGTTGTTTCTGGCCGCCAAGAGGATAGTTTCTTTAGTGCAGTAATAAGTAAACTTGATGATAATGTCCCTCGGTGGGGCCCATTCAGTCGTCTGGGGCCCAATGCACGATGTATGCGGTCAAATTCGAGCCGGTCAATAGGAATAGCGGGTGTCAGCTCCTGAACCAGAGCAGTAGCCGTGGAAGTAAGATCCGTGACCGTTTCAGGGATACCCCTTAACCGCAAATTGCCACGGCGAGAACGATTTTCGAAATCCTCAAGCTGTAGCAGCGCGTCCGCCAATTCTTTCTTGAGGTCACACAAATCCTGTTCGTGATTTTCAATGACCGTGGCCGCAGCGTCCATTTTATCTTCGAGATCGTTCGTCCGGTTGCCCAACTCCCAAATTTCCCATGAAAGACGGTCAGCCAGCTTGGAGGTAGCGGAGGACAATTCCGACTGCAGCATGAATTTGAAGCGGTGCAGGAACTCAGCATCCCACAAGGATGGAATGGGAGACTGCCGGGATGGCTCTGATGCCAGGTCTTCCATACTGCCAGGATCTGTCCCACCCACGGATAGCGACAGCGGGGGACCCAAAATCACGGCCGGGGCTTCATTTGTGGTCTCCGGCGGGAGCTGCGAACCCGCAGTCCTGGAAGCCTCCGGCGGGAGGCCCAAAGTCGAGGCCGCAGCTTCAGCCATGACCTCCAGCAGGTAGGCTGCAAATTCCGACGCGGCACGCTGGGGCTGGAGGCGCGGGCGGCTGGCATTTTTTTGCCACTCAGGGTACTGGAGGGACAAGGGGCCAGAGAGAAAGCAGGGGGACCCCCACTGAGGATCAGATGTGTCTGGCGTCCGAGGCACAGATTTAAAAGGCAGCCATCCTAGCTGCTGCTCACGAGCGCCCCAAATTTTGTGCTTTTTTAATGTGAAATGTATAAATATATGTTAAATGTGTAAAAATATTTGAAAACAAACAAAAAATGTTTAAATATTAATGGTTACCAAAAACAGAAACATAAAAAAAAATCAGTAAGAAAATAACTGAATTTATAAGGAGAAATGCGTTAATTAGGGCTGATTAGAGTAAACTAAAGGTTAATAAGGGGTTAAACAGGGAAACAGTTTATTAAAGACATTTTTTTTCCACTTCTCAGGTTTCTTTAAACTGACTTAATCTGCAGGAAGTTTATCCCTTTGATCTGTGGATGAATGAGCAAACTGATAGAAAAGTAATAATATGTTACATTGTATGTTTCTATAGTGTCTGAGCAAGTTCTATTTATAAACACTGTCACTCTGCTTTTTTTTTTTACAACTAAACCTGCTGACCTACTCTGTGTATACAGCCATGTGGTTGTGATTAATCACAGCTGAATTGCTGTGTACTGGGAGTGGGGAGCAGGACAGAAGGGGTGGACATGCTACACATGTCCTTTGTACAATGATTACCTTTTTTTTGGGTGTGTGTAGCACACCCACAGTCCAAAACTAGTGAAAAAAGGCAGATGTACACAAATGAAGGGATAACATAGAACCGGACTAGGAGGAGCCACACTGTTCTGTGCAGTGATGGTAATCGCTCCTTCTGTGACTATAGATGCATCCACAGTCCTCCAAAAATGACCTCTCTTAGTTCCAACTACAGCTTATATAAAGCTTATATAAAAAATGTTAATATAGAGGAAACAATGCAGGAGTTATGATAAAACACAAGATTTCAAGGACTACTCAGGGGTGGGCTGACCATTTGGAAACTCGGGCACTGCCTGAGGGCCCGGGGTCAGTAGGGGGCCCCATGAGATGCCCCTGGTACTTTTTTCATAGGCTTTTTTGAGTTTGGGTAAGGACACAGGGGCCCCATGATCCCCTATTGCCCGGGGGCCCCATGCGTTGTCAGTCCACCCCTGGGACTACCTATGTAAAAAAAACATTCAAAAACATGATAATCTACAGGTTACTGTAGAAAACAGTACTAAGTGGACAATGTTTACTTTTAGTTGGTTTTCAATATAAATACACTATATATATATATCTTTTTTTTTAATAAATTCTGTTTTAATGAGTTTTATAGAAAGCTTTTAGGACAAAAAAAAACAAGAACAGTGAACAAATGCACTAGTGTTAACAACAAATAAGTCAAATGTGCTGTACACAAAATAAACAGGCCATCCAATATTTATAATTAATAGAGGTAAGAGGATGTAGACCACTGTCTAAGATCAACAAAAATTACCAACATACGTTAGCTCAGGCCTACTAATTAAATAGTACATATAAAGTTATAAAGTTATAAAGGCCAAATAAAGTTATAAAGCTTCACAACGGCAGGGTTATGACCCAAATATACAGTGGGGATCGAAAGTTTGGGCACCCCAGCTAAAAATTTGTATTAATGTGCATAAAGAAGCCAAGGAAAGATGGAAAAATCTCCAAAAGGCATCAAATTACAGATTAGACATTCTTATAATATGTCAACAAAAGTTAGATTTTATTTCCATCATTTACACTTTCAAAATAACAGAAAACAAAAAAATGGCATCTGCAAAAGTTTGGGCACCCTGCAGAGTTAATATCTTGTACTGCTCCCTTTGGCACGTATCACAGCTTGTAAACGCTTTTTGTAGCCAGCCAAGAGTCTTTCAATTCTTGTTTGAGGTATCTTTGCCCATTCTTCCTTACAAAAGTCTTCCAGTTCTTTGAGATTTCTGGGCTGTCTGTCACGCACTGCTCTTTTAAGGTCTATCCATAGATTTTCAATTGTGTTGAGGTCAGGAGATTGTGAAGGCCATGGCAAAACCTTCAGTTTACGCCTCTTGATGTAATCCCCCGTGGATTTCGAGGTGTGTTTAGGATCATTATACATTTGTAGAAGCCATCCTCTCTTTAACTTCAGCTTTTTCACAGATGGCATCAAGTTACCATCCAAAATTTGCTGAAATTTTATTGAATCCATTTTTCCTTCTGCTCATGAGATGTTCCCTGTTCCACTGGCTGCAACACAACATCAAAGCATGATTGATCCAACCCCATGCTTAACAGTTGGACAGAGGTTCTTTTCATTAAATTCTGTGCCCCTTCTCCAAACGTACCTTTGCTCATTCCGGCCAAAAAGTTAAATTTTAACCTCATCGGTCCACAGAACTTGTTTCCAAAATGCATCAGGCTTGTCTATATGTTCATTTGCAAAGTTCAAACGATGATTTTTGTGATGAGGATTTAGAAGAGGTTTTCTTCTGATGACTCTTCCATGAAGACCATATTTGTACAAGTATCTCTTTATAGTGGAATAGTGTACCACAACTCCAGTGTCTGCCAGATCTTTCTGGAGGGATTGTGCAGTCAAACGTGGGTTTTGAATTGTTTTTCTCACAATCCTGCGAGCTGTTCTGTCTGATATTTTTCTTGGTCTTCCAGATCTTGCTTTAACTTCCACTGTTCCTGATGACTGCCATTTCTTAATTACATTCCGAACAGAGGATATTGACATCTGAAAACGCTTTGCTATCTTCTTATAGCCTTCTCCAGCTTTGTGGGCGTCAACTATTTTCAGTTTCAGTTTTCTAGACAACTGCTTAGAAGAACCCATGGTGCTGATTGTTGGGGCAAGGTTAGATGAGTCTGGGCATTTAAAACCTTTGAGATTGACATCACCTGGTCTTCCCAGACGATGATTGAGAATAATCCATGACACTGGCAGGTCTCAGCTTGGCAAAGGGGGCAGTGCATGCTATAAATTCTGCAGGGTGCCCAAACTTTTGCAGATGCCATTTTTTTGTTTTCTGTTATTTTGAAAGTGTAAATGATGGAAATAAAATCTAACTTTTGTTGACATATTATAAGAATGTCTAATCTGTAATTTGATGCCTTTTGGAGATTTTTCCATTTTTCCTTGGCTTCTTTATGCACATTAATACAAAATTTTTAGCTGGGGTGCCCAAACTTTCGATCCCCACTGTAGGTGGTAGATCAACTTAAGGAACTGACATAAAGCAGAGGAATGAGGACTCCAATCCATTTGCTGCCGTAACTGAATTCTCCAGCCATGGGGACCAGACTTTTTGAAATTTAGAAGGACTATTGTAAGTAGCCTCGTACAGAGGAAGAGCAGAATTCACAACATTTTTCCAGCTATTTAAGATCGGTGGTGCAGGAGATTTCCAGTGTAAAACAATTGCTTTCCTGGCAAAAAATGGTAGTATACCAAATAACATTTTGGTGACCCTTTTTGGGGCTAAGGGTTCCACAAGACCCAACAAGCAGTATCCAATTGGGGTACCCACATAGTGCTGGGACCAGTACACACTGGTCCAGTACACACTTATGACAGAGCATGTCCAGAAAATATGAGTAAAGTCTGCATGTAAACCAAAACATGAGCTAGAATATTAATTTGAGAGTTTTCCCAGCCTAGCTGGTGTGAGATAATAGCGATGGACAATTTTTAATCTCTTGCAAAATTAATTGATCCCAAAAATAACCCCACATATCTTTCCAGTCATCATTATCTAAGGTTGGCAGGTCCAGGGTCCACAGTTCCCTGCATTCATTTAAGCAACATGAGTTGGGTGGTTGCAAAAGATGGCTGAGTGAACCTTAGGTAATGCCTCATCTCGCAAAAGAGATCCCATGCTTGTAGATGATAAACAGAGAGAGACTAGATCAAATTTAAGAGGTGCATGCATGGTGTAATTGATTATAACAATAAGATACTAGTTTGGGAGGGTATATTTCAATTTCAAATCCTCAAAGGAAGGAAAATTGCCGTCCAGATACAAATCATTCAAAACCTTAACTCCTTTAGATACCTGGCACTGGAAGTTCAAGAAAGTGGTGAAGATTCGGATTGTTCTGCATGGGTGTATGTGGAGATCAGAGATTTGAGTTAAATAATGGAAGCACCTGAGTTCCATTACATGTCCTGATGGTAGCCCACTGAGGCTACCCCTATTGGGGTAAGGGCCATGAAAAGCTCTGTAAAGAGGAGACTGTGTGCTTCATATGGACACAAGACTGCAGCCCCCTACCTTGGTGCCTTATTGTTCAACAGGAAGGATGACTTTAAAGTGTCCAGGTATTTTAAAAGGGACAACAGAATTCAAACAGAAGCATTTCTAAGAACAGGGAAAAAAGGAAGTAACTTCATTTTAATTAAGTTAATCATTCTAGTGATAGATAAGGGCAAAGATTTCGAAGCATCAAACCTGGTTTTTATAAGTTAGGAGGGGTAAAAATGTAAGTGAGTAAAATCTACAATGTTATTGGTCACTTGTATACGAAGATATTTTAGTATACTTACCCACTGGAGAGGCAGCAACTAATCTTAGTGCACAGGCAGTACAAGATCAAGAGGGAATATCTGAGACTTGCTCCAGTTAATTTTGAGGCCTAAGAAGACTGAGTACTCATTCAGGAACATTAATGCAGATGCCAAAGAAAGGTTTGGGCCTTGTAGAAATAGAAGCATGTCATCTGCATACAATGCAACTTTTTCCTCAAGTTTATGGAGTACAAGGACTTTACTTTGGGAATTGTTGTGAAGAGCTACAGTAATGGGTTCCATCATGAGAGCTAATATTGTAGGACAGCCTAGCGAGTACGTCTCCTAATCAAAAATGGGGCAGATAACATATTCCCAATTTTGATGGGTGCCTGAGGGTGTTTATATAAGAAGGCAATCCATTTCAGAAATAAAGGCCAAAGCTCATTTTCTTCACACATGTAGTGCCAGATCAATGCTTTTTCTATAACAAGAGACACTATTACCCTGAGACCCAAATTCACATGAGAAGCCTGGATATCAGTGAAAAGCCTCTTCATATTGATATCAATGGATTTCTAGGGGATAAAGCCCATTTGATTAGAACCCAGCAACCTCACAACAACCACAGAGAGGAAGGTCACCAGATCCTTGCTGAGGATCTTCAGAACCATAGTTATCAATGAGATTGGTTGGTATGAGCCTCAACACAACTTCTCTAGCTTCTGTATAGAAACTACATGCACCTGGTTCATAGAATCATTGGATTCTAAGATTTATAGGTAAAGTTGATCTAGGGAATATCCGACTGCCTCTCGGGGGATTAGGAAGGATTTTTTTCCCCAGCAAATTGGATCGTGCTTTGCTGGGTTTTTCTGCCTTCCTCTGGATCTACTGTGGGCATAGGATTATAACTTTTTTTTTCTATGGTTGAACTGGATGGAATTTTGTCTTTTTTCAGCCAGACTAACTATGTAACTATGAATCAGGGAGAGCCTCTCTTTCATGAAATTGTGCAGAAACATGTAGACATCCCATTCTATTTGTAAGCTCACGATATCTCTATTTCACTCCCAATACATGACCATATACTGCCTAATAAAATCTTCCATAGCGGAATCCCAGAGCCAACAACACTGGAGATGCCATGGGGGACAACATCTGGTGCTATCGATAGATAACGAGAACTGCAATGGAGCATGATCTAAAATACCACTTAGAAGAAATATGGCTGCAGTATGCTGAAAAAGAGTAATAGGGCATTTGAATACCATATCTATGCAGGAGGCCAAGCAACAGGTGGAGGAGATGCATCAGGGCATCAGCCCAGGCTTGCAGGCCCACTCCAGAGGCCCAAGTTCAAATGGTGGAGTCTAAAGCTGCCCATAGACGGATCAAAATTCATCCTGTTCAGCAGGGAATGGTTGAATTTTGATCTGTGTATGGGCACTGTTGTTGTACACAAGCATGCCTGGATCTAGGGGGCTGCTGGGGTGGGCTGTGCACCCCCAGATTTTGGCTGTGCCCTCCCAGGTCTCTGAGAGTGCATGCATTGATCCATGAACCAGTTTGGTGCAAACAATTGATGTAAGGAGGCACTTTGATGGGGACAATCTATGTAAGGGGCCACTGTGATGGGGATAATTGTTCATATGTAAGGGGACACTTATATGGGGACTCCTGATGTAAGGGGGTACTCTGATGGGGATAACTGATCATATGTAAGGGGTCACTCTGTTGGGACATCTGACATAAAAGAACACTCTGATAGGGCATCTAAAGTAAGGGGGCACTCTGATGGGGACACCTGATGTATGGAGATGCTCTGATTGGAACACATGATGTAAGGGGGAACTCTGATGGGGACCCTGATGTAGAGGGGCATTGTGATAGGGACCCTAATGTAAGGGGGCAATCTGATAGGAACCTGATGTAAAGGGGGACTCTGATGAGGACTCCTGATGTAAAGGGGGGGGTGATAGGGACATCTGATATAAGGGGGCACAAGTTATAATTATTAATCCTACTCTAATGACAGCCTTATACATACTAGTGTTTCCCAGTTCATGACACTGTGTGACAGACTGTCAGTGACTCACACACATTAATTTTATGCCCCCTGACTTTTTTTTACTGCATCCCCTGATTAGAGAGGTCAGATCTGGCTCTGTACAAAAGTTTATCTATCAATCAACTTCTGTACAACTGCCCTGCTGGAAAATTTCCTCTTGATCAGTGCTGCAGCTTATAGCCTGCAGAGCTGATCTATGTATTCTGATGACGGTGACGTCTCAATGTCAGAATACAATGACACAGTGGGAGGGTTCCTCCATCCTCCTTGAATATGTGGATGGAGAATCAGGTCAGTTATTTTTGTTCAACCCACTGGTTGAATGAAAAAAACTGATCTATCTATGGCCAGCTTTAGTCTAGGTCCAAGATTGCATTACAGTCTCTACAAATTATTGTTCTATAAGGGTGTGGTGACAAAACCTAATCGTACAGGGTAGCAAGCAATTGTGGATCAAAAGGAGGAAGTATATAAAATGTTTACAAACAAATATGTGATTCCACTAAAAAAACATGCTCAACAGTACAAAACAGGGACTTACCATTTAATAGTGTCACTCCTCTAGTGTAGAGATAGGGGTGTAGCACTTTGTGCTGTTTAAATTGGAACATCAGACCCCTTTATTTTTAAATTCAGGCCTCTAATATAATTTAATTTGCCTAAAAAAGTAATATGCCAAATGCATACGCACAGATTGACAGTTTTGGAATATCAGGCTGAAATGGCCTGAGCTAGGAAATGAGTGAGCTGACAAGAGAGTTTACCTCTAGATCCAGAAGACACAATGTTACTGAGGCAAATCAGAGTGCTTAATGAGTGGAGCACAAGGAAACATATATAGTAACTCAGCAGCAAGTGATAAAACACTCCCATAAACTCCCCATGATCACAACCTGTACTGACACAACGGCAAACAGATATAGTTACGCAACCTATTACCCAAAAACTGTGAACCAAAAATAAGGAACCTCTCAGTCCAGGATGGGGGCCAAAACCACAGAGAAAACTGAAGTAAGTGCAACTTGAAGAATTGTCCCCAGGATGGGAACCAGGAGCAAACTTGGAAGAAGACCAAACTCCTCAAAAACGGGAGGGGGAGACCAACACAGGGAGGAGGGTCCAAGGCAGTCTCAGACGGAGGGTTAAAGTGCAACAAGAGACAGCCACAGCTGTATGTTCAATTTGAGTGAGGAGTTTCCAACAGCCATATGTGAGCAACAGCAGAGGGAGTCAAACCAGGGTAAGTGCCCCTCACATACCATGAATGAGGTAGGATGTATCCAATAGATCCAATAAACATATGCAAGTCCCTCAACAGACAAAAGGGAACAATCAATGAAGTCTGAAGTTTACTGGGAGGTCTCTGCTAGGATGCAGAATGAGCCACTAGCAGTGGGGCCCGGCACTCACATCTTACCGCACTAGTCCAACCCGAAAGACACATTAGTGGTTAGCAGTGGCTTTCTATGTGAGTTACAGTGGTTTTGCATTGATATATGTCTGTTTGTTTGGTGTGCTATGTATGTGATTCTCATGGTGCAGTAAATACACTACTACCATCTTTTTAGTTACATACATTTGCAAATATATGTAGAAGCCACATTGCCACATCATGGCACCTCTGATAAAAATGGTCTACATATATATAGCCTCTTCCAAACACTTTTACCAAACAGCATGAGGGTCTTTAGCTGGCAATACTTCTACTCTATATAAACAACATATGAGCACATGTAAGTCAAAGAGAGAACAACATACATGCACTATGTTTATTGCAGGGATCCTGGAAAAGTCCTCTTTGGGATTTATACATCTCTCAGACTCTTACTTACACCTTTCAAGACCTTTGATTCTCTAACCCTCGCTATGGGTTTTTAGCCTTTTCCATTTAGGCAGTTTAGACTAACCTGAGATACATGGTCAGAACTTTGTAGCCTGGGGCAGACAAAAGGTATCTGCTAGAGTTAAGGTTTGTTATATTTGGAAATGTATATTAGAGCTGAGCTTTAGGCTTGTGCAGTTTTGTCAAAATGCTATTGGACTGGTCTCATGGCCTAAAAATTTGCTTACCCTAGAAGGCATTGCACCCACTCCCTACTCCCCAACTCACATATGGTGTAGGACTGCACCCAGTTATAGCAAAAAATTGTGATTTAAAGGGCCAGTACCCGGAGTGATGGTAAAATAGCTGGGTTTTTGTAATGCAGCATTGCACCAAACAAATGCTGCACAGCAACAGACAAATACCCAGTATCAGGACATGATCAATGCTTTACAACAGGGGTATTGAATTAAAATTCACATAGTTTTTTGCCCAGTGTAATGTCCAAGGTCCTTCACATCACATCATCTCCTGTTTTACCACATTGGTGTTCTTACATCAGTGTTCTCAGTTCCTCTCTATAACACAATCCTCCTCTTCACATCAGAATTTCCCCTTCACAGGATTGTCATCAGCCTCCTTCACATCATTCCCCACTCCCTTAACAGTAGTGTTCTGAACCCCCCCTTACATCACACTCGCGCTTCATTCACAGTAGTGTCCTCTGCCCACCTTTAAAATCACCCTCCCCATACAGCCATTTCCTCTGCTCCTATCACATCTCTACCCACAGTAATTTCCTCTGCCACCATCACATCACCATCTCCCCACAGTCATTTCCTGTCCCCTTCAGATCACCCTCCACAGCCATTTTCTCTGCCCATTTCACATCACCCACACCTCACAGCCATGTTCTCTGACCCTTTAACAACCCCCCCCAGCCATTTCCTCTGC
The DNA here is from genome assembly GCF_062004578.1 of Staurois parvus. NCBI lineage: Eukaryota > Metazoa > Chordata > Amphibia > Anura > Ranidae > Staurois > Staurois parvus. Next base: position 12,326,573 of record NW_028318430.1, on the reverse strand, counting down.
CCCCTTTCACATCAACCCCCACCCTAGCCATGTCCTCTGCTCCCCTTCACTCTCCTACCCTGTATGGTTATCCAGGATGAAAGGCAGGAGGAATAGCTACACTGGATGGAGGGCAGGAGCTTCCAGAGTTACCTTTTCATATGAAAAAGCTGGTGATTGGTTGCTAGGACCACCCTGCATCCTAGAAACCATTAACTTGCTGGTTAACTTAAAGAGTTAACTCCGGAACTCCTGCCCTGCATCCAGAACTGTCCTGCCTTCTGCTCTCTGCTCTGCTTTGAAAATGGCAGCAGTAGAGGCTGGGGGTAAGAAGCAGCTCTTAAGTGGCATGACTTCAGTGGTCCAGATGGGACAGTGACTCAGTCTGGATACAGGCCTCAGTCCACCATTTAGTAATGTCTTTTGTACAAGAACAGATGCAGGTTCTATTTACAAATGTATCAAGTGCTGCGGAAATAGACAAAAAGGCTTTGTGGTACAGATACTTGCACAGAGGTATCCTGAAAAAGCAACTGGAATTCTTAACAACTCCTCAGCCATCATTATTGGTTGCTTCCTGTCCAAAATGAAAGCTGATAATGACCCTGCCTGGGCCACAGATAGTGTAGTGGGTAGTCATGAATCTCTATCTTAGGTCCTTAACTATATCCCTGCAAAAATATGTGGTAATATATACAGTATGTGGTAAATAGGTGCTAAGCATGGTAAAGAGACAAGGAGGACTTTTTTGTGTCAGATCTGGAGATTGGCAACCCAAACCAGGGAAGTTGGTGCCTATAGGTAGACCTAACTGGGAAAATAATAAATGTTCCTGTTGTCAGGTACTTGGAAATGTGGAAGCAAACTGTCCATTGACTGATGAGGCTATGCAATTTGACTTCTCTTTCACTGATAGATGACAGTCTTTGTTTGCCACTGTTTCATGCACTACAGAGTCGGTAATGGGAAAGCATACAGTATGTGTCAGATGAATGCAAACATATTACTGCTGTGCTGGACTCAGGAAGTTTGGTTACTCTGGTTAAAGCCAATGCAATTTCCCTTGTTGACTTCCACCTTAGACACACTGTCAATGTTCTATAGCTTGGGAGATATATGATAAAGCTAAGGTTTGTTGTATGTGGAAAAACATTGGGCTTGTGCAACCTTTTAGCTAGGACTGATGTTTAGTTAGCACTAGGGCATGACTAGTTTCTTCTTAGGTTTTGAACTATATCATTCGGAGTACTGTACAGCATCTCTAAATAACATGTTAACAGCACAGATAAATTAAAAAATAAACTAAATATTATAGACTTTACTGGTTATAGGGAACACACCAATTTTTCTAAAAAGATGTTGTGAGGGAGAGCAGAAATATTATTTTATTTTTGTGTTGTTTGTTGAACTCAACATGGGTGTCCAGCAGTCAGTGTGTCTGCTTAATTAAATCTAGTAGTTCATATGCCCCACAGGGGGTGGGAGATGAGGTTGATCTCAGCAGGAAGCAGAGACAGCATGGTATCCTGTGGCTGGGAAAAGCCAGAAGTGTCAGCACCAGAGGGCTTGAGGCTTGGTCAAACTGAAAGGACCATATAATGTCCCTATGGGGGAGAAAGACTCTCAGAATGTGGAGAGCTTGAATCAGGTTGGATCAAGCAGAGGATCCAACCTGGACTTAATCCTTGCCTGCCAGAGTTCTCCCTCCTTGCTGTATGCCAACCCCTGAGCTGAGGATCCAACCTGGACATAGTCCTTGCCCGCCAGAGTTCTGCCTCCATGCTGTGTGCCGGCCCCTGCGCTGTGGATCTAACCTGGACTTAATCCTTGCCTGCCAGAGTTCTGCTTCCTTGCTGTGCACCAACCCCTGTACTTAGGATTTAACCCTATTCTGCCCGAAACCCTTGCCCATGGACTCCAACCACTGCGGTGCCCCGCCGCTCTATCCTATTGAACCCTGTAGACTATTGGCCCCCTGTTGTCCCATATCGCCATACTGAGAACCCTACGGTATTGCTGTGTCTTGTGTTGTTCTGTGGACTAGCTGTTCAATTGTCTGTACCCCCGAGAAACTCCCCAATAAATGCCCGCACATTAGGTTCCATGTGATCTGTCTCTGTGTGCTCTCTCTCTCTGCACTCCTAGTTCTTCACAACTGGTTGCATCGGTGGGATGAGAGCGCTCGAAATGGTGGTTGAGAGTCTGCATGCAAGGCCCCTGAATATTGACACTGGATAGTGAGCAGCTTACAAGAAAAGGCCAGAACATTGGACCTCAACTACAGGGGACTTAATAAAGATCAGCTGGTCCAGATTCTGGAGGAAGCCAGCCAAAGGGAAGGGTCTGGCATGGATATGGGCCAAGCAGTCTCGAGGGAAGTCAGACCAGAGCTTCACAGTACAAGCAGCAAGAGCCCTTGGGTCATATGGGATGGGGAAGAGAAATGCCATTCTAGGAAAGGATGCAACCACAGAAAGGAAACTTTTGGCCATTGACAAGACTCAAAAAAGACAAAAAGAGTGGGAAGCCACAAATAACCAAGCAGATGCTCCAGTGCCTGTTCCTGTGGCACAGGAGGCCCAGAAAATATCCAGGAAGGACTTTAAGCCCTACCAAAAACACACTGGAGATGTGGAAGGGTTCTTCTTGGACTTTGAATATCAGTATGAACTACTGGAGGTCCCACCCACAGCCTGGACTCGCCATGTGGTAGGGCTGCTTGACGGAGGGGCTGCTGAGGTCTACCGAATGCTGGACCCCCTCAAGAAGCGGAACTATGAGGAGATAAAAAGAGCCATACTGGACTATTGCGCTGTATCATCAGAGTCATATCGGGCCCAGGTCCGGACTACCTCCCACCTCCCAGAGACCTCCTTCAAGATGTTTGCACACAAGTTGCCTTAGCATGTCACCGGTGGCTGGAAGGGGAGAAGGCAACCTTCCCTGAGCAGATCATCCAGGCCATCCTGAAGGAACAGTTCCTTTTCAAGTTCCTTGCTGTGTGCCAACCCCTGCGCTGGTGATTTAACTCTATTCTGCCCAAAACCCTTGCCCGGGGACTCCAACCCCTGCAGTGCCCTGCTGCTCTATCCTATTGAACCCTGTGAACTATTGGCCCCCTGTCGTCCCATATCGCCATCCTGAGAACACTACGGTATTGTTTTGTCTTGTGTTGTTCTGTGGAATAGCTGTTCAATTGTCTGTACCCCCGAGAAACTCCCAGATAAACACCCATGTGATCTCTCTCTACGCTCCTAGTTCATTGCAGATATGTTTACTACAATTGTTTAAAAGAAAAAACAAATATCAAAATTGACACTAGTCATTAAAGCAATATGTGGTCATCACTCATATATACAAAACAATATTCCTCCTAGACATGATGTACTTCAATTCCAATATTCCAAAAAGAGGTAATAAACAAATCTTAGAAAAATTGGTGTGTTCCCTAGTACTAGTAAAGTCCTTCATGTTTTGTTTATTTTTTCTAATAACTTTGGGATGCTGGTACATAGTGGAGACTGGAGCACAGATGAATGCACTACTGTTTGCCAAGACACTATTGGATTGGCCTGTGTATGAACGTTATGTGCTACTTTTTATTTACCCATTCCTCTTCTTCATTTCCTTAATATTTGTCCCGTATTTTTCCTTCCATTCCCTGATCTCCACTGCTGTGCATGAAGCCAGAAGTGCTTAGCCCTGAGTGTTTCTGGCTTCAGATCTATCATTGGTGATTTGACTGATGTGGCTAGGGAAGCAGCACAATCTATGCTTGGTTAGCTTTAGTAGAGGGCAGGGGAGGCATTAGGGGTCTAAAGAAGACCTGTCACCAGGGGCAGACTGACAACTCATGGGGCCCCTGGGCAATAGGGGATCATGGGGCCCCTATGTCCTTGCCCACACTCAAAGCACACCCAAAAAAGCCTATAAAAAAGGTGCCAGGGGCATTTCATGGGGCCCCCTACTGACCCCGGGCCCTCGGGCACTGCCTGAGTGCTCGAATGGTCAATCCGCCCCTGCCTGTCACCTGCCCAATGCTATAACATAGGGGGCTTGTTTTATAATAAAATTAATTTAAAAAATACCAATTGTTTATAGTGATGAGCTGTAAAGGCATTAAGGTATTTTTATGGCCAAAAATATAGATTTTAATGTGTGCAAAAAATACAAAAATTACTCCAGAGGGGAACTGGTTGATGTAAATAATCTTCTGAATGTGTGTTACGGAAGTTACGTAAACTTTGGGGTTGATTTACTAAAACTGGAGAGTGCAAAATCTGGTGCAGCAGCATAGAAACTTATCAGCTTCCAGGTTTTTTTTGTCAAAGCTTAATTGAACGAGCTGAAGTTAGAAGCTGATTGGCGACCATGCACAGCTGCACCAGATTTTGCACTCTCCAATTTTAATAAATCATCCCCTTTATGTCTAAAGATAGTATAAAATTATATTTGTATCATATTTACATGGGGTGGGGGGCAAGAAAGTGATATTTTTCTTCTAAAAAAAAGTATGCATATTGGTAATGCTTAAATGTGGCCTGCTGATTAGTCTGATGTGTTAAAAATTTCATGAAAAAAAAACTATTGAAGACTTTGAAGTTAAGTCTGAGAAAATTCTTCTATATACAGAGATTACAAGGGCTATTAAAGCCAGAAAGTAAGGTATTCATATTAGGTGAAAAGAAGGGTTATGAGCAAATTAACATGGAACCATCATATAGTATAAAAGCTAAGAGAAGATTTCTTCTTAGATACTAAATAAAAGATTGTATGACTCACTGTAAGGTACTTTTAAAAGGTCAAGTAGAATCAGACAACATGAAGGGCCTTGGGATGTGGCAATAAGGTCATTAGTTACTATGGTGAATGCTGTCTGAGTTAAGAATTGTGTACAGAAAAATAGAGCAATGTTCAAATGAGCACAAAATGCCATTTTATGTATCATGCATCTGTATGCTGTATACAGTATTTTCAGAATATTTCAAACCCATAAGTTAGTGGCTGAACCATAAATGTTTGAAATATGTGTTAGAGGTAACAATGTATGCTTAGCTAAAACCTAAAGATATCAGAACCAATAAAGGATACATAAGCATCTATGAGACAAAACAGGAGCAAACTTTTCCACTCTGAAAAGTAATTTTGAGTGGCTCCCACTTTTCTTCAAAGTGCCATTTCTAGACCATGTTCTAACTGAAACATGACTTTTTAATCCTCAGGGAGAAAATATAATTTTTTTTCTGTTAATAGACTTTACTACATAAAACAAGCACCAATCCTTTACTTTTCAGCCAGACATTTACCTGTGCAGTTAAGCTCTACTAGCAATTTAAGCATACAAAAACACTCACATTAAAATCTCTAAACATGTACTCTACAACAACCTGTGTTTCTTCCTGCCATCTTCCTTCACATAAACTAATGTGTATGCCAACAGATTGGCTACCAATCAGAGTGACGATATCAATCAAGGATAGTTCCACCTTATTTGTCTAATTGACATAATCAAAGACTGTTTTGACTATTTAATGAGAGTGTATTTAATCTGTTTACTTTTTAATAAATATATGCCTTTTTCTGCCATGAAGTTTTTGGGAGCTGCATTGGGAGACGTGGTGAACAAAGGAAAACATCTCTGGAGATTTTAAAGAGCCAGTAGACCTAGGGTTTTAATGTGAGTGTTTCTGATCTGTTTACCTTATGATATTTATATTTGGCAGTGGTGAGCACTATGTTTGTTTTTCTGCTTTACCACTGAGGATCTAAGTGTGAGTAACTGGATTGAGATGTACTGATCAGAAGATATTATTATGGGAGTTCTTAAAGGGCCAACTGAGTTCCTTTTATTGATAGGTATAATCATTTTGGTTACAATAACACCATAAGTGTGAGTGAAGGTCACAATTAGAGATGAGCGAATTTCTCAAAAATTCGATTCGGCTGATTCGGCGAATTCCAGTGTGAAATTCGATTCGATGCGAATTTCTTCGCTACGAAGATGACTTATAAAAAGGGTTTCTAGGCTTCAGAGAGCCTTTAAATTAGTGCAGAACACTGTACCTTTAATTTAAATGCCCTTGGAGATGAGGAAAGAGAAGGAGAAGGAGAAGGAGAAGGATGAGAAGAAGGAGAAGGAGAAGGATGAGAAGAAGGAGAAGGAGAAGGATGAGAAGAAGGAGAAGGAGAAGGATGAGAAGAAGGAGAAGGATGAGAAGAAGGAGAAGGAGAAGGATGAGGAGAAGGAGAAGGATGAGAAGAAGGAGAAGGAGAAGGATGAGGAGAAGGAGAAGGATGAGAAGAAGGAGAAGGAGAAGGATGAGAAGAAGGAGAAGGAGAAGGATGAGAAGAAGGAGAAGGAGAAGGATGAGAAGAAGGAGAAGGAGAAGGATGAGAAGAAGGAGAAGGAGAAGGATGAGAAGATGGAGAAGGAGAAGGATGAGAAGAAGGAGAAGGAGAAGGATGAGAAGAAGGAGAAGGAGAAGGATGAGAAGAAGGAGAAGGATGAGAAGAAGGAGAAGGAGAAGGATGAGAAGAAGGAGAAGGAGAAGGATGAGAAGAAGGAGAAGGAGAAGGATGAGAAGAAGGAGAAGGATGAGAAGAAGGAGAAGGAGAAGGATGAGAAGAAGGAGAAGGATGAGAAGAAGAAGGAGAAGGATGAGAAGAAGGATGAGAAGAAGGATGAGAAGAAGGATGAGAAGAAGGAGAAGGATGAGAAGAAGGACAGTTCTGTGACAGTTTCTGTCTATTTCTGACAGTTCTGGGACATTCACTCCATACAGCTGTTTCAACCGCTGTATGGAGGGAATGTCATGGAACTGTCAGAGTCCCAGAACTGTCATTAATAGTCTATTTCTGACAGTTCCATGACATTCCCTCCATACAGCGGTTGAAACAGCTGTATGGAGTGATTGTCCCAGAACTGTCAGAAATAGTCTATTTCTGACAGTTCTGGGACATTCACTCCATACAGCTGTTTCAACCGCTGTATGGAGGGAATGTCATGGAACTGTCAGAGTCCCAGAACTGTCATTAATAGTCTATTTCTGACAGTTCCATGACATTCCCTCCATACAGCGGTTGAAACAGCTGTATGGAGTGAATGTCCCAGAACTGTCAGAAATAGACTATGACATTCCCTCCATACAGCGGTTGAAACAGCTGTATAGAGTGAATGTCCCAGAACTGTCAGAAATAGACTATTTATGACAGTTCTGGGACATTCACTCCATACAGCGGTTGAAACATTGTATCTATTTTTTTCCATAAATGACATTCTGCAGATACACTTAGAGGAGCGCTGCAGATACACTTTTTGCCGGCTTGGAATTATTCTTATTTTCATCCTACTTCTTCTTTTTCTTCTTATGAGGATGAGGATGAAGAAGAAGAAGTAGGATGAAAATAAGATTAATTCCAAGCCGGCAAAAAGTGTATCTGCAGCGCTCCTCTAAGTGTATTTGCAGAATGTCATTTATGGAAAAAAATAGATACAATGTTTCAACCGCTGTATGGAAGGACAGTCCCAGAACTGTCAGAAATAGTCTATTTCTGACAGTTCTGGGACATTCACTCCATACAGCTGTTTCAACCGCTGTATGGAGGGAATGTCATGGAACTGTCAGAAATAGACTATTAATGACAGTTCTGGGACTGTCCTTCCATACAGCGGTTGAAACATTGTATGTATTTGTTTCCATAAATGGATCCATTTATGGAAACAAATACATACAATGTTTCAACCGCTGTATGGAAGGACAGTCCCAGAACTGTCATAAATAGTCTATTTCTGACAGTTCTGGGACATTCACTCCATACAGCTGTTTCAACCGCTGTATGGAGGGAATGTCATAGAACTGTCAGAAATAGACTATTAATGACAGTTCTGGGACTGTCCTTCCATACAGCGGTTGAAACATTGTATCTATTTGTTTCCATAAATGGATCCATTTATGGAAACAAATAGATACAATGTTTCAACCGCTGTATGGAAGGACAGTCCCAGAACTGTCATTAATAGTCTATTTCTGACAGTTCTATGACATTCCCTCCATACAGCGGTTGAAACAGCTGTATGGAGTGAATGTCCCAGAACTGTCAGAAATAGACTATTTATGACAGTTCTGGGACTGTCCTTCCATACAGCGGTTGAAACATTGTATCTATTTTTTTCAATAAATGACATTCTGCAAATACACTTAGAGGAGCGCTGCAGATACACTTTTTGCCGGCTTGGAATTAATCTTATTTTCATCCTACTTCTTCTTCTTCATCCTCATCCTCATAAGAAGAAAAAGAAGAAGTAGGATGAAAATAAGAATAATTCCAAGCCGGCAAAAAGTGTATCTGCAGCGCTCCTCTAAGTGTATCTGCAGAATGTCATTTATGGAAAAAAATAGATACAATGTTTCAACCGCTGTATGGAGTGAATGTCCCAGAACTGTCAGAAATAGTCTATTTCTGACAGTTCTGGGACATTCACTCCATACAGCTGTTTCAACCGCTGTATGGAGGGAATGTCATAGAACTGTCAGAAATAGACTATTAATGACAGTTCTGGGACTGTCCTTCCATACAGCGGTTGAAACATTGTATCTATTTGTTTCCATAAATGGATCCATTTATGGAAACAAATAGATACAATGTTTCAACCGCTGTATGGAAGGACAGTCCCAGAACTGTCATTAATAGTCTATTTCTGACAGTTCTATGACATTCCCTCCATACAGCGGTTGAAACAGCTGTATGGAGTGAATGTCCCAGAACTGTCAGAAATAGACTATTTCTGACAGTTCTGGGACATTCCCTCCATACAGCGGTTTCCGGCAAAAAGTGTATGTGCAGAGTTCCTCTATTCTGCAGATACACTTAGAGGAGCTCTGCAGATACACTTAGAGGAGCTCTGCACATACACTTTTTGCCGGCTTGGAATTATTCTTATTTTCATCCTACTTCTTCTTCTTCTTCTTCTTCTTCTTCTTCTTCTTCTTCTTCATCCTCATCCTCATCCTCTTCTTCTTCTTCTGAGGATGAGGATGAGGATGAAGAAGAAGAAGAAGAAGAAGAAGTAGGATGAAAATAAGATTAATTCCAAGCCGGCAAAAAGTGTATGTGCAGAGCTCCTCTAAGTGTATCTGCAGAATAGAGGAACTCTGCACATACACTTTTTGCCGGCTTGCAATTATTCTTATTTTCATCCTACTTCTTCTTCTTCTTCTTCTTCTTCTTCTTCTTCTTCTTCTTCATCCTCTTCTTCTTCTTCTGAGGATGAGGATAAAGAAGAAGAAGAAGAAGAAGAAGAAGTAGGATGAAAATAAGATTAATTCCAAACAGGCAAAAAGTGTATGTGCAGAGCTCCTCTAAGTGTATCTGCAGAATAGAGGAACTCTGCACATACACTTTTTGCCGGCTTGGAATTATTCTTATTTTCATCCTACTGCTTCTTCTTCTTCTTCATCCTCATCCTCATCCTCAGAAGAAGAGGATGAGGATGAGGATGAAGAAGAAGAAGAAGAAGAAGAAGTAGGATGAAAAGAAGAATAATTCCAAGCCGGCAAAAAGTGTATGTGCAGAGTTCCTCTATTTCTGACAGTTCTCTCACAGCTTCTTCACATGAACAGTGGTTGAAACATCTGTATCCTAAATATAAACTAATAGATACAATGTTTCAACCGCTAAACATGTGTTCCTTCTGTCAGAGAACTGTCAGAAATAGCGGAGCTCACTGCAGGGACACTTTTGCCTGCTGATCGGGAAATGTTCGATTCGCGCACCCGAAGTAGGCAAAATTTCGGTTTCGCCGCGAATCGAATATTTCCTGAAATTCGACTCGAATTCCGGTTCGCCTGGTTCGATTCGCTCATCTCTAGTCACAATATTATGGATTTTACGAAGATTTAAACATAGAGTCGCTTTGTCACATATGTCACATTTATATACCCTATGGTTTAATGTGAGTGGTTTTAATCCATTTACCTTATAATAAATACAGTATATTGTGAAGCTGTGAGCACTATGTTTGTTTTTTCTGCTTTGATACTGAGGATCTAAGTGTGGGTAACTGGACTGAGATGTGCTGATTGGAAAATATAATCCTGGGAGTTCTTAAGGGCCAGCTGACCTCCTATTAATTAGAGCTCTATTAATTTCTGCAAGCATAACACCATAAGTGTAAGTGGAGGTCACAACATCATGGAATAAGAAGATTTACTCACAGAAGGAGTGGCTTTGTCACACGTTTCTGTTGAACTATAAGTAGAATTTTTTTAGAGAAATAAGAGCAATTGTTGGAATTGTTTATATTTTAGCGCACAGAGGATTTTGTGTGTGTCTGTGTATATACAGTATATATATATATATATATATATATATATATATATATAGCTATACAATATATAATTGGAATAAGCACCAATGTATGACTTGTGGTTCACATTTTTAAAAAAGTTGTTTTATTCATTGTATATTAAAGGGTCTGGCGGTATATGGAGCACTGCAAAATGGTTGATATTGTTTACATTATTGGGTTGTGATTCACACACACACATAGTACAGTCAGCTGTGGTGAAAAGGGTATTGTTAGCAACACAGTAATATTTTATTGTGTATTCACTCATTTAATTTACCCAAGTAACTGCTTATTCATTTAATAGTTGAAGAGAAGACAATAACTGTGACAATTTGACTGGTTCTAGTTGGTCTGTTGTTAAGTATTCTTATAATGCTATTTCATTCTCATATACGCAGATTATAATTTCCTACTACAAATGTTTTTTCGTTGATTTATTCTTTATTGGCAAGGACTAATGAATTCTCATAATCATAATAGTGTTATTTTACTAACGATGATCATTCTCCTAGCCTTTTGCTTATGGGTATATTAGTGGCTAGTGATAAGATGAATGCCTAGGGTGCAGATTCACGGTGAATTTGAGCTTGTCAACATTTGTCCTTGACCCCATGTAATCTGCTACTATATAATTTAGCTGATGCCTATAGCTACTGCCAGCAGACAGTGCTGGAGACTGGGTAGTGAAGAATGTCCTTAAATCCTTTTTTAGACAGCTACCATCACTGCTGCCCCTCCTTTCACTGACAGGATGCTCCAAGCCACCTTGCCAGTGAACCAGGTTCCTCTATTCATCTTTTGATTCCTCTGCAAAGTCAGGATGAGCTCTGTGACTTTCCCTTCATGGGGTGGGGGGCGGAAGTAGCCAACCAGTAGTGATCCCTCTCCTTGAATCTATAAATCCTGGGGTCTAGGATTCCACAAAGTCACTAAGGACAATTTCTCATCTATCACCCCCCCGACCACATTAGTCAAAACCTTGAAAGCCTGTCCAAAGTCCTCCTCCACATTTCCACCACTGCAAACATACACCTCTTCTTCTTGATCCTCCTCCTAGTGCTCCTCATGGTTCTGTTTTGGTCTCGCAGGGATGGAGTCTGGACAAAGCAGGTCCTGAGACACCAGGAAGTCCTCCACTTCCTTCTGCTGCTGTGCCTCAAGTGCCTGGCCTGTTATCTCCTACAATGTACGCTCCAGCAGAAATGGTATCACAGATGCACATATTGTCATGACTCACCATTCTGGTTGCTCCCTCAAATGGTGACAATACAGTACATATGTCCTTGTGACAGAAGCATAGGCAGGACAGAACACACAAAGAAGATGGTAAACATACAAAGCTTTATTGAACTATGGAAGATACTCAATCAGGGCAGGAAGGTAGTGTCCAGGTACCCAAAAAGGGAAGAGAGGGGAGCAGCCCAACATAATTGTAATCCAGCCCACGATAGGGCACTTTAGGTAGCAATGGCCCGAGCAGTCATGGGAGCAGTCCCGGTAGCAGTAATCTGGGCACACAATAGGGGCAGTTCAGGCAAGGGTAATCTGGGCACACAATAGGGGCAGTTCAGGCAAGGGTAATCTGGGCACACAATAGGGGCAGTTCAGGCAAGGGTAATCTGGGCAAACAATAGGGGCAGTTTAGGCAAGGGTAATCTGGGCACACAATAGGGGCAGTTTAGGCAAGGGTAAACTGGGCGCACCATAGGGGCAGTCCAGGGCACTCCGCAACATGCGACTTGTAGGGACACTCACGGTAGGTGGCTTGCAGACACGCAGCAGCAGGTGGCTTGTAGGGACACTCACGGGAGGTGGCTTTCAGACACTCAGCAGCAGGCAGCTTGTAGGGACACTCACGGGAGGCGGCTTGCAGACACTCAGCAGCAGGCGGCTTGTAGGGACACTCACGGGAGGCGGCTTGCAAACACTCAGCAGCAGGCGGCTTGTAGGGACACTCAGCAACGGACATCTTCCAGGGACACTCAGCAACGGACAGCTTCCAGGGACACTCAGCAACGGACAGCTTCCAGAAAAACTCCCAGCGGTCAGCTTCCGGGGAGACGCAGCAATGGACAGCTTCCAGGGACACTCCCAACGGTCAGCTTTCCAGGACGCTCAGCAACGGACAGCGGCCCTCACAGCAGTCAGCTTTCCAGGGAAAGCAGCAGTCAGCGGACCGAGATCCTCACAGGGCTCAGCTTTCCAGGGACAAAGTGATCAGCAGACAGGGAACCTCACGGCACTCAGCATTCCAGGGACGACCAGTGATCAGCAGACAGGGAACCTCACGGCACTCGGCATTCCAGGGACGACCAGCAATCAGCAGACAGGGAACCTCACAGCACTCGGCATTCCAGGGATGACCAGCGATCAGCAGACAGGGAACCTCACGGCACTTGGTGCTCTCGAGAGCATGGCCTTTGTCTCCGGCACGGGAAACCTCATGCCTGCGCTGCACCCACCGGGGGGGGGGCACGCAGTGCCCGGGCGACGGTCCTGCTCCGGAACCCCCCGGCAGGAGGTCACCCCTCTCCTGCCTGTATGGCTGGAGAGGTGTGAATGCTGCCGCGGGGGGTCATCTTCCTCCCATCCGGCTGCACAGGAAGGGAGGAAATGACAGCGGCAGGGGGGAGACCTGACACTTCTCATCCTGTGCTCAACTTCAAAGGCCGCTACAGGATGAGAAGGGGGGGGTGTGAGTGGACACAGGCACCAGGAGGTGGGTGGAGGGATTCCTACCTAGGAGCAGGCACGCCTTGACGCTGTGGTGAAAAAATCCAACTCCCTTAAGTCTGTCCTTATGCCATACTTGCACATGTACTTATTTCTGGCCTTCTGATGCATGTACAGCTGCTGCAGCATGGCGATGATAGGGTTCCATGGCCATGTTAGGGTGGGCATATCACATATCAAGCGGGCAAATAGAATTCATGTGAATTATACTCAGTTGAACACTGGCTGGGTATTACAAACTCTTATGACCTACCCCAGAACAAGCCATGGTACCTAACCAGGAAGTACCACACTGTTAGGTTGAGCATCTGTGTTAGGCAAGGCACATGTGTGCCTTTTCCCTGTCAAAGGACAGACAGCTGTTTGTGGCATTATCTGATCATTCCTGGCATGGTGTTAACAATCTCTGCCTTGGTATGGCCTCTAGCAATACCAGCTAGAAAAAAAAGTGTGAAAGTGTTGCCTGAGCCATTTCAAAGCCTCTTGGTTGCTTGGGGGGAACTTAAGGTTCTGAGGACAACTCACCAGCAGAGGGCACTAAGGAGGAAAGGGTGGAGGTTAATGGTTTGTCACCATCACCAGGTGTGAGAATGTGTGGTGGCAAAACTGGCTCCAGTGGTGTTCCCCATCCTGCATCCTTACCAGCCACCAGCAAAAGTAGGCCATGAGAAAGATATTACAGTGGGGATCGAAAGTTTGGGCACCCCAGCTAAAAATTTGTATTAATGTGCATAAAGAAGCCAAGGAAAGATGGAAAAATCTCCAAAAGGCATCAAATTACAGATTAGACATTCTTATAATATGTCAACAAAAGTTAGATTTTATTTCCATCATTTACACTTTCAAAATAACAGAAAACAAAAAAATGGCGTCTGCAAAAGTTTGGGCACCCTGCAGAGTTAATATCTTGTACTGCCCCCTTTGGCAAGTATCACAGCTTGTAAACGCTTTTTGTAGCCAGCCAAGAGTCTTTCAATTCTTGTTTGAGGTATCTTTGCCCATTCTTCTTTACAAAAGTCTTCCAGTTCTTTGAGATTTCTGGGCTGTCTGTCACGCACTGCTCTTTTAAGGTCTATCCATAGATTTTCAATTATGTTGAGGTCAGGAGATTGTGAAGGCCATGGCAAAACCTTCAGTTTACACCTCTTGATGTAATCCCCCGTGGATTTCGAGGTGTGTTTAGGATCATTATCCATTTGTAGAAGCCATCCTCTCTTTAACTTCAGCTTTTTCACAGATGGCATCAAGTTACCATCCAAAATTTGCTGAAATTTTATTGAATCCATTTTTCCTTCTACTCGTGAGTTCCCTGTACCACTGGCTGCAACACAACCCCAAAGCATGATTGATCCAACCCCATGCTTAACAGTTGGACAGAGGTTCTTTTCTTTAAATTCTGTGCCCCTTCTTCTCCAAACGTACCTTTGCTCATTTTGGCCAAAAAGTTCCATTTTAACCTCATCGGTCCACAGAACTTGTTTCCAAAATGCATCAGGCTTGTCTATATGTTCATTTGCAAAGTTCAAACGATGATTTTTGTGGTGAGGACGTAGAAGAGGTTTTCTTCTGATGACTCTTCCATGAAGACCATATTTGTACAAGTATCTCTTTATAGTGGAATAGTGTACCACAACTCCAGTGTCTGCCAGATCTTTCTGGAGGCATCGTGCAGTCAAACGTGGGTTTTGAATTGTTTTTCTCACAATCCTGCGAGCTGTTCTGTCTGATATTTTTCTTGGTCTTCCAGATCTTGCTTTAACTTCCACTGTTCCTGATGACTGCCATTTCTTAATTACATTCCGAACAGAGGATATTGACATCTGAAAACGCTTTGCTATCTTCTTATAGCCTTCTCCAGCTTTGTGAGCGTCAACTATTTTCAGTTTCAGTTTTCTAGACAACTGCTTAGAAGAACCCATGGTGCTGATTGTTGGGGCAAGGTCAGATGAGTCTGGGCATTTAAAACCTTTGAGCTTGACATCACCTGGTCTTCCCAGACGATGATTGAGAACAATCCATGACACTGGCAGGTCTCAGCTTGGCAAAGGGGGCAGTGCATGCTATAAATTCTGCAGGGTGCCCAAACTTTTGCAGACGCCATTTTTTTGTTTTCTGTTATTTTGAAAGTGTAAATGATGGAAATAAAATCTAACTTTTGTTGACATATTATAAGAATGTCTAATCTGTAATTTGATGCCTTTTGGAGATTTTTCCATCTTTCCTTGGCTTCTTTATGCACATTAATACAAATTTTTAGCTGGGGTGCCCAAACTTTCGATCCCCACTGTACATCCCATGTGTCTGTGGTCAGGTGGACCCTGCAGCTGACGACATGTTCCAGTAATGTAGAAACCTTACCCTTCACATGATGGTGGAGGGCATTGATGGTCTCATGGGTGAAAAAAATGTGGCTAAAAGCCTGCCACTGTGGAACAGGTTGCAATTTCATAAGGGGGCAGAGTCCAGCTGAAATTGAGGTGGTGAGCATGGGAATGTACTTTTTCTTACATTCAAGTAACTTGAGCACAGAAAGATGCCTGCTCAGTGGTGAAACTGGAGATGGCAGTATGGGGTTGTCAAAATCAGAGCATGGTTGCAGCCTACACCTTTGCATTACAGAAGTGCAGCGGTACAAAAGTACATAGTTTGTAACTGGATACAGTAAGTTTAAATTATTTCTACTTTCTTTAATGTATTTCTAATTGCTTTTCTTAAATTGTTTACTTTTTTAACCTTGGTAACGTGGTTGTGTTGCTATTTGTGACTGTTTACTAAGTACTAGAGGTGTTGAGTACTGGGTGCTATCAATAATTATATGTAAGAGAGGTAAGCTGTTGTCCTAATTGGTGCCTAATTAGTGTTGTATTTTAGAGGGGTAGCAACTCTGTAGAGTTTGCTCTTTGGAAATGCAGCAGTACGGAAGTGCAGCAGGGCAAAGTAGAGCTAAGGTAAAACTTTCTTTTTCATTTTGGATAGAGCAATGGAGGGTTAGAACACCTGTCAGTTTTTTTGCCATCTGTGTCCTGTTTGGAAGATTTCTCTTTACTTCCTGTTCCATTGCCAAAACAGGAAGTGAGAGGAAATCCCTGCAAATTAAGGGAATTCCTTGCTCCCCCTTCCCCCCAGGTCACTAGAGCTAGTGTCCCAATTGGAAGATTTCCTATTACTTTTCTGGGAACAACCCAAAATGTGGAATTTTATTTATTTTTTTCACTTTCAATGGTAAACAGAGTGAATCTCCCTAAAGGCGGCACATACAGCAATAAAAACCTAATAGGTGCTCTAAAACCTCTCCACCTTATCCAAAGCAAAAAAAAAAAAAAATTTATTTAGTTATACTTTAACCACATGCCTACCGAGCACTTTAACCTCCTTCCTGCCCAGACCAATTTTCAGCTTTCAGCACTCTCATACTTTGTGCAGTCATGTAACTCTATACCCAAACTAATTTTTATCATTTTTTTGAGACAGATAGAGCTCTCTTTTGGTGGTATTTAATTACCACTGGGGTTTTTATTTTTTGCTAAACAAACTAAAAAGGACCACAAATTTGGGAAAAAAAGTTTCTTAGTTTCTGTTACAAAGTTTTGTAAATAAGTAATTTTCTTCTTCTCTGATGGACACTGATAGGCTTCACTGATAGGCACTGATAAGGAGTCACTGATGGGCAGTGATAGGCTGCACTGATAGGCTGCACTGATGGGCAATGTTAGCCGGCACTGATGGACAGCACTGATGTGCACTGTTAGGTGGCACCGATAGGCAATGTTAGGCGACACTGATGGGCAATGTTAGGCGGCACTGATAGGCACTGTTAGGTGGCTCTGATGGGCATCGATAGGTGGCACTGATGTGCACTGTTAAGCAGCACTGATGGGCACTGTTAGGCGGCACTAATTCAACTGATGGGCAATGATCATCACTGATTCAACTGATGGGCACTGATTGCTAGCACAGATGGGGACTGATGGCTGCACTGACGGGGCTACACTGATCACCAGGACACCGATGATCAGTGCCCTGATGATCTGTGTAGATGTTCCCCTGCGAAATGCTGCTTACTGGCTGTCAGCGTGAGGAGAGGGCTGCTGATAACCAGCATTTCCTATTTACCAGGTGATCAGCTGTGATTGGACACAGCTGGCCACATGGTAAAAGCGGCTGTGATTGGTCCATTCCTTAGTCATGTAATCAGCTGTGTCTGAAGGACACAGCGAACACAGATCACGTGGGGGTATGGTTCTGTGAGGGCGTTCATGGACGCCCTCCCAGAACTAGCCAACCGTGCTGTAGCTGTCTTTTGGCTATAGCGTGGTCGGCAACTGGTTAAGTAAATACAAAATATATTTATAAATGTCAAATATTGAATGAAAACAGACACATATAAATACCCTTCTTCCACCAATAAAAAAGACAATGTTGTGTTTTTTATTGGTAGAAGAAGGGTATTTATATGTGTGTGATTTTTGATACTATTTTCAATCAATATTTGACATTTATAAAGATATTTTGTATTTACCTAAGTTACTTTAGTTTTTGATACACCACATGAGTCCTGTGAAAGGAGCTTCCTTTTGACTGGCATTGCTGTCACGTTTTTTCTTTTGTATTAATACATCTGCTGCAGGTACTGCTCTGACTTAGTGAGTTGGCATATTTCTATGGTTTAAACCACATTAAATCTTTATTAGAAATAAAAACTGACAGGGGTTCTAATCTTTCTCCACTCCCACTCAATTCCACTGGATATTGTATGAGATAAAACACTAGATGATTTCATGAGATAAATATCGCTTATTTTGAAAAAAAAATGCCCAATTTTTTTTTTAGTGGACGCCCAAAGATTTTTTTAAAATGCTAAGCGGTAATTTACTGCATTTCTTAAAGTGGTAGATACTGCTTTGTGAATGGAGCCCACTGTTATTTTTTGCTATTTTTTTCCATTTGACAATAAAGTAAGAACATTTTATAAAAGTAACAGTCATTACTAGCAGAAGCTAAGCACAGATAAAAAGAACCACATAGCTGAACAAAGTTGTTACTTTCCACAGTTAATAAAAATGAATTCAGACATTATATTTCTGCAGTTTCTAAAGGTCTTTTGTGCTGAGTATATACAGTATGTGATAAATGGTTCTCCAATTGTTGTGAAAGACAAATAGATCTTAGTACATGCACAAAGACAGACCGTTATGGGTATTAGGCACGATAATGTTAAGAGTTGCTCAACAATGCAGACAGTTAAGGTGTACGTAAAGTTTTAAACTATATTTTATCAATGGATGATTTATCAAGAAGTATGAAGTTTTATACAGAACAACCTTTCTAGTTAAGTTTCAGCTTAAAATAAGTAATCATAGAAATGTTTACAGGGGAGCCTTGAGATATGAGGAATTCAATAAATGAATTAAAAATTGCTAACTCCCTGAGGAAATTAGAATTTTAACAAAGTGTGTGAAAATTCAGTACCATTATCCAACCATATGTAGATAAAATAAGTACACAGGAATCTGCTTTTCACCTTATTGGGTAACTGAAGTGAATATTGACACATGTTAGTGGAGATTTACTAAAACAGGAGCACTCAGAATCTGCTGCCGCTCTGCAATGGTAGCCAATCAGCTCCTAACTTCAATTTGTTCAATTAAACTTTAACAATAAAATCTGGAAGCTGATTGGTTTCTATGCAGAGCTGCAGCAGATTTTGCACTCTCCAGTTTTAATAAATCTCCCCCATTGTGTGAAGAGTCTCAACTCCTTTAATAAATCAGCCCCATAAAATATTATAAAAACTGAATTGAAAAAAATGTTTTTGAATGGTTTTGTTACCCACAACAGTATCCAAAATTATATATCTAATCTTACTGCCTTGTGGGGACAGAAAGGACTTTTTATCCCCATGAAAAGCAACATTGGTCCTAATTGCCTTCCTCTGTATGAATCAGAAGTTTGAAGAGGATAAACTACATGAGTTTGAAGAAGATGAACATCCTTTAGTCTTATGTGTGTTGGGAAATTAAAAAGGAATCTTTGACCATTGGAATAGTTTAGAGTAATTTAAGCAATACTAAAAGTTATTTTTTTTTTGGTAAAATGACAAACATGTCTATACGTACCTGCTCTGTGTAGTGGTTGCACAGAGTAGCCTGGATCCTCTTCTTCTTGGGTCCCCCGCAGTCTCTCCTGACTCCTCCTTTCTGCTGTCGGGTGCCTCCACAGCAAGCAGCTTGCACCCGCTGCTTCATGTGTCCATTCACACATGGAGCTGTGGCTTGGCCCCACCCCCTTTCCCTCCTCATTGGCTGACTAGCTGTGATTGACTTGTTGTCTCAGCCAATGAGGAGGCAGAGACCCAGGGCAGACGAGGCTGTCGTGGACATCGCTGGATCTCGATGGGTAAGTATTGAGGGGGCTGGGGGCACTGATGTACACAAAAGGTTTTTACCTTTTATGCATAGAATGCATGAAGGTAAAAAAACCTTGAGCCTTTACAACTGCTTTAACCTATAACCTCACTGAGTACTGATCAAGCATCTAAATTACAACAAGGTTTTCAATGCAAAAAGTACATTAAAGTCTTGAAATTAAGATTCAAAATTTTTGAGGTAGATTATTAATGTATTTTGATAATTTTTGAAATTTTGTTCAATAAAAACAACATTCTGTTAGACAACAATATGACTAATGATAGAGCCTCCACACATTTGTTTAATCATGATGCACAATTAAAGCAAGTCAGGTACAGTCTTTGTGATCATGAGCATGGTCTTTAACCATACAAACCATTGCACACAGCTATCCATCTCAAAATGTTTACATTTCTTTGGCAGATATAACTTTTTAAACAAAACTACATCACCTTGAAACTTAAAAGTATATTCCCATTTATTTAATTTGTATAACTGACTTAACCACTTCAATACAGGGCACTTATACCCCTTTCTGCACAGGCCAATTTTCAGGTTTTAGTGCGGTCGCACTTTTAATGACAATTGTGCGGTCATGCAACACTGTATCCATATGACATTTTTTTTCTTTCAAAAACTCTTTTGGTGGTATTTAATCCCCGCTGAGTTTTTTATTTTTTGCTAAATAAAACTAAAAACATGTGAAACTTTTGAAAAAAAAGCACTTTTCTTCGTTTCTGTTATAAAATTTTGTAAATAAATAACATTTCTTCATAAATTTAGGTCAAAATGCATTCTGCTACTTTTCTTTTGGCAAAAATAATAATAATAATTGAATTTGTATGTTTTTTCAAATGTTTCTATTATTTTTTTTATTATTTATAAATTTTTTTTTTTTTACTATTTTATTTTTCAGCACAGTGTGATCAAAGCAATACAATGTTACCATAGTAACTACTCTGGGCAAGTGATCAGGGTTTTTTTTTTCTTAAAACATTGTGATTGCTAATACCAATGTATTTCATTGATATTTGCAATCATTGTTACTGAACGAAACTGATTAATTCAGTTTTTTTTGTGATTAGCTGTACTTGGGCAAAGCTGATCACATGATACAGATGGGCTGTGATTGGCCCTGTCTGTATCATGTGAGTACCTTGACCAGTCACAGCTAACAACATAATTGTATACAATGGATGGCATGACAGGAAGCCATCCATTGTATACAATTGACATGTGATCTGCTGTGATTGGTCACAGCGGTCACATGACACTGGCAACAGGCCGGTGTAGTAATATGTCATTGGTTGTGTCCCTTGGACACAGCCGGTGACAGATCACGTCGCTGCGTGGCCCCACGGGTGCGTGAGCAGCTCGTTTTGACAGGATGTCATATGACGCCCTGTCACAATAGTGAGTGTCCCGCCCTGCTGTCAATCTGCTATAGGCCAAGCAGGGAGGTGTTAAAGAATAGTGTTGGGCTTGATGTTCAAATTGAACATAAGTGTGTTCAGGGAGAGGGGGGGCACTAGTTCTTCCCCGCCTTTCCTGACCTGCTGGACTGCATGCTCGGATAAGGGTCTGGCATAGATTTTGGGGGGACCCCCATGCCATTTTTAAAAATATTTTGGCATGGGGGTTTCTCTTCAAAATCCATACCAGACCCGAAGGGACCCCATGCATTTAAAAAAGAAATTGGTATTGCCGGGCAATGCTGACAATTCTTTTACAATTAAAGAATGTTTTCACTTCTAAAATACCACATGACTTAATAATATACTCATGCAGTATTTTAGTAGCTGTGCGGTATTTTACTGCATACTCAGATGCGATAAGATATTGCTTAGTGAATTGTCCTCTCTGTTCGAAGTTTGTGGTCAAACTTTCATAAGGTTCAAATATTCGACCGTGAACCGAATAGGGGGGTGTTTGGCACATAAATATTAAAGAATAGGTCAACCCAAAATGTTATATTCCTGATATGTGCCTGCTGTACTATATACTTGTATGAAAAAGTATCCTGTTCTCTTTGTATTGCTTCCTTTGTGTGAAATCCCTGGTGTTCCTGCCAGACCCTTTGCTTTCATATTAAAAACTGACCACGCTAGGCAGAAGAGCACAACGTGGTCAGTTTTCTAGCTATGCTGGGAACTCAGCCTGCTCTTCTTCAATGATCAGACTTCTGCTGACATACCCCCTGCACACCCATTTACTGGGAAGTTCAATATACTGCTGCTTCTCCTCCCCCTGCTAAGTTCCTTATGCATCTGAAAACAGAGGGTATGTGATTATAAAAAAGGGAGACAAAGGGTATTGATAAGGTTTTTTTATATCTATGCACAAATGTTTTGCCTTTCATTTCTATTTCAAACTGAATAGGTTGTTTTACCAGTTGAGGGTTTACATATACTTTAAGGCTTTATAGTAATCATTTCTCCTTGCATCCAAAGAATTGTTGTGAATATCTGCAGCTGGAAAGGTTTTCAGAGATGACATTTTGATCTTATGAAATTAATCATAAAAAGGGGCCATGCAACAAATAATGTTTTTTGTGTTTTGTACCATGACTTTCACATTGTCAGTAATCTGGTTCAGGGGTATCTACATAAAAAATGTCCTCACCCTTCACTGATATGCCTGACAGTACATTGAAAGTTTGCTTGTTTTAGAACAATATGAGCAGCGGGGAATGGAAGAAGGGTTTCCACCTCTCAGCTGTGAGGACTGTACAATTTGTAGGGCTTTTAAAACAATATCTTTTGGATGGTCATGTGGATATGTTTGGAGATGTATAGTATGAAAATCAGCGATTTATTGTTGCTGCAGTATAAGGATTATCATCTATGATAAAAAAAATGTTTGGATTCAAATAAGTAGATATTGGGATCATTTGAGGTGAACTCAGATCATCCAGCCATTTAAAAACACGGGAACACATAATGTCTAGATTTATTTGCAATGTTTTTTCTTTGCAAGTAGAGGTGACTGTCTTTGGTACCTAAGATTACCCTTCCTTTGCAGCCATCTCTGCTTTCTGCACATTTGTCCATCTTCCTCCACAGTTTAGTGAATGCAGCGAAGAGCTATTCCCACGAATATGCTTAAGTTCAGCTGACCTGGTTAGATATCATAGTTGCATATATACTGTATGTCACATAATAGCATCTTTTCTATGTGTTAAAAGTTGTCTTGTTCAGCTGCAAGCTCATTAACTCTGTATTCCGCAGGGTGCAGGATCCTAGCGATCATTAGCCGCTGTAAGTGCATCACACTCCAATCTTTAACAGAAACGGGGAGCTGCTCACCTTATGCATACAGTATGCATTTATTAAATAACCCAAAGAATAACTAAATGATCAATAAGGCTTCAGATCCCAAATGTGATTTGCTCTCAAATGGAACTTATTCGTAGAGTCAAATGAGTTAGAGTTTTGAAGCCTTATGATAGTGTTTTGGCGGTTGTGCCACCTCACTTATGTGTTTGATGATAAATATAATAAGTGATTACAAACTTTTATCTGTATAAGAATCTAGCCAATCCTGATGTGACTATTACCAATAAAGTTAATAACAAATGATAACAACTCTGCTAAAAATAAAGATCCAATATATTTACACAGAAAAAGAAGCTTACTATACATGTAATATAACAAAATGTAGAGTAGGTGGTATAACTTGAACAGTAATGTTACAAAGTAAATACAAAATGTTTCCAATACATAGAGACAACTACAGCAAAGAAAATTACAGAAAAAAGGAACAAAGAACAATGGTGATACAGACAACCTTACGTTCCCATTGTGCTCAGCAATCAATAGTCTGTGTCTTGCTTTTTTGCTATATACTCTTGCGGAAGCCAGCCCTATACCCACCCCCAAGTTAAAGTCACCCACTTCAATAGATTTCAGAAATCTTAAGATTTTACTCTTTTTCAAAATACTGGTCAACTGACTGTCATCAGCCAATGTCCAGCTGAGCATATATCCTTGGAATTCAATTCCCAGGGGAAGATCTATTACAATAATCCCTAGGAGGTGTTAGAAATGACAATGAGTCCAGGGCCTACTTTCTTACATCAGCCAGGTGGCCATACTAACAAACAAAAAACGTCTTCAGGAACCCTTCAAGGTGGGTTTTATGGTGACGAAACAGAAGGTAAATTGCAGATTCAAAGAACTGCAATTAATGTCCAACTAGTGTGCTTTGACAAAACAAATGTAAATAAATAATGATATCTTATCATTTATGATGTCCTTGGAAATAAAAATAACTGTAGGCCTCATATTTCCACATCAGTAGTTTAGTTATGCTTCAGGTTATTCAGTAAATACATACAGTATATTGGCTTTTTTTTACGGTGAGTGGCTCCTCTTTTCTGTTAAAGACTGGAGTGTGATCCATCTTTTCTTATGATTTGTGATAACGTTTTTTTCTCAAAAAAAATTGGGAGCTAAAGCAAGCCCAGTATGAAGGCAGGCAGGCCAGTTTACTACATGCAGGTGATGCTGGCTCATAGACTTGAGATTCATAGTACATCACACATATAATTACTTTTGCAAACTCTGTTACACAAGATCAATTAAAAGAGAAGTGTGGGTTTTCTCTTCCCCAAAATTATACTTACCTTGGTGGATGCAGCATTGGTCCGATGCTGCATCTGTCCCCCACCTGCTCTAAGGGTGATCACATGACCGCTGATCGCTGAGTTCTCAATGCCTCTATGAGCAGAGAGCAGGGACTGTCAGTCACCACTGTCTGCTCTGCCCCATCCCACGCTCACTGGAGCTCTGGGCTGTGGAGGGGGAGGGAGCAGTGACTTGCTGAGAGGCTGAGCCAGGTGCTGCTCCAGACTCTGGGGTGAATCCTGACTTTAAAGTTGGGATCTTTCCCCAGCCTGGACTGGCTGAGTGATGTCAGTTGACAGCAGGCATTATTTTTACTTTGAGCAATTCTGGTGGAGGTGGAGGAAGGGGGATATAAGAGCTACTGCCCCTGGTGGGAAAAGCTGCAAGTGCATTTTATTACTTCCTTATAATGCAGAGGTGATTGAAGCCAACCCTTTCAATGGGACTGAGGAGAATCAAGTACCGAGGTTCATTACCCCTTAAGGGGAAGACTAAAGATGATCTATATATAAGGCAGAACTGGAGGTGAGAGCATAATGTGGAAGGTATTGTCATGAGTGGTATGTCAGCTCCAGAGTTTTGGAATTTATCATGGATTAGACACTTTTTTTTTTTACAAGCTATACATTTGCTTTGGTATTTACTTACATAATCTCATATTGTGATATTTGTCAACACATGTTTGTTTTCTTTGTACAGGCAGTCCCTGGGTTATGAACAAGATAGGTTCTGTAGGTTTGTTCTTAAGTTAAATTTTTATGTAAGTTGGAACAGTTACATTTTTTTAAGTGTAACTTCAACCAGAACCTAATTTTTAGGTTTTGGATAGCATAGAGAAGGGTTAACTGGCAATGCATTGACGTGGGATTGCTGACAAGTCCACTAGACAGTAGGTGGTAGCATGCTGTGAGCAACAAGATGGCCACCCAGCGGTTTCCAGGACCAGCGTGATATTACTCTGCCTTATTGTATGAAAGTATTGTATGAAAGTCAGATGTTTGTAACTCGAGGACTGCCTGTAATTTATTTGCTAAAGGTTTAGCATGATTTGTATTTTACAGCATGAAGGCTATATATTTATAATTCTTTGAAAGCAGGAATGGATTTCATGTTGTCATTATGTTATATATAATTTAGAAGTGTATGGCCAGCCTTACCCTGTGGTGTACAAACTCAAAATACCTTCTTCAATGAAATGCCACCCTGTTTTAATGTGGCCCTTTTAAACCTTTTAGAAATATTCCTTTTCTAGGACATACATTCCACAAGACACAGTCCAAGAACATCCGTAGTTCTCATCTGTATGTTGGGAAGCAACAATATCTGATAGGTTATGGCCCAGAAGAGGATTCATGGGAACAAAAGGAAATTTCCATAAAAGATAAGCCAAAGAAACCATGCAGAGGACATTCCTTGAGAGGGAGGGTAATGTCAGGAGCGGAGTCTGCTGGGTTTTGAACTGTAGTCTCCTACAGACAGAAGCATGACTTATCTGTTGTTCCTGATTGTGCTTGCTTGACCAGGGCAGGGACAGCCTTATGAGGGAAAAGTAAAAACAAACTTACAAGACAAAAAATAAAAATGATAAAAACATTGAAATAAGTAAATCATGTTAAAAATCGTAATCTCAGGTGGGATTATGGGAAGAAGTCACTTCATAAAAGAGCTTTTGAAACCTTTAGTGATATTCTTCTTTCTACTCTCACCTTCAAGGTCTTATTGCTTCTAAACATTACTTCTACAAGGCAAATTTTTTAGCTTGTGACCATATCTTGCATAAGGAAAAGATATTCTTGCATTGGTGTTGAGTGCTGTGATTTCCTTTTTGCTAAGGTTGCACCTCTAGTTTGCATTGCCATCCCTGCCTGTGTTTGCTTGACCAGGACAGGGACAGTCTTACAAGAAAAAAAAATTAATGAAATTAATTCACAAAAAATATCTAAAAAAAGCCCTGCTATCTCTTTGTGTGGAATCTCTGCTTCTCGCTTTATGTCTGTGTGACCTTCTTTAAGAAAGAGGATTTGCTAAATTTAATGGCAGCTATGACAGTTGAGGGGGGGCATATGTAGTGCTTTGGTGTACACTACTTTACTGTAAAGTGTGGTAATGTGTCAAGAAGTGTATGCTTTGTGGCCCTGAAATTAATAATGCCCTATCAAAATCAAATGAAATATACTTCCCCACCCCCCAAAAACCCTGATCTGGGGAGTGGCAGACAGCTTATGTTCATAGAATTCTACACCTAAATGTTGCTGCTGCCTGATCTTACCTCTGAATTGTGGAAAGCTGGTCAGCTTATGGCTATAGGTTTTGCCCCTGCAGCTATGCCTCTAGTGCCCTGACTAATGAAATAAAAAAAAATGTAAAGACTGGTGCATTTCCCTCTTATTTTCACCACCAGCACCCCAACCTTCCTCTTTCTCATATTCCACTATAGTCAGCAGTCATGGGATTCAGGGGCTGTATGTGAATGCTGCTTGAAGTCAAGCCAGGATGCTGTGGTGCTTAGCTACTCCTTTCAGGGATCAGGGGATCAGCTGCACAATGGTCATGAACCTGCTATCATCAGAAAATGTGGCTAAGAGGTTGTTATGCAGCACTTCTTCAAAGTGGAACATATTGTGATACCTCTGGGATGGATAATAGATTGACCATTTTACCTTTACATTAGGATCTAATAGGGCTGACAACCAATATTGGTGCCTCTTTTTGATTACCAGAATTCTGGGGTCCTTGCTAAGGAATCTGAGTGTAAAAGACCCCACTCACCAATAATTGACTGCAGGACCCTGTGTCATCCCCAGTCTCACCTCCCTAACACACAATTCCAGGTGTCACTGTAGACAATGGTGCCTCCTGTTGGTTGCCAGAACCCTAGTGCTCTGCTTTTTCTGTACAACCGGCACTCTTCAGGAGACCTATTATCTCAGGTATGGGATCCTTAAAGAAAAGGGTCACTGAATTTATAGCTATGATCTTTCAACCGTTTTTAGTGTCATTGCCTTCAGATTTAAAAGATACATCCCATTTACTCACACTTTTGGATCAAACAGAGGTTCCATTGAACACATTACTTGTGATTTTAGATACACTGCTCAAAATAATTAAAGGAAAAGGAAAAATCAATTAAACTCCTGGGATATTGGTTTCAGCTGCTTTGGTGTTAATGAAATTAACAAATGGTGCACTAGATGGGAATACTGATATAACCCCCAAAACAGGAATGGTTTTACAGGTGGAGGCCACTGAAAGTATAATTTCCATCAAACGATGGGGCAGCCTTATGCTCCTAAAACATTATCCAGTCTATATCAGTATAGATATCCAGCATGATATTTTTCCCCATTGAGATCTGATGTGTTTTCAAAGTGTTCCTTGATTTTTCTTGAGCAGTGTATAAAAAGATTATATTTCATGATACTTCACAAACTAGGTCTATCCATTATTTAAAAAGGTATTAAGCACTAGAGCAGTAGGTATAAGTATACATTATAAAACATAATGAATTAATAATATTGTTGAGTGCAAATGAAAGCAATGGGGTTAAAGGGGTTAATTTACTAAAACTGGCACACTCAAAATCTGGTGTGGCTGTGCATGGTAGCCAATCAGCTTCTAACTTCAGCTTGTTCAATTAAGCTTTGACAGAAAAAAAAAACAAAACAAAAACAGAACAAAAAACCTGGAAGCTGATTGGCTTCCATGGAGAGTTGTACCTGATTTTGCACTCTCCAATTTCAGTAAATCAACCCCAAAGTGTGCCTAAGCTTATGCCACTTTATACTATGGAAAATGGAAACATGTATTGTTTGGAGATGGCTTATTATCAGTGTACCTGTTCAGAATATTGGCCTGGTAAATTTCATTGATGATATACCTATTGCTTTGGCAGAATCAATTAACAGGGTGAAATAATTTTGTGGAGAAACTAGGAAAGAATTAAATTCACCTCCAATTCATTAGCACCTACAGCTGGGTTGATTTGCTAGATTTGGAGAGTACAAAAATCTAGTGCAGCTGTACATGGTAGCCAATTAGCTTTTAACTTGAGCTTGTTCAATTAAGCTTTGACAAAGAAACATGGAAGTTGATTGGTTTCTATGCAGAGTTGTACCAGATTTTGCATTTTCCAGTTTTGATAAATCAACACTTGTGTCAAATTTTGGGTATACAGTAAGTATTGAGATTGCAGAAGATGATATTCTATCTACAGACTTAAATAGAAAAACAAAATCATCCAACAGTGTACCACATGCTGAAAGCTTTTATCCAAAACAGTTAATGAAAGCATACCAATAGACTAATATACTGATTTTGAGGAGGAAGCTAAAACCCTTAGAAAAAGATTCTTAAAAAAAAGGGTATCAACGAAAACAGATAACGAGTGCTTATAGAACGGCTAGAGAAGGTAAATGTGAGGAATTAATACAGTATATAAAGTGAAATCTAGGAACACCAATGATCCAGTTCATTTATATATACAATACACCAATGCAGCTGGGACAGTATGAAACATATGTCAAAATATTGTATTGACTAATGACAATACTGTAAATGCTTACTAATTACTAAGAGCTAGCTAATAAGAGCTAGATCCATTAAAGATATGTGAGTACATAGTAGGTTTGAAGATCATGAGCAAGAGCACAGTAGGAGTAAATAAATCTCAAAGTATGAAAAATGTGATTTTTTTTTATAGCTATTTGATGGAAGATAAAGCATTATCCACAGGACGAATCCCCAAATATCACAGGTCAATTGACTATGACACCTAAGGGGCTGTGCATATCCTAACATGCATCCGTGAAGCTTATTATATAGTGTAGGCCATTTGTGCCCTAAAGAAACATTTATATGCTATCATGTACGATATAAGCATATTCGGCCTTAGGTCACTGGGGGCAAGATCCTTCATTTTTCAACATCATGGTACTTTGGAAAATCTAAAATGTTGGATCATTGAAAAGGTTAATCCCAATTCTAAGAATGTTTTCTGCAGAGAGAATACAGATACATGTCCTCTAGGCTTGAATGATAGTTTTAGTATTAGTGGGTTTTTTTTTTAGCATTTTTGCATTTAGTATTTGGGTGAGCTGTGTTCTGATTTGTTGGCCCTTGCAGACCTCTATGGAGCATAATGCATCAAACAGTACCAAGGAGATGATTTGCATATACAGTATTTGAGTATTTCCATTGGTTCCTATGGTGAGCTGTTGATTAAAAAATAGGGAGGAGCAAAATTTATACATTACCATCTACTTACAAAACAGAATGTTGCCCCAATCCAGGCCAGTAGATTGTTTGTTTATATACAGTATGTCATTATGCATACAGTATATCATCATACAGCTTTGATTTTAGCAATCTGACTGTTGCATTAAAGATGGATGCTCTCTGTATGATGCTGCCTGTCTCCCGTCAGCTGTTACTTTTTACCTCCGTTGCTGTGACAATGCCTGCCATGGTGTGATGGGCCAGGTAGTGGGTCACAAGTTAGGGCATGGTTGCAGTAAGAGACTTCATATCTTCAATGGGGAAGGTGGTCCTAGGGGTAGCATGATGGACTACTTATGTTCAGCATGCAGAAGAGGAGTGGAAGCCAACTTCCTGTCCATAGGAGAAAATGGGAACACGCAGCAAGAAGTCTCTGATACAGCCGGAAGGGATTAGTGAAACCAATCAAGCTCTGCCCTGACCTGCATCACCTTCTCCATGGATACTCTTTAAGTTGCAATAAGTATTTTTGGATCCCTCTATGTACAGAAAATGAAAATGTAAATACAAAATACATATACAAATAAAAAATTCAATAAACACAAAGAAAACGAAATTGCAACTGGGAATGTGCCACTTTGAGGCAACCCAGGCTAGAAAATTTTCACTAGGTTATAGTAGATAAACTTGGACAAAGGGGGGGAAGGGGGCAGCTCGGATTGCTTGGGGGTGTTTAGGCTGCCAATGAACAATATTTTTGGCTATTGACTCTCAAATAATACACTCTCAATTTTATTGCAAGATACAATTGCCCTGCATTTTCTGTTTGCTGCTTATTCAGGTGCTTGTGTACTGTTCTGATGCTTTTGGGAATAATTGGGGCTATAGGGATGAGAAGGGGTTCAAGGTTGTGATTTTGAAGTGTTTTTGTGCACTCTGTTTTGACATTTTTTGACTGTTGTACAACTTGCAAGTGTATACAACATTGAGAGCTTTAGCTTTATTTTTTTAGGAATACGCTTTCCTATACTTTCAAGATCTGTTATGGCTGTTACTTCCACCATTCAATACAAATGGATTACTGCTTGCCAAAACTACTTAAAATACTGTTTCAAGTTGTTATGAATCAGATTGGGGTACTGCTGCTGTATTTAAGCCAAGCTAAATGTAAAAATAAAAAAATCAATTACTTATGTAAAATGTGTGACGATAAATTACAGCATGCTGCCATTGTCTGTGAAAGATGTACTGTTCTGCAACACCACATTGCCTTAAAGGTATCTCCCAAACATGTAATTCAAAGCATTGGTGTTTTACCCATGTTGACCTCAAAGTCACATTAAAAGGACACGCTCCAGTGTACTTTGTTTGCTTTTTCTTGCTTTGTTAAATGTCCCCCATGTCAGTGCCCAGCTTTGTATGCCCTTCTTTATAGAATACCTTGCCTATTAGCCATTAAGATGGCCAGAATTTAGTAGAAATAATTACCCCCCATAGAATTCAATGAGGTTCAGGTTTTGTAGATTTCATGTAGGGTTCAATAAACTCCCTGCCAATTCACACATAGGCAGATTTGCACATCCCTACCTATAGGATCCTGAGATGAAAATGGAGTATGGCAGAACATACAATTGCCATTTCCCCTGTAACATTGGTTGGAGACAAACATGTATTTTCCCGAGCTTAAAAGGAAATAAACCACTATGCTGCAGCTTATTGAGGTTGTGCTTTAGTGTATATGACAAAAAAATGGTAAAACAACAGTCAAAGCACAAATATGCCACATGATACTGTATACAAAGTAATTCTTGGAGTTTTATAGATCCCTACTTTTATAAATGTGTGGTACAAGCATTTTGTTATGTTTAACGCCCCAATTTAAAGACCTAGAAGTCATTTGAGTCGAGTATTTTCTCCATGGATCAGACATATTCACTTTAGAACAAATACAAAAGTGAGTGAACAGCAGCCCTGTGTAATTTATTTACACTATAGAACTGTATATTGAGTATCAGTTTGTGCCAACATGAAAACCAAGCTTTAGAAATCCTAAATGTCAGAAAACAGACAACAAATAATAAAAACACCTTTCACCAGTATAGATCTATTTTACAAAAGCAACAAGGCACTACAGGGCATGCATTGTTGTTCTACAATTACTCTTCTCAGGTGGTGGAAGTGACTTGGCCTTCGGCCTCGTGTCTCGCAACACACCTGAGGTGTGTAATTGTAGGATAACAATACAGAGCCTGTTGTGCCTCATTGCTATATGAAAACTAAATTCGAAGACATGAAAAAAGGAACAAATTGCTGGAAAGAGGATTCAGAAATAAGCATTGTTATCTATTTGAGCTGTGACAGCAACAGTCTTAAGTGCTTTTCTGAATGCAACATGTTAGCATTGCTCTACTCTCACATTACTGAAGTGATATTTTAACTCATACAACACTGCACTGCCCTATACTAAAAGCTACCTGTATAGACCATATTACTGCTTGTGTTAACCATATTAACCAAGATAGGATATTGCTTTCTTGTTGTATTCAGAGCTTCATTAATGGTGTTTTTATGTTGTTCTCCTAGTCTGCCAATTGGCAATGAATGCATTTTTAAGCTGTTGCCCCATATAGATGCATTTTCATGAAACGGGCTATTGCCACCATCAGTTAAATTCATTTTGTTTGTGATAGTCTAATGTGTGCAAGAAATAATTAATTGGTGATCATCACAACTAAACATACTGTTTGCTTCATTTTCTTGTCATTCCATGTTTATATCATTTAAGGATAATATGACAGTGCAGCAGCCTCTAGGCAATACCCTACTTCTTGTGAGGTAAAGTAACAGGTAATTCTATCATTTAAACTCCAAGGTTAAATCACGGGAATAAGGAAATGTATAGTTCCTGTTTCTTTTTCTGTAATGAAAGGCAGGTATTTTTATACTTATAAAACTTAAAGTGGGCATTATGTTTGTGGTTACAGTATGAGGCAAATTGTATATGCACTTAATTATACAGTACACTGGAGCAAAGTTGGAACACTACTTACCAGATCCATAAGACCAATGCATGATACATTTCACCATGATCTGGGGGCTTTTGTACCAGTGGCAGCACTGTTGCAAAGACATTTTGTCCACCATCAATGCAGGGGCTTTTTTTTTTTTTTTTAACTCTGTTGACACCTGGACCTGGTCTATTTCATGAAAATCATAGCAAATTACTTGGTTGAACAAGTAGAAAGACATCTGGAGCTGTAGCGGTAAAGTGGGACATATGTGCAGAGTGTAGAGTTCTACTTTAATCCTTTGGTTGCTGTAATACTATAAGTTTGTATCATTGTGAGGAACAGAATGTGTAAAATATATGGAATTTTAGTGTTAAAGTTTTTGGATTTTAAATGCAGTTAGAGGAAAACATTGTGCCAGTTGCATAACTGATAAGAGCAACATAATATATTTTAAGGGACAAAACCCTTGAAATATTTACTGTAATGTTAAAGGTGCAATGATGTATGCATCTGAACCTCAACCTTGTGTATATATTTTTGACAACCTACTGTTGCAACATATTATTGGATCCATATATTATGCCCCTTATGCATGCTAAATTAGTTCTTATTTTTTAGAGTGTAACCATAGCTAGGTTTGCAAAATCAAATAATATATATTTAAAAACAGTAAATGAGCTTTAAAACAAGTTCTAACTCATCTCTGTAGCTGCAGGCATTGTGAATCAATTCATCCTCACAATTCACAGCAAAAGCACCAAAGTTGTTGTTGTTCACATTGAGCTATACCATTCTGTTATGTTACATAAAAGTCACGCTAATGTGATATCATTTTAATCAAGAGACTTTTTAAAATTACATTTTGGGGTAAGTATGGGGGTATAAAGGGGATACACAAATTACACAAAATCTGGGTTGAAAAAATAGTGTAAAAATTAAATTTCTAAATATTTTGTTATTCATTCTCAGCACAAAAATACATGTATCCAAAATTGCTACCAAATAAAGCTGTATGTGTTCCAATAATCACTCAACCATGTACTGTATAATATGTTAGGGTAATCTATAAAACCTAAAAAAAATAAAAAATAAAGAAATATATATATAATATTACATATGGAATCGAAACATTGCCAGAATAAAATGAAAATACTCTGGTACTGAAGTTATTAAGCTGGTTAACTGCATTGCATTCTGATTTTACAATCTCATTTACATTTACCAACAACAATGTAAAGGAAAATTTGGCCTGGGAAGGTTTTTTTTAAAAAATTATCTTTAATTAAATTTTTCCAATACAAAAAAACAACATCTAATACACACAAAAAAAGAACAAAAAAAATAAAACAAACCTTCACCAATACATACATTCCATTTGCATCATCTTATCCCCTGCCCCCTCCTCCAATTGCCCCAGTCCACATTCAACTTCCTAGTTTCTATCCTTTCTCATAGTTATCTATCTACATCCCTTCCCTCCTATCTCCTTCACTCTGTTGGGTACTCCATTAAAACTCCCTCTAATACTTTTCCACCTATACTCCAGCCAGTTCCAGATATCTTTTAGATGTTTTAAAATGTAACCAGCCAGCTACTCCACATTTTCCAAAATTTTTCTATTCTATCCTCCTCAATATGACACAACTCCTCCATCCTGTAGATATTTTCCACTCTGTTAACCCAAGCATTTATTCTTGGTGGGTCTGGGGATAGCCAAAATTTGAGAATCAGGCCCTTAGCCGCACTGATTAGATGATATAATACCTTGTTCTTATGTAGTTTTACCAAAGGCTCAAATTTATAAAATAAACACATCCACGGGTCTCTCTATTTCCTGAATATATTGCATTATTCCCTTCCAGCAATCCTGTATTTTCAGGCAATCCCATCATATGTGTACCATTGCTCCCTTTTCCCCACAACCTCTCCAACATAAAGGTGAAACATCTGCTTGTTGTTTATGTGCCCTACTCGGTGTAATATACCATCTAACCAAACATTTATAATTAATTTCCACTGTGCTCATATTCGTCACCTCATGTGTTAATTTGAATATTTTATTCTTTTGTTGGTCATTCAATTTTGTTCCAAGCTCCTGTTTCCATTTTTCCAAGAACTGGGGAGGGTCGGTACCCTCCATATTCGTAAGAATCTTATAAATCCTAGAGGTAACCGGTTTAGGAACTAAAGTTACGTTAAACAGTTTTTCAAATGGATACAGATCCTCCTCAGTGGTTGTGGGAGCATGGAAACAAAATGCCCTAATTGGCCATACCGCTACTCATCTAATGTAAAAAAAAAAATCTTCTTTAAATCTGAAAAAGTGTGCAATTTCCCTTTGGTCAGTATATCCTTCAAATGTGCATTCTTATCTTTAATCAATTTCCCAGAAATATTATCCTTCCCTGGGGGGAAATACGCCATTCCCGCCAAGGGAATCATAACTGAATTATATTTCCATCCCTTTTGCTTATACATTCTATCCCAAACACTTACAACTTTCTTTGTCAGTGGACTAATATTCACGTCTAATGTGCAAAATTTATGTGGTACCCAAACCATCTTCCCTGTGTCTTACTCAAAATCCCTTCCATATTCACCCAACCTTTCCCTTGTGAGTTAAATATTCAGTCTACTATTCGTGATAATATTACCGCTTGATAATATTTCTTAACACTAGGCATGCCCAAACCTCCATTCCCTTTTGCCCTACACAATAACTCATACCTAATTCTCAGTTTGTTTGCCCAAATAAACTTAAGCATCATCTTTATTATCCCAAAGAAAGATCCTGGTATGTGTACAGGGAGCATGTGAAACTTATACAGGATTTTTGGTACTATCACCATCTTTAGCAGATTTACACAACATATCCAGGAAGCTACACCTTTTGACAGTCTCCCCAGCTCATCTTTTATTTTGTTCAAGAATGGAATATAATTTGCCTGGTATAGGCCTTTTATTGAAGGAGTTAATTGTATTCCCAGATAGCCTATTTCTTTTTCCCTCAAAGTAAATGGAAATTCTTTGTAGACTCAGCTTCTCTACCTTTGGTATATCGATGTTTAAAATCTCTGACTTTGCAGGGTTTATTTTCAAATTTGATAGCTCGCCATACTGTTTTAACCACTTCCAGACCGGACACTTTTACCCCCTTCCTAACCAGGGCAATTTTCAGCTTTCAGCGCTATCACACTTTGAATGACAATTGCGCAGTCATGCAACACTGTACCCAAATTAAATTTTTACCGTTTTTTTGAGACAGATAAAGCTTTATTTTGGTGGTATTTATTCACCACTGGGATTTTTATTTTTTTTGCTATGTAAATGAAATAGTCCAAAAATTTTGAACAAAAGTGTTTTTTTTATAACATTTTGCAAATAAATTATATTTCATCATAAATCTTTGCCAAAATTTATTCCGCTATCTTTTTAGTAAAAAAAACAAAACAACAAATTAGTTTATAACCAAAAATTATAATTTTTAAACATTTTTTTTTACATTTTTATTTTATTTTTTTATATTATTTTTTATTAATTTATTTTTTTTACATACTGTCACCCTAGCAGTACAGTGTCACCATGGTGACACTGTACTGCTTGTGGGGGGTGATGAAGATTTTTTTTTTTTTTTACACTGATTGCTTTTACACCCATATAGGATGTAAAAGCAATCATTTCTCTTTCTCATTGAGAAGTACTGAGTGAGCTGTGATTGATCACAGCTTGTCACATGGTACAAGGTTGTTGTGAATAGCCTTGTACCATGTGACCTCTGTGATCATTCACAGATTTCACACGTAGTAAGCAATGATGTCAGAAGTGACATCTTGCTTACTACTTTGCATGTGATCACTGATTGGCCAATCAGTGATCACATGATCGGGACCTCGTACAGAGGTCCCGTCCGACGATCGGTGTTTCACTGTGTCCGGAGGACACAGCGGGCACCGGATCGCGGTGCTGCGCGCTCCCAGGGAGCGCGCACAAGCAGGGTGTGGGGAGGCCGTTCATAAACGGCCACCCGACCCTGCAGTGCCACCGTCCGGCCGTTTATATGCAACGGCCGGACGGGAGGTGGTTAATAATGTCAATAAATTAGGCAATGTTATTCTAGGATTTACAACACAGAAAAACATGTCGTCTGCATATGCTGCCACCTTATGCTCCACCTCCCCTGTCTTTATTCCTGCTATATCTACACACTTTCTTACACTCGCCAGGACAGGTTTCAGGGATAAAACAAATAAAAGAGAAAGTGGGTATCCTTCTATTATACATTTTAAAGAACTGAGAGTGGGATCCATTGACCTTAACCACCGCTGACGGAGCGCTATAAAGCCATTTTATCCACCTTAACATTTAGGCCCTATTCCCAAGGCCTCTAGCGTATCGATCATGAAACCCCAGTTGACCCTGTCAAAAGCCTTTTCGGCATCAATCAACAGGAATATTGTCGACAGTTTCTCTCTTTTTACCCTTTGTAGGAGGAGCAATGATCTCAGGCCATTATCCCTATCTTCTCTTCCAGGAATGAATCCTACCTGATCCAGGTGTATCCACTCCGGCATCAACTCCTTCAGTCTGGTTGCCAATACCTTAGCATACAATTTGGTGTCAATGTTTAATACGGATATGGGCCTGTAACTGGCGCACTGTGCACTCTTTCCCTTCTTTACGTATAATCGTTATTTGTGCCTGCAATAACTCCTCCCTCATTTCCATCCCCTCCCCAATTGCATTCATATAACTACACATTTTAGGGACAAGGAGACCTCTAAATTTTTTTAAATAACCCACAGTATATCCGTCCGGTCCTGGGCTCTTTTCTGCAGCCGTATTGTTTAGGGCCAGGGTGATTTCTTCCGGGGTAATAGATCTCTCTAGAGCCTCTAATTTTTCTTCTGCTATTCTTGGCAACTCCATTTAATTTAAGCATTTCTGTCTGTTTTTCTTCTTTTCTTCCTCAGTTTCTTTTTGGTTTCTGGCTCTCACATTGTACAGCCCGCTATAATATTTGTGGAACCTATTGGCGATATCAGTGGTGGCGTATACCATTTTTCCTTTATAATCTTTAATTTTTCTATAAAGTTTTTAGATTTCTTTTAGCTTCCTCATTAAGTATTTTCCAGGTCTATTCCCCCACTGATATCTTTCTTTTGAAACCCTATTGAGTATCCTTCTTGACACCTGTTCCATAAGCTCTTTTAAAAATTATCTTCAGATACACATCTGTACCTGTCTTCTTTTTATGTGACTGTTCTAACTTGTAGAGCTCCTTCATCACCATCTTTATTTTTTCCCCTTCTTTTTTTTTACGCTCCTATCGAGATCAAGAAGTCCCTGATATATGCTTTATGTGCCTCCCAAATTGTGGCCACTGACACCTCCTCAGTCTCATTAAGCTCAAAGAATAACCCAGTTTCCTGCCCTAACCTTCTCTATTCAGGATCCTGTATAAGCATCTAATTTAGTCTCCACAGTTATTTTATCCTGATCCCCTCCTACCCGTAGTCTCATTGTGAAAGGATCATGATCAGAAATGGACGTAACCTCTATATTGGCACTGACCAACGACTCCAGTTGTCTATGTTTGATCATTATATAATCCAATCTTCAATATGATCCATGTACTGGAGAGAAGGTATAATCTCTTTCTCTTGCGTGTTTACTCTTCAAGTATCAGTCAGTTGACACTGATGTAATAACCTCTTCAATAGTTTTGAATTCCTACCCCCCCTCTCCCACGTACATGATGATGCATCCATCTGAGGATTTAAACACAGATTTAAATCACCAGACTACCCTTTTTAAATTCAGAAAGTTTTCTTAACACACCCTCCAAGAATGTTACTGGATTTTTATTCTGGCAATAGATTTTAACTAGTGTATATTCAGATCCTTGTAATTTTCCTCTCAGAAATAGGAATCAGCTCTCCAGGTCCTCTATTCTTCCCTCCAGGATAAAACTTATATTTTTTGAAAACCAAATTGCTACCCTTTAGCTCTTTTAACTGAAGAATCAGCATAATACCACGTTGCGTAATACTTTGTGTATAACTTAACATTTGTATCATGGGTTACATGTGTCTCTTGAAGAAACACTACATCTATGGAGTGTTGGTGGATTTCCCTAAGTATCTTATGTCTTTTTGTTGGAGAGTTTAGCCCTTTCACATTATATCAGTCATAAACTTAATCAAGCTCATTTCAACTATTATTTCCCTACACTACCAGGAATTCCATCACAGGAAGACAGATCCAGGAATTTTAAGATATGGACTTTCTCCCTACCACAATTCCCTATTTTCTTCCCTCCCCCCTCTGTTTGCCCACCCACCACCTCATTTCCCACCCTCCCTTTCCACTAGTAATGCCTAATATGGGGTAAGACTCAAAACACGCACGCTGACCCCAATCCTGAACTCGTATCATTAGCATACTTGGCTTGCAGTCCGCCTGCCAGATCTAGGTTCTCACTGCTCCCCCATCCCTCCCGCCTGTTATGTCAACCAAGAAGGAAGGGTCCAGGGGCAAGGGAACCATGGTGCGGCTGTGGAGGGCCAGAGGGAAAGGAGAGAGAGAAAGAAAACACTCTAAAACCTCACCCCTCCAACCCCCACCCCACGCCCCCTACTTATTCCTCTTAGAAACCCGCTGCCATCTTCCTGATCCCTGCCCTCCACTCTCTCTAGGCCCCTCTGACCATCTTTCAAGGTCTATTTTCTGTAAATCTAATTTCTCACAAAGGTCATTGAGATCTTCTGGGAATCGAAGCCTTGCCGATTTTCCATCCGATTAGACATGCTGGAAAGCCCTAGTTATAGCGAACGTTTTTTCTCTCTCATATGCTCCAACAAGAGTTTTAGAGATCTTCTTCTAGCCAGTGTCTCTAGAGCTATGTCCGCAAAAATACGTTTCCTCATATTTTATTTCAGTAGACACGCAAACCTTTCCATAGTCTCTTCGAAGTAATGAAATTGAACTATCACGTCTCTGGGCTTTTCCGCCAGTACTCATTTTGGCCATCTAATCCTATGTATTCTCTCGATTTTTAACTTTTCTGTCGCTGATCTTCCCATTATTAAATTACACACTCTTTATTTTCTCCCGTAGATCCTCTTCCTGTTCCTCTTCTTCTTGTAGATCCTTAAGTTATTTCTTCTATTGCGATTCTCCTGCTCTTCCACTATAAAATGAGAGCTTTCTCTGTTCTCTATGTATCACCTGCACCAGTGTTTCTAATTAATTAATTGTGTGTATACCTCCATTCTCCCCTCTACTTTTTCAGCTCGAGTTAGTATTCAACCCAAATCATTACATAACATCCCCATCTCATTTTTCATGGAATCTCTAGTTTCGCGAACATTTCGGCCATCTCAGTTTTTATAGGTATTTGTGATGTGGCTCCTTGCTGTTCCATATTTCCTTGTTCTCTTACATTTTCCATGTTTGTAAATTCTTTAGTCTGGCTCTCTTCCAGTGTCTCGAATGACAATCTAGATTGATCTCCATCGTTCTTTAATTCCTTCATTCTGTTTCCTCAGGGTTTGGGTCTCTGGGCTTTTCTCCTGCATGGGTATGTATTTTATTATTGTGCTTGTATTTGCATTTGATTGGGGGGTTTTTGATCCTCCCCCCTAACAGATCTACTCTTCATTAGTTCAAGGATTTACAGTTAGAAGGAAAGACCGTTTTTTTTCTTATCTTCTGATGACTTTTACCGCCTCTATTATGTTACTTTGGGAGGAGTAATTATCTAGCCAGTTCCACCGACCACTAAACACCCCGGCTCATGTAGTCCTCATATAGTTCTCCGTCCCCCCCAGTGCAGATGTGTATTTTAGATTGCAATAATTATATCAGAAACAACAAAGGTTTAAATGTCCTGCCGTTACCCATGGCAACTCACCCCTACCTTACGTGCCAACCGTATAGGATCATTCAGTGACGCTGCACTTTTGGTCCCTGCCAAGGCCTCCAAATCAAGTTCCAGAAAGGTCCAGGTGGATCAGTGGGGGGACTCTACGTATCAAGTGGCCTGGGGTGTTTCAGGATCTCAGGGTCTCCGACGGCCTTGTCTTACTGCTCTCCTGTTTCTTTAGGACTTTTTGTCACATTCAAAGCTGCCGCCATAGTCCTCTGGGCTGTCACATGGTCAATCACATGGATGCTCTCACAGTCCCCGTCTTCTCTGGTCCTGCTGCCTCCAGCTCCCACTCCGTCGGTGTCTGGGGGTCCAGCACTCCTCTCAGACCACCGCCACCCGTGACTCTCCCAAAGGTCCACCTCCGGTCACCACCGACCCACATTTATCAACCTGCCAGCAGGGTCACCAGAACTTGAGGTCCCCGCCGGATCTGACACCACACCGGCCTGGGCCTCAGGTAAGGCAGATAGATTTCAAACGTGGTGGGTGTCTGGAGCTCCTACTCCTCACAGCACCATGTTCAGGCCCCTCCCCTGGCCTGGGAAGGTACTAATAAACTTTAGGTAAACATAATTGGAAAAAAGGGATATTTATATTTGTTTTTAGAAATGCCAAATTGGAAGTACCATGAAAATTGCTTTTCCTTTGCCATAGAAGTTCAAACAGCACTTCCAATGTTCTACAACATAGTGCTTGTTTAGGTCCCACATACAACATTAAATTGGTGTTTTCATACTTTAGGGGAGAATTCCATCTTGTCCCATAATTTTTCTATAGCATACATTTCTTCCTTGAAATGCACAAGTCTCATTTCCATTTTTGTCTCCTTGCTGCCAGTGTCTAAATATCTTTATCACCTATGAAGCTTTTTTAAAATCTTGTAACTTCTATTGGGTAAATTTTAAACAGCTGACATTTTTATATTCAATGAAAGCAATTGCAAAAATGTCTAACCAAACCAGTGAAAGATATCAAACATACAATGTCACCCAAGAATAGTGTAGAGCATAGAACATTTGTTTAACAGGTAAAATATTGCACTCACATGGCACCAAGTAATAAAAAATGTGTAAGTCACTGAAGACTCCTAGGATCCATCTTACCATCACCTGTGGTAGGTAGTGCAGAGTGGGCCATGTGAGCTGTGCCAGCTCTCATACTGTACAGTGGCCGGGAGTGCCAAACATTGATCTTAGCGCCTCTTTCTGGGTTCCTTCTGGATAGCTGAGAAGGAGAGTGCCTCCCTGAAGCTTTTTTCTGATAGAAATATGCATATTACTGAAATGAATCTTATTTATTTCACTTTATTATATTGTACATTCTAATCATTGCATGCATTTTTTATACTGCATGCGAACACAGTGAAAATCCTCATGAAGCTA
Organism: Staurois parvus; assembly: GCF_062004578.1. NCBI lineage: Eukaryota > Metazoa > Chordata > Amphibia > Anura > Ranidae > Staurois > Staurois parvus. Next base: position 12,284,944 of record NW_028318430.1, on the reverse strand, counting down.
ATGTGTATTCTTTTCTATTAAACAAACCAGTGCTTGGTTAGCTATTCTTTTTCTCTTTACATTCAACAGCATAACAATTCAATAAATTATTTACAAGTAAGTTAGTGGCAATGTAAAGTATAACTATTTATTTAAATATGACAATTCTTAGTTTCCTTTTACAAGTGGTCTCATTTAAAAGCATCATCTATTATAGAAAAAAAAAAGTACAAATCTTAAAGTGATATTAAAGAAAATAACAAACATGTAATTCTTACCTGCTCTGTGCAGTAGTTTTGAACAGAGCAGCCCCGATCCTCATCTTCTTGGGTCCCACACTGGGGCTCCTGGCTCCTCCCTCCTGCTGAGTGCCCCCAGAGCAAGCAGCTTGCTATGGGGACATCCAAGTAGGTTTGCTCCCAGCAGCTGTTCTGCATGTCCATTCACAAACAGAGTCGTGGCTCCACCCTGCCTCTCTCTCTCTCCTCATTGGCTCACTGGTTGTGATTGAAAAAAAAGTGCAAATAAGGAGGGAGAGTCCCTATAGTGTCGAGGCTTTCGTGAACATTACTGCATCGTGATAGGGCTCAGGGGTTGCTGCACACAGAAGGCTTTAAACACATTGAGCCTTTAAAACCACTTTACATTTTTATAAAAACATGGAAGTCCAGTACCTTTGACTCCAATCATAATATTTTTTATTTCACTTGAAAAAGTAATTAAAAAAAAAAATCACAGCACTGCTAAAAATAAATATCAGAAGATATTACACTTTAAGATATATACACTTTAAAGGTGTCCACAAATATCAAACAAAACCTTAACTAAAACACATCTTGTTAACAGTGCCTAATATAAAGATGAAAAATAGATGACCAGCCTATACATTGTGCAGTATACATAAACATAAATACAGTAAACGATCACATCCATAAAACAATAGAGTGCAAAATCAAACTGGTGACTACTGTACATACATCATTTATATGGTGCTATATGTTAAGTCCACACCCAACAGTGATGTAACATACCTGGTGATGGAGCCTTACAGTTCTGGTTCAGGAGCCCTGGCAAAGTGACAGGGAATGCCAGAGTGGCACGATTGCCTGGTAAGTCTTCTACTAACAGATGCTGAAGGGCATCAGGATATCAGAATACACAGGAAAGGCTGGCTGGTGCACACTGGCAGAAGGACTGGAGCCAGTGTTAAGTATGGATCAGCTGGTTCAGATACAGGATGAAGAACCAAAGGTAGGGTCAGACAGTCCAGGTCAGCAACCAGTGGGCAGATCAGGTACAGATGGCAGGCAAAGGAATATTCAGGAGTCAGGCCGGGGTTGGTACCAGCAAGGCAGATAAGCAGAAGGAGCAGGCACAAGCATAGTCCAGAATCAAGCCTGGCGTCGGTACAGACAGTGTTCAGACAGAGTAAAGAGTAGATCGGGTCGGCAACAGAAGATCAATTCAAGAACAGACCACAGATGCACAGGGATGTAGCAGACCAAATGGCAATGACACAGTGGACTAGTTTAACTTAAATAGCCACCTGGCATCATTGTGTACCCGCTTCCGCATGTGTGCATGCCTGTGTGTGCACCCGCAATTCAACCACGTCCCGAGTTCCTCAGATTCATGTGCCTGTGTACATGTATGAGCATTTCCTGACAAGTGCTCTCTAAAGTGCTATGTGTAAAGTCCAGATAAGTGTAATCTTCTGTGAGATGTCACTTAAAACAGATAAATATTGTGGCACACCTCCTGTCCGTGACCCTCTGTGACATTGTGTGATCCCTGTGTGACCCCTGACTCCACCAGCACTCACCAGTTATCTTTGATCTCTTACACTAATCAGAAGAATAGCTTGTAGTTGTGCTGTACCAGCACCAGTAGAAAGCATGCTTAAGGTCAGCCAGGATGCGCCGCTACAACATGCGCCGTGTTACACTTGGTGTAAACTTATGCTCCAAAGAGAGAAAGTGAAATTAAACATATGCCCTGCCCAATGTATTTCATCATCAAAAAGTGGCCATTTTTTTTTACCCTGCTTTGGGTAACTGTTTCCCATAGGGCGTCCTAATGAAATGTATTGGGCTGGGCTGTATCTGTGACCCCACTTGGAAACCAGAAATTGTTTGGTTTACAGTGAGAAGGGAAACCCTATGGTGATTTTATGTGCGTGCATATAGTATAGTGGGCTGGGGATATTACAGTGGGGATCGAAAGTTTGGGCACCCCAGCTAAAAATTTGTATTAATGTGCATAAAGAAGCCAAGGAAAGATGGAAAAATCTCCAAAAGGCATCAAATTACAGATTAGACATTCTTATAATATGTCAACAAAAGTTAGATTTTATTTCCATCATTTACACTTTCAAAATAACAGAAAACAAAAAAATGGCGTCTGCAAAAGTTTGGGCACCCTGCAGAGTTAATATCTTGTACTGCCCCCTTTGGCAAGTATCACAGCTTGTAAACGCTTTTTGTAGCCAGCCAAGAGTCTTTCAATTCTTGTTTGAGGTATCTTTGCCCATTCTTCCTTACAAAAGTCTTCCAGTTCTTTGAGATTTCTGGGCTGTCTGTCACGCACTGCTCTTTTAAGGTCTATCCATAGATTTTCAATTATGTTGAGGTCAGCAGATTGTGAAGGCCATGGCAAAACCTTCAGTTTACGCCTCTTGATGTAATCCCCCATGGATTTCGAGGTGTGTTTAGGATCATTATCCATTTGTAGAAGCCATCCTCTCTTTAACTTCAGCTTTTTCACAGATGGCATCAAGTTACCATTCAAAATTTGCTGAAATTTTATTGAATCCATTTTTCCTTCTACTTGTGAGATGTTCCCTGTGCCACTGGCTGCAACACAACCCCAAAGCATGATTGATCCAACCCCATGCTTGCCAGTTGGACAGAGGTTCTTTTCATTAAATTCTGTGCCCCTTCTTCTCCAAATGTACCTTTGCTCATTCCGGCCAAAAAGTTCAATTTTCGGTCCACAGAACTTGTTTCCAAAATGCATCAGGCTTGTCTATATGTTCATTTGCAAAGTTCAAACGATGATTTTTGTGGTGAGGACGTAGAAGAGGTTTTCTTCTGATGACTCTTCCATGAAGACCAAATTTGTACAAGTATCTCTTTATAGTGGAATAGTGTACTACAACTCCAGTGTCTGCCAGATCTTTCTGGAGGGATCGTGCAGTCAAACGTGGGTTTTGAATTGTTTTTCTCACAATCCTGCGAGCTGTTCTGTCTGATATTTTTCTTGGTCTTCCAGATCTTGCTTTAACTTCCACTGTTCCTGATGACTGCCATTTCTTAATTACATTACGAACAGTGGATATTGACATCTGAAAACGCTTTGCTATCTTCTTATAGCCTTCTCCAGCTTTGTGAGCGTCAACTATTTTCTGTTTCAGTTTTCTAGACAACTGCTTAGAAGAACCCATGGTGCTGATTGTTGGGGCAAGGTCAGATGAGTCTGGGCATTTAAAACCTTTGAGATTGACATCATCTGGTCTTCCCAGACAATGATTGAGAACAATCCATGACACTGGCAGGTCTCAGTTTGGCAAAGGGGGCAGTGCATGCTATAAATTCTGCAGGGTGCCTAAACTTTTGCAGACGCCATTTTTTTGTTTTCTGTTATTTTGAAAGTGTAAATGATGGAAATAAAATCTAACTTTTGTTGACATATTATAAGAATGTCTAATCTGTAATTTGATGCCTTTTGGAGATTTTTCCATCTTTCCTTGGCTTCTTTATGCACATTAATACAAATTTTTAGCTGGGGTGCCCAAACTTTCGATCCCCCCTGTATATGACAAACTGGTGGGGGAAAAATTACCGAATGAACCTCGCATAACTGTTCTCTCTATGTTGCCAGGCTTCTATAGACAATTCAAGTAAAGCGGGATTCCAAATTTCCTTACTGCAGTCCACTCAGGTATTGCTAGACATTGGCGGCAAACATCTATTCCCTCATTGGCTGACGGCTTGTGAAATGGACAGAATCAAACATCTGGAATCCCCGATAGCCCGGGAGGATGACAAGACTGACTCCCACACATTTATGAGATTGAGATATCATTTTACCCCTGTACATATCATTAGTAACACCTCATCTGGAATATGCAGTTACATTTTGTTCACCAATTCACAAAAAGAACATTGGGGAACTGGACAAAGTACAGAGAAGGGCAACCAAAATGATAAGAGGCATAGAGGAGCTCAGCTATGAGGAAAGATTAAAGGAATTGACTTTATTCTCTCTTGACAAGAGGAGATAAGGGGGGATATGATCAACATGTATAAATACATCAGTGGTGCATATATAGTGAACTTGGTGTAGAGTTATTCACCCTGAGGTCATCACAGAGGACAAGGGGGCACTCTTTACATCTGGATAATAATAATAATTTCTCCTTCTCTCTGGCTGCATCCTTGCAGCCATTGAGAAATACTGTGTAAGCTGTGATTGGTCACAGCTTGTCACATGGTATAAGGCTGTTGTGAATAGCCTTGTACCATGTGATCTCTGTGATCATTCACAGATTTCACACGTAGTAAGCAACGATGTCAGAAGTGACATCTTGTTTACTACTATTCATGTGATCACTGATTGGCCAATCAGTGATCACATAATCGGGACCTCACACAGAGGTCCCGTACAGCGAACAGTCCAAAATGGCGGACGCCGTTTATGAACGGCAACCTGCTCCTGCACTGCTGTTTATATTCATAGGCCGGAAGGGAAGTGGTTAATTTACTCAGAATCTGCTGCCTGTATGGTGAGAATGTTCAGGGCATGTGAGATATGACCATAGTATCAAGGTTAGGTTAATGCTCTCATAAGTTGTATGCCCAATGTGCAAAACTGGGCACATTTTTGTGAGCATTTTATTAATTTTACCTATAAATTTCCATCAGGGAAGGGGTGAGCAATTTACATGATACCTTTGGTCACAAGGCCCTTACTTCTGTTCTGTCATTTAAAAAAGTACATTTATTATACATATGCATATCAGATATTAAGAAGTCATTTGTAAAATGAGGAATGGATAGATAGATTGGAGAATAGATATTAGGGTCCAAGGGTTATGAGCTATGAAAGCATGTATAGATTTACAATACAGATGTATTACTGAAAGCATACTATATGCGTGCCAACCATCAGTGCTGTTTGGATCCAGCCAATTCTAAAATACAATGTCACAAATAAATATACAGTATATAGTATATTTGCTGATTGTTGATTTTAATAATCATAAACACAATGAAACTTTTTTTTAAATTAAAGCTACTTATAAATACTAAAATTGTACAATTGGGCTATCACTGTCTGAAAATGCATGTTTAATAACTCTTTGTATGCATTTTTTGGTTACTAGCGTTACATTAAAGTAATTCGAGATATATCTGAAAATATAAATCTTTTACTAAGATATATTGCATTCATGCATATATTCAACATGAAAGCTTGTATGAATCCTAGTTTAATTATTTCAGTGATTCTAGTGCAAAATATTAAAATTGATGTAACAGCTATGTGATATTTTAAGTTGTGTACCTTTTATTAAAAGTGTGCTTTATTTTTTTTCTTGACCTTTATTTTAAAGCACAATTCATTTGTAAATTTTAGCTGTAATTTTTAGCTTTAGCTTTACATGTTCTCCTTTGTCTTCATTTGCCTTGTTTGTCTCACCCCCTTCTCAAATTCTATTCCCATTTTCAGCCCTCTTCAATTTGCCATTCTTATTTTTTTAATTGCAGAACTGCAAAATCACAAAAAAACGGAATATTACTTCTTCTGCATTATAATGGGTCTTTGTTTTTCTTTCTTTGCAATTGAGGTAACAAACAGCATGAGTACTGTATGGGTTTTGTTCATGTACAGTGGCAGAAAAAGAGAACCCCACAGAAAGGCACAGAGCAGTTTGATCAGAACAAAAATTGTCCCGTGGCCTCTTTTATGTCTAAATAATGAATTAAATAACTGATTAATGCTTTAGAATTGATCTGAATTTTATACCAGGATAAATGTACATTCATTGCTCTTGTTCCTAGAATTTTACTTTGTGACACTTTTCATCCCCAAAAAAAAAACTGATTAAGAGGTTGCACAATAACATTGTAACAAAGTGCATGCAGTGACAAATTGCTCTTTAAAAAACATCAAGAATGAATGGAAGAAAGGCCAGATGAAAATTCCCTTGGCTTTGTCAATACTTAGTGAGGGACATGCAAAATGCAGAAATATGGCAGGTCACTAACAATATAAAATTAAATTTATATTAGTTGTTCAGAAAATGAAAAACAAAAAACATGTTTGAGACCTGCTGTAAATTTGCTATGATAAAGAAACACACAATTCATTCAGGAACATTAAACACCCATTACTTTACTACAGCACATAATAAATAATACTGGTGTTGATTTAAAAGCAAATAACCAGTGTTTTTATTGTTATAGTAAGAGTCCATAATAACAAATTTATGAAAATGATTTGCTTGGGTGTGTATTTGTATATTTATGCACAATGCAGTAGTATTTTAAACAGAAAAGTGCATTGCTTTATTTTTATTTAATCTAATTTAGATTTCACAGCTTTAAAAAGGGAAGAGACACACTAGACTGGTTAGCTTATGCAAATTGATAACATTAATTTTATAAAAAAAACGTAGAACAAAAATGTCAAAAAGTTAAAAGCACTCACTCATTATAGTAGGAAAATCCAAAATTAAACATGTATCAGTAAAAGATCTTTTTAGTGTTGCTTTAAAAATGTTTTCATATAGGACATTAAATGCTAAAAAGAAATCAAGAGACCTGAATATTTTTAAAACATTAAAACATCTTTAGGAGTTTCTATTTTTAAAATGTATCTTGCACATAACTGGATTTTAAAGCATTAGCCCCTTCTCTTCAGTAAACCACCTCTTTTGAATGAAAGCAGCACCGGAATTTTGCAGTATCAGCCACTTAAAAATTTGAGGGGCAGCGGTATGTCCTTACTGTGGCTGTACTGTCAATTTGAAAATAAAAATGACACAAATAAAATGCACCAATGTGCCTCATAGTTTGCTAGCTTTGGACCAAATATTATACTATACCTGCACCCCTATCATTTATTTACACCCAGCTGCTACACTAAACACTATAAGTGTCCCAATATACAGCTGTGCATTGGATAATTGTATACAGTATGTACCACAGAAAACATGAACAAGCAGGCAAAACACATTTCTTTTATTTCTTTTGGGATTCATATTAAACTGCAGGTCAAAACAGAATGGCACAACCATAAAACTAAATATGTCAACAAGTAAACAAATGAAATGACCCCTGTTCAAAAGTCTGCATACACTAAGGGTCCTTTCACACGGGTGTCCTGTCTGTCCAGGTTCCATCCATCTGTTGATGGATGCAAAATGGACAGCAATGGATTCCTATGGCCAAATTAATGAAAAACAGACGTTGTCCATTAACATCAGTCTTTTGTCTGCTTCCGTTTGGGTCCATTTTTTTTAAACTGAACAAGTCTGCATTTTTGTTACGTTAAAAAAATGACGCAGACAAAAAAACTAATGTAAACGGACAAACAATCCGTTTTTGCATTGGTAGTGGAAGAGAAAAACTAATATAAAAACAGATGTACAAACTGAAGTAAAAACTGATGTACAACTGATCCATTTTATCACTGAAAAACCGATGAGAAAAAGGGAATGTCTGTGTGAAATGGGGCTTAGTTCTTAATACTGTGTTGCTCCGAATTCTTGCAGGTGGTATAGCTGCCCATTTATCTTGGCAAAACACCTTCAGGTCATGCAAAGTCTTTGGTCGTCTTATAAAAATAGCAAAGTGAGCACTCTAGAATAGCAGCTGTACACTAAAGGTAACCACAAAAAACCTTCAAATTGACAATAAAAATATATAAAGTGCAGCGCTAATAAATAATCGTAGGTTATAAAACATATTATAAGTCCATCCAGTAAAAGAAATAAATAATAAATGGGTAAAAAAGTTCATATAGCATAAAATGGATAATCCTTTCAACAGCAGATTTCTAGCAAGCTTGTGACTCGAACCAATGGTAAAATTGCGCATTCACCGGAAGCGCATAGGTAATGCGCATATATGTATAACCACCAAGGATCTCTTAAGTAGGTGGAATGTGTCATGTATATGGCGAGCCTCCTTCTATGGATTGTCATCAAGTCTTGGGATAATAAGGAAATCTGCTAGGTCCAGAGGTCCCCTTAAGGATGGATGGGTGCTCAGCCGCCTGGATACAGGGCTCCCCTCCTCTCGGTGTTGAATTTGATGGGGGTTATCTGCAAGTTTAATAGCTCCATATAGGAGCCAAAAATCAGGTGCCCATAGTGTAGTATATCCCAAAAAAAGTTTATTCCAGTATCAAGATAAAACAGGGTAGTATTGCACAGTAATTGCAAAGTAAATGCAGAGTTAAGCAGCACTGACCCTATTAAAGATGGCCACCGGGCTTCCTCGTGGCTCCAGCGGCAATGATGTCATGTTCTGTCAGCTCCTCCTTATGTCTTTCGTGCATAGCACATCATCAGAGGGGAGGCTAACAGTAGCCTCCCTGTTAGCCTCCCCTCTGATGATGTGCTATGCATGAAAGGCCTAAGGAGGAGCTGACAAAACGTGACGTCATTGCCGTCGGAGCCACGAAGAAGCCCGGTGGCCATCTTTAATAGGGTCAGTGCTGCTTAACTCATTTACTTTGCAATTACTGTGCAATACTACCCTGTTTTATCTTGATACTGGAATAAACTTTTTTTTGGGATATACTACACCAGGGGTTAAAATTTCGAGTCGAGACGTACTAGCCAGGCACAAACCTTACTCTCCACCAGTTGCCCCACCAAACCTTACCCAGGTCCGCCCCCCGACCCCACCCCCAACCACGCCCCCTTAAAGCTTATGAAATTACATTTTTCTTTAGAATAAAGAGTCCAAAATATAAAAAACTGCAATTACAACGTAGCTTTATTATGTCAATTTAAACATAACAGCAATAGCTTAATAGCAATAGGGTGCAATAGAAATATCAAGTTTTACAGCTTTAAACCTGTAGTGAACGTTTTGCATTTTTTGGGTTTATCTCCTGCATCTTTAAAAAGAGATTTTAGTAACTAAAGTCTCTTTTAAAAGATGTAAGTTTAGTTTATAGAAGTATAGCATAAGAAAAAGTGCTTATTTTGATGCCAAAAAACATGGAATAATAGTTACTGTAAACATGTTGTATTTTTTATCTCCAGCAGAGACCTTAGAGAAGTGTGGCATTAAGAAATAAAGAAAAAGGTGCCTCTTTGATGGCCAAAAAACAGTGCATAAAATAATAACAATAGTAAACATTTTGCATTTTTTATCTCCAGCATCTTATTAATAGAGAGCTTAGAGAAGTAGTGCATTAAGAAAAAACAAAAAAGTGCTTATTTAGATGCCAAAAAACATGGCATAACATTAGTAAACATTTCAACATAGAGCAGCCATGGTTTGTGTTGTACAGCAGGACCAAGACTTGTGTAATACCCTTTTTCTGATGCAAAATACCATTTCAATGGCTGTGTGTGGATTGCAATCTATTCCATGAAGAAAAAACACACCAAAAAATGATTATTTGGATGCCAAAAAGCAGTAGGAAGCCAGTTTCACATCAAGATTTGCAATGGTTTTTGTTGTACAGCGGTTCCAAGACTTGTGTAATTCCCTTTTTCTGATGCAAAATACCACTTCAATGGCTGTGTGTGGATTGCAATCTATTCCATGAAGAAAAAACACACCAAAAAATATTTCTTTTGGATGCCAAAAAGCAGTAGGAAGCCTGTTTCACATCAAGATTTGCAATGGTTTTCATTGTACAGCAGGACTAAGACTTGTGTAATACCCTTTTTCTGATGCAAAATACCACTTCAGTGGCTGTGTGGATTGCATTCTATTCAATTAAGAAAAAAACACCAAAAAATTATTTTTTGGATGCCAAAAAGGCAGTAGAAAGCCAGTTTCACATCAATATTTGCTATGGTTTTCGTTTTACAGCAGGACCAAGACTTGTGTAACATCCCCTTTCTGATGAAAAATGCCACTTATCAATGGCAGTGTTTGGATTGTAATCTTTTAGTGGTGGTCCATTAATGGCAATCATCAAAAGGTCATCCAAAGTCTCCAGTGTCAGTGATGAACGATAGACCGTCTTTATTCTGTTTTGGTAGCTAAAGTCACATTCATATGAGGCAGTTGTTGGGGGAAGTACGGCACAGAAATTGAACAGAGGGAGTATGTTGCTGAATCTTTCTTTCTGCTGATTCAATCTTTTCAGAGTCTCATTAAAAGAGAGTCCATTTTGAATGGAGAGTTTTAGGTCATCCCACTCTGTTTCTATCAGGTCAATTTTGTCTTCAAACTGATTATCAAAAACATGTTTTGGAATTCTGTGCAACTCAGTCAATCCAAAGTTGAGGATGTGTGCTTTGTCTGGCCAAGACACGCTGTTAAATATATTGAAAGATTGTACAATATCTGGGGAGAATGAGGAAAGCCTCAAAATTAAATATCTTTCTGCTTTGGCCAACACAGATTGGCGTATAGACTGAAATTCTCTGCCACCAGCTTGAAGGTTGGTCAGCTGCAGCCCATGTAGTTTTCCATCTTCTGTAAACTTACTAAGAAATTCAAGTTAGTTTTTTCCTTTCCCATCAGAAAGATCCTGAAGAGTTTCAACTGCATGTTCTAGTTTGTTTTTTACCTGACAGATCATAAGGTCCTTGTTCTGAAAACCCTCTGTCAAAGGTTTCAGCTTGCTATAAAAATCGAATAGGAAATGCAAAAATTTCGCAAACTTCAGCTGTGTCAGGTTTTTCAGGATGCCTTTAACTTTAGCAGATTCAGATGATCGTTCAGTTGATATCTGCTCAAAATGGCTCACTACTGTCTTCCAGTTTTGCAGAAAAGCACGCAAGGCTTCAACTTTAATGCATAACCAGCGCACTGTGCGTACATCTTTAATTTTCAAGATTTCCTCACTTAAAGTGTTTGCGAGATCTTTAAGTTGAATAAGGTGTTTTGCTGAGCAATGATAATTAGAGATGAGCGAATTATTCAAAAATTCGGTTCGGCTGATTGGCCGAATTCGCGGAAAAAATTTGCTTCGAGCCGAATATATTCGCTGCGAATTTAACTTATAAAAAGGGTGTTTCTAGGCTTCAGAGAGCCTTTATATTAGTGCAGAACACTGTACCTTTAATTTAAATGCCCTTGGAGTCTGCTGGGGAAGAGAAATAATACTGTCAGTCAGTATGACATGCAGATGAGTGCCGTCGATCTTAGAATCACCGCACACTTCACTCATTTGGGCAGTCACGGGGCCAAAACCAGAGTGTGGAGCCACAGTGTGGCGGTGGAGGCAGCAGCAATGGGAGGCCATACAGCACCCTATGACAAAATGGAACCCACCAGCAGTGTGAGGTGACCTGAAAGTGGCACATGGCAGAGTGTGGCGATGGAGACAGCAGCAATGGGAGGCCGTACAGGGACCCATGACACACTCTGGACCTGGCAGCAGCATGAGGAGGCGGTACAGGGGCCCATGACAGATTACGGGCCTGGCAGCAGCATGAGGAGTCGGTACGGGGGCCCATGGCAGATTACGGGCCTGGCAGCAGCATGAGGAGGCGGTACAGGGGCCCATGGCAGAGTGGCGGAGCGTAAGCAGCTAAAATTGAAGGCCATACAGAGGCCTATGTTAAAAAGTCCCCCCAGCAGCAGCGTGGGGAGACGACTATCAAGAGTCCAATGGCAGAGTGGCGGAGCAGAAGCAGCTTCAATTGAAGGCCATACACAGGCCTAGGTTAAAAAGCGGAAGCCGTCAGCAGCGTGAGCAGACGACAGAGACACATGGCGCAGGGTGGCGGTGGATGCAGCAGTATTCGGAAGCCAAACACAGGCCTCGGTTAAAAAGCGGAAGCCGTCAGCAGCGTGAGCAGACGACAGAGGCACATGGCGCAGGGTGGCGGTGGAGGCAGCAGCAATGGAAGGCCATACAGCACCCTATCACAAAATGGAACCCACCAACAGTGTAAGGAGACCTGAAAGTGGCACATGGCGCAGGGTGGCGGTGGAGGCAGCAGTATTCGGAAGCCATACACAGGCCTAGGTTAAAAAGCGGAAGCCGTCAGCAGCGTGAGCAGACGACAGAGACTCATGGCGCAGGGTGGCGGTGGATGCAGCAGTATTCGGAAGCCAAACACAGGTCTCGGTTAAAAAGCGGAAGCCGTCAGCAGCGTGAGCAGACGACAGAGGCACATGGCGCAGGGTGGCGGTGGAGGCAGCAGCAATGGAAGGCCATACAGCACCCTATCACAAAATGGAACCCACCAACCGTGTAAGGAGACCTGAAAGTGGCACATGGCGCAGGGTGGTGGTGGAGGCAGCAGTATTCGGAAGCCATACACAGGCCTAGGTTAAAAAGCGGAAGCCGTCAGCAGCGTGAGCAGACGACAGAGACACATGGCGCAGGGTGGCGGTGGATGCAGCAGTATTCGGAAGCAAAACACAGGCCTCGGTTAAAAAGCGGAAGCCGTCAGCAGCGTGAGCAGACGACAGAGGCACATGGCGCAGGGTGGCGGTGGAGGCAGCAGCAATGGAAGGCCATACAGCACCCTATCACAAAATGGAACCCACCAACAGTGTAAGGAGACCTGAAAGTGGCACATGGCGCAGGGTGGCGGTGGAGGCAGCAGTATTCAGAAGCCATACACAGGCCTAGGTTAAAAAGCAGAAGCCGTCAGCAGCGTGAGCAGACGACAGAGACACATGTCGCAGGGTGGCGGTGGATGCAGCAGTATTCGGAAGCCAAACACAGGCCTCGGTTAAAAAGCAGAAGCCGTCAGCAGCGTGAGCAGACGACAGAGACACATGGCGCAGGGTGGCGGTGGATGCAGCAGTATTCGGAAGCCAAACACAGGCCTCGGTTAAAAAGCGGAAGCCGTCAGCAGCGTGAGCAGACGACAGAGGCACATGGCGCAGGGTGGCGGTGGAGGCAGCAGTATTCGGAAGCCATACACAGGCCTAGGTTAAAAAGCGGAAGCCGTCAGCAGCGTGAGCAGACGACAGAGGCACATGGCGCAGGGTGGCGGTGGAGGCAGCAGCAATGGAAGGCCATACAGCACCCTATCACAAAATGGAACCCACCAACAGTGTAAGGAGACCTGAAAGTGGCACATGGCGCAGGGTGGCGGTGGAGGCAGCAGTATTCGGAAGCCATACACAGGCCTAGGTTAAAAAGCGGAAGCCGTCAGCAGCGTGAGCAGACGACAGAGACACATGGCGCAGGGTGGCGGTGGATGCAGCAGTATTCGGAAGGCAAACGCAGGCCTCGGTTAAAAAGCGGAAGCCGTCAGCAGCGTGAGCAGACGACAGAGACACATGGCGCAGGGTGGCGGTGGATGCAGCAGTATTCGGAAGCCAAACACAGGCCTCGGTTAAAAAGCGGAAGCCGTCAGCAGCGTGAGCAGACGACAGAGGCACATGGCGCAGGGTGGCGGTGGAGGCAGCAGTATTCGGAAGCCATACACAGGCCTAGGTTAAAAAGCGGAAGCCGTCAGCAGCGTGAGCAGACGACAGAGACACATGGCGCAGGGTGGCTGTGGATGCAGCAGTATTCGGAAGCCAAACACAGGCCTCGGTTAAAAAGCGGAAGCCGTCAGCAGCGTGAGCAGACGACAGAGACACATGGCGCAGGGTGGCGGTGGATGCAGCAGTATTCGGAAGCCAAACACAGGCCTCGGTTAAAAAGCGGAAGCCGTCAGCAGCGTGAGCAGACGACAGAGGCACATGGCGCAGGGTGGCGGTGGAGGCAGCAGTATTCGGAAGCCATACACAGGCCTAGGTTAAAAAGCGGAAGCCGTCAGCAGCGTGAGCAGACGACAGAGACACATGGCGCAGGGTGGCGGTGGATGCAGCAGTATTCGGAAGCCAAACACAGGCCTCGGTTAAAAAGCGGAAGCCGTCAGCAGCGTGAGCAGACGACAGAGGCACATGGCGCAGGGTGGCGGTGGAGGCAGCAGCAATGGAAGGCCATACAGCACCCTATCACAAAATGGAACCCACCAACAGTGTAAGGAGACCTGAAAGTGGCACATGGCGCAGGGTGGCGGTGGAGGCAGCAGTATTCGGAAGCCATACACAGGCCTAGGTTAAAAAGCGGAAGCCGTCAGCAGCGTGAGCAGACGACAGAGACACATGGCGCAGGGTGGCGGTGGATGCAGCAGTATTCGGAAGCCAAACACAGGCCTCGGTTAAAAAGCGGAAGCCGTCAGCAGCGTGAGCAGACGACAGAGACACATGGCGCAGGGTGGCGGTGGAGGCAGCAGTATTCGGAAGCCAAACACAGGCCTCGGTTAAAAAGCGGAAGCCGTCAGCAGCGTGAGCAGACGACAGAGGCACATGGCGCAGGGTGGCGGTGGAGGCAGCAGTATTCGGAAGCCAAACACAGGCCTCGGTTAAAAAGCGGAAGCCGTCAGCAGCGTGAGCAGACGACAGAGACACATGGCGCAGGGTGGCGGTGGATGCAGCAGTATTCGGAAGCCAAACACAGGCCTCGGTTAAAAAGCGGAAGCCGTCAGCAGCGTGAGCAGACGACAGAGGCACATGGCGCAGGGTGGCGGTGGAGGCAGCAGTATTCGGAAGCCATACACAGGCCTAGGTTAAAAAGTGGAAGCCGTCAGCAGCGTGAGCAGATGACAGAGACACATGGCGCAGGGTGGCGGTGGATGCAGCAGTATTCGGAAGCCAAACACAGGCCTCGGTTAAAAAGCGGAAGCCGTCAGCAGCGTGAGCAGACGACAGAGGCACATGGCGCAGGGTGGCGGTGGAGGCAGCAGCAATGGAAGGCCATACAGCACCCTATCACAAAATGGAACCCACCAACAGTGTAAGGAGACCTGAAAGTGGCACATGGCGCAGGGTGGCGGTGGAGGCAGCAGTATTCGGAAGCCATACACAGGCCTAGGTTAAAAAGCGGAAGCCGTCAGCAGCGTGAGCAGACGACAGAGACACATGGCGCAGGGTGGCGGTGGATGCAGCAGTATTCGGAAGCCAAACACAGGCCTCGGTTAAAAAGCGGAAGCCGTCATCAGCGTGAGCAGACGACAGAGACACATGGCGCAGGGTGGCGGTGGATGCAGCAGTATTCGGAAGCCAAACACAGGCCTCGGTTAAAAAGCGGAAGCCGTCAGCAGCGTGAGCAGACGACAGAGGCACATGGCGCAGGGTGGCGGTGGAGGCAGCAGTATTCGGAAGCCATACACAGGCCTAGGTTAAAAAGTGGAAGCCGTCAGCAGCGTGAGCAGATGACAGAGACACATGGCGCAGGGTGGGGGTGGATGCAGCAGTATTCGGAAGCCAAACAAAGGCCTCGGTTAAAAAGCGGAAGCCGTCAGCAGCGTGAGCAGACGACAGAGGCACATGGCGCAGGGTGGCGGTGGAGGCAGCAGCAATGGAAGGCCATACAGCACCCTATCACAAAATGGAACCCACCAACAGTGTAAGGAGACCTGAAAGTGGCACATGGCGCAGGGTGGCGGTGGAGGCAGCAGTATTCGGAAGCCATACACAGGCCTAGGTTAAAAAGCGGAAGCCGTCAGCAGCGTGAGCAGACGACAGAGACACATGGCGCAGGGTGGCGGTGGATGCAGCAGTATTCGGAAGCCAAACACAGGCCTCGGTTAAAAAGCGGAAGCCGTCAGCAGCGTGAGCAGACGACAGAGACACATGGCGCAGGGTGGCGGTGGAGGCAGCAGTATTCGGAAGCCAAACACAGGCCTCGGTTAAAAAGCGGAAGCCGTCAGCAGCGTGAGCAGACGACAGAGGCACATGGCGCAGGGTGGCGGTGGAGGCAGCAGTATTCGGAAGCCAAACACAGGCCTCGGTTAAAAAGCGGAAGCCGTCAGCAGCGTGAGCAGACGACAGAGACACATGGCGCAGGGTGGCGGTGGATGCAGCAGTATTCGGAAGCCAAACACAGGCCTCGGTTAAAAAGCGGAAGCCGTCAGCAGCGTGAGCAGACGACAGAGGCACATGGCGCAGGGTGGCGGTGGAGGCAGCAGTATTCGGAAGCCATACACAGGCCTAGGTTAAAAAGTGGAAGCCGTCAGCAGCGTGAGCAGATGACAGAGACACATGGCGCAGGGTGGCGGTGGATGCAGCAGTATTCGGAAGCCAAACACAGGCCTCGGTTAAAAAGCGGAAGCCGGCAGCGTGAGCAGACGACAGAGACACATGGCGCAGGGTGGCGGTGGATGCAGCAGTATTCGGAAGCCAAACACAGGCCTCGGTTAAAAAGCGGAAGCCGTCAGCAGCGTGAGCAGACGACAGAGGCACATGGCGCAGGGTGGCGGTGGAGGCAGCAGCAATGGAAGGCCATACAGCACCCTATCACAAAATGGAACCCACCAACAGTGTAAGGAGACCTGAAAGTGGCACATGGCGCAGGGTGGCGGTGGAGGCAGCAGTATTCGGAAGCCATACACAGGCCTAGGTTAAAAAGCGGAAGCCGTCAGCAGCGTGAGCAGACGACAGAGACACATGGCGCAGGGTGGCGGTGGATGCAGCAGTATTCGGAAGCCAAACACAGGCCTCGGTTAAAAAGCGGAAGCCGTCATCAGCGTGAGCAGACGACAGAGACACATGGCGCAGGGTGGCGGTGGATGCAGCAGTATTCGGAAGCCAAACACAGGCCTCGGTTAAAAAGCGGAAGCCGTCAGCAGCGTGAGCAGACGACAGAGGCACATGGCGCAGGGTGGCGGTGGAGGCAGCAGTATTCGGAAGCCATACACAGGCCTAGGTTAAAAAGTGGAAGCCGTCAGCAGCGTGAGCAGATGACAGAGACACATGGCGCAGGGTGGGGGTGGATGCAGCAGTATTCGGAAGCCAAACACAGGCCTCGGTTAAAAAGCGGAAGCCGGCAGCGTGAGCAGACGACAGAGACACATGGCGCAGGGTGGCGGTGGATGCAGCAGTATTCGGAAGCCAAACACAGGCCTCGGTTAAAAAGCGGAAGCCGTCAGCAGCGTGAGCAGACGACAGAGGCACATGGCGCAGGGTGGCGGTGGAGGCAGCAGCAATGGAAGGCCATACAGCACCCTATCACAAAATGGAACCCACCAACAGTGTAAGGAGACCTGAAAGTGGCACATGGCGCAGGGTGGCGGTGGAGGCAGCAGTATTCGGAAGCCATACACAGGCCTAGGTTAAAAAGCGGAAGCCGTCAGCAGCGTGAGCAGACGACAGAGACACATGGCGCAGGGTGGCGGTGGATGCAGCAGTATTCGGAAGCCAAACACAGGCCTTTGTTAAAAAGCGGAAGCCGTCAGCAGCGTGAGCAGACGACAGAGGCACATGGCGCAGGGTGGCGGTGGAGGCAGCAGTATTCGGAAGCCATACACAGGACTAGGTTAAAAAGCGGAAGCCGTCAGCAGCGTGAGAAGATGACAGAGACACATGGCGCAGGGTGGCGGTGGATGCAGCAGTATTCGGAAGCCAAACACGGGCCTCGGTTAAAAAGCGGAAGCCGGCAGCGTGAGCAGACGACAGGGACACATGGCGCAGGGTGGCGGTGGATGCAGCAGTATTCGGAAGCCAAACACAGGCCTCGGTTAAAAAGCGGAAGCCGTCAGCAGCGTGAGCAGACGACAGAGGCACATGGCGCAGGGTGGCGGTGGAGGCAGCAGCAATGGAAGGCCATACAGCACCCTATCACAAAATGGAACCCACCAACAGTGTAAGGAGACCTGAAAGTGGCACATGGCACAGGGTGGCGGTGGAGGCAGCAGTATTCGGAAGCCATACACAGGCCTAGGTTAAAAAGCGGAAGCCGTCAGCAGCGTGAGCAGACGACAGAGACACATGTCGCAGGGTGGCGGTGGATGCAGCAGTATTCGGAAGCCAAACACAGGCCTCGGTTAAAAAGCGGAAGCCGTCAGCAGCGTGAGCAGACGACAGAGACACATGGCGCAGGGTGGCGGTGGATGCAGCAGTATTCGGAAGCCAAACACAGGCCTCGGTTAAAAAGCGGAAGCCGTCAGCAGCGTGAGCAGACGACAGAGGCACATGGCGCAGGGTGGCGGTGGAGGCAGCAGCAATGGAAGGCCATACAGCACCCTATCACAAAATGGAACCCACCAACAGTGTAAGGAGACCTGAAAGTGGCACATGGCGCAGGGTGGCGGTGGAGGCAGCAGTATTCGGAAGCCATACACAGGCCTAGGTTAAAAAGCGGAAGCCGTCAGCAGCGTGAGCAGACGACAGAGACACATGTCGCAGGGTGGCGGTGGATGCAGCAGTATTCGGAAGCCAAACACAGGCCTCGGTTAAAAAGCGGAAGCCGTCAGCAGCGTGAGCAGACGACAGAGGCACATGGCGCAGGGTGGCGGTGGAGGCAGCAGTATTCGGAAGCCATACACAGGACTAGGTTAAAAAGCGGAAGCCGTCAGCAGCGTGAGCAGATGACAGAGACACATGGCGCAGGGTGGCGGTGGATGCAGCAGTATTCGGAAGCCAAACACGGGCCTCGGTTAAAAAGCAGAAGCCGACAGCGTGAGCAGACGACAGAGACACATGGCGCAGGGTGGCGGTGGATGCAGCAGTATTCGGAAGCCAAACACAGGCCTCGGTTAAAAAGCGGAAGCCGTCAGCAGCGTGAGCAGACGACAGAGGCACATGGCGCAGGGTGGCGGTGGAGGCAGCAGTATTCTGAAGCCATACACAGGCCTAGGTTAAAAAGCGGAAGCCGTCAGCAGCGTGAGCAGACGACAGAGGCACATGGCGCAGGGTGGCGGTGGAGGCAGCAGTATTCGGAAGCCATACACAGGCCTAGGTTAAAAAGCGGAAGCCGTCAGCAGCGTGAGCAGACGACAGAGACACATGTCGCAGGGTGGCGGTGGATGCAGCAGTATTCGGAAGCCAAACACAGGCCTCGGTTAAAAAGCGGAAGCCGTCAGCAGCGTGAGCAGACGACAGAGACACATGGCGCAGGGTGGCGGTGGATGCAGCAGTATTCGGAAGCCAAACACAGGCCTCGGTTAAAAAGCGGAAGCCGTCAGCAGCGTGAGCAGACGACAGAGGCACATGGCGCAGGGTGGCGGTGGAGGCAGCAGCAATGGAAGGCCATACAGCACCCTATCACAAAATGGAACCCACCAACAGTGTAAGGAGACCTGAAAGTGGCACATGGCGCAGGGTGGCGGTGGAGGCAGCAGTATTCGGAAGCCATACACAGGCCTAGGTTAAAAAGCGGAAGCCGTCAGCAGCGTGAGCAGACGACAGAGACACATGGCGCAGGGTGGCGGTGGATGCAGCAGTATTCGGAAGCCAAACACAGGCCTCGGTTAAAAAGCGGAAGCCGTCAGCAGCGTGAGCAGACGACAGAGACACATGGCGCAGGGTGGCGGTGGATGCAGCAGTATTTGGAAGCCAAACACAGGCCTCGGTTAAAAAGCGGAAGCCGTCAGCAGCGTGAGCAGACGACAGAGGCACATGGCGCAGGGTGGCGGTGGAGGCAGCAGTATTCGGAAGCCATACACAGGCCTAGGTTAAAAAGCGGAAGCCGTCAGCAGCGTGA
This sequence comes from Staurois parvus, assembly GCF_062004578.1. NCBI lineage: Eukaryota > Metazoa > Chordata > Amphibia > Anura > Ranidae > Staurois > Staurois parvus. Next base: position 12,265,330 of record NW_028318430.1, on the reverse strand, counting down.
GCAGACGACAGAGGCACATGGCGCAGGGTGGCGGTGGAGGCAGCAGTATTCGGAAGCCATACACAGGCCTAGGTTTAAAACTGGAACCCAGCAGCGTGAGAAGACGACAAAGACACACATGGCAGAGGATGGATCTGGCAGCAGTATGAGAAGGCGGTACAGGGGCCCGTGGCACAGTGTGGTGATGGGTGCTACAGCAACTGGATGCCAGAAAGTGGCCGATAGGGCTATATACTGCATGGAATTATAAAGTTGTAAAGACAGCGGCCTATAAGGCTATACACACTATAACAATCATGACTTGATTGACCATTGGCCTATAAGGCTATACACAGCATGAATATCATGACTTATTCTGAGAGTGGTTTGGAAGGCTATATACAAAAAGTAATTCATGAGCTGTCCGGACAGCGGACAATAAGTACATATATACAAATCAATTCATCAGCTGTCCAGCCAGCGGCCTCAAAGGCGACACATATAGAAAGCAATTTATGAGCTGTTCAGACAGCGGCCTCTAAGGCGACAGATATACAAAGCAATTCCCAAGGTGTTCAGGGAGCGGCCTGAACGGCTAGGTTATTAGGTCAGTTGTGTCAGGAACTGGTGGTTTGAAATCCAGACTAATCCACGCCTGATTCATTTTTACAAACGTGAGTCTCTCCACACTTTGGATGGACAGTCGTGTCCTCCGCGGAGTTACAATACCTCCTGCCGCACTAAACACGCGCTCCGATGCCACGCTACTGGCCAAGCATGACAGCCTTTCAAGGGCAAATTCAGCTAGTTCGGGCCAAAGGTCAAGTTTCGTTGCCCAGTAGTCAAGGGGATTGTCTACCTCGGTTGGCAGGGTGCTGTCCAAGTAGGCCCAAGCCTGTTGTTTGAGGTCCTGCTCCAGGTCCACCTGATGCTGCTGCTGCTGCGGCTGGTTAGTAGTTTCCTCACTGCGCTGGTGAAGAAAGCTACTTATCATCGACTGCAGACTGAGGCAGCCGCTGCTGGTGGAGCTGCCACTGCTCCTACCACCCCACCCCTCCCCTGCTGCCATGGCAGCGGAACGCGAGCGCACAGGGCCCACAGTGTCTGAGGATGGACGTTGGCGCAGAAAGGCAGAGACCAACTGACTACATAGGTGGTTTTTATAGTACTTTATTTTGGCCTCCCTCTCAGCAGGTGTGAAAAAGGCCACCATTTTTGAACGGTAGCGAGGGTCCAACAAGGTGGACAGCCAAAAGTCATCCCTCTGTCTGATGGTTATTATTCAGCTGTCGCTACGCAAGCAACCGAGCATGCTATGGGCCATTTGTGCCAAGGAATGCGAGGGACTCCCTGCCTCCATCTCCACAGCATACTGCCACGGTGCGTCTGGGTCCTCTGTCTCCTCCTCCTCCTCTACCAGATGCTCCTGCTCCTCCACTCCTGTCCGCTGAGTGGAAAAACCACCCATTTCACTCAATAATTCCTGAGCACCAATGTCCTCCTCTACCTCCTCCTCTTCTTCCTGTCCTGTCCCCACAGGGGTCATGTGGCGTTGAGATCTGTGCGCCACGTCTACCGCACCCTGACCAGCCATTGTTAACAGCATTTGTTCCAGGACGTGCAACAGAGGAATGACGTCGTTCATCCCATAGTCCTGCCGACTCACGAATAGCGTGGCCTCCTCAAAGGGCCTGAGCAAGCGGCAGGTGTCACGCGTGAGCTGCCAATGGCTGACATCTAAGTTACACAGGGGAGTACCTTTATCCGCTTGTAACATCAGGAAATCGGTGATGGCCTTTTGCTGTTCGTAAAGGCGGTCTAACATATGTAGGGTTGAATTCCACCTTGTTGCAAAGTCGCAGATCAGGCGATGCTGTGGAATTCCGTTCTGCCGCTGCAGCTCAAGGAGGGTGTGCTTTGCGGTGTAGGAATGGCTGAAATGCATGCAAAGTTTACGTGACATTTTAAGGATGTCTTGCAGTGGGATGGTGGATTTTAGGAACCGCTTGACAACCAGATTGAACACGTGAGCCATGCATGGCGCATGACACAACCTTCCTTGACGCAGAGCAGACACCATGTTCTTTCCGTTGTCGGTCAACATGGTTCCGATTTTCAGTTTGCGCGGAGACAGCCATCTGTCGATTTCTCTGTTCATTACACTCAGAAGTTCCTCCCCTGTGTGACTACGTTCGCCAAGGCATACCAGGTGCAGCACAGCGTGACACCGAAACGGATTCCAAGAAAGACTGCTGACGGAATCCGTGAAGAGGAGTAGCAGGAGAAGGAGCATCTGAACGAGCGGAAGATGCCAACGAGCGACAACTCCCCTCAGCAGAGGTGTTGGAGCCTTGACTGGCTGATAGAGGGCGACTGACATCGGGTGACGGAGCAAGTAACGGAGCGGGTGATGGAGCGGGGGCTGGGGCAGGCAGAACCGCCGTATCTTTATCACGGTTTTCCCAGGCCACCGAATGGCGACGCTGCATATGCTGACGCAACGCTGTAGTCCCAACATTGGCCCCCTGGCCACGCTTGACTTTCTGGCCACATAGTCGACATACAGCTACGTTTACTTCCTCGGGCGTCTTGACGAAAAATTGCCACACCGCCGAGTAGGAAACTTTGCCCCCGCTACTCCTCACTGGCTGACTGCTACTTCCTCCGTGCACACCGGCACCACTACTGGCCGTGGTGGTAGGCTGCAGTGGAGCTGGTGCTCTACTCCGTGGCCGTTTGGCTCCACTGACACTGCTGCGACCCTGCTGCCTCCTGGGCAACCCACCGACTGTTTTGCTCGCTGGCAAGCTGGCACCCTCTTCTCCTGATGATGCGGAAGCAATAGCCTGATGACGACGAGGCTGCCAAGTGCGATCAGCCTCATCATCATCAATTAGGGTCTCCGCGTCACTACTAGCCCCCTCGGCTGCGTGTGGGTCAGGAGACAGACCTGTCTCTAGACCGGCTACCGAGCCACTCTCCTCGCCAGTACTTCTTCGCCTGGCTGCTGAAGAGGCGGATGTCTCCCCCATTCCTGACCGCCCTCTGTTAGCTCTTCCTCACTGTACAGTGGGGCTGAGCCCACAGCATGCGATACTTCGCTTGGTGAGGGAACACCAAAGGACAGGGGCAGGTCGAGGACACGTGATTTCAGTGGGCTTGCTCCCGGGCCATGCCAACTAACGGTTGTGTCTGACGTACCCACCGACCGCTGGCTGTAGGTGTCAGAGGTGACCTGGGAAGAGGAAGACGACCGAGTCAACCAATCGATGACGGCAGGGTTGTCGGTTGAGACACGACCGCTGGATGACACCGGGAGCACAGGCCTCTGGCTGCGACTAGTGCTGCCTCGACCCCTTCCTCTGCTGCCACGTCTGCTCGCTCCTGAAACATTGCCTCCTCTGCCACCCCAAAAATAAAACCGGATTTAACTCATTGAACGTACAATAGTGGTTGTGAAGCAGAAAGTCAGTTTATTTAGCACAATCGGTCAATTGCAGCTTGCCGTTGGCTGGAAACTGTACGTTTATGTCACTGGAATGCACTAATCACCCAAAAAATATTACCGCCAGCCGGCGTGTAAATGGATTTAACTCTTTGAACGTACAATAGTGGTTGTGAAGCAGAAAGTCAGTTTATTGTACACAATCGGTCAATTGCAGCTTGCCGTTGGCTGTAAACTGTACGTTTATGTCACTGGAATGCACTAATCACCCAAAAAATATTACCGCCACCCGGCGTGTAAATAGATCTAACTCTTTGAACGTACAATAGTGGTTGTGAAGCAGAAAGTCAGTTTATTTAGCACAATCGGTCAATTGCAGCTTGCCGTTGGCTGGAAACTGTACGTTTATGTCACTGGAATGCACTAATCACCCAAAAAATATTACCGCCACCCGGCGTGTAAATGGATCTAACTCTTTGAACGTACAATAGTGGTTGTGAAGCAGAAAGTCAGTTTATTTAGCACAATCGGTCAATTGCAGCTTGCCGTTGGCTGGAAACTGTACGTTTGTGTCACTGGAATGCACTAATCACCCAAAAAATATTACCGCCAGCCGGCGTGTAAATGGATTTAACTCTTTGAACGTACAATAGTGGTTGTGAAGCAGAAAGTTAGTTTATTGTACACAATCGGTCAATTGCAGCTTGCCGTTGGCTGGAAACTGTACGTTTATGTCACTGGAATGCACTAATCACCCAAAAAATATTACCGCCACCCGGCGTGTAAATGGATTTAACTCTTTGAACGTACAATAGTGGTTGTGAAGCAGAAAGTCAGTTTATTTAGCACAATCGGTCAATTGCAGCTTGCCGTTGGCTGGAAACTGTACGTTTATGTCACTGGAATGCACTAATCACCCAAAAAATATTACCGCCACCCGGCGTGTAAATGGATCTAACTCTTTGAACGTACAAAAGTGGTTGTGAAGCAGAAAGTCAGTTTATTTAGCACAATCGGTCAATTGCAGCTTGCCGTTGGCTGGAAACTGTACGTTTATGTCACTGGAACGCACTAATCACCCAAAAAATATTACCGCCAGCCGGCGTGTAAATGGATTTAACTCTTTGAACGTACAATAGTGGTTGTGAAGCAGAAAGTCAGTTTATTTAGCACAATCGGTCAATTGCAGCTTGCCGTTGGCTGTAAACTGTACGTTTATGTCACTGGAATGCACTAATCACCCAAAAAATATTACCGCCACCCGGCGTGTAAATGGATTTAACTCTTTGAACGTACAATAGTGGTTGTGAAGCAGAAAGTCAGTTTATTGTACACAATCGGTCAATTGCAGCTTGCCGTTGGCTGGAAACTGTACGTTTCTGTCACTGGAATGCACTAATCACCCAAAAAATATTACCGCCAGCCGGCGTGTAAATGGATTTAACTCTTTGAACGTACAATAGTGGTTGTGAAGCAGAAAATCAGTTTATTTAGCACAATCGGTCCATTGCAGCTTGCCGTTGGCTCTAAACTGTACGTTTATGTCACTGGAATGCACTAATCACCCAAAAAATATTACCGCCAGCCGGCGTGTAAATGGATTTAACTCTTTGAATGTACAATAGTGGTTGTGAAGCAGAAAGTCAGTTTATTGTACACAATCGGTCAATTGCAGCATGCCGTTGGCTGTAAACTGTACGTTTATGTCACTGGAATGCACTAATCACCCAAAAAATATTACCGCCAGCCGGCGTGTAAATGGATTTAACTCTTTGAACGTACAATAGTGGTTGTGAAGCAGAAAGTCAGTTTATTGTACACAATCGGTCAATTGCAGCTTGCCGTTGGCTGGAAACTATGTTTCTGTCACTGGAATGCACTAATCACCCAAAAAATATTACCGCCAGCCGGCGTGTAAATGGAATTAACTGTTTGAATGTACAATAGTGGTTGTGAAGCAGAAAGTCAGTTTATTTAGCACAATCGGTCAATTGCAGCTTGCCGTTGGCTGGAAACTGTACGTTTGTGTCACTGGAATGCACTAATCACCCAAAAAATATTACCGCCAGCCGGCGTGTAAATGGATTTAACTCTTTGAACGTACAATAGTGGTTGTGAAGCAGAAAGTCAGTTTATTGTACACAATCGGTCAATTGCAGCTTGCCGTTGGCTGTAAACTGTACGTTTATGTCACTGGAATGCACTAATCACCCAAAAAATATTACCGCCACCCGGCGTGTAAATGGATCTAACTCTTTGAACGTACAATAGTGGTTGTGAAGCAGAAAGTCAGTTTATTTAGCACAATCGGTCAATTGCAGCTTGCCGTTGGCTGGAAACTGTACGTTTATGTCACTGGAATGCACTAATCACCCAAAAAATATTACCGCCAGCCGGCGTTTAAATGGATTTAACTCTTTGAACGTACAATAGTGGTTGTGAAGCAGAAAGTCAGTTTATTGTACACAATCGGTCAATTGCAGCTTGCCGTTGGCTGTAAACTGTACGTTTATGTCACTGGAATGCACTAATCACCCAAAAATATTACCGCCAGCCGGCGTGTAAATGGATTTTACTCTTTGAACGTACAATAGTGGTTGTGAAGCATAAAGTCAGTTTATTGTACACAATCGGTCAATTGCAGCTTGCCGTTGGCTGGAAACTGTACGTTTCTGTCACTGGAATGCACTATTCACCCAAAAAATATTACCGCCACCCGGCGTGTAAATGGATTTAACTCTTTGAACGTACAATAGTGGTTGTGAAGCAGAAAGTCAGTTTATTTAGCACAATCGGTCAATTGCAGCTTGCCGTTGGCTGGAAACTGTACGTTTGTGTCACTGGAATGCACTAATCACCCAAAAAATATTACCGCCAGCCGGCGTGTAAATGGATTTAACTCTTTGAATGTACAATAGTGGTTGTGAAGCAGAAAGTCAGTTTATTGTACACAATCGGTCAATTGCAGCTTGCCGTTGGCTGGAAACTGTACGTTTATGTCACTGGAATGCACTAATCACCCAAAAAATATTACCGCCACCCGGCGTGTAAATGGATCTAACTCTTTGAACGTACAATAGTGGTTGTGAAGCAGAAAGTCAGTTTATTTAGCACAATCGGTCAATTGCAGCTTGCCGTTGGCTGTAAACTGTACGTTTATGTCACTGGAATGCACTAATCACCCAAAAAATATTACCGCCAGCCGGCGTGTAAATGGATTTAACTCTTTGAACGTACAATAGTGGTTGTGAAGCAGAAAGTCAGTTTATTGTACACAATTGGTCAATTGCAGCTTGCCGTTGGCTGGAAACTGTACGTTTATGTCACTGGAATCACCCAAAAAATATTACCGCCAGCCGGCGTGTAAATGGATCTAACTCTTTGAACGTACAAAAGTGGTTGTGAAGCAGAAAATCAGTTTATTTAGCACAATCGGTCAATTGCAGCTTGCCGTTGGCTCTAAACTGTACGTTTATGTCACTGGAATGCACTAATCACCCAAAAAATATTACCGCCAGCCGGCGTGTAAATGGATTTAACTCCTTGAATGTACAATAGTGGTTGTGAAGCAGAAAGTCAGTTTATTGTACACAATCGGTCAATTGCAGCTTGCCGTTGGCTGTAAACTGTACGTTTATGTCACTGGAATGCACTAATCACCCAAAAAATATTACCGCCACCCGGCGTGTAAATGGATCTAACTCTTTGAACGTACAATAGTGGTTGTGAAGCAGAAAGTCAGTTTATTGTACACAATCGGTCAATTGCAGCTTGCCGTTGGCTGGAAACTGTACGTTTATGTCACTGGAATGCACTAATCACCCAAAAAATATTACCGCCAGCCGGCGTGTAAATGGATTTAACTCTTTGAACGTACAATAGTGGTTGTGAAGCAGAAAGTCAGTTTATTTAGCGCAATCGGTCAATTGCAGCTTGCCGTTGGCTCTAAACTGTACGTTTATGTCACTGGAATGCACTAATCACCCAAAAAATATTACCGCCAGCCGGCGTGTAAATGGATTTAACTCTTTGAACGTACAATAGTGGTTGTGAAGCAGAAAGTCAGTTTATTGTACACAATCGGTCAATTGCAGCTTGCCGTTGGCTGTAAACTGTACGTTTATGTCACTGGAATGCACTAATCACCCAAAAAATATTACCGCCACCCGGCGTGTAAATGGATCTAACTCTTTGAACGTACAATAGTGGTTGTGAAGCAGAAAGTCAGTTTATTTAGCACAATCGGTCAATTGCAGCTTGCCGTTGGCTGGAAACTGTACGTTTATGTCACTGGAATGCACTAATCACCCAAAAAATATTACCGCCACCCGGCGTGTAAATGGATTTAACTCTTTGAACGTACAATAGTGGTTGTGAAGCAGAAAGTCAGTTTATTGTACACAATCGGTCAATTGCAGCTTGCCGTTGGCTTTAAACTGTACGTTTATGTCACTGGAATGCACTAATCACCCAAAAAATATTACCGCCACCCGGCGTGTAAATGGATTTAACTCTTTGAACGTACAATAGTGGTAGTGAAGCAGAAAGTCAGTTTATTGTACACAATCGGTCAATTGCAGCTTGCCGTTGGCTGGAAACTGTACGTTTGTGTCACTGGAATGCACTAATCACCCAAAAAATATTACCGCCAGCCGGCGTGTAAATGGATTTAATTCTTTGAACGTACAATAGTGGTTGTGAAGCAGAAAGTCAGTTTATTTAGCACAATCGGTCAATTGCAGCTTGCCGTTGGCTCTAAACTGTACGTTTATGTCACTGGAATGCACTAATCACCCAAAAAATATTACCGCCAGCCGGCGTGTAAATGGATTTAACTCTTTGAACGTACAATAGTGGTTGTGAAGCAGAAAGTCAGTTTATTGTACACAATCGGTCAATTGCAGCTTGCCGTTGGCTGTAAACTGTACGTTTTGTCACTGGAATGCACTAATCGCCCAAAAAATATTACCGCCAGCCGGCGTGTAAATGGATTTAACTCTTTGAACGTACAATAGTGGTTGTGAAGCAGAAAGTCAGTTTATTGTACACAATCGGTCAATTGCAGCTTGCCGTTGGCTGTAAACTGTACGTTTATGTCACTGGAATGCACTAATCACCCAAAAAATATTACCGCCAGCCGGCGTGTAAATGGATTTAACTCTTTGAACGTACAATAGTGGTTGTGAAGCAGAAAGTCAGTTTATTGTACACAATCGGTCAATTGCAGCTTGCCGTTGGCTGGAAACTGTACGTTTCTGTCACTGGAATGCACTAATCACCCAAAAAATATTACCGCCAGCCGGCGTGTAAATGGATTTAACTCTTTGAATGTACAATAGTGGTTGTGAAGCAGAAAGTCAGTTTATTTAGCACAATCGGTCAATTGCAGCTTGCCGTTGGCTGGAAACTGTACGTTTGTGTCACTGGAATGCACTAATCACCCAAAAATTATTACCGCCAGCCGGCGTGTAAATGGATTTAACTCTTTGAACGTACAATAGTGGTTGTGAAGCAGAAAGTCAGTTTATTGTACACAATCGGTCAATTGCAGCTTGCCGTTGGCTGGAAACTGTACGTTTATGTCACTGGAATGCACTAATCACCCAAAAAAATATTACCGCCACCCGGCACGTAAATGGATCTAACTCTTTGAACGTACAATAGTGGTTGTGAAGCAGAAAGTCAGTTTATTTAGCACAATCGGTCAATTGCAGCTTGCCGTTGGCTGTAAACTGTACGTTTATGTCACTGGAATGCACTAATCACCCAAAAAATATTACCGCCAGCCGGCGTGTAAATGGATTTAACTCTTTGAACGTACAATAGTGGTTGTGAAGCAGAAAGTCAGTTTATTGTACACAATCGGTCAATTGCAGCTTGCCGTTGGCTGGAAACTGTACGTTTCTGTCACTGGAATGCACTAATCACCCAAAAAATATTACCGCCAGCCGGCGTGTAAATGGATTTAACTCTTTGAATGTACAATAGTGGTTGTGAAGCAGAAAGTCAGTTTATTTAGCACAATCGGTCAATTGCAGCTTGCCGTTGGCTGGAAACTGTACGTTTGTGTCACTGGAATGCACTAATCACCCAAAAATTATTACCGCCAGCCGGCGTGTAAATGGATTTAACTCTTTGAACGTACAATAGTGGTTGTGAAGCAGAAAGTCAGTTTATTGTACACAATCGGTCAATTGCAGCTTGCCGTTGGCTGGAAACTGTACGTTTGTGTCACTGGAATGCACTAATCACCCAAAAAATATTACCGCCAGCCGGCGTGTAAATGGATTTAATTCTTTGAACGTACAATAGTGGTTGTGAAGCAGAAAGTCAGTTTATTTAGCACAATCGGTCAATTGCAGCTTGCCGTTGGCTTTAAACTGTACGTTTATGTCACTGGAATGCACTAATCACCCAAAAAATATTACCGCCACCCGGCGTGTAAATGGATTTAACTCTTTGAACGTACAATAGTGGTTGTGAAGCAGAAAGTCAGTTTATTGTACACAATCGGTCAATTGCAGCTTGCCGTTGGCTGGAAACTGTACGTTTGTGTCACTGGAATGCACTAATCACCCAAAAAATATTACAGCCACCCGGCGTGTAAATGGATTTAACTCTTTGAACGTACAATAGTGGTTGTGAAGCAGAAAGTCAGTTTATTTAGCGCAATCGGTCAATTGCAGCTTGCCGTTGGCTCTAAACTGTACGTTTATGTCACTGGAATGCACTAATCACCCAAAAAATATTACCGCCAGCCGGCGTGTAAATGGATTTAACTCTTTGAACGTACAATAGTGGTTGTGAAGCAGAAAGTCAGTTTATTGTACACAATCGGTCAATTGCAGCTTGCCGTTGGCTGTAAACTGTACGTTTATGTCACTGGAATGCACTAATCACCCAAAAAATATTACCGCCACCCGGCGTGTAAATGGATCTAACTCTTTGAACGTACAATAGTGGTTGTGAAGCAGAAAGTCAGTTTATTGTACACAATCGGTCAATTGCAGCTTGCCGTTGGCTGTAAACTGTACGTTTATGTCACTGGAATGCACTAATCACCCAAAAAATATTACCACCACCCGGCGTGTAAATGGATTTAACTCTTTGAACGTACAATAGTGGTTGTGAAGCAGAAAGTCAGTTTATTGTACACAATCGGTCAATTGCAGCTTGCCGTTGGCTGGAAACTGTACGTTTGTGTCACTGGAATGCACTAATCACCCAAAAAATATTACCGCCAGCCGGCGTGTAAATGGATTTAATTCTTTGAACGTACAATAGTGGTTGTGAAGCAGAAAGTCAGTTTATTTAGCACAATCGGTCAATTGCAGCTTGCCGTTGGCTCTAAACTGTACGTTTATGTCACTGGAATGCACTAATCACCCAAAAAATATTACCGCCAGCCGGCGTGTAAATGGATTTAACTCTTTGAACGTACAATAGTGGTTGTGAAGCAGAAAGTCAGTTTATTGTACACAATCGGTCAATTGCAGCTTGCCGTTGGCTGTAAACTGTACGTTTTGTCACTGGAATGCACTAATCACCCAAAAAATATTACCGCCACCCGGCGTGTAAATGGATTTAACTCTTTGAACGTACAATAGTGGTTGTGAAGCAGAAAGTCAGTTTATTGTACACAATCGGTCAATTGCAGCTTGCCGTTGGCTGTAAACTGTACGTTTATGTCACTGGAATGCACTAATCACCCAAAAAATATTACCGCCAGCCGGCGTGTAAATGGATTTAACTCTTTGAACGTACAATAGTGGTTGTGAAGCAGAAAGTCAGTTTATTGTACACAATCGGTCAATTGCAGCTTGCCGTTGGCTGTAAACTGTACGTTTATGTCACTGGAATGCACTAATCACCCAAAAAATATTACCGCCAGCCGGCGTGTAAATGGATTTAACTCTTTGAACGTACAATAGTGGTTGTGAAGCAGAAAGTCAGTTTATTGTACACAATCGGTCAATTGCAGCTTGCCGTTGGCTGTAAACTGTACGTTTCTGTCACTGGAATGCACCAATCACCCAAAAAATATTACCGCCAGCCGGCGTGTAAATGGATCTAACTCTTTGAATGTACAATAGTGGTTGTGAAGCAGAAAGTCAGTTTATTTAGCACAATCGGTCAATTGCAGCTTGCCGTTGGCTGGAAACTGTACGTTTGTGTCACTGGAATGCACTAATCACCCAAAAAATATTACCGCCACTTGGCGTGTAAATGGATTTAACTCTTTGAACGTACAATAGTGGTTGTGAAGCAGAAAGTCAGTTTATTGTACACAATCGGTCAATTGCAGCTTGCCGTTGGCTGTAAACTGTACGTTTTGTCACTGGAATGCACTAATCGCCCAAAAAATATTACCGCCAGCCGGCGTGTAAATGGATTTAACTCTTTGAACGTACAATAGTGGTTGTGAAGCAGAAAGTCAGTTTATTGTACACAATCGGTCAATTGCAGCTTGCCGTTGGCTGTAAACTGTACGTTTATGTCACTGGAATGCACTAATCACCCAAAAAATATTACCGCCAGCCGGCGTGTAAATGGATTTAACTCTTTGAACGTACAATAGTGGTTGTGAAGCAGAAAGTCAGTTTATTGTACACAATCGGTCAATTGCAGCTTGCCGTTGGCTGTAAACTGTACGTTTATGTCACTGGAATGCACTAATCACCCAAAAAATATTACCGCCACTTGGCGTGTAAATGGATTTAACTCTTTGAACGTACAATAGTGGTTGTGAAGCAGAAAGTCAGTTTATTGTACACAATCGGTCAATTGCAGCTTGCCGTTGGCTGGAAACTGTACGTTTGTGTCACTGGAATGCACTAATCACCCAAAAAATATTACCGCCAGCCGGCGTGTAAATGGATTTAATTCTTTGAACGTACAATAGTGGTTGTGAAGCAGAAAGTCAGTTTATTTAGCACAATCGGTCAATTGCAGCTTGCCGTTGGCTTTAAACTGTACGTTTATGTCACTGGAATGCACTAATCACCCAAAAAATATTACCGCCACCCGGCGTGTAAATGGATTTAACTCTTTGAACGTACAATAGTGGTTGTGAAGCAGAAAGTCAGTTTATTGTACACAATCGGTCAATTGCAGCTTGCCGTTGGCTGGAAACTGTACGTTTGTGTCACTGGAATGCACTAATCACCCAAAAAATATTACCGCCACCCGGCGTGTAAATGGATTTAACTCTTTGAACGTACAATAGTGGTTGTGAAGCAGAAAGTCAGTTTATTTAGCGCAATCGGTCAATTGCAGCTTGCCGTTGGCTCTAAACTGTACGTTTATGTCACTGGAATGCACTAATCACCCAAAAAATATTACCGCCAGCCGGCGTGTAAATGGATTTAACTCTTTGAACGTACAATAGTGGTTGTGAAGCAGAAAGTCAGTTTATTGTACACAATCGGTCAATTGCAGCTTGCCGTTGGCTGTAAACTGTACGTTTATGTCACTGGAATGCACTAATCACCCAAAAAATATTACCGCCACCCGGCGTGTAAATGGATCTAACTCTTTGAACGTACAATAGTGGTTGTGAAGCAGAAAGTCAGTTTATTGTACACAATCGGTCAATTGCAGCTTGCCGTTGGCTGTAAACTGTACGTTTATGTCACTGGAATGCACTAATCACCCAAAAAATATTACCACCACCCGGCGTGTAAATGGATTTAACTCTTTAAACGTACAATAGTGGTTGTGAAGCAGAAAGTCAGTTTATTGTACACAATCGGTCAATTGCAGCTTGCCGTTGGCTGGAAACTGTACGTTTGTGTCACTGGAATGCACTAATCACCCAAAAAATATTACCGCCAGCCGGCGTGTAAATGGATTTAATTCTTTGAACGTACAATAGTGGTTGTGAAGCAGAAAGTCAGTTTATTTAGCACAATCGGTCAATTGCAGCTTGCCGTTGGCTCTAAACTGTACGTTTATGTCACTGGAATGCACTAATCACCCAAAAAATATTACCGCCAGCCGGCGTGTAAATGGATTTAACTCTTTGAACGTACAATAGTGGTTGTGAAGCAGAAAGTCAGTTTATTGTACACAATCGGTCAATTGCAGCTTGCCGTTGGCTGTAAACTGTACGTTTTGTCACTGGAATGCACTAATCACCCAAAAAATATTACCGCCACCCGGCGTGTAAATGGATTTAACTCTTTGAACGTACAATAGTGGTTGTGAAGCAGAAAGTCAGTTTATTGTACACAATCGGTCAATTGCAGCTTGCCGTTGGCTGTAAACTGTACGTTTATGTCACTGGAATGCACTAATCACCCAAAAAATATTACCGCCAGCCGGCGTGTAAATGGATTTAACTCTTTGAACGTACAATAGTGGTTGTGAAGCAGAAAGTCAGTTTATTGTACACAATCGGTCAATTGCAGCTTGCCGTTGGCTGTAAACTGTACGTTTATGTCACTGGAATGCACTAATCACCCAAAAAATATTACCGCCAGCCGGCGTGTAAATGGATTTAACTCTTTGAACGTACAATAGTGGTTGTGAAGCAGAAAGTCAGTTTATTGTACACAATCGGTCAATTGCAGCTTGCCGTTGGCTGTAAACTGTACGTTTCTGTCACTGGAATGCACCAATCACCCAAAAAATATTACCGCCAGCCGGCGTGTAAATGGATCTAACTCTTTGAATGTACAATAGTGGTTGTGAAGCAGAAAGTCAGTTTATTTAGCACAATCGGTCAATTGCAGCTTGCCGTTGGCTGGAAACTGTACGTTTGTGTCACTGGAATGCACTAATCACCCAAAAAATATTACCGCCAGCCGGCGTGTAAATGGATTTAACTCTTGAACGTACAATAGTGGTTGTGAAGCAGAAAGTCAGTTTATTGTACACAATCGGTCAATTGCAGCTTGCCGTTGGCTGGAAACTGTACGTTTCTGTCACTGGAATGCACTAATCACCCAAAAAATATTACCGCCACCCGGCGTGTAAATGGATTTAACTCTTTGAATGTACAATAGTGGTTGTGAAGCAGAAAGTCAGTTTATTGTACACAATCGGTCAATTGCAGCTTGCCGTTGGCTTTAAACTGTACGTTTATGTCACTGGAATGCACTAATCACCCAAAAAATATTACCGCCACCCGGCGTGTAAATGGATTTAACTCTTTGAACGTACAATAGTGGTTGTGAAGCAGAAAGTCAGTTTATTGTACACAATCGGTCAATTGCAGCTTGCCGTTGGCTGGAAACTGTACGTTTGTGTCACTGGAATGCACTAATCACCCAAAAAATATTACCGCCACCCGGCGTGTAAATGGATTTAACTCTTTGAACGTACAATAGTGGTTGTGAAGCAGAAAGTCAGTTTATTTAGCGCAATCGGTCAATTGCAGCTTGCCGTTGGCTCTAAACTGTACGTTTATGTCACTGGAATGCACTAATCACCCAAAAAATATTACCGCTAGCCGGCGTGTAAATGGATTTAACTCTTTGAACGTACAATAGTGGTTGTGAAGCAGAAAGTCAGTTTATTGTACACAATCGGTCAATTGCAGCTTGCCGTTGGCTGTAAACTGTACGTTTATGTCACTGGAATGCATTAATCACCCAAAAAATATTACCGCCACCCGGCGTGTAAATGGATCTAACTCTTTGAACGTACAATAGTGGTTGTGAAGCAGAAAGTCAGTTTATTGTACACAATCGGTCAATTGCAGCTTGCCGTTGGCTGTAAACTGTACGTTTATGTCACTGGAATGCACTAATCACCCAAAAAATATTACCACCACCCGGCGTGTAAATGGATTTAACTCTTTGAACGTACAATAGTGGTTGTGAAGCAGAAAGTCAGTTTATTGTACACAATCGGTCAATTGCAGCTTGCCGTTGGCTGGAAACTGTACGTTTGTGTCACTGGAATGCACTAATCACCCAAAAAATATTACCGCCAGCCGGCGTGTAAATGGATTTAATTCTTTGAACGTACAATAGTGGTTGTGAAGCAGAAAGTCAGTTTATTTAGCACAATCGGTCAATTGCAGCTTGCCGTTGGCTCTAAACTGTACGTTTATGTCACTGGAATGCACTAATCACCCAAAAAATATTACCGCCAGCCGGCGTGTAAATGGATTTAACTCTTTGAACGTACAATAGTGGTTGTGAAGCAGAAAGTCAGTTTATTGTACACAATCGGTCAATTGCAGCTTGCCGTTGGCTGTAAACTGTACGTTTTGTCACTGGAATGCACTAATCACCCAAAAAATATTACCGCCAGCCGGCGTGTAAATGGATTTAACTCTTTGAACGTACAATAGTGGTTGTGAAGCAGAAAGTCAGTTTATTTAGCACAATCGGTCAATTGCAGCTTGCCGTTGGCTGTAAACTGTACGTTTATGTCACTGGAATGCACTAATCACCCAAAAAATATTACCGCCAGCCGGCGTGTAAATGGATTTAACTCTTTGAACGTACAATAGTGGTTGTGAAGCAGAAAGTCAGTTTATTGTACACAATCGGTCAATTGCAGCTTGCCGTTGGCTGTAAACTGTACGTTTATGTCACTGGAATGCACTAATCACCCAAAAAATATTACCGCCAGCCGGCGTGTAAATGGATTTAACTCTTTGAACGTACAATAGTGGTTGTGAAGCAGAAAGTCAGTTTATTGTACACAATCGGTCAATTGCAGCTTGCCGTTGGCTGTAAACTGTACGTTTCTGTCACTGGAATGCACCAATCACCCAAAAAATATTACCGCCAGCCGGCGTGTAAATGGATTTAACTCTTTGAATGTACAATAGTGGTTGTGAAGCAGAAAGTCAGTTTATTTAGCACAATCGGTCAATTGCAGCTTGCCGTTGGCTGGAAACTGTACGTTTGTGTCACTGGAATGCACTAATCACCCAAAAAATATTACCGCCAGCCGGCGTGTAAATGGATTTAACTCTTTGAACGTACAATAGTGGTTGTGAAGCAGAAAGTCAGTTTATTGTACACAATCGGTCAATTGCAGCTTGCCGTTGGCTGGAAACTGTACGTTTCTGTCACTGGAATGCACTAATCACCCAAAAAATATTACCGCCACCCGGCGTGTAAATGGATCTAACTCTTTGAACGTACAATAGTGGTTGTGAAGCAGAAAGTCAGTTTATTTAGCACAATCGGTCAATTGCAGCTTGCCGTTGGCTGTAAACTGTACGTTTATGTCACTGGAATGCACTAATCACCCAAAAAATATTACCGCCACCCGGCGTGTAAATGGATTTAACTCTTTGAATGTACAATAGTGGTTGTGAAGCAGAAAGTCAGTTTATTGTACACAATCGGTCAATTGCAGCTTGCCGTTGGCTTTAAACTGTACGTTTATGTCACTGGAATGCACTAATCACCCAAAAAATATTACCGCCACCCGGCGTGTAAATGGATTTAACTCTTTGAACGTACAATAGTGGTTGTGAAGCAGAAAGTCAGTTTATTGTACACAATCGGTCAATTGCAGCTTGCCGTTGGCTGGAAACTGTACGTTTGTGTCACTGGAATGCACTAATCACCCAAAAAATATTACCGCCACCCGGCGTGTAAATGGATTTAACTCTTTGAACGTACAATAGTGGTTGTGAAGCAGAAAGTCAGTTTATTTAGCGCAATCGGTCAATTGCAGCTTGCCGTTGGCTCTAAACTGTACGTTTATGTCACTGGAATGCACTAATCACCCAAAAAATATTACCGCCAGCCGGCGTGTAAATGGATTTAACTCTTTGAACGTACAATAGTGGTTGTGAAGCAGAAAGTCAGTTTATTGTACACAATCGGTCAATTGCAGCTTGCCGTTGGCTGTAAACTGTACGTTTATGTCACTGGAATGCACTAATCACCCAAAAAATATTACCGCCACCCGGCGTGTAAATGGATCTAACTCTTTGAACGTACAATAGTGGTTGTGAAGCAGAAAGTCAGTTTATTGTACACAATCGGTCAATTGCAGCTTGCCGTTGGCTGTAAACTGTACGTTTATGTCACTGGAATGCACTAATCACCCAAAAAATATTACCACCACCCGGCGTGTAAATGGATTTAACTCTTTGAACGTACAATAGTGGTTGTGAAGCAGAAAGTCAGTTTATTGTACACAATCGGTCAATTGCAGCTTGCCGTTGGCTGGAAACTGTACGTTTCTGTCACTGGAATGCACTAATCACCCAAAAAATATTACCGCCAGCCGGCGTGTAAATGGATTTAACTCTTTGAACGTACAATAGTGGTTGTGAAGCAGAAAGTCAGTTTATTTAGCACAATCGGTCAATTGCAGCTTGCCGTTGGCTGGAAACTGTACGTTTATGTCACTGGAATGCACTAATCACCCAAAAAATATTACCGCCATCCGGCGTGTAAATGGATTTAACTCTTTGAACGTACAATAGTGGTTGTGAAGCAGAAAGTCAGTTTATTGTACACAATCGGTCAATTGCAGCTTGCCGTTGGCTGTAAACTGTACGTTTATGTCACTGGAATCACCCAAAAAATATTACCGCCACCCGGCGTGTAAATGGATCTAACTCTTTGAACGTACAATAGTGGTTGTGAAGCAGAAAGTCAGTTTATTGTACACAATCGGTCAATTGCAGCTTGCCGTTGGCTGGAAACTGTACGTTTCTGTCACTGGAATGCACTAATCACCCAAAAAATATTACCGCCACCCGGCGTGTAAATGGATCTAACTCTTTGAACGTACAATAGTGGTTGTGAAGCAGAAAGTCAGTTTATTTAGCACAATCGGTCAATTGCAGCTTGCCGTTGGCTGTAAACTGTACGTTTATGTCACTGGAATGCACTAATCACCCAAAAAATATTACCGCCACCCGGCGTGTAAATGGATTTAACTCTTTGAATGTACAATAGTGGTTGTGAAGCAGAAAGTCAGTTTATTGTACACAATCGGTCAATTGCAGCTTGCCGTTGGCTTTAAACTGTACGTTTATGTCACTGGAATGCACTAATCACCCAAAAAATATTACCGCCACCCGGCGTGTAAATGGATTTAACTCTTTGAACGTACAATAGTGGTTGTGAAGCAGAAAGTCAGTTTATTGTACACAATCGGTCAATTGCAGCTTGCCGTTGGCTGGAAACTGTACGTTTGTGTCACTGGAATGCACTAATCACCCAAAAAATATTACCGCCACCCGGCGTGTAAATGGATTTAACTCATTGAACGTACAATAGTGGTTGTGAAGCAGAAAGTCAGTTTATTTAGCGCAATCGGTCAATTGCAGCTTGCCGTTGGCTCTAAACTGTACGTTTATGTCACTGGAATGCACTAATCACCCAAAAAATATTACCGCCAGCCGGCGTGTAAATGGATTTAACTCTTTGAACGTACAATAGTGGTTGTGAAGCAGAAAGTCAGTTTATTGTACACAATCGGTCAATTGCAGCTTGCCGTTGGCTCTAAACTGTACGTTTATGTCACTGGAATGCACTAATCACCCAAAAAATATTACCGCCAGCCGGCGTGTAAATGGATTTAACTCTTTGAACGTACAATAGTGGTTGTGAAGCAGAAAGTCAGTTTATTGTACACAATCGGTCAATTGCAGCTTGCCGTTGGCTGTAAACTGTACGTTTATGTCACTGGAATGCACTAATCACCCAAAAAATATTACCGCCACCCGGCGTGTAAATGGATCTAACTCTTTGAACGTACAATAGTGGTTGTGAAGCAGAAAGTCAGTTTATTGTACACAATCGGTCAATTGCAGCTTGCCGTTGGCTGTAAACTGTACGTTTATGTCACTGGAATGCACTAATCACCCAAAAAATATTACCACCACCCGGCGTGTAAATGGATTTAACTCTTTGAACGTACAATAGTGGTTGTGAAGCAGAAAGTCAGTTTATTGTACACAATCGGTCAATTGCAGCTTGCCGTTGGCTGTAAACTGTACGTTTATGTCACTGGAATGCACTAATCACCCAAAAAATATTACCGCCAGCCGGCGTGTAAATGGATTTAACTCTTTGAATGTACAATAGTGGTTGTGAAGCAGAAAGTCAGTTTATTGTACACAATCGGTCAATTGCAGCTTGCCGTTGGCTGGAAACTGTACGTTTCTGTCACTGGAATGCACTAATCACCCAAAAAATATTACCGCCAGCCGGCGTGTAAATGGATTTAACTCTTTGAATGTACAATAGTGGTTGTGAAGCAGAAAGTCAGTTTATTTAGCACAATCGGTCAATTGCAGCTTGCCGTTGGCTGGAAACTGTACGTTTATGTCACTGGAATGCACTAATCACCCAAAAAATATTACCGCCAGCCGGCGTTTAAATGGATTTAACTCTTTGAACGTACAATAGTGGTTGTGAAGCAGAAAGTCAGTTTATTGTACACAATCGGTCAATTGCAGCTTGCCGTTGGCTGTAAACTGTACGTTTATGTCACTGGAATGCACTAATCACCCAAAAATATTACCGCCAGCCGGCGTGTAAATGGATTTTACTCTTTGAACGTACAATAGTGGTTGTGAAGCATAAAGTCAGTTTATTGTACACAATCGGTCAATTGCAGCTTGCCGTTGGCTGGAAACTGTACGTTTCTGTCACTGGAATGCACTATTCACCCAAAAAATATTACCGCCACCCGGCGTGTAAATGGATTTAACTCTTTGAACGTACAATAGTGGTTGTGAAGCAGAAAGTCAGTTTATTTAGCACAATCGGTCAATTGCAGCTTGCCGTTGGCTGGAAACTGTACGTTTGTGTCACTGGAATGCACTAATCACCCAAAAAATATTACCGCCAGCCGGCGTGTAAATGGATTTAACTCTTTGAATGTACAATAGTGGTTGTGAAGCAGAAAGTCAGTTTATTGTACACAATCGGTCAATTGCAGCTTGCCGTTGGCTGGAAACTGTACGTTTATGTCACTGGAATGCACTAATCACCCAAAAAATATTACCGCCACCCGGCGTGTAAATGGATCTAACTCTTTGAACGTACAATAGTGGTTGTGAAGCAGAAAGTCAGTTTATTTAGCACAATCGGTCAATTGCAGCTTGCCGTTGGCTGTAAACTGTACGTTTATGTCACTGGAATGCACTAATCACCCAAAAAATATTACCGCCAGCCGGCGTGTAAATGGATTTAACTCTTTGAACGTACAATAGTGGTTGTGAAGCAGAAAGTCAGTTTATTGTACACAATTGGTCAATTGCAGCTTGCCGTTGGCTGGAAACTGTACGTTTATGTCACTGGAATCACCCAAAAAATATTACCGCCAGCCGGCGTGTAAATGGATCTAACTCTTTGAACGTACAAAAGTGGTTGTGAAGCAGAAAATCAGTTTATTTAGCACAATCGGTCAATTGCAGCTTGCCGTTGGCTCTAAACTGTACGTTTATGTCACTGGAATGCACTAATCACCCAAAAAATATTACCGCCAGCCGGCGTGTAAATGGATTTAACTCCTTGAATGTACAATAGTGGTTGTGAAGCAGAAAGTCAGTTTATTGTACACAATCGGTCAATTGCAGCTTGCCGTTGGCTGTAAACTGTACGTTTATGTCACTGGAATGCACTAATCACCCAAAAAATATTACCGCCACCCGGCGTGTAAATGGATCTAACTCTTTGAACGTACAATAGTGGTTGTGAAGCAGAAAGTCAGTTTATTGTACACAATCGGTCAATTGCAGCTTGCCGTTGGCTGGAAACTGTACGTTTATGTCACTGGAATGCACTAATCACCCAAAAAATATTACCGCCAGCCGGCGTGTAAATGGATTTAACTCTTTGAACGTACAATAGTGGTTGTGAAGCAGAAAGTCAGTTTATTTAGCGCAATCGGTCAATTGCAGCTTGCCGTTGGCTCTAAACTGTACGTTTATGTCACTGGAATGCACTAATCACCCAAAAAATATTACCGCCAGCCGGCGTGTAAATGGATTTAACTCTTTGAACGTACAATAGTGGTTGTGAAGCAGAAAGTCAGTTTATTGTACACAATCGGTCAATTGCAGCTTGCCGTTGGCTGTAAACTGTACGTTTATGTCACTGGAATGCACTAATCACCCAAAAAATATTACCGCCACCCGGCGTGTAAATGGATCTAACTCTTTGAACGTACAATAGTGGTTGTGAAGCAGAAAGTCAGTTTATTTAGCACAATCGGTCAATTGCAGCTTGCCGTTGGCTGGAAACTGTACGTTTATGTCACTGGAATGCACTAATCACCCAAAAAATATTACCGCCACCCGGCGTGTAAATGGATTTAACTCTTTGAACGTACAATAGTGGTTGTGAAGCAGAAAGTCAGTTTATTGTACACAATCGGTCAATTGCAGCTTGCCGTTGGCTTTAAACTGTACGTTTATGTCACTGGAATGCACTAATCACCCAAAAAATATTACCGCCACCCGGCGTGTAAATGGATTTAACTCTTTGAACGTACAATAGTGGTAGTGAAGCAGAAAGTCAGTTTATTGTACACAATCGGTCAATTGCAGCTTGCCGTTGGCTGGAAACTGTACGTTTGTGTCACTGGAATGCACTAATCACCCAAAAAATATTACCGCCAGCCGGCGTGTAAATGGATTTAATTCTTTGAACGTACAATAGTGGTTGTGAAGCAGAAAGTCAGTTTATTTAGCACAATCGGTCAATTGCAGCTTGCCGTTGGCTCTAAACTGTACGTTTATGTCACTGGAATGCACTAATCACCCAAAAAATATTACCGCCAGCCGGCGTGTAAATGGATTTAACTCTTTGAACGTACAATAGTGGTTGTGAAGCAGAAAGTCAGTTTATTGTACACAATCGGTCAATTGCAGCTTGCCGTTGGCTGTAAACTGTACGTTTTGTCACTGGAATGCACTAATCGCCCAAAAAATATTACCGCCAGCCGGCGTGTAAATGGATTTAACTCTTTGAACGTACAATAGTGGTTGTGAAGCAGAAAGTCAGTTTATTGTACACAATCGGTCAATTGCAGCTTGCCGTTGGCTGTAAACTGTACGTTTATGTCACTGGAATGCACTAATCACCCAAAAAATATTACCGCCAGCCGGCGTGTAAATGGATTTAACTCTTTGAACGTACAATAGTGGTTGTGAAGCAGAAAGTCAGTTTATTGTACACAATCGGTCAATTGCAGCTTGCCGTTGGCTGGAAACTGTACGTTTCTGTCACTGGAATGCACTAATCACCCAAAAAATATTACCGCCAGCCGGCGTGTAAATGGATTTAACTCTTTGAATGTACAATAGTGGTTGTGAAGCAGAAAGTCAGTTTATTTAGCACAATCGGTCAATTGCAGCTTGCCGTTGGCTGGAAACTGTACGTTTGTGTCACTGGAATGCACTAATCACCCAAAAATTATTACCGCCAGCCGGCGTGTAAATGGATTTAACTCTTTGAACGTACAATAGTGGTTGTGAAGCAGAAAGTCAGTTTATTGTACACAATCGGTCAATTGCAGCTTGCCGTTGGCTGGAAACTGTACGTTTATGTCACTGGAATGCACTAATCACCCAAAAAAATATTACCGCCACCCGGCACGTAAATGGATCTAACTCTTTGAACGTACAATAGTGGTTGTGAAGCAGAAAGTCAGTTTATTTAGCACAATCGGTCAATTGCAGCTTGCCGTTGGCTGTAAACTGTACGTTTATGTCACTGGAATGCACTAATCACCCAAAAAATATTACCGCCAGCCGGCGTGTAAATGGATTTAACTCTTTGAACGTACAATAGTGGTTGTGAAGCAGAAAGTCAGTTTATTGTACACAATCGGTCAATTGCAGCTTGCCGTTGGCTGGAAACTGTACGTTTCTGTCACTGGAATGCACTAATCACCCAAAAAATATTACCGCCAGCCGGCGTGTAAATGGATTTAACTCTTTGAATGTACAATAGTGGTTGTGAAGCAGAAAGTCAGTTTATTTAGCACAATCGGTCAATTGCAGCTTGCCGTTGGCTGGAAACTGTACGTTTGTGTCACTGGAATGCACTAATCACCCAAAAATTATTACCGCCAGCCGGCGTGTAAATGGATTTAACTCTTTGAACGTACAATAGTGGTTGTGAAGCAGAAAGTCAGTTTATTGTACACAATCGGTCAATTGCAGCTTGCCGTTGGCTGGAAACTGTACGTTTGTGTCACTGGAATGCACTAATCACCCAAAAAATATTACCGCCAGCCGGCGTGTAAATGGATTTAATTCTTTGAACGTACAATAGTGGTTGTGAAGCAGAAAGTCAGTTTATTTAGCACAATCGGTCAATTGCAGCTTGCCGTTGGCTTTAAACTGTACGTTTATGTCACTGGAATGCACTAATCACCCAAAAAATATTACCGCCACCCGGCGTGTAAATGGATTTAACTCTTTGAACGTACAATAGTGGTTGTGAAGCAGAAAGTCAGTTTATTGTACACAATCGGTCAATTGCAGCTTGCCGTTGGCTGGAAACTGTACGTTTGTGTCACTGGAATGCACTAATCACCCAAAAAATATTACAGCCACCCGGCGTGTAAATGGATTTAACTCTTTGAACGTACAATAGTGGTTGTGAAGCAGAAAGTCAGTTTATTTAGCGCAATCGGTCAATTGCAGCTTGCCGTTGGCTCTAAACTGTACGTTTATGTCACTGGAATGCACTAATCACCCAAAAAATATTACCGCCAGCCGGCGTGTAAATGGATTTAACTCTTTGAACGTACAATAGTGGTTGTGAAGCAGAAAGTCAGTTTATTGTACACAATCGGTCAATTGCAGCTTGCCGTTGGCTGTAAACTGTACGTTTATGTCACTGGAATGCACTAATCACCCAAAAAATATTACCGCCACCCGGCGTGTAAATGGATCTAACTCTTTGAACGTACAATAGTGGTTGTGAAGCAGAAAGTCAGTTTATTGTACACAATCGGTCAATTGCAGCTTGCCGTTGGCTGTAAACTGTACGTTTATGTCACTGGAATGCACTAATCACCCAAAAAATATTACCACCACCCGGCGTGTAAATGGATTTAACTCTTTGAACGTACAATAGTGGTTGTGAAGCAGAAAGTCAGTTTATTGTACACAATCGGTCAATTGCAGCTTGCCGTTGGCTGGAAACTGTACGTTTGTGTCACTGGAATGCACTAATCACCCAAAAAATATTACCGCCAGCCGGCGTGTAAATGGATTTAATTCTTTGAACGTACAATAGTGGTTGTGAAGCAGAAAGTCAGTTTATTTAGCACAATCGGTCAATTGCAGCTTGCCGTTGGCTCTAAACTGTACGTTTATGTCACTGGAATGCACTAATCACCCAAAAAATATTACCGCCAGCCGGCGTGTAAATGGATTTAACTCTTTGAACGTACAATAGTGGTTGTGAAGCAGAAAGTCAGTTTATTGTACACAATCGGTCAATTGCAGCTTGCCGTTGGCTGTAAACTGTACGTTTTGTCACTGGAATGCACTAATCACCCAAAAAATATTACCGCCACCCGGCGTGTAAATGGATTTAACTCTTTGAACGTACAATAGTGGTTGTGAAGCAGAAAGTCAGTTTATTGTACACAATCGGTCAATTGCAGCTTGCCGTTGGCTGTAAACTGTACGTTTATGTCACTGGAATGCACTAATCACCCAAAAAATATTACCGCCAGCCGGCGTGTAAATGGATTTAACTCTTTGAACGTACAATAGTGGTTGTGAAGCAGAAAGTCAGTTTATTGTACACAATCGGTCAATTGCAGCTTGCCGTTGGCTGTAAACTGTACGTTTATGTCACTGGAATGCACTAATCACCCAAAAAATATTACCGCCAGCCGGCGTGTAAATGGATTTAACTCTTTGAACGTACAATAGTGGTTGTGAAGCAGAAAGTCAGTTTATTGTACACAATCGGTCAATTGCAGCTTGCCGTTGGCTGTAAACTGTACGTTTCTGTCACTGGAATGCACCAATCACCCAAAAAATATTACCGCCAGCCGGCGTGTAAATGGATCTAACTCTTTGAATGTACAATAGTGGTTGTGAAGCAGAAAGTCAGTTTATTTAGCACAATCGGTCAATTGCAGCTTGCCGTTGGCTGGAAACTGTACGTTTGTGTCACTGGAATGCACTAATCACCCAAAAAATATTACCGCCACTTGGCGTGTAAATGGATTTAACTCTTTGAACGTACAATAGTGGTTGTGAAGCAGAAAGTCAGTTTATTGTACACAATCGGTCAATTGCAGCTTGCCGTTGGCTGTAAACTGTACGTTTTGTCACTGGAATGCACTAATCGCCCAAAAAATATTACCGCCAGCCGGCGTGTAAATGGATTTAACTCTTTGAACGTACAATAGTGGTTGTGAAGCAGAAAGTCAGTTTATTGTACACAATCGGTCAATTGCAGCTTGCCGTTGGCTGTAAACTGTACGTTTATGTCACTGGAATGCACTAATCACCCAAAAAATATTACCGCCAGCCGGCGTGTAAATGGATTTAACTCTTTGAACGTACAATAGTGGTTGTGAAGCAGAAAGTCAGTTTATTGTACACAATCGGTCAATTGCAGCTTGCCGTTGGCTGTAAACTGTACGTTTATGTCACTGGAATGCACTAATCACCCAAAAAATATTACCGCCACTTGGCGTGTAAATGGATTTAACTCTTTGAACGTACAATAGTGGTTGTGAAGCAGAAAGTCAGTTTATTGTACACAATCGGTCAATTGCAGCTTGCCGTTGGCTGGAAACTGTACGTTTGTGTCACTGGAATGCACTAATCACCCAAAAAATATTACCGCCAGCCGGCGTGTAAATGGATTTAATTCTTTGAACGTACAATAGTGGTTGTGAAGCAGAAAGTCAGTTTATTTAGCACAATCGGTCAATTGCAGCTTGCCGTTGGCTTTAAACTGTACGTTTATGTCACTGGAATGCACTAATCACCCAAAAAATATTACCGCCACCCGGCGTGTAAATGGATTTAACTCTTTGAACGTACAATAGTGGTTGTGAAGCAGAAAGTCAGTTTATTGTACACAATCGGTCAATTGCAGCTTGCCGTTGGCTGGAAACTGTACGTTTGTGTCACTGGAATGCACTAATCACCCAAAAAATATTACCGCCACCCGGCGTGTAAATGGATTTAACTCTTTGAACGTACAATAGTGGTTGTGAAGCAGAAAGTCAGTTTATTTAGCGCAATCGGTCAATTGCAGCTTGCCGTTGGCTCTAAACTGTACGTTTATGTCACTGGAATGCACTAATCACCCAAAAAATATTACCGCCAGCCGGCGTGTAAATGGATTTAACTCTTTGAACGTACAATAGTGGTTGTGAAGCAGAAAGTCAGTTTATTGTACACAATCGGTCAATTGCAGCTTGCCGTTGGCTGTAAACTGTACGTTTATGTCACTGGAATGCACTAATCACCCAAAAAATATTACCGCCACCCGGCGTGTAAATGGATCTAACTCTTTGAACGTACAATAGTGGTTGTGAAGCAGAAAGTCAGTTTATTGTACACAATCGGTCAATTGCAGCTTGCCGTTGGCTGTAAACTGTACGTTTATGTCACTGGAATGCACTAATCACCCAAAAAATATTACCACCACCCGGCGTGTAAATGGATTTAACTCTTTAAACGTACAATAGTGGTTGTGAAGCAGAAAGTCAGTTTATTGTACACAATCGGTCAATTGCAGCTTGCCGTTGGCTGGAAACTGTACGTTTGTGTCACTGGAATGCACTAATCACCCAAAAAATATTACCGCCAGCCGGCGTGTAAATGGATTTAATTCTTTGAACGTACAATAGTGGTTGTGAAGCAGAAAGTCAGTTTATTTAGCACAATCGGTCAATTGCAGCTTGCCGTTGGCTCTAAACTGTACGTTTATGTCACTGGAATGCACTAATCACCCAAAAAATATTACCGCCAGCCGGCGTGTAAATGGATTTAACTCTTTGAACGTACAATAGTGGTTGTGAAGCAGAAAGTCAGTTTATTGTACACAATCGGTCAATTGCAGCTTGCCGTTGGCTGTAAACTGTACGTTTTGTCACTGGAATGCACTAATCACCCAAAAAATATTACCGCCACCCGGCGTGTAAATGGATTTAACTCTTTGAACGTACAATAGTGGTTGTGAAGCAGAAAGTCAGTTTATTGTACACAATCGGTCAATTGCAGCTTGCCGTTGGCTGTAAACTGTACGTTTATGTCACTGGAATGCACTAATCACCCAAAAAATATTACCGCCAGCCGGCGTGTAAATGGATTTAACTCTTTGAACGTACAATAGTGGTTGTGAAGCAGAAAGTCAGTTTATTGTACACAATCGGTCAATTGCAGCTTGCCGTTGGCTGTAAACTGTACGTTTATGTCACTGGAATGCACTAATCACCCAAAAAATATTACCGCCAGCCGGCGTGTAAATGGATTTAACTCTTTGAACGTACAATAGTGGTTGTGAAGCAGAAAGTCAGTTTATTGTACACAATCGGTCAATTGCAGCTTGCCGTTGGCTGTAAACTGTACGTTTCTGTCACTGGAATGCACCAATCACCCAAAAAATATTACCGCCAGCCGGCGTGTAAATGGATCTAACTCTTTGAATGTACAATAGTGGTTGTGAAGCAGAAAGTCAGTTTATTTAGCACAATCGGTCAATTGCAGCTTGCCGTTGGCTGGAAACTGTACGTTTGTGTCACTGGAATGCACTAATCACCCAAAAAATATTACCGCCAGCCGGCGTGTAAATGGATTTAACTCTTGAACGTACAATAGTGGTTGTGAAGCAGAAAGTCAGTTTATTGTACACAATCGGTCAATTGCAGCTTGCCGTTGGCTGGAAACTGTACGTTTCTGTCACTGGAATGCACTAATCACCCAAAAAATATTACCGCCACCCGGCGTGTAAATGGATTTAACTCTTTGAATGTACAATAGTGGTTGTGAAGCAGAAAGTCAGTTTATTGTACACAATCGGTCAATTGCAGCTTGCCGTTGGCTTTAAACTGTACGTTTATGTCACTGGAATGCACTAATCACCCAAAAAATATTACCGCCACCCGGCGTGTAAATGGATTTAACTCTTTGAACGTACAATAGTGGTTGTGAAGCAGAAAGTCAGTTTATTGTACACAATCGGTCAATTGCAGCTTGCCGTTGGCTGGAAACTGTACGTTTCTGTCACTGGAATGCACTAATCACCCAAAAAATATTACCGCCACCCGGCGTGTAAATGGATCTAACTCTTTGAACGTACAATAGTGGTTGTGAAGCAGAAAGTCAGTTTATTTAGCACAATCGGTCAATTGCAGCTTGCCGTTGGCTGTAAACTGTACGTTTATGTCACTGGAATGCACTAATCACCCAAAAAATATTACCGCCACCCGGCGTGTAAATGGATTTAACTCTTTGAATGTACAATAGTGGTTGTGAAGCAGAAAGTCAGTTTATTGTACACAATCGGTCAATTGCAGCTTGCCGTTGGCTTTAAACTGTACGTTTATGTCACTGGAATGCACTAATCACCCAAAAAATATTACCGCCACCCGGCGTGTAAATGGATTTAACTCTTTGAACGTACAATAGTGGTTGTGAAGCAGAAAGTCAGTTTATTGTACACAATCGGTCAATTGCAGCTTGCCGTTGGCTGGAAACTGTACGTTTGTGTCACTGGAATGCACTAATCACCCAAAAAATATTACCGCCACCCGGCGTGTAAATGGATTTAACTCATTGAACGTACAATAGTGGTTGTGAAGCAGAAAGTCAGTTTATTTAGCGCAATCGGTCAATTGCAGCTTGCCGTTGGCTCTAAACTGTACGTTTATGTCACTGGAATGCACTAATCACCCAAAAAATATTACCGCCAGCCGGCGTGTAAATGGATTTAACTCTTTGAACGTACAATAGTGGTTGTGAAGCAGAAAGTCAGTTTATTGTACACAATCGGTCAATTGCAGCTTGCCGTTGGCTCTAAACTGTACGTTTATGTCACTGGAATGCACTAATCACCCAAAAAATATTACCGCCAGCCGGCGTGTAAATGGATTTAACTCTTTGAACGTACAATAGTGGTTGTGAAGCAGAAAGTCAGTTTATTGTACACAATCGGTCAATTGCAGCTTGCCGTTGGCTGTAAACTGTACGTTTATGTCACTGGAATGCACTAATCACCCAAAAAATATTACCGCCACCCGGCGTGTAAATGGATCTAACTCTTTGAACGTACAATAGTGGTTGTGAAGCAGAAAGTCAGTTTATTGTACACAATCGGTCAATTGCAGCTTGCCGTTGGCTGTAAACTGTACGTTTATGTCACTGGAATGCACTAATCACCCAAAAAATATTACCACCACCCGGCGTGTAAATGGATTTAACTCTTTGAACGTACAATAGTGGTTGTGAAGCAGAAAGTCAGTTTATTGTACACAATCGGTCAATTGCAGCTTGCCGTTGGCTGTAAACTGTACGTTTATGTCACTGGAATGCACTAATCACCCAAAAAATATTACCGCCAGCCGGCGTGTAAATGGATTTAACTCTTTGAATGTACAATAGTGGTTGTGAAGCAGAAAGTCAGTTTATTGTACACAATCGGTCAATTGCAGCTTGCCGTTGGCTGGAAACTGTACGTTTCTGTCACTGGAATGCACTAATCACCCAAAAAATATTACCGCCAGCCGGCGTGTAAATGGATTTAACTCTTTGAATGTACAATAGTGGTTGTGAAGCAGAAAGTCAGTTTATTTAGCACAATCGGTCAATTGCAGCTTGCCGTTGGCTGGAAACTGTACGTTTATGTCACTGGAATGCACTAATCACCCAAAAAATATTACCGCCAGCCGGCGTTTAAATGGATTTAACTCTTTGAACGTACAATAGTGGTTGTGAAGCAGAAAGTCAGTTTATTGTACACAATCGGTCAATTGCAGCTTGCCGTTGGCTGTAAACTGTACGTTTATGTCACTGGAATGCACTAATCACCCAAAAATATTACCGCCAGCCGGCGTGTAAATGGATTTTACTCTTTGAACGTACAATAGTGGTTGTGAAGCATAAAGTCAGTTTATTGTACACAATCGGTCAATTGCAGCTTGCCGTTGGCTGGAAACTGTACGTTTCTGTCACTGGAATGCACTATTCACCCAAAAAATATTACCGCCACCCGGCGTGTAAATGGATTTAACTCTTTGAACGTACAATAGTGGTTGTGAAGCAGAAAGTCAGTTTATTTAGCACAATCGGTCAATTGCAGCTTGCCGTTGGCTGGAAACTGTACGTTTGTGTCACTGGAATGCACTAATCACCCAAAAAATATTACCGCCAGCCGGCGTGTAAATGGATTTAACTCTTTGAATGTACAATAGTGGTTGTGAAGCAGAAAGTCAGTTTATTGTACACAATCGGTCAATTGCAGCTTGCCGTTGGCTGGAAACTGTACGTTTATGTCACTGGAATGCACTAATCACCCAAAAAATATTACCGCCACCCGGCGTGTAAATGGATCTAACTCTTTGAACGTACAATAGTGGTTGTGAAGCAGAAAGTCAGTTTATTTAGCACAATCGGTCAATTGCAGCTTGCCGTTGGCTGTAAACTGTACGTTTATGTCACTGGAATGCACTAATCACCCAAAAAATATTACCGCCAGCCGGCGTGTAAATGGATTTAACTCTTTGAACGTACAATAGTGGTTGTGAAGCAGAAAGTCAGTTTATTGTACACAATTGGTCAATTGCAGCTTGCCGTTGGCTGGAAACTGTACGTTTATGTCACTGGAATCACCCAAAAAATATTACCGCCAGCCGGCGTGTAAATGGATCTAACTCTTTGAACGTACAAAAGTGGTTGTGAAGCAGAAAATCAGTTTATTTAGCACAATCGGTCAATTGCAGCTTGCCGTTGGCTCTAAACTGTACGTTTATGTCACTGGAATGCACTAATCACCCAAAAAATATTACCGCCAGCCGGCGTGTAAATGGATTTAACTCCTTGAATGTACAATAGTGGTTGTGAAGCAGAAAGTCAGTTTATTGTACACAATCGGTCAATTGCAGCTTGCCGTTGGCTGTAAACTGTACGTTTATGTCACTGGAATGCACTAATCACCCAAAAAATATTACCGCCACCCGGCGTGTAAATGGATCTAACTCTTTGAACGTACAATAGTGGTTGTGAAGCAGAAAGTCAGTTTATTGTACACAATCGGTCAATTGCAGCTTGCCGTTGGCTGGAAACTGTACGTTTATGTCACTGGAATGCACTAATCACCCAAAAAATATTACCGCCAGCCGGCGTGTAAATGGATTTAACTCTTTGAACGTACAATAGTGGTTGTGAAGCAGAAAGTCAGTTTATTTAGCGCAATCGGTCAATTGCAGCTTGCCGTTGGCTCTAAACTGTACGTTTATGTCACTGGAATGCACTAATCACCCAAAAAATATTACCGCCAGCCGGCGTGTAAATGGATTTAACTCTTTGAACGTACAATAGTGGTTGTGAAGCAGAAAGTCAGTTTATTGTACACAATCGGTCAATTGCAGCTTGCCGTTGGCTGTAAACTGTACGTTTATGTCACTGGAATGCACTAATCACCCAAAAAATATTACCGCCACCCGGCGTGTAAATGGATCTAACTCTTTGAACGTACAATAGTGGTTGTGAAGCAGAAAGTCAGTTTATTTAGCACAATCGGTCAATTGCAGCTTGCCGTTGGCTGGAAACTGTACGTTTATGTCACTGGAATGCACTAATCACCCAAAAAATATTACCGCCACCCGGCGTGTAAATGGATTTAACTCTTTGAACGTACAATAGTGGTTGTGAAGCAGAAAGTCAGTTTATTGTACACAATCGGTCAATTGCAGCTTGCCGTTGGCTTTAAACTGTACGTTTATGTCACTGGAATGCACTAATCACCCAAAAAATATTACCGCCACCCGGCGTGTAAATGGATTTAACTCTTTGAACGTACAATAGTGGTAGTGAAGCAGAAAGTCAGTTTATTGTACACAATCGGTCAATTGCAGCTTGCCGTTGGCTGGAAACTGTACGTTTGTGTCACTGGAATGCACTAATCACCCAAAAAATATTACCGCCAGCCGGCGTGTAAATGGATTTAATTCTTTGAACGTACAATAGTGGTTGTGAAGCAGAAAGTCAGTTTATTTAGCACAATCGGTCAATTGCAGCTTGCCGTTGGCTCTAAACTGTACGTTTATGTCACTGGAATGCACTAATCACCCAAAAAATATTACCGCCAGCCGGCGTGTAAATGGATTTAACTCTTTGAACGTACAATAGTGGTTGTGAAGCAGAAAGTCAGTTTATTGTACACAATCGGTCAATTGCAGCTTGCCGTTGGCTGTAAACTGTACGTTTTGTCACTGGAATGCACTAATCGCCCAAAAAATATTACCGCCAGCCGGCGTGTAAATGGATTTAACTCTTTGAACGTACAATAGTGGTTGTGAAGCAGAAAGTCAGTTTATTGTACACAATCGGTCAATTGCAGCTTGCCGTTGGCTGTAAACTGTACGTTTATGTCACTGGAATGCACTAATCACCCAAAAAATATTACCGCCAGCCGGCGTGTAAATGGATTTAACTCTTTGAACGTACAATAGTGGTTGTGAAGCAGAAAGTCAGTTTATTGTACACAATCGGTCAATTGCAGCTTGCCGTTGGCTGGAAACTGTACGTTTCTGTCACTGGAATGCACTAATCACCCAAAAAATATTACCGCCAGCCGGCGTGTAAATGGATTTAACTCTTTGAATGTACAATAGTGGTTGTGAAGCAGAAAGTCAGTTTATTTAGCACAATCGGTCAATTGCAGCTTGCCGTTGGCTGGAAACTGTACGTTTGTGTCACTGGAATGCACTAATCACCCAAAAATTATTACCGCCAGCCGGCGTGTAAATGGATTTAACTCTTTGAACGTACAATAGTGGTTGTGAAGCAGAAAGTCAGTTTATTGTACACAATCGGTCAATTGCAGCTTGCCGTTGGCTGGAAACTGTACGTTTATGTCACTGGAATGCACTAATCACCCAAAAAAATATTACCGCCACCCGGCACGTAAATGGATCTAACTCTTTGAACGTACAATAGTGGTTGTGAAGCAGAAAGTCAGTTTATTTAGCACAATCGGTCAATTGCAGCTTGCCGTTGGCTGTAAACTGTACGTTTATGTCACTGGAATGCACTAATCACCCAAAAAATATTACCGCCAGCCGGCGTGTAAATGGATTTAACTCTTTGAACGTACAATAGTGGTTGTGAAGCAGAAAGTCAGTTTATTGTACACAATCGGTCAATTGCAGCTTGCCGTTGGCTGGAAACTGTACGTTTCTGTCACTGGAATGCACTAATCACCCAAAAAATATTACCGCCAGCCGGCGTGTAAATGGATTTAACTCTTTGAATGTACAATAGTGGTTGTGAAGCAGAAAGTCAGTTTATTTAGCACAATCGGTCAATTGCAGCTTGCCGTTGGCTGGAAACTGTACGTTTGTGTCACTGGAATGCACTAATCACCCAAAAATTATTACCGCCAGCCGGCGTGTAAATGGATTTAACTCTTTGAACGTACAATAGTGGTTGTGAAGCAGAAAGTCAGTTTATTGTACACAATCGGTCAATTGCAGCTTGCCGTTGGCTGGAAACTGTACGTTTGTGTCACTGGAATGCACTAATCACCCAAAAAATATTACCGCCAGCCGGCGTGTAAATGGATTTAATTCTTTGAACGTACAATAGTGGTTGTGAAGCAGAAAGTCAGTTTATTTAGCACAATCGGTCAATTGCAGCTTGCCGTTGGCTTTAAACTGTACGTTTATGTCACTGGAATGCACTAATCACCCAAAAAATATTACCGCCACCCGGCGTGTAAATGGATTTAACTCTTTGAACGTACAATAGTGGTTGTGAAGCAGAAAGTCAGTTTATTGTACACAATCGGTCAATTGCAGCTTGCCGTTGGCTGGAAACTGTACGTTTGTGTCACTGGAATGCACTAATCACCCAAAAAATATTACAGCCACCCGGCGTGTAAATGGATTTAACTCTTTGAACGTACAATAGTGGTTGTGAAGCAGAAAGTCAGTTTATTTAGCGCAATCGGTCAATTGCAGCTTGCCGTTGGCTCTAAACTGTACGTTTATGTCACTGGAATGCACTAATCACCCAAAAAATATTACCGCCAGCCGGCGTGTAAATGGATTTAACTCTTTGAACGTACAATAGTGGTTGTGAAGCAGAAAGTCAGTTTATTGTACACAATCGGTCAATTGCAGCTTGCCGTTGGCTGTAAACTGTACGTTTATGTCACTGGAATGCACTAATCACCCAAAAAATATTACCGCCACCCGGCGTGTAAATGGATCTAACTCTTTGAACGTACAATAGTGGTTGTGAAGCAGAAAGTCAGTTTATTGTACACAATCGGTCAATTGCAGCTTGCCGTTGGCTGTAAACTGTACGTTTATGTCACTGGAATGCACTAATCACCCAAAAAATATTACCACCACCCGGCGTGTAAATGGATTTAACTCTTTGAACGTACAATAGTGGTTGTGAAGCAGAAAGTCAGTTTATTGTACACAATCGGTCAATTGCAGCTTGCCGTTGGCTGGAAACTGTACGTTTGTGTCACTGGAATGCACTAATCACCCAAAAAATATTACCGCCAGCCGGCGTGTAAATGGATTTAATTCTTTGAACGTACAATAGTGGTTGTGAAGCAGAAAGTCAGTTTATTTAGCACAATCGGTCAATTGCAGCTTGCCGTTGGCTCTAAACTGTACGTTTATGTCACTGGAATGCACTAATCACCCAAAAAATATTACCGCCAGCCGGCGTGTAAATGGATTTAACTCTTTGAACGTACAATAGTGGTTGTGAAGCAGAAAGTCAGTTTATTGTACACAATCGGTCAATTGCAGCTTGCCGTTGGCTGTAAACTGTACGTTTTGTCACTGGAATGCACTAATCACCCAAAAAATATTACCGCCACCCGGCGTGTAAATGGATTTAACTCTTTGAACGTACAATAGTGGTTGTGAAGCAGAAAGTCAGTTTATTGTACACAATCGGTCAATTGCAGCTTGCCGTTGGCTGTAAACTGTACGTTTATGTCACTGGAATGCACTAATCACCCAAAAAATATTACCGCCAGCCGGCGTGTAAATGGATTTAACTCTTTGAACGTACAATAGTGGTTGTGAAGCAGAAAGTCAGTTTATTGTACACAATCGGTCAATTGCAGCTTGCCGTTGGCTGTAAACTGTACGTTTATGTCACTGGAATGCACTAATCACCCAAAAAATATTACCGCCAGCCGGCGTGTAAATGGATTTAACTCTTTGAACGTACAATAGTGGTTGTGAAGCAGAAAGTCAGTTTATTGTACACAATCGGTCAATTGCAGCTTGCCGTTGGCTGTAAACTGTACGTTTCTGTCACTGGAATGCACCAATCACCCAAAAAATATTACCGCCAGCCGGCGTGTAAATGGATCTAACTCTTTGAATGTACAATAGTGGTTGTGAAGCAGAAAGTCAGTTTATTTAGCACAATCGGTCAATTGCAGCTTGCCGTTGGCTGGAAACTGTACGTTTGTGTCACTGGAATGCACTAATCACCCAAAAAATATTACCGCCACTTGGCGTGTAAATGGATTTAACTCTTTGAACGTACAATAGTGGTTGTGAAGCAGAAAGTCAGTTTATTGTACACAATCGGTCAATTGCAGCTTGCCGTTGGCTGTAAACTGTACGTTTTGTCACTGGAATGCACTAATCGCCCAAAAAATATTACCGCCAGCCGGCGTGTAAATGGATTTAACTCTTTGAACGTACAATAGTGGTTGTGAAGCAGAAAGTCAGTTTATTGTACACAATCGGTCAATTGCAGCTTGCCGTTGGCTGTAAACTGTACGTTTATGTCACTGGAATGCACTAATCACCCAAAAAATATTACCGCCAGCCGGCGTGTAAATGGATTTAACTCTTTGAACGTACAATAGTGGTTGTGAAGCAGAAAGTCAGTTTATTGTACACAATCGGTCAATTGCAGCTTGCCGTTGGCTGTAAACTGTACGTTTATGTCACTGGAATGCACTAATCACCCAAAAAATATTACCGCCACTTGGCGTGTAAATGGATTTAACTCTTTGAACGTACAATAGTGGTTGTGAAGCAGAAAGTCAGTTTATTGTACACAATCGGTCAATTGCAGCTTGCCGTTGGCTGGAAACTGTACGTTTGTGTCACTGGAATGCACTAATCACCCAAAAAATATTACCGCCAGCCGGCGTGTAAATGGATTTAATTCTTTGAACGTACAATAGTGGTTGTGAAGCAGAAAGTCAGTTTATTTAGCACAATCGGTCAATTGCAGCTTGCCGTTGGCTTTAAACTGTACGTTTATGTCACTGGAATGCACTAATCACCCAAAAAATATTACCGCCACCCGGCGTGTAAATGGATTTAACTCTTTGAACGTACAATAGTGGTTGTGAAGCAGAAAGTCAGTTTATTGTACACAATCGGTCAATTGCAGCTTGCCGTTGGCTGGAAACTGTACGTTTGTGTCACTGGAATGCACTAATCACCCAAAAAATATTACCGCCACCCGGCGTGTAAATGGATTTAACTCTTTGAACGTACAATAGTGGTTGTGAAGCAGAAAGTCAGTTTATTTAGCGCAATCGGTCAATTGCAGCTTGCCGTTGGCTCTAAACTGTACGTTTATGTCACTGGAATGCACTAATCACCCAAAAAATATTACCGCCAGCCGGCGTGTAAATGGATTTAACTCTTTGAACGTACAATAGTGGTTGTGAAGCAGAAAGTCAGTTTATTGTACACAATCGGTCAATTGCAGCTTGCCGTTGGCTGTAAACTGTACGTTTATGTCACTGGAATGCACTAATCACCCAAAAAATATTACCGCCACCCGGCGTGTAAATGGATCTAACTCTTTGAACGTACAATAGTGGTTGTGAAGCAGAAAGTCAGTTTATTGTACACAATCGGTCAATTGCAGCTTGCCGTTGGCTGTAAACTGTACGTTTATGTCACTGGAATGCACTAATCACCCAAAAAATATTACCACCACCCGGCGTGTAAATGGATTTAACTCTTTAAACGTACAATAGTGGTTGTGAAGCAGAAAGTCAGTTTATTGTACACAATCGGTCAATTGCAGCTTGCCGTTGGCTGGAAACTGTACGTTTGTGTCACTGGAATGCACTAATCACCCAAAAAATATTACCGCCAGCCGGCGTGTAAATGGATTTAATTCTTTGAACGTACAATAGTGGTTGTGAAGCAGAAAGTCAGTTTATTTAGCACAATCGGTCAATTGCAGCTTGCCGTTGGCTCTAAACTGTACGTTTATGTCACTGGAATGCACTAATCACCCAAAAAATATTACCGCCAGCCGGCGTGTAAATGGATTTAACTCTTTGAACGTACAATAGTGGTTGTGAAGCAGAAAGTCAGTTTATTGTACACAATCGGTCAATTGCAGCTTGCCGTTGGCTGTAAACTGTACGTTTTGTCACTGGAATGCACTAATCACCCAAAAAATATTACCGCCACCCGGCGTGTAAATGGATTTAACTCTTTGAACGTACAATAGTGGTTGTGAAGCAGAAAGTCAGTTTATTGTACACAATCGGTCAATTGCAGCTTGCCGTTGGCTGTAAACTGTACGTTTATGTCACTGGAATGCACTAATCACCCAAAAAATATTACCGCCAGCCGGCGTGTAAATGGATTTAACTCTTTGAACGTACAATAGTGGTTGTGAAGCAGAAAGTCAGTTTATTGTACACAATCGGTCAATTGCAGCTTGCCGTTGGCTGTAAACTGTACGTTTATGTCACTGGAATGCACTAATCACCCAAAAAATATTACCGCCAGCCGGCGTGTAAATGGATTTAACTCTTTGAACGTACAATAGTGGTTGTGAAGCAGAAAGTCAGTTTATTGTACACAATCGGTCAATTGCAGCTTGCCGTTGGCTGTAAACTGTACGTTTCTGTCACTGGAATGCACCAATCACCCAAAAAATATTACCGCCAGCCGGCGTGTAAATGGATCTAACTCTTTGAATGTACAATAGTGGTTGTGAAGCAGAAAGTCAGTTTATTTAGCACAATCGGTCAATTGCAGCTTGCCGTTGGCTGGAAACTGTACGTTTGTGTCACTGGAATGCACTAATCACCCAAAAAATATTACCGCCAGCCGGCGTGTAAATGGATTTAACTCTTGAACGTACAATAGTGGTTGTGAAGCAGAAAGTCAGTTTATTGTACACAATCGGTCAATTGCAGCTTGCCGTTGGCTGGAAACTGTACGTTTCTGTCACTGGAATGCACTAATCACCCAAAAAATATTACCGCCACCCGGCGTGTAAATGGATTTAACTCTTTGAATGTACAATAGTGGTTGTGAAGCAGAAAGTCAGTTTATTGTACACAATCGGTCAATTGCAGCTTGCCGTTGGCTTTAAACTGTACGTTTATGTCACTGGAATGCACTAATCACCCAAAAAATATTACCGCCACCCGGCGTGTAAATGGATTTAACTCTTTGAACGTACAATAGTGGTTGTGAAGCAGAAAGTCAGTTTATTGTACACAATCGGTCAATTGCAGCTTGCCGTTGGCTGGAAACTGTACGTTTGTGTCACTGGAATGCACTAATCACCCAAAAAATATTACCGCCACCCGGCGTGTAAATGGATTTAACTCTTTGAACGTACAATAGTGGTTGTGAAGCAGAAAGTCAGTTTATTTAGCGCAATCGGTCAATTGCAGCTTGCCGTTGGCTCTAAACTGTACGTTTATGTCACTGGAATGCACTAATCACCCAAAAAATATTACCGCTAGCCGGCGTGTAAATGGATTTAACTCTTTGAACGTACAATAGTGGTTGTGAAGCAGAAAGTCAGTTTATTGTACACAATCGGTCAATTGCAGCTTGCCGTTGGCTGTAAACTGTACGTTTATGTCACTGGAATGCATTAATCACCCAAAAAATATTACCGCCACCCGGCGTGTAAATGGATCTAACTCTTTGAACGTACAATAGTGGTTGTGAAGCAGAAAGTCAGTTTATTGTACACAATCGGTCAATTGCAGCTTGCCGTTGGCTGTAAACTGTACGTTTATGTCACTGGAATGCACTAATCACCCAAAAAATATTACCACCACCCGGCGTGTAAATGGATTTAACTCTTTGAACGTACAATAGTGGTTGTGAAGCAGAAAGTCAGTTTATTGTACACAATCGGTCAATTGCAGCTTGCCATTGGCTGGAAACTGTACGTTTGTGTCACTGGAATGCACTAATCACCCAAAAAATATTACCGCCAGCCGGCGTGTAAATGGATTTAATTCTTTGAACGTACAATAGTGGTTGTGAAGCAGAAAGTCAGTTTATTTAGCACAATCGGTCAATTGCAGCTTGCCGTTGGCTCTAAACTGTACGTTTATGTCACTGGAATGCACTAATCACCCAAAAAATATTACCGCCAGCCGGCGTGTAAATGGATTTAACTCTTTGAACGTACAATAGTGGTTGTGAAGCAGAAAGTCAGTTTATTGTACACAATCGGTCAATTGCAGCTTGCCGTTGGCTGTAAACTGTACGTTTTGTCACTGGAATGCACTAATCACCCAAAAAATATTACCGCCAGCCGGCGTGTAAATGGATTTAACTCTTTGAACGTACAATAGTGGTTGTGAAGCAGAAAGTCAGTTTATTTAGCACAATCGGTCAATTGCAGCTTGCCGTTGGCTGTAAACTGTACGTTTATGTCACTGGAATGCACTAATCACCCAAAAAATATTACCGCCAGCCGGCGTGTAAATGGATTTAACTCTTTGAACGTACAATAGTGGTTGTGAAGCAGAAAGTCAGTTTATTGTACACAATCGGTCAATTGCAGCTTGCCGTTGGCTGTAAACTGTACGTTTATGTCACTGGAATGCACTAATCACCCAAAAAATATTACCGCCAGCCGGCGTGTAAATGGATTTAACTCTTTGAACGTACAATAGTGGTTGTGAAGCAGAAAGTCAGTTTATTGTACACAATCGGTCAATTGCAGCTTGCCGTTGGCTGTAAACTGTACGTTTCTGTCACTGGAATGCACCAATCACCCAAAAAATATTACCGCCAGCCGGCGTGTAAATGGATTTAACTCTTTGAATGTACAATAGTGGTTGTGAAGCAGAAAGTCAGTTTATTTAGCACAATCGGTCAATTGCAGCTTGCCGTTGGCTGGAAACTGTACGTTTGTGTCACTGGAATGCACTAATCACCCAAAAAATATTACCGCCAGCCGGCGTGTAAATGGATTTAACTCTTTGAACGTACAATAGTGGTTGTGAAGCAGAAAGTCAGTTTATTGTACACAATCGGTCAATTGCAGCTTGCCGTTGGCTGGAAACTGTACGTTTCTGTCACTGGAATGCACTAATCACCCAAAAAATATTACCGCCACCCGGCGTGTAAATGGATCTAACTCTTTGAACGTACAATAGTGGTTGTGAAGCAGAAAGTCAGTTTATTTAGCACAATCGGTCAATTGCAGCTTGCCGTTGGCTGTAAACTGTACGTTTATGTCACTGGAATGCACTAATCACCCAAAAAATATTACCGCCACCCGGCGTGTAAATGGATTTAACTCTTTGAATGTACAATAGTGGTTGTGAAGCAGAAAGTCAGTTTATTGTACACAATCGGTCAATTGCAGCTTGCCGTTGGCTTTAAACTGTACGTTTATGTCACTGGAATGCACTAATCACCCAAAAAATATTACCGCCACCCGGCGTGTAAATGGATTTAACTCTTTGAACGTACAATAGTGGTTGTGAAGCAGAAAGTCAGTTTATTGTACACAATCGGTCAATTGCAGCTTGCCGTTGGCTGGAAACTGTACGTTTGTGTCACTGGAATGCACTAATCACCCAAAAAATATTACCGCCACCCGGCGTGTAAATGGATTTAACTCTTTGAACGTACAATAGTGGTTGTGAAGCAGAAAGTCAGTTTATTTAGCGCAATCGGTCAATTGCAGCTTGCCGTTGGCTCTAAACTGTACGTTTATGTCACTGGAATGCACTAATCACCCAAAAAATATTACCGCCAGCCGGCGTGTAAATGGATTTAACTCTTTGAACGTACAATAGTGGTTGTGAAGCAGAAAGTCAGTTTATTGTACACAATCGGTCAATTGCAGCTTGCCGTTGGCTGTAAACTGTACGTTTATGTCACTGGAATGCACTAATCACCCAAAAAATATTACCGCCACCCGGCGTGTAAATGGATCTAACTCTTTGAACGTACAATAGTGGTTGTGAAGCAGAAAGTCAGTTTATTGTACACAATCGGTCAATTGCAGCTTGCCGTTGGCTGTAAACTGTACGTTTATGTCACTGGAATGCACTAATCACCCAAAAAATATTACCACCACCCGGCGTGTAAATGGATTTAACTCTTTGAACGTACAATAGTGGTTGTGAAGCAGAAAGTCAGTTTATTGTACACAATCGGTCAATTGCAGCTTGCCGTTGGCTGGAAACTGTACGTTTCTGTCACTGGAATGCACTAATCACCCAAAAAATATTACCGCCAGCCGGCGTGTAAATGGATTTAACTCTTTGAACGTACAATAGTGGTTGTGAAGCAGAAAGTCAGTTTATTTAGCACAATCGGTCAATTGCAGCTTGCCGTTGGCTGGAAACTGTACGTTTATGTCACTGGAATGCACTAATCACCCAAAAAATATTACCGCCATCCGGCGTGTAAATGGATTTAACTCTTTGAACGTACAATAGTGGTTGTGAAGCAGAAAGTCAGTTTATTGTACACAATCGGTCAATTGCAGCTTGCCGTTGGCTGTAAACTGTACGTTTATGTCACTGGAATCACCCAAAAAATATTACCGCCACCCGGCGTGTAAATGGATCTAACTCTTTGAACGTACAATAGTGGTTGTGAAGCAGAAAGTCAGTTTATTGTACACAATCGGTCAATTGCAGCTTGCCGTTGGCTGGAAACTGTACGTTTCTGTCACTGGAATGCACTAATCACCCAAAAAATATTACCGCCACCCGGCGTGTAAATGGATCTAACTCTTTGAACGTACAATAGTGGTTGTGAAGCAGAAAGTCAGTTTATTTAGCACAATCGGTCAATTGCAGCTTGCCGTTGGCTGTAAACTGTACGTTTATGTCACTGGAATGCACTAATCACCCAAAAAATATTACCGCCACCCGGCGTGTAAATGGATTTAACTCTTTGAATGTACAATAGTGGTTGTGAAGCAGAAAGTCAGTTTATTGTACACAATCGGTCAATTGCAGCTTGCCGTTGGCTTTAAACTGTACGTTTATGTCACTGGAATGCACTAATCACCCAAAAAATATTACCGCCACCCGGCGTGTAAATGGATTTAACTCTTTGAACGTACAATAGTGGTTGTGAAGCAGAAAGTCAGTTTATTGTACACAATCGGTCAATTGCAGCTTGCCGTTGGCTGGAAACTGTACGTTTGTGTCACTGGAATGCACTAATCACCCAAAAAATATTACCGCCACCCGGCGTGTAAATGGATTTAACTCATTGAACGTACAATAGTGGTTGTGAAGCAGAAAGTCAGTTTATTTAGCGCAATCGGTCAATTGCAGCTTGCCGTTGGCTCTAAACTGTACGTTTATGTCACTGGAATGCACTAATCACCCAAAAAATATTACCGCCAGCCGGCGTGTAAATGGATTTAACTCTTTGAACGTACAATAGTGGTTGTGAAGCAGAAAGTCAGTTTATTGTACACAATCGGTCAATTGCAGCTTGCCGTTGGCTCTAAACTGTACGTTTATGTCACTGGAATGCACTAATCACCCAAAAAATATTACCGCCAGCCGGCGTGTAAATGGATTTAACTCTTTGAACGTACAATAGTGGTTGTGAAGCAGAAAGTCAGTTTATTGTACACAATCGGTCAATTGCAGCTTGCCGTTGGCTGTAAACTGTACGTTTATGTCACTGGAATGCACTAATCACCCAAAAAATATTACCGCCACCCGGCGTGTAAATGGATCTAACTCTTTGAACGTACAATAGTGGTTGTGAAGCAGAAAGTCAGTTTATTGTACACAATCGGTCAATTGCAGCTTGCCGTTGGCTGTAAACTGTA
The DNA here is from genome assembly GCF_062004578.1 of Staurois parvus. Taxonomy (NCBI): domain Eukaryota; kingdom Metazoa; phylum Chordata; class Amphibia; order Anura; family Ranidae; genus Staurois; species Staurois parvus. The sequence goes on along the minus strand of NW_028318430.1, from coordinate 12,221,711 downwards.
CGTTTATGTCACTGGAATGCACTAATCACCCAAAAAATATTACCACCACCCGGCGTGTAAATGGATTTAACTCTTTGAACGTACAATAGTGGTTGTGAAGCAGAAAGTCAGTTTATTGTACACAATCGGTCAATTGCAGCTTGCCGTTGGCTGTAAACTGTACGTTTATGTCACTGGAATGCACTAATCACCCAAAAAATATTACCGCCAGCCGGCGTGTAAATGGATTTAACTCTTTGAATGTACAATAGTGGTTGTGAAGCAGAAAGTCAGTTTATTGTACACAATCGGTCAATTGCAGCTTGCCGTTGGCTGGAAACTGTACGTTTCTGTCACTGGAATGCACTAATCACCCAAAAAATATTACCGCCAGCCGGCGTGTAAATGGATTTAACTCTTTGAATGTACAATAGTGGTTGTGAAGCAGAAAGTCAGTTTATTTAGCACAATCGGTCAATTGCAGCTTGCCGTTGGCTGGAAACTGTACGTTTATGTCACTGGAATGCACTAATCACCCAAAAAATATTACCGCCATCCGGCGTGTAAATGGATTTAACTCTTTGAACGTACAATAGTGGTTGTGAAGCAGAAACTCAGTTTATTGTACACAATCGGTCAATTGCAGCTTGCCGTTGGCTGTAAACTGTACGTTTATGTCACTGGAATCACCCAAAAAATATTACCGCCACCCGGCGTGTAAATGGATCTAACTCTTTGAACGTACAATAGTGGTTGTGAAGCAGAAAGTCAGTTTATTGTACACAATCGGTCAATTGCAGCTTGCCGTTGGCTGGAAACTGTACGTTTCTGTCACTGGAATGCACTAATCACCCAAAAAATATTACCGCCACCCGGCGTGTAAATGGATCTAACTCTTTGAACGTACAATAGTGGTTGTGAAGCAGAAAGTCAGTTTATTTAGCACAATCGGTCAATTGCAGCTTGCCGTTGGCTCTAAACTGTACGTTTATGTCACTGGAATGCACTAATCACCCAAAAAATATTACCGCCACCCGGCGTGTAAATGGATTTAACTCTTTGAATGTACAATAGTGGTTGTGAAGCAGAAAGTCAGTTTATTGTACACAATCGGTCAATTGCAGCTTGCCGTTGGCTCTAAACTGTACGTTTATGTCACTGGAATGCACTAATCACCCAAAAAATATTACCGCCACCCGGCGTGTAAATGGATTTAACTCTTTGAACGTACAATAGTGGTTGTGAAGCAGAAAGTCAGTTTATTGTACACAATCGGTCAATTGCAGCTTGCCGTTGGCTGGAAACTGTACGTTTGTGTCACTGGAATGCACTAATCACCCAAAAAATATTACCGCCACCCGGCGTGTAAATGGATTTAACTCATTGAACGTACAATAGTGGTTGTGAAGCAGAAAGTCAGTTTATTTAGCGCAATCGGTCAATTGCAGCTTGCCGTTGGCTCTAAACTGTACGTTTATGTCACTGGAATGCACTAATCACCCAAAAAATATTACCGCCAGCCGGCGTGTAAATGGATTTAACTCTTTGAACGTACAATAGTGGTTGTGAAGCAGAAAGTCAGTTTATTGTACACAATCGGTCAATTGCAGCTTGCCGTTGGCTGTAAACTGTACGTTTATGTCACTGGAATGCACTAATCACCCAAAAAATATTACCGCCACCCGGCGTGTAAATGGATCTAACTCTTTGAACGTACAATAGTGGTTGTGAAGCAGAAAGTCAGTTTATTGTACACAATCGGTCAATTGCAGCTTGCCGTTGGCTGTAAACTGTACGTTTATGTCACTGGAATGCACTAATCACCCAAAAAATATTACCACCACCCGGCGTGTAAATGGATTTAACTCTTTGAACGTACAATAGTGGTTGTGAAGCAGAAAGTCAGTTTATTGTACACAATCGGTCAATTGCAGCTTGCCGTTGGCTGTAAACTGTACGTTTATGTCACTGGAATGCACTAATCACCCAAAAAATATTACCGCCAGCCGGCGTGTAAATGGATTTAACTCTTTGAACGTACAATAGTGGTTGTGAAGCAGAAAGTCAGTTTATTGTACACAATCGGTCAATTGCAGCTTGCCGTTGGCTGGAAACTGTACGTTTCTGTCACTGGAATGCACTAATCACCCAAAAAATATTACCGCCAGCCGGCGTGTAAATGGATTTAACTCTTTGAACGTACAATAGTGGTTGTGAAGCAGAAAGTCAGTTTATTGTACACAATCGGTCAATTGCAGCTTGCCGTTGGCTGGAAACTGTACGTTTATGTCACTGGAATGCACTAATCACCCAAAAAATATTACCGCCATCCGGCGTGTAAATGGATTTAACTCTTTGAACGTACAATAGTGGTTGTGAAGCAGAAAGTCAGTTTATTGTACACAATCGGTCAATTGCAGCTTGCCGTTGGCTGTAAACTGTACGTTTATGTCACTGGAATCACCCAAAAAATATTACCGCCACCCGGCGTGTAAATGGATCTAACTCTTTGAACGTACAATAGTGGTTGTGAAGCAGAAAGTCAGTTTATTTAGCACAATCGGTCAATTGCAGCTTGCCGTTGGCTGGAAACTGTACGTTTATGTCACTGGAATGCACTAATCACCCAAAAAATATTACCGCCAGCCGGCGTGTAAATGGATTTAACTCTTTGAACGTACAATAGTGGTTGTGAAGCAGAAAGTCAGTTCATTGTACACAATCGGTCAATTGCAGCTTGTCGTTGGCTGTAAACTGTACGTTTATGTCACTGGAATGCACTAATCACCCAAAAAATATTACCGCCAGCCGGCGTTTAAATGTTTTTAACTCTTTGAACGTACAATAGTGGTTGTGAAGTAGAAAGTCAGTTTATTTTGCACAATCGGCAAACTGCAGCACCAACTGTGCACGACAGCCACCAAAAAAAAAAAAGGTGTATGTCACTTTAAATTTTCGATTCTTTGATAGCTGTGGCCCTAAGTAACGATTCTGTTTCCCTGAGTAATGATTCTGTGTCCCTGAGTAACGATTCTGTGTCCCTGAGTAACAATTCTGTGTCCCTGAGTAACGATTCTGTGGCCCTAAAGTTTCTGTGGCCCTAACTCTGTCCCTCAATACACAGAGGTCTGTCTCTCTTGAATGACCGGAGGCTAATGGAGAATTCTAAGATGGCCGCGATTTATAGCTCCACCATTACACAGTGCTGGCTGGCTGCTGATTGACTAATGCGATCACATGTCATGATTCATGACTCATGAATGCATTATGGGTCAGCGCGCCTTGTCTGCGCGCCTTCCCAGAGATCCCCGCTCCATCTTCTCTGTCCATTTTCTCCTGTCGCCACACATGTCGCTGCCATTTTTGGGAAAATTCGATTCGTGCATCCGAAGTTTGCTAATCTTCGGATTCGTCGCGAATAGAATTTTTCCAAATCTTCGGAATGAATTCCACTTCGTCATGTTCGATTCGCTCATCTCTAATGATAATATTTGAGAACACGCCGCACCACCTCATCGAATGTTTGTAGGTATGGCATTTCCTTGCAAACATCCAAAATCACAAGCTGCAAGCGATGAGCCACATAAGGTATGCTGATCATCTGTGGGCAGACGTCTTTCATCTGGACTGCTAAATCTGACTTGTGGCCAAGCATGCTTGCATCTCAATCTTTTCGCAAGCCTACAACCCATGAAGAGCCTCTGTAATTAAGATGCAAATTATCCATAAAGGCAGTCAATCCTTTGAAATATCCTTCGGCAGTAGCATTTTCTAGCGCAAATGTACCCAAAAAATCTTCTGTGACGTCTCCTTCTAAAACATAACGGACATAAATGTTTGCATATTCACTGTAGGTTCGATCTGTAGATCCATTAATCATGATACCAACAAAAGGTGACTCTTTAATGTTTGCCACAAGACTTTCTCTGATTATTCTTGCAATGAAATGAATGAATTGTTTGCATTGAACATTACTTCCATATTTCTGCAGAACTGGCACATCTAGTCTGGCACTCAATGTTATTAAATCAGGGAAATCTAGAATGGCTTTTCACATTTAGCTACGTAATAAGCAATGTTAAACGTGTGTGTCATGTGCTGAAACATTGCTGTGTCCATTTTTCTGATACATATAGCTAAAAGTCTTTATTCAGGGATGTCTCTAGCCTTTGCCTTATCAATATTCTCTTTGTGTTTATTACATTTGTTATGCTTTACAAAAGTTTCCCTTTTAAATGGAGCTTTTACGCCATTTGCCCATTTTTCATCTGAAATTTGGGGGAACCGACTGCAAACTTTACATTATTATATTATTATTATACAGTATTTATATAGCGCCAAAAATTTTGCTCAGCTCTGTACATTATAGTGGGGGGCAGTACATGAGACAATACAGTAACAATATAATACATGAGGGGTTCCAGGGCCCTGCTCTTTGGAGCTTACAATCTGTAACTGTATCATTTTCCTTGGAGTAAAGCAGGCCATAGACTTGGAGAAAACCGGAAGTTTTTTTTTAGAAAATCGTAAAATCGGTCGTTCAATCAGCCGACGTTACTACCATTGTAAAAAAAAGTTGGCTGGTTTTCGTCCCGTCTACGGCCGGCAATTAATATAATAGCTGTGTCCCTGCATAGAGCCCCGCTGTTATATTTGACACAAGAAATAGATTATGCATAAGAAGAAGAAGAAACAACATTGTATCTATTTGTACTTGAATAGAAACATCTGTATCCAAAATGGATACAAATATATACAATGTTGCAAATTTTTCTTCTTCTGCAAAATCTATTTCTTCTTCTGCAAAATCTATTTCTTCTTCTTCTGCAAAATCTATTTCTTCTTCTCCTGCAAAATCTATTTCTTCTTCTTCTGCAAAATCTATTTCTTCTTCTCAATGTTCTATTTCTTCATATTCAATTTATTTGAAAATCTGCAAAAAGAACGGCCGATTTGATCATAATTACCGAGAAAATCGGCCGAACGACCAAATCGTCCGATGATTTTCCAGCAGGGCCGATTTTCTAAATATCTTAAAATTACGAAAAACGGCTGACCGATTTCCCCACTAACGATTCGAATATCGGACGATTTTTTTCATCAACTTTATCGGAAGTCTATGGCCTGCTTAAGCAAGCCATGAAAACTGATCCAGCCAATGTGTACTAAAACTGCGTTTTTTCACGGTCTCTCTAGCATCATCATCATTTGTCTTTTGAGTTATTACGGCAGTGGAAGTTTGTGGCAAACTACAACTAGCAACTGAATTAGCTATTGATTCATTCTCTTTTTTGATAGGGTTTTGAGTGGGACTCCACAATAGTAGGATAATCTTTTGCTGTAAAAAAAAAAAAGATAATTTGCTCTGTTTCATGTTGCAGGTTAAACAAGGAGACCAAAAAAAAATTAAGAAAAACACACAGGCATGAGATATGGGTTGAATACTGGAAATTAGGACCATTTTTTTGCATTACGTCTGAGCTGCCACAGATGACTCAGGCTGAGGAAGATCCTCCATGACATGAACGGCAGTTCATTTTAACGGCAATTCAGCTCAACGGCAGTTCAGATTAAACAAGGCAGTTCAGCTCAACGGCAGTTCAGCTCAACGGCAGTTTAGATTAAACAAGGCAGTTCAGCTCAATGGCAGTTCAGATTAAACAAGGCAGTTCAGATCAAAGGCAGTTCAGATCAAAGGCAGTTCAGATTAACGGCAGTTCAGATTAAACAAGGCAGTTCAACTCAGTGGCAGTTCATCTTAAACAAGGCAGTTCTGCTCAAAGGCAGTTCAGCTCAACGGCAGTTCAGATCAAAGGCAGTTCAGATCAAAGGCAGTTCAGATTAACGGCAGTTCAGATTAAACAAGGCAGTTCAGCTTAATGACAGTTAAGTTTAATGGCAGTTCAGCTCAACAGCAGTTCAGATTAAACAAGGCAGTTCAGCTCAACGGCAGTTCAGATTAAACAAGACAGTTCAGCACAACGGCAGTTCAGATTAAAGGAAGTTCAGATTAATGGCAGTTCAGATTAAACAAGGCAGTTCATTTTAACGGCAGTTCAGCTCAATGGCAGATCAGATTAAACAAGGCAGTTCAGCTCAACGGCAGTTCAGTTCAACGGCAGTTCATATCAAAAGCAGTTCAGATCAAAGGCAGTTCAGATCAATGGCAGTTCAGATTAAACAAGGAAGTTCAGTTTAACGGTAGTTCAGGCTAACGGCAGTTCAGATTAAACAAGGCAGTTCAGCACAACGGCAGTTCAGATTAAAGGCAGTTCAGATTAATGGCAGTTCAGATTAAACAAGGCAGTTCATTTTAACGGCAGTTCAGCTCAACGGCAGATCAGATTAAACAAGGCAGTTTAGCTCAACGGCAGTTCATCTCAACAGCAGTTCAGATCAAAGGCAATTCAGATCAACGGCAGTTCAGATTAAACAAGGCAGTTCAGTTTAATGGCAGTTCAGCTTAATGGCAGTTTAGATTAAACAAGGCAGTTCAGCTCAACGGCAGTTCAGATCAAAGGCAGTTCAGATCAACGGCAGTTCAGATTAAACAAGGCAGTTCAACTTAACGGCAGTTCATTTTAACGGCAATTCAGCTCAACGGCAGTTCAGATTAAACAAGGCAGTTCAGCTCAACGGCAGTTGAGATTAAACAAGGCAGTTCAGCTCAATGGCAGTTCAGATCAAAGGAAGTTCAGCTCAATGGCAGTTCAGCTCAATGGCAGTTCAGATTAAACAAGGCAGTTCAGATTAAACAAGGCAGTTCAGTTTAGCGGCAGTTCAGCTCAACGGCAGTTGAGATTAAACAAGGCAGTTCAGCTCAATGGCAGTTCAGATCAAAGGCAGTTCAAATCAAAGGCAGTTCAGATCAAAGGCAGTTCAGCTCAATGTCAGTTCAGATAAAAGGCAGTTCAGATAAAAGGCAGTTCAGATAAAAGGCAGTTCAGATTAAACAAGGCAGTTCAGCTTGACGACAGTTCAGTTTAACAGCAGTTAAACTCAATGGCAGTTCAGATTAAACAAGGCAGTTCAGATTAAACAAGGCAGTTCAGTTTAACGGCAGTTCAGCTCAACGGCAGTTGAGATTAAACAAGGCAGTTCAGCTCAACAGCAGTTCAGATCAAAGGCAGTTCAAATCAAAGGCAGTTCAGATCAAAGGCAGTTCAGCTCAACGGCAGTTCAGATAAAAGGCAGTTCAGATAAAAGGCAGTTCAGATTAAACAAGGCAGTTCAGCTTGACGACAGTTCAGTTTAACAGCAGTTAAGCTCAATGGCAGTTCAGAGTAAACAAGGCAGTTCAGCTCAACGGCAGTTCAGAGTAAACAAGGCAGTTCAGCTCAATGGCAGTTCAGATAAAAGGCAGTTCAGATCAAAGGCAGTTCAGATTAACGGCAGTTCAGATTAAACAAGGCAGTTCAGCTCAATGGCAGTTCAGCTCAATGGCAGTTCAGCTCAATGGCAGTTCAGATTAACAGCAGTTCAGCTCAACGGCAGTTCAGCTCAACGGCAGTTCAACTCAATGGCAGTTCAGATTAAACAAGGCAGTTCAGCTCAACGGCAGTTCAGATCAAAGGCAGTTCAGATCAAAGGCAGTTCAGATTAACGGCAGTTCAGATTAAACAAGGCAGTTCAGCTTAACAGCAGTTCAGCTTAACAGCAGTTCAGATTAACGGCAGTTCAGATTAACGGCAGTTCAGATTAAACAAGGCAGTTCAGTTTAATGGCAGTTCAGTTTAACAGCAGTTCAGCTCAATGGCAGTTCAGATTAAACGAGGCAGTTCAGCTCAACGGCAGTTCATCTCAACGGCAGTTCAGATCAACGGCAGTTCAGATCAAAGGCAGTTCAGCTCAACGGCAGTTCAGCTCAATGGCAGTTCATCTCAAAGGCAGTTCAGATTAAACAAAGCAGTTCAGCTCAATGGCAGTTCAGATTAAACAAGGCAGTTCAGCTCAACAGCAGTTCAGATCAAAGGGAGTTCAGATGAAAGGCAGTTAAGCTCAACGGAAGTTAAGATTAACACCACTTCAGATTAAAGGGAGTTCAGATTAAAGGCAGTTCAGATTAAAGGTTGACCTGATTGAAGGCTCCTCTGGTGGATCGGTGTGTCTGCTGGCTGGGCTGCCTTTCAGGAGCAGAGCAGAGCACAGCTGCTTGCTTGGTGGGTCTGTCCATGCATTACAATTGTGAAGGACCAATGGCGATCCTAGGAAAATAAACAGGGTGCATATAAGATACCACAGCGACAGTCAAAACTGGGAGGGCACTGGTAATTTTCCCCACTACCATATGAGGATGTGTTCCTATGCATAGTCAGCTACCAATTTTATTTTTATTTTAAATTAAATTGGTAGCTAATTGTGCATAGGTGTGCTGTTCTTTTTTTTTTTTTTTTTTTTACTTTTTGAAATATTTAGGCCCCAGAGAGCAGTACTAAAATGGTGTGGTTGTTTTTTTAATGTTATTGGTGTTGTTTTTTTTTAAACTCTTTTCCAAATCATTTTGCCCCCAGAGCGCAGCACAAAAAATGTATTTTACCTTAAACTGGTGGTGTAGTGATGTGCACCGTTGGCGGGTCTCTCCTTCATGTGTCCCCCACGCCTGTGTAGAGTGGGCCTCTCCTCGTGTCCCCCAAGGCAGTGTAGAGCGGGCCTCGTGTCCCCCAAGGTGGTGTGGAGCGGGCCTCGTGTCCCCCAAGGCGGTGTAGAGCAGGCCTTGTGTCCCCCAAGGTGGTGTAGAGCGGCCTCGTGTCCCCCAAGGTGGTCTAGAGCGGGCCTCATGTCCCCCAAGGTGGTGGAGAGCGGGCCTCGTGTCCCTCAAGGCGGTGTAGAGTGGGCCTCGTGTCCCCCAAGGAGGTGCAGAGCGGGCCTCGTGTCCCCCAAGGCGGTGTAGAGCAGGTCTTGTGTCCCCCAAGGTGGTGTAGAGCGGGCCTCGTGTCCCCCAAGGCGGTGGAGAGTGGGCCTCGTGTCCCCCAAGGCGGTGGAGAGTGGGCCTCGTGTCCCCCAAGGCAGTGGAGAGTGGGTCTCGTGTCCCCCAAGGTGGTGGAGAGCGGGCCTCGTGCCCCCCAAGGCGTTGGAGAGCAGGCCTCGTGTCCCCCAATGAGGTGTAGAGCGGGACGCTTGCAGCCGCTCGCCACAGAGGAATTTCTCCTCGCATTTGGCAAGCGGGCGAGCAGCTTTTTCAAGCCCTGTACTACGCTATGGGCACCTGCTTTTTGGCTCCTATATGGAGCTATTAAACTTGCAGATAACCCCCATCAAATTCAACACCCAGAAGAGGGGAGCCCTGTATCCAGGCTGAGCACCCATCCATCCTTAAGGGGACCTCTGAACCTAGCAGAGTTTCTTATTATCCCAAGACTTGATGACCAATCCATAGAAGGAGGCTTGCCATATACCTGACACATTCCGCCTACTTAAGAGATCCTTGTTGGTTATGCATATATTCGCATTACCTATGCGCTTCCGGTGAGTGTGCAATTTTACCATTGGTTCGAGTCACAAGCTTGCTAGAAATCTGCTGCTGAGAGGATTATCCATTTTATGCTATATGAACTTTTTTACCCATTTATTATTTATTTCTTTTACTGGATGGATTTATAATATATTTTATAACCTATGATTATTTATTAGCGCTGCACTTTATATATTTTTATTGTCTTTGGTCGTCTTGCATGAACTACATGTATGAGATCTCCCTAGAGTGGCTAGATGATATTAAGGTCAGGGGACTGTGATGGCCACTCCAGAACTTTCACCTTTTTCTGCTGTAACCATTGGAGGGTCAACTTGGCCTTGTGCTTAGGGTCATTGTCATGCTGGAATGCCCAAGAGCATCCCATGTGCAGCTTTCCTGCAGAAGAATGCAATTGTCTGCCTGTATCTTTTGATAACATGCTGCATTCATCATGCGATTAATTTTCACAGGATTCCCCATGCCTTTAGAGCTCACACACCCCCAAAAGATAAGTGAGCCACCACCATGCTTTACAGTGAGGATGGTATTCTTGTCACTGTTGACCCCTCTCCAAACAGCATTTATGGTTGTGACTATAAAGCTCTATTTTAGTCTCATCACTCCAGATTACAGTGTGCTAGAAGCTGTGAGGCGTGCCAAGGTGTTGTTGGGCATACTGTAACTGGTCTTTTTTGTGGCATTGGTGCAGTAAAGGTCTTGTTTTGGCTACTCGACCATGCAAGTCATTTTTGTTTAAGTATCGTCATCTTGTGCTCTTTGAAACAACAACACTGTCTTTTTCCAGATCATTCCATGTTTCTCCTGCGGGTGTCTGTGGGTTTGTCTTTGTACCCTGAACAATTGTTCTGGCAGTTGTGGCTGCAATCTTTCTTGGTCTATCTGACCTTGGCTTGTTATCAAGAGATCCCCAAATTTTCCACTTTTTAATAAGTGATTGAACATTACTGATTGGCATATTTAAGGCTTTGGATGTCTTTTTATATCCTTATCCAAGCACGCTATATAAGGAGTAGATAACAGTATGGTGGTGTTGGAATATTTTGTATATGGAACTGAGCAGAGCACTTTACACAGCAAGTGAACACAGAGCACTTTATGAGAGGATTGGAGCACAAATCACCTCCTGGAAGAACTATAAAATTAATGCATAATGTTTAAACACTGCACACTTTATTATTAATCACTTTTAAGTAGTATTAACCCATTGAAGGATGGATATAGGGATTGAATATTTTGTATATACATGATTTGTATATTTTTATGATCTAGGTATTTGCTGGCTTTGAGACTCTGAAACAAGCCACATCCCATGCAAATGAATGAACTGGGAAAAAAGCTGCAAGGAAGAAAACCTTATCAAATTAATTGTCAATCATGAGATAAGCCTCTTCTCCAATCATGAAGGGTTTTTATTCAGCATTATGCAGAGAACACTCTGGAGACATGACAGGCTCCAGACCATACTCTGTAGATGAGAAAAAGGAGAGAAGCGCCTCTAAGTGCAATAAGTCTTTTAATTCAAGTCTAAATGTAGAAACACTCACATGTGTGAAGTAATCATAAGCTTAAAAACCGTGGTTAACAATAATTAACGGTGCGGTGGTAACCCGGGTGAAGAGCCGTCATCTTACTGCAATGTGGGGAGGTCAGCTCTCGGCTGGAACAGCGTGGAGGCTGGAGGGGAACAGCAGTGAGGCCGGCCGGCGTGCACGTCCTCCCTCAGAGTCGGATGGAACGCACGCTGGAATGTAGCGGCGGCGTGGCCGTGATGACATCAGATCCCAGGGTGCACTGCGACGTGTTTTGGAGCATGCACTGGCCGTGGAAGGCGGAAGTGCGCTCCTTTTTCAAGCAGCTACTTGCAACTACTACTGCTTGAAAAAGGGGGTAAGCCCATTGTACTGCTCGCTTTTTTCCTCATGGGATTGTGGCAGCAACAGTTTTGAGTCTCTCTGCTACAGTACTGTGAGTGGAGGGATTTGGAATAAGTCACCCTAGGTCCGATGACCCCCAGGAATTTTCTAGAATTCTGTGAGTCTCTCTAAGATAGGCCAAATAAGGTAATCTGACCCCCAGGAAGGTTCTGGAAGCCCTTGGGGTCCCTATAAAAATGGACTTTGTGTAAGGGCTATCGTCAGTCGCCAGAGAGGAATCCCTGGTGCAGCTCTGTGAAAGAGAGCTAAAATACTGCACCCATTCTCTGGCTGAAGACTCTGAGCTTAAACCGAAAAAGGAGTCACTGAGAAACAACAGCAGGGGTGCACTATACCTAAGCACCAAACTGACTGTGAGCTAAAACGTCCATTTTATTCGTAACTGTCTAAAATGTAGAAAATGAAAGGAAGTAATAACAATGCCAGGTATATAACCTTATAGAGCATGTGCTTTTCTTAAACACACTGTTTGGACCGTACACCCCTGATGAAGCCTTGTTTTAAGGGGAAACATGTCGGGTAAGGGATTTTTGGGATTTTTACTTCTTTTCTTTATTTTTCATTATGGGCAGTTAAATTTATTGGGGCAATGTGGGTTTAGTTGTAGGTGGAAAAGGGAGATTTTTGTGGACTGGTGGAGATAGGAGTGCATTCTTTTCCCAGGCTGGAAGGGTACTGTTGTATATTTGATTTTGATGGGCAGCTGAGCCTTTTAGTTACCATAGTAACACTCAGTATCAATCTGTGCCTTTGGGTTGTGGTATGTGGCCGGGATACTGACCCTACCCTATACACATCTCCACTCAGACAGAAAGATTGACCAATGGCAGCTCAAGAGATCCTTGCTGTCTGGTTATTATCTCCCTATAATGATGGCAGTTATACTGTATATCTGTTCTATCATTTTGTATTTTTTCACTAATTCTGCATTGCCCTATAAAGTTATACACATGAAAGTGAAGTTTTAGGTCATAGTGGGTTTGGTGCATGGGTATAGTGCACCACTGCTATTGTTTCTGAATTAATATTTCTAATGTAAAGACCAATCTTACAGTATAAGTATAGATCAGGTTGTTTTTTGTTTGTTTCGAAAAAGGGGTAGGATGGATAAGAACATACCTCGCCCTATGTTTGGGTCATCAGGCTCCAGGTGCCGAAGAGATCATTGCAGGAGAAGCTGGGGTCCCAGTCGAGGATGAAGAGGTCTGGATTTCCAAAGTTTCAATGCAAAGAAGAAGATGACCCCCCCTGAAGAGGATCCGTTTCACTGTCTGTGGGGCAATGTCAAGGGTAGAGGTGGAGCTATAGCCAGCAAGCAGTTCAAGAGAAGGCGCCTCTAGCACCAAAGAAACAGCCCATCCCCACCCCTAGCCACATCTATGGGCAGAGTCAGGCTGGCCTCTCTGAGGAGGCATCTGGCAAGCTAGAGAGCAGCGGTATAAGCCAGCAGCAACCGGTGGATTGCATTGGGCCGACGTCACCTAGAAAATAAGCAATGCCAGAATAAAAGGAATGCTAGCACATCCAGGAGGGGATCCTTCACTGCACAGCCCAGCAAGGACAGTGGGGAACCCTTTGGGATTGGCATCCGGCAGCATTCTGATTGTGTGTACCTCACAGTAGCCGGAAGCACCAGCAGCAGAACCAGCTTCTAGGAAAGGTGCATTCAACTATTTAATCTTACTGTGTACTTTATATTTTTCCTTGTCTAAACTACTTGATGGTTTTTCTGGTAAATATACCCTTGTTACTTGAGCTTCCTCTATGCTCAGTGGTGCTGCAGCTGGTCTGGTCACCTTCCTTCCCTTTGGAAACTGTTAGTAGCCAATGTACACCTTTTTCATCCTCTGCACCATCAGATTTACAAAATACTATTTTGACTTCTTGCACTACGCCCTCTCCTTTTTCTGTGGTCTCCTCCTCCTTTCTAATATTATACCTGGTAATATTCCTAAAAATTATGGTAAAAAAATGTATGCCTTGTGTAATGTCCTCGTTAGGATTTCACCTATTTGCTGCTATGCAGGAAAAGGTTTGGTGAGGTGAATTCCTTGATTTGTTGTCACTTTTACCATCCTCTAAGATTTTATTTTCTAGGTCTGAAAAAAAATGAGATGATAAATTACAGGATAGAAGGCCAGTGGCTAACAACTGGCTATAGAATGTCTATATTTATGCAAGTATATTTTGCAAACAATTTCCAGAAAAAAGTCCTGGTCTTTTTCAGCCTCTTGATATAATTTTACAAGCTTTTAAGGATTTTGGTGGTCTTGTCTGGTTCTCATATGATGAATCATAGTTGAAAATTGTACATTCTTCTTTACTGTGGGGTTCTAAAGATGTTGAGCTTTGGCTCAATATATTTATCTCACAAAGACCTTTCTCCATGCAAAAGCTAGGCAATTCTGGTTTATCCTCTTCTTCCATATATAAAAATGTATTTGTTTTGCGTTTAATGACAATAAGTGCAGATGGCCTAATTAATGTAAATACCCTCATGCATACAATTTCTTTTCTGGATCTCACCCTGTTTCCAGAGGTTTTCATAAATTATCTGCAGCATCTCAGCAACCAAACACAGAGCACCGACTGAATTTGGAAAAATACTCCCTTGGCTTCAGGTTTATCCAGATCAACAGACAGCATCCTTAACAATTAGCAGTTTTTCTGCCAGTTTTTTCTTCCAACTTTTAAAGGTATTGGGTGTAACATGGTGGATAACCTTCCTTCAGTTAAAAACTTATCATTGATAGTTCATGACAAAGTATCTAAAGAGTTGCCAGCAGGGAGGATAGTGGGTCCTTTTGCTCAAATCCTTCTTCAGATCTCTTTGTTGGGGGTGATACCTAAAAAGGAGCATAATTCTTATAGGCTTATACAGTATGCCACTTGTCTTTTCCTTATGGCAACTCTTTAAATTACCAAATAAACAACAAACTATCTGCAGTCTTGTATGCCTCGTTTGAAATGCCATTCAAAAGATACAATTATTAGGTCCTAATGTAATTTTAGCAAAGGCAAACATCGAATCTGCTTTCAGACATCTTTCGATCCATCCTAGCTGTTTTAATTACCTAAGTATTTATTTTGCTGGGCAATTTTATTTTGATAAATGCCTTCCCATGGGTTTTTCTCTTTCCTGCTTTTTATTTTGAAACTTTCTCCACTTTCATAGAATGAGTAATTTCTAAAGAGACAAGCTCCTTTTCTCTTATGCATTACTTGGTTCATTTTCTGTTTATGAGTACAGCTCATTCTCAGAATTGCTTATTTTTGCTTAACACCTTTTTTTGTCATTTGTGATTATTTTGGCATTCTGATGGCTTCTGAATAAACAGTATGGCCAACTACTTATATTAAATTTTTAGACATCACCATTGATACAGTTGTAATGAAGTTTATTGAAAAAAAAATATCATATCCATCAGCTTTTACTAGCATTTATTAGGAAGAAGAAAGTGACGTTAAAAGAGGTGCAATCTCTCCTAGGATTGGCTAGAACTGGAACACCCATTTTTACAGAGACCTGAACCTCTACTTGGCTCCATGGATTAATAAAGGTCTTTGTATTGTGTTAAATGAGGTAGTTGTGGTTGCTATTGAAATTTGGGGTTCCCAGTTTGTGACTAGAAGGTTTTTCTTTTTGTTTACCCATACTGTATAACAGGGGCGTACTGTTCACAAACAACTGTCTTAAATTCCCGCCTGTTATTTCCTTACTCAGATACTTGGTTTTTAAATGTCTATCTTTAAATATTTGAATCAAGGTTAAATAGCTCTTTGTTGCTTGCAGATGGATCACCTCTTTTCCATGATGCCCGCAGCAGATTTATCCAGAGTACCTTGTCCTATCATTTGTGGGAGTTGATCAAGTGTCCAATAATATAAAAAAAATCTGGCCAGCTCTACCTGGGCTGGATATTCCTCAGTTTGGCTGTTATGGTTGTCTTTCTTAAACTCATATAACATTACTCTTGGTCTCATATTAATAAACTTTTACTTGGGATCTTATTTTTTTCTATTTAACTGCTTCGTATCTGCCCTATAGCTCTTTATAGCAAAGCCATACAAAGAAGTGTGCTTACAATGGAAAACACACACACAGCATACTGTGAAACAGCGCACAGTTAACCCTTTGATTGCCCCAGATGTTAACCCCTTCCTGCCCAGTGCCATTAGTACAGTGCCAGTGCTTTTTATTAGCACTGATTACTGTATTGGTGTCACTGGGGATGTCAGTGACACCAAGTCAGTTCCCCCCCGTGTCAGAATGCCTGCCACAGTCCCACAGTCCTGCTATAAGTTGCTGATCGCCGCCATTACTAGTAAAAAAAAAACTGTTTTAAATTCCAGTATATATAGCACCAATTGTAAACGCTATAAATTTCACATAAACCTATTAATTTACACATATTGGGATTTTTTTTAGCAAAGACATGTAGCAGAATACACTAAATTTATGATGAAATTTGATTTTTTAAATTTTTTTACTGGACGTGTTTAATAGCAAAAAGTCAAAAATATTGTTTTTTTTCTCAAAATTGGCGGTCTTTCTGTTTATAGATAAAAAAAAATGACGATCAAATACCACTGAGAGAAAGGACTATTTGTGGGAAAAAAAGGATTTAAATTTTATTTGGGTACAGGGTTGCATGACTGCGCAATTGTCACTTAAAGTAATGCAGCGCTGTAATGCAAAAAATGGCCTGGTCAGGAAGGGGGGTAAATCCTCTGGAGGGCAAGTGGTTAACCTACCGACTTGTGTAAGTTTCTTCTGTGTTAAACAAGCAATAAAGGACTTCCAGAAAGTAAATTTTTCTGCAATTCTCTCACGTTTATGCAAAGCTAGTTCTATTTGCATGTCTTGTTTTATTTAATGCAGTTTTCTCTTTGGCATTTTTTGCGCATCTCTGAACACTTATCAGCTACCAAAGTAGATAGGTCAGGTCTTTTGTGTACAAATATATTGTTAGAGGGAAACCACATTAGAATTTTTATTAATCACAGCAAAACTGATCGTTTTGGCAGGGGTACATGGATTAATCTGCACTCTTGTCCTGACTCTGATGTTTGTCCTCTTTTGCTGTTTCATCAGTATTTGCATATTAGACCTACCATTAGTAACCTCTTGTTCATTCGTAATGATGATTGTTTTTGAATCTTCTTTGTTCTAGCTTTAGTGGAGTGGCTGGAGAGAAATGGTGTGGGAGGTGTCTCTACTTTTTGAATTGGTAAGATTATATTTGTTCTGGCCAAACCCTGACATTTTGCTTATTTATTTAGGGGGTAATGGCCAAAAACAAAACGGGATTGAGAGTGCAAGCTCCCTGGTGTATTATGCTTTATTAAATACAAGCATAAAAACAAATGCACAAATCTGAACACAAATGCACTCACATTTTATACTATGTACAGGCTTTGTATAGGCTCATCAGCCTAAACACAAGCTTCATCAAAGTCTGAACTAACAAGTGTCAGGCAGAGTGTGCAGTCATTCCCAAACCTCCTAAACAGAGCTATCAGCTGACTGGGGAGGATGTTTACACCTGTTTCTGAGGTGTGACTCCTCCTTTGTCATGTCAGACCAGCTTCTTCTACAGCAAGCAGCAAGCACTTGGCAAAATGAACCCCTTAAGTACCTATGCTAACCTACTCCTATTCAGAGTTTAGCAGGTGTTACAGCTCATGCAGAACATAAGTAAAATAACAATAAAATAATAATAAAGTCAAAGGTGCTCTCTAAATTATCTGGACTAAAACATTAAATATATATTTATCTACCCATATTGTATTATATGGTCAAAGAGGCTTTGGGAAAGAATATTATCAATAATCAGAAAAAATGTTTTTAATTAGGAATTGCCTCAAAAACCTTATTTCTACCATACAATATACCAAAATTGCACAAAAATCCAACTTGTCCACCTGGTAGACCTATTGTTGCTTATATGGATAGTGGTACTAGCAGGATTTCACAATATATGGATGTGGTCCTTCAGCCCATTGTGACCTTGCTACCTGTGTATATAGGATTCAGCCCACATTTTACAAAGTATACAAACACTACAGGTGGGAAAGCAGGTATCTGTGGTTATCACTAGATGTGTGCTCTTTATATTCACCAATACTACATGAGGCAGGCTTAAGGGTAGTGGAACATTTCCTATTTGAATCCAATTATTTCCAACCACAGCAATCTCATTTTTTCTGCCAATGCACCAGCTTTGCACTTGATCATAACTATTTCCAATTTGATGGATCTTGCTATCGCTAAGTATCTGGTACCGCTATGGGTGCACATTTCACACCCTGTTATATAAGTTTATGGGGTTTAGGGAGAAGTACAATATATGGAAACAAAATCCCATTTGTTATACTTTGGACGATACATAGACAATGTGATGATAACATGGGTCGGCCCTTTGGGGATGGTTCCCCAACTTGTTAATTTTTGTATTACTAACACTTTTGGGATTAGATTGTTGATGCTGTCTCTATAGTATTTTTGGATTTAGTGTTGTCTTTGCATGGTTCTGGAATCATCACCTCCAAGAATTACTTAAAAGTGATTGTGATGGGAGTCCCTGGAAAACCAAGGCTCTTGTGGACATTGCTGGATTGGGATGGGGCTCAGGTAAGTGTTAGGGGGGGCTGGGGGGGCTGCTACCCAAAGAAGGCTTTTTTACTTTCATGCATACAATGCATGAAGGTAAATAACCTTGAGCCTTACAATCACTTTTAGGAAACTACTGTGAACTCATACTTGCATTAGAGGAGTTGCCATCACCTGAAATAGCAGGATAATATCCTTAATGGCTAATTCCAAAGATTATGTAGAATTTGTTCCAAAACTGCAGATTATCTAACACAGGCAGAACTACTTACTAATAAAAATTGTACAAAAAAGGGTAGGATGAAGTGCTGATAAAGATGGTATAAAGATAAGCAAAGGAGAGAGACATATAGAGAAGAAGGCAAAGGTCCTTTTTAATACCAAATTTAACAGGTTTGAGGAGCATCACTGTTTTACTGAACAAGGATACAAGGATTTGCGAAACCCGGTGTTCTGTGCTATTTTTCTACATACCATGGGGGAAGAACTATTTGGCATTGAAGAGATCTCTATGGTATTGCCAGAAGCTGAAAGGTTTTCCAAGTTATGCCAGAGGGAGACATATTGGATATTCACGTTGAACAGTATGTCTCACGAAGGACTAAACGAAGAGTTGGAAATTGATACCATTATCTAACTACTGTTCTGACCATTCTTAGGTTGTCCCAGTGGTCTACTGCGTATATAACCAAACCATGCAAAGGATTAGGTCATTATTTTACAAAGAGTTTTTAGTTTTTTTATTTATAAATATAAATACTATATAAATGTACTATTATTCTCTGTTGGAACTATGTTGAATTATTTCAGTGTCATTTTAATAGTGACCCAGCACATGTGTATATGTGTGTATACTGTCTATTGTGGCAGTTCTGGGCACTCTCACAGTGAGAATCAAAGTTATACCCCAGGATTCTCAACTAAACAGGTTGAAGGGCTCCAGAGGGTTTACTTAATGCAGAGGAAACTGGCTTTTCAGTTTCCTCATTTCTTCGTAAAGTCTGTTGTGGTATCTGGAGCCTAAAGATTTCAAAGTGATCTGGGAGGGATGAAATCTCCAATCCTGGGTCCATGTTTTCTGAACCCCCAGCACACTAATTGTACAGGTGTGTGCAGGGATTTAAATAATACCCTGACCAGGGTTCTGGGCTCCACCCTGGCTGACAGGAGGTCGTTGCCTAGGAGTCAGGAGAGCTCCACCTAGGAGAGGTGGGAGCCAGAGCAGCCAGTGTGAAACAGCCATTAGGAAGGAGTCTTCAGGAGACAGCTGTGAGCCTGAAGTGGAAAGCCAGAGTGGCAGAATTGTTTGTACAAGCCAGGAGGCTAAATATCTGTGTTTTGAAGAGAGAAATGCTGAAAATCCCTGTGATGGAATTGTATGGAACTGTATTTATATAAAATTGGGCAAAAACGGCCCTTAAAAAGAAGAAAGTGAGTGGCTGTGTGCTTTAAAAGCTTTACCCTTGATGCTAGTTCTCACATATGGTGGCGGATGTAACGAGCAGAACTAGAGATCCCTACAATCAAGTAAGTTCATTTGTTGAACTGTTTGGAGCATGAGTCTGCACTTTCTGTGTGTGCAGGTTAGGAGAACCTGCAAGAGAAAAGGAACTTGCCTTAAAAAGACAGTGCTCCATTGTGTTGCTGGACTGTGTAAAATTGTTGTGCAGTGACTGCAAGGATGAGGTATGCAAAGAGAAAGGACATTACTCTTAGATCCCCCTGTTTTTGAGTCAGCTGTGGAGTGGGGTCAGAGCCTGCTGGCAGCAGTGAACCCAGTTAAAGGGGAAGTGCATGCTGTTGCCCCTGGCAATGCTGGAAAAGGGAAAACAGCTTTCTTTTTGCAGAGTACTAAGCTTGAAAGAGGATGCAGTGTTGGAAGTCCAGCCAAGATGCTGCGGCAAAAGCTCTATTTGTGGTGCAGTGAATGGGGGCACACTGTCTCCCAGTGTCCTTTATCCCAGCTTCCAGTACAAGGTGACACAACCAGACAAAGATCTGTGTGTGCAGTTGGAAAGCCTGCTCAGAGTTCCAGGATTGAGAAACAGGCTGCCCAAAGTTTCAGAGGAACATGGCTGCCCATAGCAACACCTGTGACCTCAGGCCTGTGGACCTTGTGAGAGAAGTGTCATCTGCAGAGGATTGTGGAAACGCAGAGATGAGAGAGAGAGTTCAGTGCATCTGGAAGAACCCACAAAGTTCAGCTGGGAGAGTGCTGTCTCCCATAGCAACAAGAGAAGTCCTGCTAACCAGGAGAAGGGGCTACAAGGGAGATCTGCTTCAGTGTCCCAAGAAAGATATGTGTGGAAAAGTACCCTGCCTGGAATGTGGTCAGTTGGGGCATGGGATCTTTAGCTGCCCCAGATTCTGGAATAGCGCTGGTGATAGTGCTGCTGGGCAAAAGTCTTCATCTGCAAGCCCAGATATTGTTTAAAAATGTTGGCAGCCACCTCTGGCAACAGTGAGGAAGTAGGAACCAGCAAACACAAATGCTCCTGCGCTTGGGGATGGACTCGATGCTACAACCACATTAAGAATGTCCTGGAACATGCACACCTTGCTGCCCTCAAATGGACCGGGGGAATCCAAATATACTGAATGGGGAAAGAACAAAAAGAGGGCGCACAGGCCTAGTGCATTACCATAAAAAATGTTTAATAAAAAATAAAGTAGGTGTTGTACTCACAAACGACAATATAGTCAAGGCACATCATAGAAGAACAGCTGGATCAACACCGCGCTGAGTAACAGTCCACAATAGGGAGTTTAGACATCCAAAAGGCTGACGCGTTTCGAGGACTTGCCTCTTCCTCAGAGCCAACTGACCAAATGTCTGCTCCCTCTTTTATATGCTCACTACTAGTTAAACCAAAGGTCACATGGGCCGTCCTGGACACTCCCCTGTGCAGGTGGAGGAGTCACAGGGGCAATCGACATAATGTAAGTAAACACGAAAGGTCTATAAAAAATACATACACATATATATATATATACACGCACAAATAAAACCATTGAAACTAGTGACAATCATAAAATCATATGAACCATAAGAACTTATGGTCCAGGACGGCCCATGTGACCTTTGGTTTAACTAGTAGTGAGCATATAAAAGAGGGAGCAGACATTTGGTCAGTTGGCTCTGAGGAAGAGGCAAGTCCTCGAAACGCGTCAGCCTTTTGGATGTCTAAACTCCCTATTGTGGACTGTTACTCAGCGCGGTGTTGATCCAGCTGTTCTTCTATGATGTGCCTTGACTATATTGTCGTTTGTGAGTACAACACCTACTTTATTTTTTATTAAACAGTGAGGAAGTACCTGTTGTGCCTGCAGGGGGTGCCAAGGAGTCAGAAGTGCCTGCTGCAATATCATCCTATGGCTGCATGGATTAACTGGCTGGCCAAAGCCAAGCAGAAGAGATAACAGAAAGGATCCAGATCCCATGCACTCAAGTGAAGATGGTGAAGCCTGCTGCAGTGGTGGGTAAGACTGGTACTATTGAGATAAATGTGGGAGATGCTAATGCAGTTATTAATGAGACTGACTGTGAGACTCTCGGCTGTGAAATTGGGGTACTCCCAGTTGGAAAACCCACTGCGTGTAATCTTGAGAAAGACTTGCCTCTGTATAATGCTCTGTTTAGTGGGGAGGCAAGGGTTAAAAATTCTGGTGCAAAAATGAATAGTCATGAGGATAAAGACATCAAGGTGAAGTGTACGAATATTGGGGCTGCACCGATGTCATATAAAATGAATGCTGAATTAAATGTAGTAGGGGTGACCACTAAGCAGGATGTGTTATCTCCCCTAGCAACGGTGGTTAAGGTAACCCAGGACAACTATGGTGTTGCTCTGATGGATCAGAGTGTATCTGAACCGAGTGATGAGAATTTATTTCAGTCTGTCAATGATGAATCTAAAATGTATGAAGATATCCATAATCATGATGGGTTATTGCATTCCACTAATGCAAAAGTTTATGTAGTGAATGAAGCGCCACTAGTTCATGGTGGTGAGAGTATGAAATTACAACCTGCTGTGCCTAGAAATGTAGTCTCCCAGTATGATATGGATAAAGGAGACAAAAGTTATGAGTCTGATACAGAGCCACTCCTTCCCTCTGTGTCTCCTTTAGCGGTTGGAGCGGTACTGTGTAGTACCTCTGATGGGAGCACAGAGAAGATGGATTGGGACAAATGGGCAACAAGCTTGTTAGCTTTAATGAAAGAGGCCTCTGTGGGTAACAATGGGGCAGACTTGGTTTCTGCTGTGCTGAATAGAGGAACTGTGGAGCAGCTGTTAGTCCAGGGCGCACCTGCCACTGCCAAAATTAACCCTCCACTGATAAAAGGCACCATTGAGGTTTTGCCCACAACCCATAAAGGAGTTAATGGTGTGGTTTACCAAACTGATATGCATAGAGAAGATGTGGAACAGCTCATTGATGCTGAGCCTCAGAGTTTTTGGGTGAATCCCACACCTGATTGCGCTCTGAGAGAGTACCAGGTTATTGCATTGGACACCTCCAGCAGGGAGGAAGCCCCTTTAAGAAGCACCACCTCTGAGCCATCAGTAATTGAGTGTCTCCATGTCCCCAGGAACATGAAGAACCCCAGGAAGGTCTTATGTGTAGAATCGGACTGTCTTTTTATAACAGACCTGCTAAGGAAATGTTAGTCTTCTGGAGTGTACAGCCAATGTATACCTTGCTGTCTCTTCCGCGTTCAGGAGAGCTGGTACAGCAGAATACTGCTAATTGGAGCTGGGTAGTACAGGTTATACAAGACAAAGGTGGCCAATATAGGAATTCTGTGATGCTGTCCTTGTTGGTAATGTTGAAAATGGTCTCTCAGTGCATTGCCGGGTTGCCTCATAGCAGTGTTCTATATGAGAGGTACACCAGAGTACTGTTGGACAGGACACAGGTTTGGGCAGAAGTGTCAGAAGACACATGTATATGTGATGTGGCTGGGGGTCATCAACCCAAATGCAGAATTATGTAAGGATGGTTTGGTGTCAGGACAGTTGCTGGCAGTCTTTTGTGACAGTGAAGTTGGTGGATAGTTAAGTTTCAATGGGAGACACCCACTCCGCTATGTGTAATTCCTCTCCAGACACTGCCCTGCCAATTACCGGTGCAATGAGCTCTGACAAAAGTTATATTTTTGATTGTTTATTGTGTGTGACAACAAAAAGAATGGTTGACCTGGTGGTCAAGTTGACATGGTAGCTGGTCATCCTGAAAAAGGTAATGAGTGCTTAACAGACACAAGAGAGTTAAAGACTATAGTAGTAGGCCCCCTACAGGTTCAGGAAGGTCATTCTGGGAAAGATTTCCAAAGGTCCAGGAAGCTCCCAAGTTTTAAAAATGAAAGGTCTAAGGGAACTGGCCCAAAGCTTAACAAGGTGACATTAAAAGAGTTGATTCCCAAATAGAGTCCACGTTTATTACTAAAGGGTTTAAAAATATAACCCCTTCAAATAAATAAAGAAAAAAGGGCTGGTCTAGAGGAAATTGCGGGAGCACTTTGTAACTTTACAGGTACCTGGCACTTAAAGCTTAGGAGTCAACCTCAGGTTACAAAGGGTAGCGAGATTTGTAAACCTCTTAATGGTAAAAGGACAAGTGTAGTCTCAAGGAAATTAGGAAGACCACGCTTTTGGAAGCGCACTCGTAAAAAGGCACGGGGATGACGTTGTAGAGCCCAAATAAGGGTAGCAAGGGGAGACAGGGGAAGTCACCTCTCGGGACAGGGAGTAGCGCCTCTCTTCGATGAAAATGAAGTCAGACCGGATTGGACCTTTGCAGGTGATAGCCGGCACAGAGGGGTTAAAGTAAGGAGTTTAGGATTGTGTGTTCCACCCCCTTCTGGGTCGAAACAAGGGGGGGGGGATATGTGGCAGTTCTGGGCACTCTCACAGTAACAATCAAGTTTATACCCCAGGATTCTCAACTAAACAGGTTGAGGGCTCCAGAGGATTTACTTAATGCAGAGGAAACTGGCTTTTCAGTTTCCTCATTTCTTTGTGAAGTCCGTTTTGGGATCTGGAGCCTGGAGATTTCAAAGTGATCTGGGAGGGATGAAATTTCCAATCCTGGGTCCATGTTTCTGAACTCCCAGCACACTAATTGTACAGGTGCGTGCAGGGTTTTAAATAATACCCTGACCAGGGTTCTGGGCTCTACCCTGGCTGACAGGAGGTCGTTGCCTAGGAGTCAGAGCTCCACCTACTGTAGCAGAGGTGGGAGCCAGAGCAGCCAGGGTCTGCTAGCTGTGTGCAAACAGCCATTAGGATGGAGTCTGCAGGAGATAGCTGTGAACCTGAAGTGGAAGACCAGAGCGGGAGAATTGTGTGTACAAGCGAGGAGGCTAAATATCTGTGTTTTGAAGAGGGAAATGCTGAAAACCCCTGTGATGGAATTGTATGGAACTTTCTTTTAAATAAAAATGTGCAAAAACGGCCCTTAAAAAGAAGTGAGAGGCTATGTGCTTTAAAAGCTCTACCATTGATGCTAGTTCTCACAATATATACTGACTTTATTACTATTTTATTGTTATTTTACTAATGTTTTGTACGAGCTGTACCACCTACTAAACTCTGAGTAGGAATAGGTTAGTGTAGGTACTTAAGGGGTTACTTTTACCAAGTGCTTGCTGCTCTTAAGTAGGAGCTGTAGAAGAAGCTGGTCTGACTTGACAAAGGATGGGTCACACCTCTGATCTATGCTGTCCTGGCAACAGGTGCAAACATGCTCCCCAGTAAGCGGACAGCTCCGTTTCCAAGGTCTGGGAGTGACTGCACGCTCTGCCTGACACTTGCTGTTAGTTCAGTATTTGATGAGGCTTGTGTTTAAGCTGATGAGTTGGTGTAAATTGCAGATGCTTGGATGTTCGGTTTCCATCTATAGAGGAGAGTGGAGGGCTGTGTACAAAGCCTGTACAAAATATAAAATATGAGTGCATTTGTTTTTGTAATTTTTAATAAAGCATACTACACCAGGGAGCTTGTGCTCTCTCTCCCCTTTTGTTTTTGGTCATTAACTCCTAAATTAATAAGCAAAATATCAGGGTTTCAAGCAACTAGCGCAAGTGTTAGTGGTCTCTTTTTCCTTTTTGTTGTTTATGGATTCAGGTGGTAATAATATTGGTCAGCTCAAGACTGTAGATTTATTCTTTATTTTTAAGCACATCATTCAACACATAAAATTGGCATCTCCAGACACTCATCGCTGTTTCTGAAATTATACTTAGACTTAATTGGCTTGATTCGGCCATTTTAAAACCATTTGACAAAATTAAGAAATGTATTAATTGGGCTATTCAAATTAGTATTCCTATACAGGGTTTATATAGCACCATTAGTATGCACAGTGCTTTACAATATAAGGGAGACAGTACAATTACAATACATTTCAGTACAGAAGGAATAGGAGGGCCCTGCTCGTGGAGCTTACAATCTAAAGGAAGGGGGAGGTGATACAAAAGGTGATAGCTGCAGGGGATAATCTGATGGAGGTGACTCAAGTACAGTTATTAGGTAGAGGTGGGGTAGACTTCCCTGGATAAGTGAGCTTTCAAATATCGCCTTAAGGCAGACAGGGTGGGGGCCGACCAGACATACTGGGGTAGGGAGTTCCAGAGGATGGGAGAGGCTCTGGAGATGTCCTGGTGGTGAGCGTGGGAGGAAGTGACGAGGGAGCTAGAGAGCAAGATGTCTTGGGAGGAGTGGAGCAGGCAATATATATCTGTAGATGAGGTTGGTGATGTAGCTAGGGGCAGTGTTGTGGATGGCTTTGTATGTTGTGGTTAGTATTTTGAAATTTATATGTTGGGTTAGTAGAAGCCAGTGAAGGGACTGGCAGAGAGGGGCAGCAGTCGCTGATCAGTTGGTGAGCATTCAAATGTTTTTGGTACCTAGCTTTTACTGTGATGATAGTGTGCATCTTTCAGACATTGATTTTGATATCCCTAATCTTAATTTCCAAACATGCATTGAATGGGATGCGGTTTGGGGGACTGGTGAAAGGCAGGATGCTTCTTATCCCACCTATCTTATGGGGGACAGTTAACAAACTTTTTGAAGCTAAATTTTATTGCGGCCTGAGTCTCAGTGGCTGGGCTGTTCTTAAGTGGTGGTTTGCATTATGTAATAAAGTCGAGTTCAATTTGTTATTGGTCTGTTTGAATTCCCTATTTAATTTAAACCAATAATAAAGGATACAACCATATTTCATCCAATCTTGTCTTCTGTTTCTTTATTTGCATGTCTGGAAGTCCTGCTGTCTACAATTATATAACTCATGTGGTGTAAATACAGCTGTGTCTGTTGGACATCAGACAAGGGTATCTGCTCTCTTTGTAAATTGGCCTATCAACCTCTAAAATATACAGTATCTTATCTTCTCAGAAAAGATATAATCTGCATGTTGCATATCTATGTTCAAAACATAATAGATAAGAAAAATATAAGAAATTATTTTCCTTGCAACAAACATACATTTCATGAAACAAGAATGTAACCACTTCAGCTGTTATTATGTACCCTATATGGACCAGAGCAATTTTTGTATTTCCACCATGGACTTGATTATTTGGTGATTATTTTGTCATTACTTAAGATAGCAAAGAAATGCATACATGTTTTTGTGGGAAAAACTAAGCTTTCATTTGGCAATATTGTTTTGCAAAAATGTATTTTCAATGGAATCTATAGGCAAAAAGATGTAAAAAAATAAAATAAAACAATGCCTATTTCTGTGTTGACCAATGTAAGTTTTTTTTTTTTGATTGTTAAAGTAGTCTTACAATAAAAAAAAAAAAAAAAAAGAATTTATTCTGTAATTTGTCCTGTTTAAAAATTAAACACAAACAAATTTATATTTCTGCATGGCAATGTTATTTGAAAATTCAAAAATGGCAATTTTTTCCAAATTGGCAAATTTTTTTTTAAAAAAGGAAAAAAATAGTAATAACCCCTGTCAGTTTTTTTTTTTTTTGTTTTGCTTTATGTTTTTTTTGCTTTTAATTTCCTTCACTACCTGTCCAAGAAGGACAGCAGTAAGCACAAGGAGATCTCTGCAAAGGATATCTCCTCTGATGATTTGTCCCTTAACCACTAGGGGACCGCCCACAGTACATTTACTGCGGCAAAGCGGCCCCTGTAGGCAGGATCACGTATATAAACCTGATCCTTGTTTACATGCTAGGGGGCGTGCGCAAGGTGCGCGACCACCCTGCCCGTGCCACCGATTGCGGCCATGGATGCCAATCACCGGGTCCCAGACGATAATTATTTGCTGGGTCCCAGCGATTGCCGGCAAACACTGACACAAAGCACAGCTGCATTGTTTTCAATGCAGCTCTGATTCCTGTCAGTTCCCAGCTCACTGTTCCGGAGAGCAGAGCTTAGCTTTCCGGGACAGTGTGTTCCTGTGAAGAATACCCCCCCCGCCCAATAGTAAAACACTCCCCTTACACAGTTAACCCTTTGATTGCCTAAAAATATGTAACCCCTTCCTCCCCAGTGCCATTAGTACAGTGTCAGTGGGTTTTTTTGCACTGATCACTGTATTGGTGTCACTGGAGATGTCGGTGACCCCAAGTCAATTCCCCCCCAGTGTTAGAATGTCCACCGCAGTACCGCCATAAGTTGCTGATCACCGCCATAAGCCACTGATTGCTGCCATAAGTCGCTGATCGCCGCTATTATTAGTATACAAAAAAAAAATCCAGTATCTATACCGCCATTTGTAAACGCTATAACTTTCACGTAAACCAATTAATTTACACGTATTGGGATTTTTTTTAGCAAAGACATGTCGCAGAATACATTTTGGCTGAAATTTATGACAAAATTTGATTTTTAAAATTTTTTTACTGGACATGTTTTATAGCAAAAAGTCCAAAATATTGTTTTTTTTTTCCTCAAAACACAAAAATAAAAAATGCACAGGCGATCAAATACCACCAAAAAGCCCAATTCATTGGGGAAAAAAAGGATGTAAATGTCAATTTTGTGCAGCGTTGCATGACCGCGCAATTGTCAGTTAAAAAGACTCAGAGCCATAACACAAACCGCTTATGTAACCGCTTCCTGTAGCAGTATTTCTGCTATAGGGCGGCACAGGTGTGCAAAATCTCTCACACACACACATATATATATGTGATTCACGCTCCCGTGGTTTTCACGCCCCTCCCAGATAGCGTCAGATTGCCCATCAATACACAATAAACCTCCATTGCTAGTATAGTGTCGGAATGGATCAGTATCTTTGATCAGATCAGCACTATACAAGCGTTCACATTAGTATAGCGTCCCCAAAAACGCAGCGTTAGCGGGATCAGCCCCGGCACCTGCGTTTAGCCCCTACGCTTACCCCCCTTCTCCCCCAGCAAGTGCAGTGTCAGTAGGTCACTGTCACTTGATACATTGCACACACAACCGCAGTGTTGGCAGAATCAGGCCTGATCTCTGTTAGCACTTGCCGGTAAATTTTGATGACTCTCATATGCAGCAGAGTGCCAGTAGTAGTGCCATGCTACCTTTTGGTGAACTGTCGTGTTGTGGCCTAGTACTTCCTGGTCTTTCACATACCTCTTAGATTGTAAGCTCCAAGGGGCAGGGCCCTCCTAACCCTCTTGTATTGAACTGCATTGTTCCTGTATTGTCTCCCGTTATATTGTACAGCGCTGAGCAAACTGTTGACACTATATAAAACCTGTATAATAATAATACCAGCACTGCAGTATCACTTGGTGATGTGGCGAGTCCCATAAGTGAAGTACAAGCTGGTGCAGTGACGAGCACTAGTATTGTCCCGCAACCACCAAGAATTCGCACACAGGCCTGTAGAGCCCCTAGTATCCTTCCGAATGTGCTTGCAAATCCCAATTGGCAGCCCACAAATTCTGCAGCACCCGTACTTCCCCCATTCACTGCCCAACCCGGAATTTTTTTGAAAGTAGATACCCCAAACTATTTCCTGAGAGGCATGTTGAATCAATAGAAGAATTTATTTTTTTTTACCACAAGTTATTGGAAAATGACAAACTATTTTTTTTTTTTTTACACAAGTATGGGGGTACCACATGTGAGAAACGTTTTGGCAGTCTAGCCAAGTACAGGACCACAATATATGATAAGCACCATCAGCCTTTTAAAGGGCTTTATTTACTCATTACACTTCCTGACTACCTATCACAGTTTCACAGGCCCTGAAATGCCAGGATAGCACCAAACCACCCCTCAATGACCACTTTTTGGAAAGTAGACACCCCAAGGAATTTGATAAGAAGCATGGTAAATATTTTGCAGTTCTCATTTGTTGCCACAAGTTTTTGAAAATTAAAGAAAAAAAACAAAAACATTTTTTTTCTGTTCTTTTTTTATATTTCAAAACCTTGTGAGAAAAAAATTAGATCATACATGTGGTACCCCCATACTTGGCAGAAGTAGCAGAATGTATTTTGGGGTGTAATTCCACATATGCCCATGACTTGTGTGATTAATATATTGTTTAAATGACAACTTTGTGTAAAAGAAAAAAAAAAAAAGTTTGTCATCTTCCAGAAACTTGTGGAAAAAAATAAATCTTCCATGGACTCAATATGCCTCTCAGCAGATAGCTTGGGGTGTCTACTTTCCGAAAAGGGGTCATTTGGGGGTGTTTGTACTATCCTGGTATTTTAGCACCTCAAGAAATGTGATGAGCAGTCAGAAAGTAAAAGCTGTGTAAATTCCATTATCTATACCATAGTTTGTAGATGCTATAACTAGAGATGAGCGAATCGAAGTAGCCGAAGTGGAATTCGAGTCGAATATCGGAAAAATTTCGATTCGCGCCGAATCCGAAAAATAGCCTAATTCGGACGCGCGAATCGAAATTTTTCCGAAAATGGCGGCTGACATGTGCGGCGACGGAGCGGGGATGTCTGGGAAGGCGCGCAGACAAGGCGCGCTGACCCATAATGCATTCCTCAACGACATGTGATCGCATCAGCCAATCAGCAGCCAGCCAGCTAGCACTGTGTAATGGTCGAGCTATAAATAGCGGCCATTTTGGAATTCTTCATTTGCCTGCAGTCATTGAACAGAGGCAGACCGCTCTGTATTAGGGACAGGGACAGAGTTAGGGCCACAGAAACGATACTTGGGGACAGAGAAACGATACTTAGGGACAGAGAACTATTACTCAGGGACACAGAATTGTTAATTAGGGCCACAGAATCGTTACTTAGGGACAAAGAAACGCTAGTTAGGGCCACAGAATTCATACTCAGGGACAGACAGAATTGTTACTGAGTGCCAGAGAATTGTTACTTAGGGCCACAGAAACGTTATTAGGGCCACAGAATTGTTACTCAGGGACAGACAGAATTGTTACTGAGTGCCAGAGAATTGTTACTTAGGGCCACAGAAACGTTATTAGGGCCACAGAATTGTTACTCAGGGACAGACAGAATTGTTACTGAGTGCCAGAGAATTGTTACTTAGGGCAACAGAAACTTTAGTTAGGGCCACAGAATTGTTACTCAGGGACAGACACAGAATTGTTACTGAGGGCCACAGAACTGTTACTTAGGGCCACAGAATTGTTACTCGCACAGACACAGAATTGTTACTCGCACAGACACAGAATTGTTACTCAGGGCCACAGAACTGTTACTTAGGGCCACAGAATTGTTACTCGCACAGACACAGAATTGTTACACAGGGACACAGAACTGTTACTTAGGGCCACAGAATTGTTACTCGCACAGACACAGAATTGTTACTTAGGGCCACAGAATTGTTACTCGCACAGACACAGAATTGTTACACAGGGACACAGAACTGTTACTTAGGGCCACAGAATTGTTACTTGCACAGACACAGAATTGTTACTCAGGGACACAGAATTGTTACTGAGGGCCACAGAACTGTTACTTAGGGCCACAGAATTGTTACTCGCACAGACACAGAATTGTTACTCAGGGACACAGAATTGTTACTGAGGGCCACAGAACTGTTACTTAGGGCCACAGAATTGTTACTCGCACAGACACAGAATTGTTACACAGGGACACAGAACTGTTACTTAGGGCCACAGAATTGTTACTCGCACAGACACAGAATTGTTACTCAGGGACACAGAATTGTTACTGAGGGCCACAGAACTGTTACTTAGGGCCACAGAATTGTTACTCGCACAGACACAG
Organism: Staurois parvus; assembly: GCF_062004578.1. Classification (NCBI taxonomy): domain Eukaryota; kingdom Metazoa; phylum Chordata; class Amphibia; order Anura; family Ranidae; genus Staurois; species Staurois parvus. The sequence continues at coordinate 12,190,515 of NW_028318430.1, read as the reverse complement.
AATTGTTACTCGCACAGAAACAGAATTGTTACTTAGGGCCACAGAATTGTTACTCGCACAGACACAGAATTGTTACTCAGGGACACAGAATTGTTACTGAGGGCCACAGAACCGTTACTTAGGGCCACATAAACGTTAATCAGGGACACATAATTGTTACTGAGGGCCACAGAACCGTTACTTGGGGCCACAGAAACGTTAATCAGGGACACAGAATTGTTACTGAGGGCCACAGAACTGTTACTTAGGGCCACAGAATTGTTACTCGCACAGACACAGAATTGTTACTCAGGGACACAGAATTGTTACTGAGGGCCACAGAACTGTTACTTAGGGCCACAGAATTGTTACTCGCACAGACACAGAATTGTTACTCGCACAGACACAGAATTGTTACTGAGGGCCACAGAACTGTTACTTAGGGCCACAGAATTGTTACTCGCACAGACACAGAATTGTTACTCGCACAGACACAGAATTGTTACTGAGGGCCACAGAACTGTTACTTAGGGCCACATAATTGTTACTCGCACAGACACAGAATTGTTACTGAGGGACACAGAATTTTTACTGAGGGACACAGAATTGTTACTGAGGGACACAGAATTGTTACTCAGGGACAGACACAGAATTGTTACTCAGGGACAGACAGAATTGTTACTGAGGGCCACAGAAATGTTACTTAGGGCCACAGAAACGTTACTCAGGGACACAGAATTGTTACTCAGGGACACAGAATCGTTTAATTAAAGAGTATGTCAGACAACATGCAGAGGAGTGGCAGAGGAGGCAATGTTTTAGGAGCGAGCAGACGTGGCAGCAGAGGAAGGGGTCGAGGCAGCACTATTCGCAGCCAGAGGGTAGTGCTCCCGGTGTCATCCAGTACAGTGAGGAAGAGCTAACAGAGGGCGGTCAGGAACGGGGGGAGACATCCGCCTCTTCAGCAGCCAGGCGAAGAAGTAGTGGCGAGGAGAGTGGCTCGGTAGCCGGTCTAGAGACAGGTCTGTCTCCTGACCCACACGCAGCCGAGGGGGCTAGTAGTGAGGCGGAGACCCTAATTGATGATGATGAGGCTGATCGCACTTGGCAGCCTCGTCGTCATCAGGCTATTGCTTCCGCATCATCAGGAGAAGAGGGTGGCAGCTTGGCAGCGAGCAAAACAGTCGGTGGGTTGTCTCCATCGCCACACTCTGCCATGTGCCACTTTCAGGTCTCCTCACACTGCTGGTGTGTTCAATTTTTTGACATAGGGTGCTGGCAGATTACGGGCCTCCTATAGCTGCTGCCAGGCCCCTAATCTGCCATAGGCCCCTATATACCGCCTCCTCATGCTGCTGCCAGGTCCAGAGTCTCTCATGGGTCCCTGTACGGCCTCCCATTGCTGCTGTCTCCATCGCCACACTCTGCCATGTGCCACTTTCAGGTCTCCTCACACTGCTGGTGTGTTCAATTTTTTGACATAGGGTGCTGGCAGATTACGGGCCTCCTATAGCTGCTGCCAGGCCCCTAATCTGCCATGGGCCCCTATACCGCCTCCTCATGCTGCTGCCAGGTCCAGAGTCTCTCATGGGTCCCTGTACGGCCTCCCATTGCTGCTGTCTCCATCGCCACACTCTGCCATGTGCCACTTTCAGGTCTCCTCACACACTGCTGGTGTGTTGAATTTTTTGACATAGGGTGCTGGCAGATTACGGGCCTCCCATAGATGCTGCCAGGCCCCTAATCTGCCATGGGCCCCTATATACCGCCTCCTCATGCTGCTGCCAGGTCCAGAGTCTGTCATGGGTCCCTGTACGGCCTCCCATTGCTGCTGTCTCCATCGCCACACTCTGCCATGTGCCACTTTCAGGTCTCCTCACACTGCTGGTGTGTTCAATTTTTTGACATAGGGTGCTGGCAGATTACGGGCCTCCTATAGCTGCTGCCAGGCCCCTAATCTGCCATAGGCCCCTATATACCGCCTCCTCATGCTGCTGCCAGGTCCAGAGTCTCTCATGGGTCCCTGTACGGCCTCCCATTGCTGCTGTCTCCATCGCCACACTCTGCCATGTGCCACTTTCAGGTCTCCTCACACTGCTGGTGTGTTGAATTTTTTGACATAGGGTGCTGGCAGATTACGGGCCTCCTATAGCTGCTGCCAGGCCACTAATCTGCCATGGGCCCCTATACCGCCTCCTCATGCTGCTGCCAGGTCCAGAGTCTGTCATGGGTCCCTGTACGGCCTCCCATTGCTGCTGTCTCCATCGCCACACTCTGCCATGTGCCACTTTCAGGTCTCCTCACACACTGCTGGTGTGTTGAATTTTTTGACATAGGGTGCTGGCAGATTACGGGCCTCCCATAGATGCTGCCAGGCCCCTAATCTGCCATGGGCCCCTATATACCGCCTCCTCATGCTGCTGCCAGGTCCAGAGTCTGTCATGGGTCCCTGTACGGCCTCCCATTGCTGCTGTCTCCATCGCCACACTCTGCCATGTGCCACTTTCAGGTCTCCTCACACTGCTGGTGTGTTCAATTTTTTGACATAGGGTGCTGGCAGATTACGGGCCTCCTATAGCTGCTGCCAGGCCCCTAATCTGCCATAGGCCCCTATATACCGCCTCCTCATGCTGCTGCCAGGTCCAGAGTCTCTCATGGGTCCCTGTACGGCCTCCCATTGCTGCTGTCTCCATCGCCACACTCTGCCATGTGCCACTTTCAGGTCTCCTCACACTGCTGGTGTGTTGAATTTTTTGACATAGGGTGCTGGCAGATTACGGGCCTCCTATAGCTGCTGCCAGGCCCCTAATCTGCCATGGGCCCCTATACCGCCTCCTCATGCTGCTGCCAGGTCCAGAGTCTCTCATGGGTCCCTGTACGGCCTCCCATTGCTGCTGTCTCCATCGCCACACTCTGCCATGTGCCACTTTCAGGTCTCCTCACACACTGCTGGTGTGTTGAATTTTTTGACATAGGGTGCTGGCAGATTACGGGCCTCCCATAGATGCTGCCAGGCCCCTAATCTGCCATGGGCCCCTATATACCGCCTCCTCATGCTGCTGCCAGGTCCAGAGTCTGTCATGGGTCCCTGTACGGCCTCCCATTGCTGCTGTCTCCATCGCCACACTCTGCCATGTGCCACTTTCAGGTCTCCTCACACACTGCTGGTGTGTTGAATTTTTTGACATAGGGTGCTGGCAGATTACGGGCCTCCCATAGCTGCTGCCAGGCCCCTAATCTGCCATGGGCCCCTATATACCGCCTCCTCATGCTGCTGCCAGGTCCAGAGTCTGTCATGGGTCCCTGTACGGCCTCCCATTGCTGCTGTCTCCATCGCCACACTCTGCCATGTGCCACTTTCAGGTCTCTTCACACTGCTGGTGTGTTCAATTTTTTGACATAGGGTGCTGGCAGATTACGGGCCTCCTATAGCTGCTGCCAGGCCCCTAATCTGCCATGGGCCCCTATATACCGCCTCCTCATGCTGCTGCCAGGTCCAGAGTCTGTCATGGGTCCCTGTACGGCCTCCCATTGCTGCTGTCTCCATCGCCACACTCTGCCATGTGCCACTTTCAGGTCTCCTCACACACTGCTGGTGTGTTGAATTTTTTGACATAGGGTGCTGGCAGATTACGGGCCTCCCATAGATGCTGCCAGGCCCCTAATCTGCCATGGGCCCCTATATACCGCCTCCTCATGCTGCTGCCAGGTCCAGAGTCTGTCATGGGTCCCTGTACGGCCTCCCATTGCTGCTGTCTCCATCGCCACACTCTGCCATGTGCCACTTTCAGGTCTCCTCACACACTGCTGGTGTGTTGAATTTTTTGACATAGGGTGCTGGCAGATTACGGGCCTCCTATAGCTGCTGCCAGGCCCCTAATCTGCCATAGGCCCCTATATACCGCCTCCTCATGCTGCTGCCAGGTCCAGAGTCTCTCATGGGTCCCTGTACGGCCTCCCATTGCTGCTGTCTCCATCGCCACACTCTGCCATGTGCCACTTTCAGGTCTCCTCACACTGCTGGTGTGTTGAATTTTTTGACATAGGGTGCTGGCAGATTACGGGCCTCCTATAGCTGCTGCCAGGCCCCTAATCTGCCATGGGCCCCTATACCACCTCCTCATGCTGCTGCCAGGTCCAGGCGAACGTAGTCACACAGGGGAGGAACTTCTCTGTGTAATGAACAGAGAAATCGACAGATGGCTGTCTCCGCGCAAACTGAAAATGGGAACCATGTTGACCGACAATGGAAAGAACATGGTGTCTGCTCTGCGTCAAGTAAGGTTGTGCCATGCGCCATGCATGGCTCACGTGTTCAATCTGGTTGTCAAGCGGTTCCTAAAATCCACCATCCCACTGCAAGACATCCTTAAAATGTCACGTAAACTTTGCATGCATTTCAGCCATTCCTACACCGCAAAGCACACCCTCCTTGAGCTGCAGCGGCAGAACGGAATTCCACAGCATCGCCTGATCTGCGACGTTGCAACAAGGTGGAATTCAACCCTACACATGGTAGACCGCCTTTACGAACAGCAAAAGGCCATCACCGATTTCCTGATGTTACAAGCGGATAAAGGTACTCCCCTGTGTAACTTCGATGTCAGCCATTGGCAGCTCATGCGTGACACCTGCCGCTTGCTCAGGCCCTTTGAGGAGGCCACGCTATTCGTGAGTCGGCAGAACTATGGGATGAACGACATCATTCCTCTGTTGCACGTCCTGGAAAAAATGCTGTTAACAATGGCTGGTCAGGGTGCGGTAGACGTGGCGCACCAATCTCAACGCCACATGACCCCTGTGGGGGCAGGACAGGAAGAAGAGGAGGAGGTAGAGGAGGACATTTGTGCTCAGGAATTATTGAATGAAATGGGTGGTTTTTCCACTCAGCGGACAGGAGTGGAGGAGCAGGAGCATCTGGTAGAGGAGGAGCAGGAGGAGACAGAGGACCCAGACGCACCGTGGCAGTATGCTGTGGAGATGGAGGCAGGGAGTCCCTCGCATTCCTTGGCACAAATGGCCCATAGCATGCTCGCTTGCTTGCGTAGCGACAGCCGAATAATAACCATCAGACAGAGGGATGACTTTTGGCTGTCCACCTTGTTGGACCCTCGCTACCGTTCAAAAATGGTGGCCTTTTTCACACCTGCTGAGAGGGAGGCCAAAATAACGTACTATAAAAACCACCTATGTAGTCAGCTGGTCTCTGCCTTTCTGCGCCAACGTCCATCCTCAGACACTGTGGGCCCTGTGCGCTCGCGTTCCGCTGCCATGGCAGCAGGGGAGGGGTGGGGTGGTAGGAGCAGTGGCAGCTCCACCAGCAGCGGCTGCCTCAGTCTGCAGTCGATGATGAGTAGCTTTCTTCACCAGCGCAATGAGGAAACTACTAACCAGCCGCAGCAGCAGCAGCATCAGGTGGACCTGGAGCAGGACCTCAAACAACAGGCTTAGGCCTACTTGGACAGCACCCTGCCAACCGAGGTAGACAATCCCCTTGACTACTGGGCAACGAAACTTGACCTTTGGCCCCAACTAGCTGAATTTGCCCTTGAAAGGCTGTCATGCCCGGCCAGTAGCGTGGCATCGGAGCGCGTGTTTAGTGCGGCAGGAGGTATTGTAACTCCGCGGAGGACACGACTGTCCACCCAAAGTGTGGAGAGACTCACGTTTGTGAAAATGAATCAGGCGTGGATTAGTCTGGATTTCAAACCACCAGTTCCTGACACAACTGACTAAATCCGCCATGAATCATGCCCCAAACATGTGCCACTTTCAGGTCTCCTCACACTGCTGGTGTGTTACATTTTTTGTCATAGGGTGCTGGCAGATTACGGGCCTCCCATAGCTGCTGCCAGGCCCCTAATCTGCCATGGGCCCCTATACCGCCTCCTCATGCTGCTGCCAGGTCCACAGTCTCTCATGCCATGTGCCACTTTCAGGTCTCCTCACACTGCTGGTGTTTTCAATTTTTTGACATAGGGTGCTGGCAGATTACGGGCCTCCCATAGCTGCTGCCAGGCCCCTAATCTGCCATGGGCCCCTATATACCGCCTCCTCATGCTGCTGCCAGGTACAGAGTCTGTCATGGGTCCCTGTACGGCCTCCCATTGCTGCTGTCTCCATCGCCACACTCTGCCATGTGTCACTTTCAGGTCTCCTCACACTGCTGGTGTGTAGAATTTTTTGACATAGGGTGCTGGCAGATTACGGGCCTCCTATAGCTGCTGCCAGGCCCCTAATCTGCCATAGGCCCCTATATACCGCCTCCTCATGCTGCTGCCAGGTCCAGAGTCTCTCATGGGTCCCTGTACGGCCTCCCATTGTTGCTGTCTCCATCGCCACACTCTGCCATGTGCCACTTTCAGGTCTCCTCACACTGCTGGTGTGTAGAATTTTTTGACATAGGGTGCTGGCAGATTACGGGCCTCCTATAGCCTCTGCCAGGCCCCTAATCTGCCATAGGCCCCTATATACCGCCTCCTCATGCTGCTGCCAGGTCCAGAGTCTCTCATGGGTCCCTGTACGGCCTCCCATTGCTGCTGTCTCCATCGCCACACTCTGCCATGTGGCACTTTCAGGTCTCCTCACACTGCTGGTGTGTAGAATTTTTTGACATAGGGTGCTGGCAGATTACGGGCCTCCTATAGCTGCTGCCAGGCCCCTAATCTGCCATAGGCCCCTATATACCGCCTCCTCATGCTGCTGCCAGGTCCAGAGTCTCTCATGGGTCCCTGTACGGCCTCCCATTGCTGCTGTCTCCATCGCCACACTCTGCCATGTGCCACTTTCAGGTCTCCTCACACTGCTGGTGTGTAGAATTTTTTGACATAGGGTGCTGGCAGATTACGGGCCTCCTATAGCTGCTGCCAGGCCCCTAATCTGCCATAGGCCCCTATATACCACCTCCTCATGCTGCTGCCAGGTCCAGAGTCTCTCATGGGTCCCTGTACGGCCTCCCATTGCTGCTGTCTCCATCGCCACACTCTGCCATGTGCCACTTTCAGGTCTCCTCACACACTGCTGGTGTGTAGAATTTTTTGACATAGGGTGCTGGCAGATTACGGGCCTCCCATAGCTGCTGCCAGGCCCCTAATCTGCCATGGGCCCCTATATACCGCCTCCTCATGCTGCTGCCAAGTCCAGAGTCTCTCATGGGTCCCTGTACGGCCTCCCATTGCTGCTGTCTCCATTGCCACACTCTGCCATGTGCCACTTTCAGGTCTCCTCACACTGCTGGTGTGTTCAATTTTTTGACATAGGGTGCTGGCAGATTACGGGCCTCCTATAGCTGCTGCCAGGCCCCTAATCTGCCATGGGCCCCTATATACCGCCTCCTCATGCTGCTGCCAGGTCCAGAGTCTGTCATGGGTCCCTGTACGGCCTCCCATTGTTGCTGTCTCCATCGCCACACTCTGCCATGTGCCACTTTCAGGTCTCCTCACACACTGCTGGTGTGTTGAATTTTTTGACATAGGGTGCTGGCAGATTACGGGCCTCCCATAGCTGCTGCCAGGCCCCTAATCTGCCATGGGCCCCTATACCGCCTCCTCATGCTGCTGCCAGGTCCACAGTCTCTCATGCCATGTGCCACTTTCAGGTCTCCTCACACTGCTGGTGTGTTGAATTTTTTGACATAGGGTGCTGGCAGATTACGGGCCTCCCATAGCTGCTGCCAGGCCCCTAATCTGCCATGGGCCCCTATACCACCTCCTCATGCTGCTGCCAAGTCCAGAGTGTGTCATGGGTCCCTGTACGGCCTCCCATTGCTGCTGTCTCCATAGCCACACTCTGCCATGTGCCACTTTCAGGTCTCCTCACACTGCTGGTGTGTTGAATTTTTTGACATAGGGTGCTGGCAGATTACGGGCCTCCCATTGCTGCTGCCAGGCACGTAATCTGCCATGGGCCCCCGTACCGACTCCTCATGCTGTGACGTTGCAACAAGGTGGAATTCAACCCTACATATGTTAGACCACCTTTACGAACAGCGAAAGGCCATCACAGATTTCCTGATGTTAAAAGCGGATAAAGGTACTCCCTGTGTAACTTAGATGTCAGCCATTGGCAGCTCATGCGTGACACCTGCGCTTGCTCAGGCCCTTTGAGGAGGCCACGCTATTCGTGAGTCGGCAGGACTATGGGATGAACGACGTCATTCCTCTGTTGCACGTCCTGGAACAAATGCTGTTAACAATGGCTGGTCAGGGTGTGGTAGACGTGGCGCACAGATCTCAACGCCACATGACCCCTGTGGGGGCAGGACAGGAAGAAGAGGAGGAGGTAGAGGAGGACATTGGTGCTCAGGAATTATTGAGTGAAATGGGTGGTTTTTCCACTCAGCGGACAGGAGTGGAGGAGCAGGAGCATCTGGTAGAGGAGGAGGAGGAGGAGACAGAGGACCCAGACGCACCGTGGCAGTATGCTGTGGAGATGGAGGCAGGTAGTCCCTCGCATTCCTTGGCACAAATGGCCCATAGCATGCTCGCTTGCTTGCGTAGCGACAGCCGAATAATAACCATCAGACAGAGGGATGACTTTTGGCTGTCCACCTTGTTGGACCCTCGCTACCGTTCAAAAATGGTGGCCTTTTTCACACCTGCTGAGAGGGAGGCCAAAATAACGTACTATAAAAACCACCTATGTAGTCAGCTGGTCTCTGCCTGTCTGCGCCAACGTCCATCCTCAGACACTGTGGGCCCTGTGCGCTCGCGTTCCGCTGCCATGGCAGCAGGGGAGGGGTGGGGTGGTAGGAGCAGTGGCAGCTCCACCAGCAGCGGCTGCCTCAGTCTGCAGTCGATGATGAGTAGCTTTCTTCACCAGCGCAGTGAGGAAACTACTAACCAGCCGCAGCAGCAGCAGCAGCAGCATCAGGTGGACCTGGAGCAGGACCTCAAACAACAGGCTTAGGCCTACTTGGACAGCACCCTGCCAACCGAGGTAGACAATCCCCTTGACTACTGGGCAACGAAACTTGACCTTTGGCCCCAACTAGCTGAATTTGCCCTTGAAAGGCTGTCATGCCCGGCCAGTAGCGTGGCATCGGAGCGCGTGTTTAGTGCGGCAGGAGGTATTGCAACTCCACGGAGGACACGACTGTCCACCCAAAGTGTGGAGAGACTGACGTTTGTGAAAATGAATCAGGCGTGGATTAGTCTGGATTTCAAACCACCAGTTCCTGACACAACTGACTAAATCTGCCATGAATCATGCCCCAAACATGTGCCACTTTCAGGTCTCCTCACACTGCTGGTGTGTTACATTTTTTGTCATAGGGTGCTGGCAGATTACGGGCCTCCCATAGCTGCTGCCAGGCCCCTAATCTGCCATGGGCCCCTATACCACCTCCTCATGCTGCTGCCAAGTCCAGAGTCTCTCATGGGTCCCTGTACGGCCTCCCATTGCTGCTGTCTCCATCGCCACACTCTGCCATGTGCCACTTTCAGGTCTCCTCACACTGCTGGTGTATTCCATTTTTTGTCATAGGGTGCTGGCAGATTACGGGCCTCCCATAGCTGCTGCCAGGCCCCTAATCTGCCATGGGCCCCTATACCGCCTCCTCATGCTGCTGCCAGGTCCAGAGTCTCTCATGGGTCCCTGTACGGCCTCCCATTGCTGCTGTCTCCATCGCCACACTCTGCCATGTGCCACTTTCAGGTCTCCTCACACTGCTGGTGGGTTCCATTTTTTGTCATAGGGTGCTGGCAGATTACGGGCCTCCCATAGCTGCTGCCAGGCCCCTAATCTGCCATGGGCCCCCGTACCGACTCCTCATGCTGCTGCCAGGCCCGTAATCTGTCATGGGCCCCTGTTGTCGCTTGTTGGCATATTCCGCTCGTTCAGATGCTCCTTCTCCTGCTACTCCTCTTCACGGATTCCGTCAGCAGTCTTTCTTGGAATCCGTTTCCAAGAGACAACAGTTTGCGAGCACGCACCAGACGGTGCAGAAGCTGAACGTCCTCCTGTCCAAGTTGCTGCTGCCAGGCTCGTAATCTGTCATGCGCCCCTGTACCGCCTCCTCATGCTGCTGCCAGGTCCAGAGTGTGTCATGGGCCCCCGTACCGACTCCTCATGCTGCTGCCAGGCCCGTAATCTGTCATGGGCCCCTGTACCGCCTCCCCATGCTGCTGCCAGGTCCAGAGTGTGTCATGGGTCCCTGTACGGCCTCCCATTGCTGCTGCCAGGCCCGTAATCTGCCATGGGCCCCCGTACCGACTCCTCATGCTGCTGCCAGGCCCGTAATCTGCCATGGGCCCCTGTACCGCCTCCTCATGCTGCTGCCAGGTCCAGAGTGTGTCATGGGTCCCTGTACGGCCTCCCATTGCTGCTGTCTCTATCGCCACACTCTGCCATGTGCCACTTTCAGGTCTCCTCACACTGCTGGTGGTTTCCATTTTTGTCATAGGGTGCTGTATGGCCTCCCATTGCTGCTGCCTCCACCGCCACACTGTGGCTCCACACTCTGGTTTTGGCCCCGTGACTGCCCAAATGAGTGAAGTGTGCGGTGATTCTAAGATCGACGGCACTCATCTGCATGTCATACTGACTGACAGTATTATTTCTCTTCCCCAGCAGACTCCAAGGGCATTTAAATTAAAGGTACAGTGTTCAGCACTAATATTAAGTCTCTCTGAAGCCTAGAAACACCCTTTTTTAAGTTAAATTCACAGCGAATATATTCGACTCGAATCGAAATTTTTCCACGAATTCGCCGAATCAGTCGAATCGAATTTTTGAATACTTCGCTCATCTCTAGCTATAACGTTCACACAAAACAATCAATATACACTTATTGGGATTTTTTCTTTCAATTCGTTATTAAATTTTTTTTAGAAGTAATAACAATAGAGTGAGCAACCGAGACAATAGTGGAAATAATATCAAACACGTCAAAGTTATCAAAGTTGAGCCGATAGGACACGGCGACCAACATGTACAGATAATTAATCGTGAATGGTATTAATGACATTTCCAAAATTATTACAAAAATTTTGAAAATAGTATGCTGGTAATATGCCCAGATAAGAAGCTTAACAATGCACGGTTTGTTGCCCAACAGAATACAAATTAAACACAAAACAAAGGGTAAAGTTAACACAGTCAGAAAAGATCCAGAAGAACTTGGACCAAGAAAAGAAAAGATGGAGTAGCAAGGAATCTAGAACTCCATAAAGAAAAAAAGTTCTAACAGAGTACATATATGATCAATATGCAGTTTATAATATCAGTTGTTGTCATAGGATATCAAAGGTCAGGTAGTGGAAACTCAACATTCCAGCGTAACCATCTAGTATTAAAGACCCGTAGAGTATGATTTGAAATTGCATAGGACTTTTCATACAGGTACTGAAAGTGCACTCTATGGATAACTTCCGAAACTAGAAGAGATGTAGTGGATTTCCATGCTTTAGTAAGAGTTAATCGGGCTGCAATTAAAATGTGAGAGACCACTGTTCGGGACTGGATTGGAAATACATTCAACGTAATATTTAACAACGCCAAATGGGAATTGGGAGTTGTGTATACTCTGGACACCCGAGAAATCAAATAAACACAACTTTCCAGAAATTCCGGATATATCCACATTCCCACAACACATGTAGCAAAGTGCCAATACCACCACAATTCCTCCAACATGAAGGAGATGTATCAGGATAAATTTTAGGAAGTCTAAATGGGGTTAGATAGCTGTGATGTAGACTTTTTAGGGATCTGTCCCAATGATTAGTGCATTTCAAAAGACTGATATTACAGGACCAAGCCGCTTGCCAATCCCCTGGAGTAAAAGATCTATGCAGATCTCTCTCCCATTTGCCCACACATGTTAATACAGAGTGATCTGAATCATGTTGCAAAAAGTTGTAAAACCACGATATGCCCTTCTTCAGTCCCAATGGATTCGTCAGAGCTTATTGGGATTTGTTTAACCAAAAACATGGAGTAGAATACATTTTGGCCTAAATTTATGACGAAATTTTAGTTTTTTTGGATATTTTTTTATCACAGAAATGAGAAAACAGCGTTTTTTTTCCCTCAAAACTATTTTATAGTTTATAGCGCCAAAAATAAAAAGCGCACAGGTGATCGAATACCACCAAAAGAAAGCTCTATTTGTGTGAAAAAAGGGACATAAATTTAACTTATGTACCATATTGCATGACCATGCAATTGTCAGTTAAACTAGTGCAGCACTGTATAGCAAAAAAAATGGCGTAAATTACAGTATCTGTACTATAACGTTCACACAAAGCAATCAATATAAACTTATTGGGATTTTTTTTACCAAAAACATGTAGCAGAATACATTTTGGCCTAAATTTATAACTAACTTTGAATTTACTATATATTTTTTATAGTCGAAAATAAAAAATATTGTTTTTGTTCAAAATGTTAGGTCTTTTTTTGTTTATAGTGCAGAAAATAAAAAGCACACATGTGATCAAATACCACCAAAAGAAAACTCTATTTGTGTAAAAAAAAAAAAAGGACGTAAATTTTGTTTGGGTACAGCATTGCATGACCGCGCAATTATCAGTTTAATTAGTGCAGCGCCGAATAGCAAAAAGAGGCCTGGTCATTAAGGGGGTAAATCCTCAGGAGGGCAAGTGGTTAATCCATTGACTATTGCAGTGTTTCTCAACCCCTGTTCATCTGTGATGTTGGAGGGTGGAAAACCACACAATTGAGCTGCTTTTACCATCTCCAACTGCTCGCCCCATGCTGTTGCAACAGCTGGAAGTATACCTCCAGGTGAATGGGGCTGAACTACAACCACCCTGCAACTGTGTGCACATTGCACGCAGGTGTGGTGACTGATGCTGCTTTTTAAGGAGTTAAAACAGGTGGTGAGGAGGCAACATATTGCCTCTTTCCCACCTGTCAATTGCCTCTAAAAAGTGATCTGAACATGGATTGTGTTTCAAAAGGAGCAGCAGTCCTTGCTGCTATTATGAACAAGTCCTAAAAAAGCAGTTCTGAAAGGACAGGAATAGGGGGACAAGATTAAAAGTAACACACATACACACATACATGTACACAAAAACACATGTATGCAACCCTATAAAAAGTTACAGTACCTTATAGCTTCCATCACACAGCCGGGTACTGCACTCTAGGGGGAAGCAGAGAGCACAGAAGACACTCCCCTTCCCTTTGCTCTCATATTGCTCAGCGGTCTGATGGCTCCGAGTGCCAATGTACAGTGCGGTTGGGGATCGGGAGCTCGGGCCCAACTGACAGCCATTCTCCCCACGGCACCCCTGAAGACCTCTGGTGGCACCCCAGGGTAAAGGCTGGACTATTATAACCATTCTTTGTGTTTTTTTTTTTTCTTTTAGAAAATACTTTTTTTCACCTTTTGTATCCTTTTTTACATCTAATTGCTGCCTCTCTCAGCTATTTGTCTGACATGCAGAGTGGTGGCTGCATGTCAGTGCTCAGGACAGGTTCCCTGGTGGCAACAATGGCAAAAGATCTCTGCCCAGTGAGAATTGGCATGGCTGTTCTCCACTGGAATCACATCTGGCAAGAAGTTGACAGAGTTCTGTCACCCCAAAACAGGAAGTCCCGGATCATAGCAAGAATAAAAAGTATTATTATAAAAAAATACAGATTTAAAAAGCTTGAAAATAACTTTGAAAATTACATTATGTTAAAGGTCATATGGGATTTTACTGACTGGATTTACAGTAGATTTATTTTAAAGAGGTTTTAAATCCAAAAATATCAAATATATTTTCCTCTCTTTTTTTCATCTGGTGATTTGGCCAGTAACACACCTCCTTTTATTAGAGTGCCCCTACTCAAATTTAATGAGCACAGGGGGCACCTTTGGACAGCAACATTGTCAGTCTGGGAAGGGGGGTGTTAGATATTCTGGCATATTTAAATACACATTGAAGCCAAACTCCAGCTAATACTTTATGAGCAGTTAAAGTAAATATTTTTTCCTTTTGGGATAAAGATTTTACATAGATGCATAAAAGCTGATTGTTATAAGCACCCCTGCTAGTGATTAAATGGTTTTTCTTATCTCTGTAACTGATACTTTCTGCTGGAAAGCTTTTTCTCTTGAAAGAAAACAGGCTTACTGGTTGGATCACCAAAAGAAAATAGAAGGAAGAAAGCCTTAAAAAAGAAAATGAATGCAGCCATCACATCAAAGAATTTGTAAGCTGCAATACGATAATGATTGCTTTTGGGTTTATTACCAGTTTAACTTGTGCATGATTAAATAACTTAAAAAATATATATACAGTAGGTTCCCTGACCCTGGTGAAAACAATGACCTCCTTTGATATATGAAAGTTCAATTCTTGCACATGTTTATACAGCTTAGGCTCATTCATGATAGAAAATGATGGGCAAAATGGGCAAAGTTTAGATTACAGAAAGTTTGGTTAACCCAGCAGGACGTTCACTAACCCCAAACACAGTGCCAAACCCAAATGAAGTCTATAGGAGCTGAATATTGCTTTTTCAAGGCCTATTTTCAAGCTATTATTAAAATAGGGCATTAGACCCTGCCATGGGCGGACTGTACTAAAGTAAAAAATATGTAATGGTCATCAATAAGAATATTTTTAATGTTGAGCTACAATAAACGTGCCTTTTAAATGATTGGCCTGATATTTAATGTTGAGATGTGTAGTTTTACAAGATACATTAAATAAATACAATAACCCTGATTTGCTAAAGAAATTGAACATGGTTACATTGCAAAAAACATTTTCACTTTGCAAGGGCATATTGGTTCAGCTTAGTGAATGTGGTAGATCAAACTCTCTCCCATTATATTTTTTTAATAGAAGCTCTGTCTGTCACTGAAAATTTGGTAAGTCTGAGAGATGGTTTTAGCCATGAAGGCTATATATTCATGAATCAGAATATATTCAATATATATAACAATATATAATAGAGTGCGCCTGGAGCTAGCGCCACTCACCATTGTTCAGACTTCTTGTGCTTTGCAGAAGACAAGTTCTAATTGCGGACTTCCTTTGTGGCACTAACCTGTCACATGACATAAGGCAGAGTGCTGTAATAGAGGTCATTAACGAGAGGCTGAGACACTGATTGCCCTCCTACCTCCAGACTCAGCCTAGTCATCCATTAAAAAAGAAAAAGCATAAGGGTTAGTAACAAAAATATATATTTTAACATACACAGTTTCTGGGTAGAGACTGAAAGCTAAAATTCCAAATGTGTGATTAAATGATGAATGACAGCATTGTCACCCTCAAACAGCTACACAATAACAGAAACATGCATCAAGGACACAAAATGGCAACAGTATGGCAACATGATATTAGCCTAAATAAGAGAAAGATGAACTACCAAGAAGAGTTATTGAAGACAGTCAAAAACCATAAATAATGAAGAGGCAAGCAAGCTTATGAGTTCCCTGCTGTGGATGTCACATGCATTTATACAGAGACTGCATGCCAATAGGATTGCCCCTGTTGCAGTATATGCTGTAAATGTGAGTTCTAATAGTGACCAAACAAGCATGGTATGAGTGGAAGTATTCCAACAATACAACAACATTAAGAATTCCACCAAGGGGTATGCTTTCTAGTTTTTGTAGAATAAAAGATAAGCAGCCAAAAACCATAACAGAACATACAGGTGTACCTGGGTTTAAGAACGCCTCGGTTAACGTAATTTTTTGTTTACGAATGAAAATCCATTGAAAAGAATGCCTCGGTTTATGAATTTTTTTGCAATACGAAGCAAGTTTCCCCAGGTTGCATTGCACCTGGGAGGTTTATAGCGCTGGCCCCGTGCCTTTAAAATGCACTTTATAAAGAGTTTTGAACAGATAAGACATTTTTTTTACTTTTTTCTTACCTCCGGAATGGATTAATTGGTTTTCAATGCATTTACGAATTATTTTCGCAATACGAAGCAAGTTATATATATATATATATGAGAGAGAGAGATACTGTATATATATATATATATATATATATATATATATATACAGTGCTCAGCATAAATGGGTACACCCCTTTTGAAAAGTAAGATTTCAATCAATATCTCAATGAACACAAAAGCAATTTCTGAAATGTTGACAAAACTGAGTTTTATAGAACATTTGTTTAGTTCATTACATTTTTGTATCACTTTTGCTACATTATTCTGACTGATAAATAAAGTTTTGCTGATCTTCTTGTAGTCTTTACCTTTCTTGTGTAAATAAATTATTTTCTTTGTGACATTTCTCTTCTATGTGGTGCCATTGCTGACAACATGAAATGGAAGGACTTTTAAAACCGTTAAGTAATGCCTTTTTATAATCGCCTGTCTGCTGGACACCTGTTTAATGAATAATTACATTCAGCCGTAGTTGAATTCTTGTTAATTAGGATTTTGTTGTCTAAAATTTAGCTTTGCTCCTAAGAGTTTCATTGGGTTGTATTCATTTTTGCAACATGGTTTTTGAATAAATCTTTTTAGGAAAAATACTTTTTTTGTGTGCAAATTAACAAATCTTGTTTGCAATTAATGGCCTGCATTTGTGGGAGTATTTTGGAGTGTATTGTCCCATAGAAAATGTTGATTCTGAAAGGAAATGACAAATATGTTAGGGTGTACTCATTTATGCTGAGCACACTATATATATTATTATAAATACCAGGAGAGCATTCTAAGTTCCTGGAAAACACAATGTGTTCTGCTGCTTAGTGTGGTCAGTTTTTAATAGGAAAGCAGAGGAACTGGCAGGAACACCAGGTATTTCACACAAAAGAAGCAATACAAAAAAACAGGTTCCTTTTTCATACAAGTACATGGTACAACAGGCACATATCAGGAATATTAAATGTTGGGTTTACATATTCTTTAGGAACTACCTTCAACCAATTCAGGCAAGCATTTGTGCAAGTGTCAGTAACATTACTGAGAAGTGTGGAAAGTTCAGGTAGTTTTTACTACTGACACTTTAGAAATCTGTCACTATGGCATCAACAAACTTCTTAAGAATTACCACCAGTTCCTAGCTTATGAAACTGGCGGTAATTATTAATATATCATAATGAGAACATTATTTTGTCGGACTTTTTTGGATGCTTAAATGCAAGACTGGCCTTCCTTTCCTGAGATTACTTACCACTCCTTCTAGCAAAAGTAACCCATCACTACACTTCCCACATCTCACCATTAACTGCTTAGTGAACAGAAGATGTCTCACAAGATTGGCAGTATCCTTCAGTGTCGCATTTTACTTCGTAAAGTGTAACTAAAGGCTAAACCTTTTTTTTTTTCAATTTCAATAGAATAAGGGAAATGAGAAGAAATCCCTACAAAGTGCCTTCACTTTTCGTCACTTCCCTTTCCCTTTTTTTCCCAATTCCCTTTTTGTCACCAGGGTCACCAGAACTAGTGTTCCCATGGGAAGATTTCCCCTCTGTTTCTGTTCTAGTGACAACCTAAAATTTGGGATTTTCATTTACTGCACTTTTGATAATAATGGTAAACAAGACAAGTAGAGAGGATGAACCTTCCTAATGGGGGCAGAAAGAGCAAAAAGAAAACCCTGACCATTGCTCTAATCCCTTCTGCACTCTATCCAAAACAAAAAAGTTACCGTACATTTTCAAGTGTGCTGCAAAAGGATTCACCTTGAAACTGTTGAACAGGTTCTGTATACAAGTGAACTAAACACAATCTTCTTAGCTTAGACTTTCATAGAGTAAAAGATGAATGTTACATACAACAGTTTTTATTCTTGGTTCAATTCGATTTAGCTCACAAACATCTACAGTAACTGTGAACAAGATGGTGCTAGCAACAGTGTGCTCAAAGAACTAAACAAAAAAGAAACCTTGTATAAACTCTGCACAAGCCACTCAATGAGCAGACATAGTTTAAATGTTGTTACAATTCTTTTAAGTACAAGTGTATATGTTCCCCCTCCCCAAGCCATTATACAACAAGTCAGACCTTCATAATTTGTGGAGCTACTACAGATTCCATCAGGATGAATGGGAGAGCCCAACTTGGCTCTCCTATTCATCCTATTCAATCCTTTTTATAACAAGTATTGGTAATGTGTATTGTAGCCTGCCTTGGTAGGAAAACTCATCATCCATCCAAGGTCAACAGATCATATGTAAGAGTACATTGTATCCTGAGCATACAAAATGCGAAAATCGTTATAACTACCATTGTAAATTATAGTGCCAAAGCTTTGTACTCAAATATGTACGTGTATGTTGTGAACAATGCAGCCAGATAAGAACACAATGTAATGTGCAGAATTCTAACATTTTTTACAGTGTATTAAACCATTTGCATCTAATATTATGAGCAATGCTGCAAAATCATAACAGTGCTCAAAGAAAATCAACGCAAAAATTGAAAGGGCTAAATTACGGTAAGCCATCCAGAATAGAAAGAAAATCATTTATAACAGCAAAATGTGCCACAATGGGATACTTGTTTGGGTTGGGTTTGCTATCTTGTTGGTTTTGATTCGAGTGCTTTGTTTGCATTTTACTTATTATTCATTAATGATTTATATATTGTGGTAAATTTGTGCACAGACAATGGTCTGTTGCCCTTGGAGAGATGATGGCTTTCCTTACTAGCAAAAGTCACCACATACATTTGGAATTAAAACACATATTATTTAATTCTGCTTTTTGGTGCCTATGTAGTTCACAAAAAGCACAGTTATCTTTTTCCCAAGCCCTGTTAAAAAAAAGTAGCTCACTCTTGTCTGCCCCAGGTTTATATTACCTGAGTTTCATGTTGATGAGCTGCTGCTAGCAGCGGATCCCTTTCGACTTCTATGAAGCTGGGTCTAACACGTTGCCACAGTACTCTGTAGGGGTGATTTGTACAGAAGCAACCAGTGGAAAAGAGAATTTGGCCATAGGAATGCTCTGTAAGGATAAGTTCTATAAAACGTATAAAATAAGTTCTATAAAACAAGTTATTCCTAAAACAACTGTATTTTTTTTAATTTTATGTATCCTTATTGAGTATCTGGTGCAGAGTTTATACTGGATATCTTTATTGTTTTATTCTTTGATTTTGGTGTATCTTGTGTCTATAATTTCTGCACGCACCCCATACATAGCATAAATTGAGGTATTTCCATTAAAAAAAGCACACTACACAATGTATTCTTGTTGGCAATTAGTAAAAAGTTTAAACCAAACTACTAGCATTATACTGCATTCAGTGCTAAAAAATTATAACAATGGCATTTAAGACATTAACTGGGGAAGTGGGGAAAAAACATTAACAGCAGGTTCTGGTGGTAGGTCCCTTTTCAAAATGACTAATTTAGGCAAGAATTTGTGCCAGGTTTAGTACAATTGCAGACACAGATGACAAATTCAGGTAGTTCTCACTACTGCCACTTTAAGAATCTGTGGCTATAGCTTTGACAGATTCTAAAATAATTACTGGGGGGTCGCATGCGCGGAGGCTGAAGATCGAGGTCACACATTGACCTCGCTCCGCTTCACCGCTCTCTCTTCCAGGCCCTCCGGAGCTAACATTAGCCAACTACAGCAGAGAAGCACAGGTACCAGACTCAGTATCATTTGCAGATCCCCATGGGAAAAGTCATGTGTCAGAAATACCCTCCATCACCTGCCAGGCATTTTTGGCCTACACATACGGATAAATATGTGTCATGAGCTACATACCCGACCTTGAGTGATCATATCATCCCAGCAGCAGAACCAGATGATCCGACAGGTCACGAGGCGGAGGTAACACATCACACTGCAATATCTCCCTCTTCTCCTGTCCCCTATCTCACAGAAGACATTCTGGATGATAAGTTACATGGTCTTCTGCAGAGTTTGGTCCATACTATTTCTGCGGCAATGGGGAAAATAGCTCAGGAACTCAGAGGGGAGATAACATTGGTGAAAGAATGTACAGATGACCTAGAAACCAAATTTGATGATCTGGTGCAGTATGTGCATGAACTGGAGGAAGATAATCATACTTTGAAACAACAGATGTCCCAGTTGCAATCCCTACAAGAAGATAGGGAGCCGAGACAGAATCTCTGTATACGCGGCGTTCAATAGGTGACGCTGATCTGCAAGAGTATCTATAGGGTCTGTTCACTGCATTGGCCCTGGTGGTTCTGGACATAGATTGCCGAATGGATAGGGCTCACCGATCTCTTGCCCCAAAACCTCCATTGGGCATGAGACCGAGAGACATCATTGTCTGGTTTCATTACTACGAGAGTAAGGAATCTCTGCTGAATTTCACACGTAACACTGCCTTGGTTGACTTTAGAGGGAAAAAAATTCAAATCTATAGTGATCTGTCCCCTATCACACTGTCTAAGAGATGTACACTTCATCCGCTTTCTCTCCACCTTCAGAAGCATCACATTATATACAGATGGGGCTTCCCATTCAGGTTAACCATTACCAAAGATGGCACTCAACACACAATCAGATCTTCAAGAAAGAGAGGCATTTCTGCGTAACTTAGGCCTACCCCCTCTCCCGGATGAAGCTTTAACACTACCCCTACCCAAACCAAGAGCAGTCAACACATCTAACAAGATGTGGACCCCGGAAAGATCCAGAAACAAGACACGCCTCCCGATTCCTCAATGGTCTCCTGCTTCGTTTATCTTCTGTTACCTGATGACATCACGCAAACCGTAGCTGATGCCACTTAAGACTCAATGTCTAAAGACAAACGTTCTGCCTGTCAGTTTTGATATCCTTCTTAGGATAAATCAGATACCCTATCGGGATCTTCTCAGATGTTGTCCTGTTATTTGCTATTTAATTTGGAAGAAAGGAGTGAAGTTCCTGCCTGGTTTTCACCCTCCCTATGTCGTCCCCAAACATCTACAGCTATTGCTGTGGATGCCTGGGTGTCCTCTGTTGCTCAGGCCTTCTCCGTACTTTGGCATCCTTCTATGTTTGCAAATCTTTTTTGGATTTTTTTATTCTGTGTCTGCTAGTTTTTTTGTGACACACTGGATGTGTCTTTCTTAGTCAATGTTTTTTGTGTTATTCTTTGTTAGAACAGCATGGTTTATATGTCATATTGCCCTGCATACAATTGCTTCATGTTCAGAACACACCAACATGTCTTTACGACTATACTCTTGTAATGTTAAAGGTTTAAATTCAATGAGGAAGAGGTTGATAGCTCTCAGGGAATTCTGTCAGTCTAAAGCTGATATTATTCTTATCCAACACATTTCAAAACTGGAAGCTCATTTAACTTTTGCCCTCAAGTATTTTCCTATAACATACTTTGCTATGGATGGCACTGGTAAAGCAGGTGTCGCTATTCTTAACAAGAAGTGTTGTCCTATTCAGGTGTTGTCCTCTGTATTAGACACCCAGGGCGGATTTATACTACTGCAATGTCAATATGGTGATGTCTATATTGCGATTAATAATGTATACATAGTTACATAGTTAGTCTGGCTGAAAAAAGACAAAAGTCCATCCAGTTCAATCACAGAAAAAAAAAAGTTATAATTCAGTACCCGCAGTTGATTCAGAGGAAGGCAAAAAAACCCAGCAAATCATGATCCAATTTGCTCCTGCTGGGAAAAAAATTCCTTCCTGATCCCCTGAGAGGCAATTTTGGAGCAATCCACTGAGCTGGTCAGAACCAACTCTTGAGGGAGTCTATTCCACATTTTCACAGCTCTCACTGTGAAGAAACCTTTCCATGTTTGGAGATTAAATTTCTTTTCCTCCAGACGTAAAGAGTGCCCCCTTGTCCTCTGTGATGACCTCAGGGTGAATAGCTCTACACTGAGTTCACTATATGAACCACTGATGTATTTATACATGTTCATCATATCCCCCCTTAATCTCCTCTTCTCAAGAGAGAATAAATTCAGTTCCTCTAATCCTTCCTCATAGCTGATCTCCTCCATGCCTTGTATCAGTTTAGCTGCCCTTCTCTGTACTTTCTCAAGTTCCCCAATGTTCTTTTTGTGAATTGGTACCCAAAACATAACTGCATATTCCAGATGAGGTCTTACTAATGATTTCTACAGGGGTAATATGATATCTCACTCTCTGGAGTCTATACCTCTTTTAATACAAGAGAGGATTTTGCTCGCTTTAGAAACTGCAGCTTGGCATTGCATGCCATTATTAAGCTTGTGATCTACTTTTTTTTTTTTTTAACTCACCCTAATGTTTTCATATCTGTCCATGTACACTATGTTGTTTACAGTCATTTACAGGCAGTTGAGTTTACAGTCATTTTTTTGAACGCAGAAACCTTGCATTCAGCAGTAGATTTTATTAGTGTTTCAAATGCCAAATGCTTGTAAACGCGGTTAACCACGTTTATTTTTTTTATAATTTAATTTTTAATTTTAATTTTATTAATTTTTCGATTACTATTTCATACATACAAAAGCTAATAAAACAGACATATACGTATAAATATTCTCAATTTCGTATGTCCTAAAAACATTGCCATTCATCTATTAATTTTTTACCCCTCCCCCTCTCCCCTCCCACCCTATTTCCCAAACCTCCCCATCGCCCCCACCCCTCCCATAATTATGCATTTACCAACTCTTTTAATAATTTCTACTCCGAACTTGATATTAGTTTAATAATACAGTTAATACACATATTCTAGGTATAAGTTTGATTTTTAAAATTTTTCCCACTTTTCCCACCTTATACGGAAAACCTCCATTTTATCTTTCTGCATATGATAAAGTTCCTCTATTCTATACATCTTCTCTACCCTATCCACCCAGTCTTTTATTTTCGGTACTTGTTGTTCCCTCCAAAACATGGGTATCAAGCCCTTTGCTGCATTCAAGTAATACAATAGCCCAGATTTTTTATATTTTTTTACTGAAAGCTCGGTGCCATAAAGGAGACAGGTCTCTGGGTCCCTTGAGATATTAATCTCTGTTTATTTCTTGGTTTAAGTGCACAATACCCCTCAGTATTCTTGAATTTTGTGACACTCCCACGATATGTGAAACATTGTACCTCTCCCTCTGCATCCACGCCAACACAAAGGTGAATTGTCTCCACTTATCCTATGTGCTACACTCGGTGTTATATACCATCTTACCAAACACTTATAATTCATTTCAACCTCTCTCATATTTACATTTCAGTGAATTAAACTTTATATTTTATTTTGCTTTCCCTCATCAATTTGTATTCCTATGTCCCTTTTCCATTTCTCTATAAATAGTGGGCTTTTAACCGTGACTAATCCTGTGAGAATCTTATATATTTTTGAAATCCCGTGCTTCCCATCTCCCCATGACTCTACTAAGTGCTCAGAGGGGTTCCAATCTTCTTTTTTCCCTAATGGCTTTGGGAGGTTCCCTATAAAGTGTTTTAGTTGACCATATCACCATTCGTCCATTCTGAAAAATATTTCCCTCTTACTTTCTAATTCACTAAGTGTGCTTATTTCCTCCCCCTTCATTATATCTCTTAATTGAACATCTTTCTTCTTTATCCATTTCCCTGTGATACTTTCTTTACCAGTGGAAAAAACTCTGTGGATCCAGAGGCATTAACAGTGAATTATATTCCCATCCTACTTGTTTATGTAAGGCATCCCAAACTCTTAAAACATTACATGTAAACAAACTTGTGTTTTCTGTTAATCCACAATACTGAAGGGGTAACCAAATAATTCTAATTAAATTTGTGTAACTTAGTGTGTTTTCTATTTTTACCCAACTTTTCTCCTGTGCATTAAATGTCCAGTCATAAATTATCGCCCAAATTACTGAGTTATAATATCTTTTCAGGTCTGGTACTCCCAAGCCACCTTTCTCTTTATCTCTACTCAAAATTTCATAACTTATTCTAGGCTTCTTGCTCCTCCATATAAATCTTGTTAAAAATTTTTTAGTTATTCTAAACTACCCCTCTGGTAATTTGATTTGTATCTTTTGAAATTTGTATAAGATTTTTGGAACAATTATCATTTTTCTCAGGTCCCACCCATGACTGAAATCCAATTATCCTAGTTTCTTTATTTCATCCTTAATCTTGTTTAATAATGGGATGTAATTTATTCTGTATAGGTTCTTTAGAGATACAGTTAATTTTATACCCAGATATTTGAATTCTCTTTATCTCCAAACAAAGGGGAATTCCTCCTGTAACTTTTTTTTCTCTATCTGTAAAAGGTTTATATTTAAAATATCTGTTTTAGTTGGATTCATTTTTAAATTTGACACCTTGCCATATTCTTTTAAAGATTTCATTAAATTTGGCAATGTTATCCTTGGGTTTCCTACATAAAACAACATGTCGTCTGCATAAGCTGCCACCTTATGCTTTGTCTCTCCTACCCAAATTCCTTTAATATCTATATTATTCCTGATGGTAGCCAAGAGCGATTCCAGAGATAATACATATAATAATGGAGACAGAGGGCATCCCTGTCTAGTTCCATTCTGCATCCAGATGTATTCTGATAACTCCCCATTAACCATGATTGCTGCCGATGGTTGACTATATAATTTCCTTATCCGTTCTCTCATTCTAGGTCCCATTCTCACACTTCCAAAGTATCTAACATAAATCTCCAATTTACTCTATCAAATGCCTTTTCGGCATCTATCAAAAGAACCACCACAGGGGTTTTCTCCTTCCTACTTTTTTGTATAAGAAACAATGATCTTAATCCATTGTCTTTACCCTCCCTCCCTGAGACAAACCCTACTTGATCTATATGTATCCATTCCGGCATTAGGTCTTTCAGTCTATTTGCCAAAACTTTTGCATATAGTTTAGTATCTGTATTTAGTAAGGAAATCGGTCTATAACTTGAACAGTGAGTGTCATCTTTACCTTCCTTATGTATGAGTACCACATGAGCTTGTAGGGATTCCCTTCTCATTTCCATCTCTCCTCCTAAAGCAGTCATATATGTCCTCAATTTGGGTAGTAATATTTCTTCATATTTTGGATAATATCTCACTGTATATCCATTGGGGCCTGGACTTTTCCCAGCAGCAGTACTTTTTAATGCTATATGTATTTCTTCCTGAGTTATTGGTATTTCAATGGATTTTAATTGTTCTTCACTTAATTTGCTCCACTTCTTGCAGTCTTCCTTTCAAAAACAGGAATCTCCCTTCCGGATCTACCAATCTCTCCTCCAACTTAAACCTTATATTTTTCGCAAATCCTATTGCCACACCCTGCATAAATGAATCTGCATAAAACCACTCAGGATAATATCTAGATTGTAGCTTTACATTATTTTCCTGTACTAAATGTGTTTCTTGTAGGAACACCACTGAAGAGAATCTGTGCTGAAGTTCTTTGAATATTCTAAATCTCTTCCCTGGACTATTTAAACCTTTGACATTATAAGTCACAAAGTGAATCTCTTCCATTCTTTTCTCACCTCCTCTCATCCTTCTTTTCCGTTCTCCTTCCTTTCTCTCTCTTCCCTATCTCTTCCCCTTTGTTCTCTAAAGCTTCTCCATACTGATTTGCCCCTTGTTATCCTGCATAATCTCAGGCTGCCCACCCCCCACCCCCATCCTACCTCCCACCCCACCCCTTTTAGGCCTTTAGTTTGCCTATGTCCCAACCCCCCACCCACCCATCTCCTATCCCCACCTTCCCCTCACCTCTCCCCTCCCTCCCCCCATCCCCTTTTAGGCTACTTTCTTGCCTATAAATCATTTGTGGTCCTAACCCCACCTTTAATTCAACTTTAGAGTGAAGCTCTGACCATGTATGTCCCTCCCATATTCTACCTAAACCTCCGTGTCCCGCCTAACTCAGAAAAGCAGGAGAATAGAAGAGAAAGGAAAAAAAAAAAACAACACCAAAATCCTAAGGGGGAGGCAGAAACCGGTCCTATTTACCATCTCTCTATTCCTAATTCCTTCTTGACACAGCCTGCCACCTCTCTTTTCCTTTAGCCCATATCTCCCCTTCTTCTACTTCCCACCCAGGAATATCTACTTTCTGTAAATCATGTCTCTCACAAAAATCACTTAAGTCTTCTGGATGTCTCAATCTTGCTGAACGATCATTTTTTTTCCCATCCATTTAAACATAATGGGAATCCCCAGCTGTATCAAATATTCTGTTTTCTCATCTGCTCTAATTATGGTTTCAGAGATCTCCTTCTTATCAATATTTCTGCTGCTAAATCAGCAATAATCTGTATATTTATTTCTCCATATTTTATCACAGTTCTTCCTTTTATCTTCTTCCAAATCTCTTCTTTATCTCGATAATTATGACATTGCATGATTACATCTCTCATATTTTCTTTTTTAACTTCTTGTTGATGTCTTCCTATTCTATATACTCTGTCCATTTTAAGAGTCTCTAATGTAGGTCTGTCCATTATAGTATACTAAACAATATGATAGTGTGACAAGAACACGCCTATCTGAAAAAGAAGGTTTCTAAAAGATCCACGCGGAGTAGTATGAATTCAAATGAATTTAACAATACTTTATTTGATCACATAGATCATGGGGAGGTTAAACATAAGCACGGTGTACAAATGAAAAAAATAAAATCATGTTTAAAAACACTTAGCGTCTTCAATTAAGGGTCATCTTAGCCAACAGAGCACCATATAAGGCAGAGTGGTGTAATAATGGAATAGTTATCCTGGATTTCCGTAGGTTTCCTGCTTAATATTTGTGTGAACCGTATATTCAGTAGGTGTGTTCCCAGTATAGATCAGGGACCTCCTGGAATGTACAAGCTGGAACACAAAAATACATGGTATGTATCTAGCAATATGGAAACCAAATCACATCCAAAATTTACCAGGCCTCCCTCCACAATAGTCAATGGATGCTGCTGTTACCTTCTCAGAGGTGAGACTATCATACCCGCCTCTCAAATGTAGGGACTTCCTGGATAGCCACCCCAAATGGAACAGGGTCCACAGTACCAAATGATTCTGAGGATATATATAGAAAAAGATAATAAATGTGTAGAACATGGGCATCAGGTAATCCCGAAAACAAAACGCACATAAAGATGTGGATATATTACCATCAATAAGGATCAAGAAGACTCCTGTCGACTTGAACTAAGATCAGGTCCTTGATGCTTTTCCAAAAATGCATATGGGGGTGGGGGACCAGGTATACACGATGCGTGGATTTCAAACACATATAGTGTGTATATAGCATATAGCAGGCCGTAGATACCTGAATTTAATATACCCAGTAAAGGGTTTCCAAAAATTGCTCAATTTGAGAAGGTTATTTGCGGTTTTATAAGGATGTGGCTATGTCACAGCAAAAAATACCTGAATAGGATAGCGTATGTATATATATGTATATATGTAGATTCTCCTCCTTAGAGGATTTCCAAAAAATTCCCCGAGTATACAGGGTAAATTAGGCCCATACAACATGCCCTATGAACACCATGTAGGCTCTGTAAATCTCAACAGCCGTAAGCTTTTAAATAACTTTTAAATAACTTGCCACCGGTGGAAGATATATTTCCCTGAAGGATTGCCGTTTGCGAACCGCTGTGATAATAGCCCACTGGTAGTTCTCAAAAGGTCTTGGGCCTACCTAGCAGGGAGCTGTGACACCGCCGTTCCTTCCCGCCTCGTGGGCGCCGCACCCTGTGAAGACGCCGAGCGTAGTGACGTCAATACGTTGACGCGTTTCGTCCGCCAATCACCGCAGACTTCGTCAGAACTGGGAGGGGACTTCAATCCTTTGCCTTATATGGTGCACTAATTGCATACCAAAAAGTCTCCACCTCGCCATCTTGTGTTGAAAGAATATCACTACATTGGGAATATCCAGAAGTGAATTAAAACATATATCCTGAATTTAAAAATGATTGCTGGATGTGGAAGAGGAGCCTAATTACTATGGACCAAATCATCTTCCAGGAGAATGATAGACGGGAGACTATTATTAGCATATTTCACTTTCACTACCAGTGGGCTATTATCACAGCGGTTCGCAAACGGCAATCCTTCAGGGAAATATATCTTCCACCGGTGGCAAGTTATTTAAAAGTTATTTAAAAGCTTACGGCTGTTGAGATTTACAGAGCCTACATGGTGTTCATAGGGCATGTTGTATGGGCCTAATTTACCCTGTATACTCGGGGAATTTTTTGGAAATCCTCTAAGGAGGAGAATCTACATATATACATATATATACATACGCTATCCTATTCAGGTATTTTTTGCTGTGACATAGCCACATCCTTATAAAACCGCAAATAACCTTCTCAAATTGAGCAATTTTTGGAAACCCTTTACTGGGTATATTAAATTCAGGTATCTACGGCCTGCTATATGCTATATACACACTATATGTGTTTGAAATCCACGCATCGTGTATACCTGGTCCCCCACCCCCATATGCATTTTTGGAAAAGCATCAAGGACCTGATCTTAGTTCAAGTCGACAGGAGTCTTCTTGATCCTTATTGATGGTAATATATCCACATCTTTATGTGCGTTTTGTTTTCGGGATTACCTGATGCCCATGTTCTACACATTTATTATCTTTTTCTATATATATCCTCAGAATCATTTGGTACTGTGGACCCTGTTCCATTTGGGGTGGCTATCCAGGAAGTCCCTACATTTGAGAGGCGGGTATGATAGTCTCACCTCTGAGAAGGTAACAGCAGCATCCATTGACTATTGTGGAGGGAGGCCTGGTAAATTTTGGATGTGATTTGGTTTCCATATTGCTAGATACATACCATGTATTTTTGTGTTCCAGCTTGTACATTCCAGGAGGTCCCTGATCTATACTGGGAACACACCTACTGAATATACGGTTCACACAAATATTAAGCAGGAAACCTACGGAAATCCAGGATAACTATTCCATTATTACACCACTCTGCCTAATATGGTGCTCTGTTGGCTAAGATGACCCTTAATTGAAGACGCTAAGTGTTTTTAAACATGATTTTATTTTTTTCATTTGTACACCGTGCTTATGTTTAACCTCCCCATGATCTATGTGATCAAATAAAGTATTGTTAAATTCATTTGAATTCATACTACTCCGCGTGGATCTTTTAGAAACCTTCTTTTTCAGATAGGCGTGTTCTTGTCACACTATCATATTGTTTAGTATGCTGTCCCCTGGGTTTATGTATCCACACTTGTACAAGTGAGTCGGAGAGGTGCTTATGACATTAACAATTAGTGTCATTTTTGGTGGCTTGCTTTTGCTTTATTGTTGTGATATATTTCCTTAAAGGTTCTTATAACCTGTTCTGCCACCTTGGAGGTTTGGACTCAGTCTTAAACATCTGCATGGTGTACAGTGATTGCTGGATTATTGATATTTTTTTACTATATCTATACGATACTACGTAATTCCCTCCCCTTTTTGTGGAAGGGAAAATACCTAAGGAGGTAATGGCCTACTTGATCAATGAGGAGATGGATGCGGAAATTAGATCTGCATTTACTAAGAACTTAGACCCCCAAGGAGAGGGAAATGAGGGAGACATCAGGACCAAGTTTAAGCTACATAAGAAACTAACTACCAAATATTTGAATAGAAAGTGGGATATTACATCCCTTGAATCATATATAGAGCGAGGGATTGTTCCCAGGGGATTAAGAGAAAGGGTAACTCCAGCAGAACATCTTCACACCCCCAGATTTCTGGAACGGTGGAAAGAGGTCTGTATAAAACATGGCATAGAGATTATGCGATTAATTGTGGAAGAAGAGAAGGTTCAATTAAATGAACTCTCTAATGAAATCAATGAGAGCGCAAAATCACTTGATCCTCTGAAGAATGATCCTGAGTTTGATAAACATAATGATTTCCTTAGAAAAGAGATAGAAAAAATACAAAAAAATCTGAAATTTACGAAACAACAAAAATTTAGAAGAGACCTAGAGGACTGGGAGAAAGGTGAGATTTTTGACCTAACTAATAGTAGAGGAAGGAGTCGATCGAAACGTAAAAAACATTTTTCTAGAAATAATAGAGGATATTCGTCAATGAGTGAGGATGATGATGAAAGTAATAAGAGATCTGTCAGTTTTTTAGAGGAAAAAACAGATGGCGAGAACCATGGAATACTAAAACAAACAAACAAACAAATGAATGGGACAAAGGAAGAAAGAAATACCCCAATTGCCCTCAAACCATCCAATCAAAATCGAACCAGAAGTCACAAGAGGTAAAAACTAACCAAGAGGGGGGAACGAATGACCTTAAGGTAATAAATCTATCTAATTTTGTATTGAAAAAAAGACACTATGATTTACTGCGGAAAGGTCTAACTTTTTCTCCTACGGACAAAATGGACTTGTTTGAGGTATATAAAGACTTAAACTTGTTTTTGAGAAAGATCCTTTTAAGAATTCCATATGTATCTAGAGAAGAACAAAATCCCTGTGATCTGAATTCAGAGAGAGAACAACAGGCACTAAGAGATCTCATTAGTCTCCTTGATGAGACTCCCACAGATAGTGAATTTGGGGAGGGAGATGTTTCTAACAAGTGGAAAAGACATACTAGACTTAAAACTCCCTCCAGAAGAATGCCTAATATTAGGGAAAACAAATGGCTAAGTACCTTTTTAGATCTAGTACATGATGACCTTGGAAAAATAGACTGGACAAAGAGGAATGCTGATAACCTCACTAGGGGTGAAAGAATAGCCCTTAGGGAACTTAGAAATGCTAAAAACATTGTGATTAAAAAGAGTGATAAAGGGGGGAATGTGGTACTACTAGAGAGTGTGGAATATGAGAAGGAGGTGTTTAGACAGCTGAGGAGTCTGGATACATATCGCAAACTACATAATAACCCGTTTCCAAAACTGGTGGTTGATCTAAATAAAAAAGTGGGGTTGGCACGTGAAGCAAACCTATTAACCAAACGGGAATGCGATATGTTGACAGTTGATACATATAATATCCCCACCTTCTACGTAATCCCAAAAATACATAAAAATCCCTCTCAACCACCGGGACGCCCTATAGTATCTGCTATTGGTGGCCCTTTGGAACCAATAGGTAAATTTGTAGACGACTTGATCAAGGATTTGGTCCTGGAGCTCAAATCCTATGTAAGAGACACGGGGGATGTACTTAAAAAGATTCTAAATGTAAAAGTACCAGAAGGTGCACTCCTGGTGGGCATCGATGTGGAATCACTCTATACCTCCATCCCACACGCTTGGGGACAAAAAGCGGTGGCCCATTTTCTGGAGATATATTTTCCTGAAATGGAGGCCCAAAATGAATTTATATTGGATTTGCTTGAGTTTATGCTGACCCATAACTGTTTTCAGTTTCTGGGCTTCTTCTATCAGCAAATATGTGGTACCTCCATGGGAGCACCCTGGGCCCCGGCATTCGCATGTTTACATCTAGGTATGTGGGAAGAGGAGCTAGTATATCCCTCCACTCCCTATAAACAATATGCAATAACCTGGTTGCGATACATTGATGATGTCCTAATGGTATGGGATGGAGGTATGGATGAGCTTAAAAGCTTTATGGAATTTTTGAACAAGAATGATAGAAATATC
Source organism: Staurois parvus (assembly GCF_062004578.1). NCBI lineage: Eukaryota > Metazoa > Chordata > Amphibia > Anura > Ranidae > Staurois > Staurois parvus. The sequence continues at coordinate 12,159,040 of NW_028318430.1, read as the reverse complement.
AAACTTACGTATACAGTGGATAGAGAGGTGATAACATTTTTGGATTTGTCAATCTCTGTCCACAAAAATAAACTGGTCACTAAAACATTTAGAAAGGAAACAGCGGCCAATACACTTCTACATGCTAATAGCTACCACCCAAAGAGTCTAAAACAGGGAATACCTATCGGTCAGTTCCAGAGAATAAAAAGAAACTGTACAGAAGAACTAGAATATAGACATGAATCCATCCAGCTCTACAAAAGGTTCAGAGAGAGGGGCTATTCACATAGAACCCTAAGAAGAGCAAAAAGAAGAGCCCTCGGTAAATCAAGAGAGGAACTAATTAATAAATCAAAACCAAAGGCAGCTGCGAATATTGAAAACCAACCGGTAAGATTCATAACTAAATTCGGACAACAATGGGATGAAGTCAAGAAGGCCCTGGACTCCCATTGGCATTTATTAATTCAGAATCCGCAGATAGCGAAAGTGGTAGGAGAGAGCCCCCATATGGTGGCAAAACGAACTCGGAATCTAAATGATATATTAGTACAATCAGAATTTCAGAGGGTACCACAGAGAAACTGGCTAACTAGGAAGACTGGTATATATGGTATGTTTCCATGTGGTCATTGTCAGATTTGCCCATTTGTACATAAGTCTAATCAGTTCTTCAACAATGATAACTCTAGGACATTTCAAATACGAAGCTTTATTAACTGTTCTAGTAGTAAAATGATATACATGATAGAATGCCCATGTAAAAAGATTTATATAGGAAAAACCAAAAGAAGCCTTAGGACTAGGATTGGTGAACATCTGAGAGACATTAGAAATGAAAATAGGAATGTAAGAAAGGGAGAAAAAGTGAACCCATTGGCGCAACACTTTAAAGAAGTACATGGGGGCAAAACAGATGGTTTAAAAGTAAAAGGGATCTTTCTGCTGAATATTTCGGCTCGTCGGGGTGATTTTGATAAAGTCCTCCTACAAAAAGAAAAATTCTGGATCTATACCCTAGGAGCACTTGTCCCATCTGGACTAAACACAGAACTTAACTTTGGGGTGTTTTTGAAATAAATTCCCTTGAACTCTCTATATATCATGAGCTATAATCTACATTGCGATACCCTATATATGCACTAAATATGGGCCTCTGTGGACAAAATATGAACCTAATTGTTCGATTCTTTCTACTCTAATTAGGTGGTGAGCATATAGAACAATAGGACTGTTTTTGAAATCTTGGTGGCTGTACTTGGTCTTGATGTTTCCCTATGTGAAAGTGAAATATGCTAATAATAGTCTCCCGTCTATCATTCTCCTGGAAGATGATTTGGTCCATAGTAATTAGGCTCCTCTTCCACATCCAGCAATCATTTTTAAATTCAGGATATATGTTTTAATTCACTTCTGGATATTCCCAATGTAGTGATATTCTTTCAACACAAGATGGCGAGGTGGAGACTTTTTGGTATGCAATTAGTGCACCATATAAGGCAAAGGATTGAAGTCCCCTCCCAGTTCTGACGAAGTCTGCGGTGATTGGCGGACGAAACGCGTCAACGTATTGACGTCACTACGCTCGGCGTCTTCACAGGGTGCGGCGCCCACGAGGCGGGAAGGAACGGCGGTGTCACAGCTCCCTGCTAGGTAGGCCCAAGACCTTTTGAGAACTACCAGTGGGCTATTATCACAGCGGTTCGCAAACGGCAATCCTTCAGGGAAATATATCTTCCACCGGTGGCAAGTTATTTAAAAGTTATTTAAAAGCTTACGGCTGTTGAGATTTACAGAGCCTACATGGTGTTCATAGGGCATGTTGTATGGGCCTAATTTACCCTGTATACTCGGGGAATTTTTTGGAAATCCTCTAAGGAGGAGAATCTACATATATACATATATATACATACGCTATCCTATTCAGGTATTTTTTGCTGTGACATAGCCACATCCTTATAAAACCGCAAATAACCTTCTCAAATTGAGCAATTTTTGGAAACCCTTTACTGGGTATATTAAATTCAGGTATCTACGGCCTGCTATATGCTATATACACACTATATGTGTTTGAAATCCACGCATCGTGTATACCTGGTCCCCCACCCCCATATGCATTTTTGGAAAAGCATCAAGGACCTGATCTTAGTTCAAGTCGACAGGAGTCTTCTTGATCCTTATTGATGGTAATATATCCACATCTTTATGTGCGTTTTGTTTTCGGGATTACCTGATGCCCATGTTCTACACATTTATTATCTTTTTCTATATATATCCTCAGAATCATTTGGTACTGTGGACCCTGTTCCATTTGGGGTGGCTATCCAGGAAGTCCCTACATTTGAGAGGCGGGTATGATAGTCTCACCTCTGAGAAGGTAACAGCAGCATCCATTGACTATTGTGGAGGGAGGCCTGGTAAATTTTGGATGTGATTTGGTTTCCATATTGCTAGATACATACCATGTATTTTTGTGTTCCAGCTTGTACATTCCAGGAGGTCCCTGATCTATACTGGGAACACACCTACTGAATATACGGTTCACACAAATATTAAGCAGGAAACCTACGGAAATCCAGGATAACTATTCCATTATTACACCACTCTGCCTAATATGGTGCTCTGTTGGCTAAGATGACCCTTAATTGAAGACGCTAAGTGTTTTTAAACATGATTTTATTTTTTTCATTTGTACACCGTGCTTATGTTTAACCTCCCCATGATCTATGTGATCAAATAAAGTATTGTTAAATTCATTTGAATTCATACTACTCCGCGTGGATCTTTTAGAAACCTTCTTTTTCAGATAGGCGTGTTCTTGTCACACTATCATATTGTTTAGTATGCTGTCCCCTGGGTTTATGTATCCACACTTGTACAAGTGAGTCGGAGAGGTGCTTATGACATTAACAATTAGTGTCATTTTTGGTGGCTTGCTTTTGCTTTATTGTTGTGATATCTGTCCATTATAGTGTTCAGCATCTTCCTTACTATTCCCATCAGATCTTCTTCGTTAGAGATCTCTGGTAGACCTCGTACCCTTAGGTTACTTCTTCTATGCCTATTCACCTGATCTTCTATTTTATATAGCAGATTTCTTTGTTCTCTTCTTATTTCTATCATCCTTTTTCTAACTTCTGGATAATTTGAGCATGTTTATCCACCTTTTCTTCCATCTCCTCCACTCTGGACAATATTTGCCCCAGATCTTTGTGTATTTTTGCCATTTCTTGTTTTATGGATTTCTCCAGTCCTTTGAACATTTCAGCTATTTCTGTTTTAGTGGGCATCTGTGAGCTCTTATCTTGTTCTTCTATATTTTCCATCCCCACTTTTTCTTCCATTTGTTGACTGCTATTAGTTATTCCTAGGGATAGTCCAACACTCCATCTCACTCCTTCCAGATATTTCCTGTTGTCTTTCTGGGGTCTGTTTCTCCTGTAAGGGTATATATTTTTTGATTGAACCTGTTTGGGAAGCCTTAGACCCGCCTCCTTTAGTCACTTTATTTTTCATATTGTCTGTAATATTTTCAGATTTTCCCGGCTATTCCGGTCCAGGTGCTTTATTCGCCGTTATACTGTCTAAATATTTTTGGATCGTATCAATTGTGAGCCAATGTGGATCATCTGGAGCTGTGTCAGTACCATGCCCATTATGGAAAAGAGCTCCCCCATGCTCCTTTGTATACACAGAGCTTCAGAAGGTATTAAATAAATTTGCCTTCTCTTTGTCCCCAGTCACCCACTCTAGATTATTTTGTACAGGGCCCACATGCTCGGACCGGATCTTGTTACTATTAATATATTTGAAGACTTTTTTAGGGTTGATCCTGCTATCTTTTGCAATCTGTCGTTCGTTTTCAATTTTTACGGCCTCTATTTCCTTTTTGCATATTCTGTTATATTCTTTGTAATGTTTAAACAATGATAGCGTTCATTCATTTTTATATTTAATAAAAACTCTTTTCTTATTATCTATAGCTTTTTTAACCTTTTCCATAAACCACATAGGTTTGATTTTTAGCCTTTTAAACTTGTTGCCCATGTGAATATATTTTGCAGTGTGTTCACATACAGTCTTTTTGAAGAAGTCCCATTTCTGTGTTGTGTTCATCGATGCCAATATTCCCTCCCAGTCTAAGTCTAATATTAATCAATTGGTGTTCTTTAGAGATTCTATCTCCCCACTTTTAGCATCCTCACGCCCCTTCACGATTATTGGTGGAGACTTTAATTTAGCTATGTCAGCCGCATGAGATAGTAGATCCCTTCAGGGCCAATTGTCTTCAAAATTTGTTTTGAAACAATCCACATCCTTCCGTCAATAGATCAGAGGACATAAGCTGTTTGATATTTGGAGAGTACAACACCCGAATGCTAAACAGTTTTCGTTCTTTTCCCCGGTGCACCACATTTACACAAGACTTGATTACGTTTTGCTATCAGCCCCCTTACTTAAACAAACAGCAGACTCCGATATTGTCCCCATCTCCTGGTCAGATCACTCTTTGGCTTCAGATCTGTTTGTAGATCGATCAAATTCATGCACAAGCCATTTGCGCCTGAATGAAACACTTTTACGTCAAGCAGTGGTCAACACTTCTATTTTGAAAGCATTGCATGAATTTTTTTAACTCAATAATGGATCTTTGTCAGCATCTTCAACTCTGTGGGAAGCTCATAAAGCATTTATTAGGGTTTGTTTTATAATGGAAAGCTCATATCTTGAGAAGTCCCTGCTCCATCAAAAAACTGACCTTATGAACCAATTATCACTAGCAGAAAAAAAAGTATTGATTTGCCCTCTCTACCTAAACTTTTCTTAGTGATACAACTTAAAGATCAACTTAAGACTCTTGAGGCCAGTTCTATAGCGCAGAAGCTGTTATGGATGAGACAGAAGTTTTATCAATACGCTAATAAACCTCATAGGATGTTGGTTAATAAACTGAAAACACAATTGACTACTTCCGCTCCTGAATTTCTGTTTGAAAACGGATGGCACCCCTACGTTTTGTCCCCATCAGATGGCCCAAGTGTTCGGAGACTTCTATCAAAAGCTATATAATTGTTTATCACCAGACTTACATCCCACTTTTCATAGAGATTCCTTCGACACTTTTTCTCAGCCCTTCACCTCCCTAATTTTAAAAGGGAAGATAGATTAATCTTGAATGCACCTATTACTATGGAGGAGCTGTGTGCAATTGTTAAGGAACTACCATCGCACAAGGTGCAGGGCCCAGATGGGTTTTCCTACACATATTATAAGCAATTTATCGCAGATATAGGCCCTGCCCTATTGGAATTTTACTCCTCTCTGCTGAGTGGAGAAGAACCTCATTTGCAATTCCAACATTCTCATAGCACAGTCATTCCCAAACCAGGCAAAAATATAATGACCCCAGCTAACTACAGGCCCATAGCATTAGTAAACACAGATTATAAAATTTTTACAAAACTTTTAGCTAATCGTTTAGCTCCTTTGCTTCCCAAAATCATACACAAGGGCCAGGTGGGATTTTTCTTGGGGAGACAGGCAGGAGACAATACTAGGCATACAATCAATTTAATTGATATATTCAATGGCTCACAAACACCGCATCTATTGTTTAGTTTAGACACTCAGAAGGCATTTGACCAATTGGCATGGCCCTATATGTTTGAACTACTGCGACATGTGGGAATACAAAGGCCTTTTTTTAAAGCAATTACGGCACTGTATTCATGGCCTACTGCACAGGTTAAGCTTCCCTTTGCCATATCTGACACTTTTTTCATGCTCAACGGAACTAGACAGGGGTGCCCTCTGTCTCCGCTCCTATTTGTGTTGTGTCTTGAACCATTAGCTACAGCGATCAGAACACACCCTGACATAGCAGGAGTGACTGTGAGGGGGAAGGATTATAAGCTCTCACTTTTTGCAGATGACGTTCTATTGACAATTACTAAACCACACTTGTCATTGCCTGCTCTGCACAAACTTTTACAAGCTTTCAGTGACCTGTCTGGCTATAAAATAAACACTTCAAAAACGGAAGCTCTGCCCCTTAATATCCCATCCCAAGACCTTGTACTGCTTCAACAAAATTACTCATACCACTGGTGCATGTCATCTATTAAATATCTTGGCACTCATATAACTCCAACTTATGCTCATTTGTTTGAGGCTAACTATCCCCCACTGCTTCAGGAAATCTACGCTCTCCTAAGTCAGTGGGATACCTATAAGATATCTTTCCTGGGCAGGGTGAATGTGTTAAAGATGTCAATTTTGCCAAATTTACTTTACCTTTTTGAGACTCTCCCAGTGGCAATACCACAAGCTCAACTGCACACTCTACAGCAAGCGTTTCTTAGATTTATTTGGCATGCCAGAAAGCCTCGAATAGTGAGAACGGTTCTTCTGACATCTAAAAATAATGGAGGCCTGGGGGTACCAGATGTTATCAAATATTATTTAGCCACTCATTTGAGACAAACATTATCATGGTTCACCCAAAAAAACCCAGAATAGATGGGCAGAGATTGAATTAGGATATATTTATCCGATCCACACATGTTCATTGTTACGCCCTTTTCATTATGCATTACCCCTGTCCCCTCTTACCCCTATGCTTGAATCTATGAAATTCACCCTCAAAATTTGGACAGCCTTTGTGAAATCCCAGCAGTTATTGTCCATGTGATCTCCATTTTTTAATGTTTTGTATTTGTTTCCCAGATAGTCTGTCTTACCCACAGATGAGCTCTTGGGCAACCAATGGAATATTTCAACTCCGTCATCTCACCTAATCAATCCAGTTTCCAGTAGGATTCGGTCATTTCAGGAGATTAGGCATGGAAATCCACAATACCTGTATGAGCCAAATATACCTATTTACAGTTCCATCACTTTTTCCATACCTTGAATTCTTGTCTAACACTAGACCGCCCCACAGATTTTGAGAGGATAGCTGCTAAACGTCCCTCCCAACAACATCTTATTACCTCTCTACATAAACTACTCCTCAATACAGGTTCTCTTGTTGATAACCCTCACCTCTATATGAAGAGATGGCTAGCAGAAATTCAATGCCCAATCTCTTTGAAATGTTGGCAGATGATTTGGGACTCTGTTACTAAAACCTCTTGTTGTGTTGTGTACAAAGAAAATCTATATAAAGTATTGATGCATTGGTACGAGACCCCTGTAGTGCGTCATGCAATTAACCCTAATCTGTCTGACAGGCGCTGGGGGTGCATGGAAGGAATAGACACCTTGGTGCACATCTTTTGGTTTTGTCCACAGGTTGCGGGTTACTGGGCTATGGTTAAGACGGTCTTGGAGAAAGTACTCAATGTTACCCTTCCCCTAGACCCATTACACTATCTTTTGTGGCTACCCTTTAGAGGTATTTCTAAGCAGTCTAAGAGGTTGGGAATACATAATCTGATGGTTGCTAGACGGGTGATACCACGATTTTGGAACTCAGTCGATATTCCCACACTAAATCATCTCTTAAGTGCGATCTCTGACATCAGAGAAATGGAATATCTTACAGCTCTAGTAGGTGACTATTCAGGTCAATTTAGAACTATTTGGGAATAATTCTCCCTTTGGTAGACTTCCTTCCTCCCCCCCCCTTGTATAGTTAAAACACCTTTCTACTTCCCAAGCCTCTGACAAATAATGTAACCCAACAATGTACAGGTTTATGTAGTTTTTTGCCTTTGAATTGTACAGTTTACCATGCTGTATAATTATGTTCACATTTCTTTTGTTTATGTTCTCTTTTATGTTGATTGCGATTTTCTTTTCATGCAACATTTACACCTAAAGTGTTGTTGTAACTTTGCCTTGAAAAAATGGGCTTTGGCCCTTAATAAATATTTACAATATTAAAAAGAAAGAATTATTGGGACATGTCTGTGCTAGGAAGCTGTCACATGAGGGACTCCTGACTGGGAGGTAATGCTGCAACACTTGTTGGGTGGGAAGAGCCTGATGGGGAATTCAGAGACTGGTTTCCTATACGGTTTCCCTTGTTATCATTTGACAGTGGATGGCACTGGAGAGCGGATTCAAATTTATCAAAAGCAAGGTGAATATGATGTGGAACTAGTCTCTCAGTTTCCTATCAGGCTCTACCCACCCTAATACAAAACTTCTCATCCAAGTGTGTAACTGTGTGATGGGTGCAGTGGCCAGGGAGGAAGTGCACTAAGGAAGGAACATCAAGAATGAAATGCTGGATGTCGTTTTCTCTGACAGATACAGTCCATGAATCTGGCACAAGTACCAACAATTTTGGTGCAGAGGCTTAAAGAATGTCTATGGCACGGTTTATGAATTTCCCTCATAAAAATGAATTAAATGAGTGATATTAAAGAACGTCTATGGCACTGTTATGAATTTCCCCCATAAAAATGAATAAAATGAGTAATGTTAATAACAAATGCAAAAAAGAAAAGGCATATTGATAAATAGAAAACGTCAAATCCCCTAAATTTAAAAAAAAAAACAGCATGTAGAGCTGAGTTGGCCACTAGCGAGAAAAAGGAAGCAACTCTTTTTGCTCTGTTTGAACAGATATGGTAGCATTGATATCCTTTATGAGGATGGAATTGACCCAATTTTAATTGTGCTTGAAAAGATAAGACATGTGCAATTTGGTTTGTTGAGATTTGTTTTTTGGCCAAAAATTTAATTTTCAGAGATTTGGATGTAAATTTCCAAATGGATGTAGTAACGAATCTGAACTAATCCAAAAAGAGTTATAACAAAATTTGTGGATTCATTGAGAAAAGTCAGTTGTTAAGGAGTGGCTACTGTCTTTAACAACCACGACTCATCTGCTGTCAGTGGGATTCTCCACTGTCAGCAGAATGTAAATAAAAAGTACCGGTTAAAAAAAAAACAAAAAAAAAAACACATCACTGGAGTCCCCCCAATCCCTACCAGGACCTTCGGGTCTGTTATGGATTTTGAGGGGAACCCCATGCAAAAATAAAAAAAAAACAGCAAGAGGTCCCCCCAAAATTCAAACCAGACCCTTATCCAAGCATGCAGCACATGCTTAACGAATGGATCTAAAAACAAAAGTAACTTTTCTGGCATTCACATGTCTAGTTATTTTACAGTTGTTTCAAACTTTTGGAGGGTCTTTAACATTTTCCGTAAAGGTATATTTAACCTCTTGGGCCTTGACGCCGAACGGCCGCACATTTGCGTGCAATTAAGAAAAACATATGTGTTGAGAGTGTGCACCCTGCGCACTTACAGTTCACATGTCCGGTACTTACGGAAAGGTCCCAATCTCCTCTTTCGATCGGGTCCTTTCCTGATCATGTGACTGCCATGACAGAGAATCACGACGGCCACATGACCCTAAAACCCCGCCTCGCCTCCTGGCTTCTGAAACACTTAAAGGCCTGGGAGGCGCCGGCACCAAGGGGTTAAGCTTTTGTAATCGCTGGTATAGCAGCACTCAGATATAGGAAAGGAGGGGGTGCTGGTGGGTGTAGCAGCACTAGGAGCCAATCAGGTGTCATGCAAAAATGGCAAGGGACATGCTGACAAAAGGAGAGAGCGATGTAAACTGAGAGGCTAACAGCTGATGTGCCTTTACTGTTCAGTTTCAGTCTTAGGGTGGACCTAGCGCTTTTGCCATAACAGTGAAAATATGGTCATTATCCTGGCTGTACAGTTTGAAAGAGTTATGTAAATTTCATGGGCAAATAAATGCGAAGAAAAAAAAATGACTTTTATATGTATTTCATCTATTTATTTAGATGGTTTTCTATAGATATGGTTCAAGTACAACTAAAGGGTTCTGTATGACAGTCTAAAAAAGTCCTAAATCCAGTTACTATGAGCTTGGAGCAATTCCTGATGATATCTCCAATGTTCAGATATCTCCCAAACCTAACGTGCTGTGTCCAACACAATATTTAATACTTTTCCTCTTTTGACCCTGTTATCATAGAAGGTGTTTCTAAACTTTTTACTAACCACCTGCCCCTGTCCCACAAAGGTGTCCTTTTTTGTTTATTGTACACTTTTTAACTAATATCTTCAATATTTCCCTTTTTACTGACGTATTCTCTAACCATCTAAAACATGCATTGGTCAACTCCATGCTTAAAAAGCAATCACTGGACCCCTCCAGTATGAACAACCTAAGATCTATCTTGCTTTGGTTTACTTCAAAACATCTAGAACACCCAGTCCACTACTGTCTAAGCTGCCACCTCACTGACAACAGCCTTCATTACTCTTTTCATTTTGGCTTTACCCCCTAACACTCTACAAAAACCCACTAACAACTTACTATCTACTAGACCATTCTGCTCTCTTTGATACATTTGACCACCTGTTTCTCTTCAGAAAACTTCACTCCCTTCAGCTCTGAGACTCTGCCCTTTGCTAGCTCTCTTTTTACGTATCCCACCACACCTTTAGTGTTACCTACAACTCTGTCTCCTTCTCTCCATTTTCTATTTTTGTAAGGGTACCACATTGCTCTCTTCTTGGACCCATTCTATTCTCTATATCTAAACTTACTTCTTTGGTCGCTTGTTAACCGCCAATGACTTCTAAAATCACCTGCATGTTGATGACACCCAAATCTACCAATTCTCTGCATCAGCGGGTTGAACGGAAAAAAGATAACCACACTAAATGTGTGTGTAGCTCCCTCCTAGGTTGGTTGTTAGGATGTATATAGTCTACCTTAGTATAGTGTGGTATCCTGCTTAACAGAAGACTGATAGGAAAAACATAGCAGCTTTTCTGCTTAACAGAAAAGCTACAATTGTTTAGTGAGGATATCCTGTGTGGCTCACAGTGCTGCTGCTGTGATTGGCTCCTCTGTATCCAGTTGACCTTGGAAGGTTCTGGTTGAACAGGAGTGACCCATGCAGATCAGCAGCATGAATATGGATGCAGTTCCAACCAATTACAGGGAGTGGTGCCACTGAGCATGCTGCTATTTATATTCAGTGAGCCCATGGGATCTAGTTTATTCTTCCTCCTCCTCCTCCTCTGAGAAGGGAGTTCCAGTCAGGGAGGTGGCCGCCTCCCCTGGCTCATTCTACCAGAAGGCCTCAGGTGGGCCTATAGTGTATACAGTGTGTGTGTGTGTGTATATATGTGTGTGTATATATATATATATATATATATATATATATATATATACACACTATATTGCCAAAAGTATTGGGACACCAGCCTTTACACCCACATTAACTTTAATGGCATCCCAGTCTTAGTTAGCAAAGTTCAATATTGATTTGGCCCACCCTTTGCAGCTATAACAGCTTCAACTCTTCTGGGAAGGCTAGCCACAAGATTTAGGAGTGTGTCTATGGGAATGTTTGACCACTATTACAAAATGTCTTGGCATACTGACACCTTAGGAGTTCCCATCATTGGAACTAAGGGGCCAAGCCCAAGCCCTGAAAAATTACCCCGCACCATAATCCCCACTCCACCAAGCTTTATACTTAGCACAATGCAGTCAGTCAAGTACCGTTTTCCTGGCGACTGCCAAACCCAGACGTGTCCATTGGATTGCCAGACAGAGAAGCATGATTCATCACTCCAGAGAACACATTTCCACTGCTCTAGAGTCCAGTGGCGGCGTGCTTTACACTTTTCATTGCACTTGATGATGTAAGGCTTAGATGCAGCTGCTTGGCCAAGAAACCCTTTCCATGAAGCTCTCTATGCACTTTTGTTGTGCTAATATGAAGGCCACATGAAGTTTGGAGGTCTTTAGCTATTGACTCTACAGACAGTTGGCGACTTCAGCGCACTATACTCTTCAGAATGCGCTGACCCCGCTCTGCCATTTTACGTGGCTTACCACTTTGTGGCTGAGTTGTTGTTGTTCCCAGTTGCTTCCACTTTGTTATAATACCACTAACAGTTAACTGTGGTATATTTAGTAGCAAGGAAATTTCACTGATGGACTTATTGCACAGGTGGCAACCTATCACCGCACCCGTTCTTTCACAAATATTTGTAGATGCAGTCTTCATACCTAGGTGCTTGATTTTATACATCTGTGGCCATGGAGGTGATTGGAACATCTGAATCCAATGAATACTTTGGGCAATATTGTGTATGTATACACTATATTGCAAAACATATTGGAACACCCTGCATCAGCATATCAAGACATTTTGGACAATTCATGCTCCCAATTTTGTGGAACAGTTTGAGGATGGTCCCTTCCTGTTTCAACATGACTGCGCACCAGTGCACAAAGGAAGATCCATAAAGATACGGATGAGTGAGTTTGGGGTGGAGGAATTTGACTGGCCTGCACAGTGTCCTGACCTCAACCTGATAGAACACCTTTGGGATGAATTAGAGCAGAGACTGAGAGCCAGGCCTTCTTGTTCAACATCAGTGCCTGACCTCATAAATGTGCTTCTGGAAGAATGGTCAAACATTCCCATAGACACACTCCTAATCCTTGTGGACAGCCTTTCCATAAAGGTTGAAGCTGTTATAGCTGCAAAGGGTGGGCCAACTCAATATTGAACCCTAAGGACTAAGTCTGGGATGCCATTAAAGTTGTGTGTGTGTAGGCAGGCAGGCAGGCATCCCAATACTTTTGGTAATATAATGTATATATGAAAATTGATCAAACCTGATATACTGATCGCCTGTCTAATTTCTTGAGGTCCAAAAGTGTCAGGACAGTACAAATGACCCCTTTTTGAAAAGTAGAATGTCTAAGGTATTTAGAAAGTCATGGCAAGTTTTTTGAAGTTGTAATTTTTTTGTCATAACTTTTTGAAAGATGAAGAAATTAAACATTTTTTTCAAATTTTTTTTCTACATACTGTCACCAATACAATACAGCTTAATCACATAACTGGTGTGGCAATGATCATAGACACTGAACGGTGACATTATGTAGAAAAAGATCATAGACACTGAATGGTGACTGTATTGCTCTGTGACCAGAGCAATACAGTATTACCAAAGTAACACTGGAGTTATTTACTAAAGCTACAGAGTGCAAAATCAGGCTCACTTCTGCATAGAAACCAGTCAGCTTCCAGGTTTTATTGCCAAAGCTTAATTGAACAAGCTGAAGTTAGAAGCTGATTGGCTACCATGCACAGCTGATCCATAGCGCTCTGAGCGCTCTAGCTTTTAGTAAATACTACTAGGGGCAAGTGTTCAGGATTTTTTTTTTTTTTAGTTTACATATTATGATTGATTATAACAGCGAATTTCACTGGTATAAACAACCATTTTTACTGAACAAAACTGATTCATTATGTATTATTATAGTTAGCTGTGGTTGGCCACAGCTAATCACATGTTACAGATGGACTGTGATTGGCCCTGTCTTTACCATGTGATCACTGTGCCCAATCACAGCTATCAACACAATTGTAAGCGAACAACAGATTGCAAAAGATAGCAGGACAAACTCCAAAAAATTCTTCAAATACACTGCTCAAAAAAAATTAAAGAAACACTTTTTAATCAGAGTATAGCATCAAGTCAAATAAACTCCTGGGACATTGATCTGGTCAGTTAAGTAGCATAGGGGATTGTTAATCAGTTTCAGCTGCTTTTGTGTTAATTAAATTAACAACAGGTGCACTAGATGGGCAACAATGAAACGGCCCCCCAAAACAGGAATGGTTTTACAGGTGGAGGCCACCGACATCTTTTTCCCTACTCATCTTTTCTGACTGTTTTTCACTAGTTTTGTATTTGGCTAGGGTAAGTGTCACTACTGGTAGCATGAGGTGATACAGAGGTTGCACAGGCACTCCAACTCTTCCAGGATGGCACATCCATATGTGCCATTGCCAGAAGGTTTGCTGTTTCTCCCAACACAATCTTACTCTAGGAGAGCTGGACAGGGCTGTAAAAGATCCTTAACCCATCAGCAGGACTGGTATCTGCTCCTTTGTGCAAGGAAGAACAGGATAAGCACTGCCAGAGCCTTACAAAATGACCTCCAGCAGGCCACTGGTGTGAATGTGTCTGACCAAACAATCAGAAACAGACTTCATGAGGGTGGCTGGAGGGCCCGATGTCCTTTAGTGGGCCCTCTGCTCACTGCCTGGCACCATAGAGCTCGACTGGCATTTGCCAATGAACACCAGAATTATCAGGTCCACCACTGGCACCCTGTGCTTTTCACAGATGAGAGCAAGTTCACCCTGAGCACATGTGACAGATGTGAAAGGGTCTGGAGAAGCCATGGAGAATGTTATGCTGCCTGTAACATCATTTAACATGACCATTTTGGTGGTGGGTGAGTGATGGTCTGGGGAGGCATATCCCTGGAGGGATACACAGACTTCTACAGGCTAGATAATGGCACCCTAACTGCCATTAGGTATCGGGATGAAATCCTTGGACCCATTGTCAGTCACTGGTGGTGGCGCAGTGGGTCCTGAGTCCCTCCTGGTGCACAACAATGCCCAGCCTCATGTGGCGAGAGTATGCAGGCAGTTTCTGGAGGATGATAGAATTGATACCATTGAATGGCCCCCATGCTTGTCTGACCTAAATCCAATAGAACACCTCTGGGATATCATGTTTTGGTCTATCCGACCCCACTAGGTTGCACCTCAGACTTTCCAGGAGCTAAGTGATGCCCTGGTCCAGATCTGGGAGCAAATACCCCAGGACACCATCTGTCATCTCATTAGGAGCATGCTCTAACATTGTCAGGCATGCATACAAGCACGTGGGGGCCATACAAACTACTGAATACCATTCTGAGTTGCTGCAATGAAGTTTCAGCAAAATGGACTAGCCTGCTGCATAATTTTTTCACTTTGATTTTCAGGGTGTCTTTGAGTCCTCTGTAGGTTGATAATTTTCATTTCCATCAAATGATGGGTCATCCTTACATTCCTAACACATTACCCAGTCCATATCAGTATAGATATCCAGCATGATATTTTCCCCATTGAGATCTTATGTGTTTTCAAAGTGTTCCTTTAATGTTTTTGAGCAGTGTACTGTATATTAATAGTAAAAAGGTCAGGTCTGTGCATGTAGGCCCCTTACAAAAAAATGAGTGGGTGACTGGGGACAAAGAGAAGGCAAATTTATTAAATACCTTCTTCAGCTCTGTGTATACAATGGAGCATGGGGGAGCTCTTGTCCATAATGGGCATTGTATTGACAAAGCCCCAGATGATCCACATTGGCTCACAATTGATATGATCCAGAAATATTTAGACCAAATAAAGGCGAATAAAGCACCTGGACCGGATGGCATTCAGCCACGGGTTCTTAACCACTTGACAACTGCGCTATAGCCGAATGATGGCTACAGCACGGTTGTTCAGTTCTGGGAGGGCGTCATATGACGTCCTCCCAGAACTTGCCCTCCCGTGCGCCCCCCGGTTGCGCACCCACGGTGGTGCGCACCTGGAGATCTCCGTGATCGCTGTGTCCATAGGGCACAGCTGATCACGTGATGTGGTAAAAGGCCAATCACAGCAGCCTTTTACCATGTGATCAGCTGTGTCCAATGACATAGCAGATCACCCGGTAAATATAGTTGCCGATTATTGGCTGCACTTTCCTCATGCTATCAAAGCGTGAGGAAAGTACTGTCGATAACCAGCAATTGTCAGAGTACGGATCAGCACTGATCATCAGGGCACTGATGATCAGTGCCCTGATGATCAATGCCCAGCAGTGCCACCCACCAGTGCTGCCCACCTGTGTCCAGCAGTGCTGCCCACAAGTGTACAGCAGTGCCACCCACCTGTGCCCAGCAGTGCCACCCACATGTGCTCATCAGTGCCTAGTAATGCCACTCACCTGTGCCCAACAGTGCCACCCATCAGTGCTACCCATCAGTGCCACCCATTAGAGTCCAGCAGTGCCCTCTATCAGTGCCACCCATCAATGCTACCGATCAGTTTCACCCATCAGTGTCCAGCAGTGCCACCAGCCAATGCCACACATCAGTGCCCATCAGGAGTGCCCATCAGTGCCGCCTATCACCGCCCATCATTGTTGCATATCAGCGCAGTATCATCAGTGCCACCTCATCACTCATCAGTGCCGCCTATCAGTGCCCATCAGTTCTGCCTATCCATGCCACCTCATCAGTGCCGCCTATCCATGCCACCTCATCAGTGCTGCCTATCAGTGCTGCCTCATCAATGCACACCAGTGAAGGAGAACAATTACCTGTTTGCAAATTTTTATAATAGAAACAAAGAAAAACTTTTTTACTTTTTTGCTCCTTTTTTGTTTGTAGCACAAAAACAAAAACACCCAGTAGTGAGTAAATACAACCAAAATAAATCTCTATTTGTGTGAAAAAAAATAATAAAAATTTCATCTATTGCATGACTGCGGAATTGTCATTCAAAGTGCAAAAGCGCTGAAAGCTGAAAATTGGCCTGCGCAGGAAAAAGGTATAAGTGTCCAGTAGGTAAGGTTAAAGAATTGAGCTCTGTCATTTTCATTGTTTCTAATTTTTAGGGACTCGTTTATTATTGGCATAGTACTACTGGATTGGTATAAGGCCAACGTGGTGCCTATATTTAAAAAGGGATCAAAATCTTTACCAAGTAATTATAGACCTGTTAGTTTAACTTCTATAGTTGGGAAGATACTGGAGAGTTTAATAAAAGACCACACAGATGAGTTCTTGCTGGAAGAAAAATATTTTAAGCAACAGACAGCATGAATTCATGAAAAACAGAAATTGTCAAACAAATCTGATTTCTTTTTATGAGGAGGTGAGCAAAACCTTGGACAGAGGGGTGGCGGTGGACGTAGTACACTTGAATTTTGCAAAAGCGTTTGACACCGTTTCTCACAGACGGCTAATGTGTAAGGTAATGTCTATAGGCTTGGAAAAATTGGTATGTAAATGGATAGGAAACTGGCTAAAAGATTGTATTCAGAGAGTAGTGGTTAATGATTCATATTCTGCATGGTCTAGGGTTGTTAGTGGTGTACCCCAAGGTTCACTGTTGGAACCCTTACTTTCCATATATTTATAAACGATAGAGGGTCTGAGATTAAAAATCCCATTTCAGTCTTTGCAGATGACACCAAGCTGTGCAGTGGAATAACGTCCTTACAGGATGTCTCCAACTTACAAGCCGGCCTCAATGCACTGTTTAATTGGGCAACTATGTGGCAAATGAGGTTTAATGTTGATAAATGTAAGGTTAAAGTTACACTTGGGGGCTAAGAATATGCATGCATCATACATACTAGGGGGAGTACAGCTTGGGGAATCAGTGGTGGAGAAGGACGTCCTGGTAGATCATTAGCTTAACTGCTTGCCAACCGTGCTATAGCTGAAAGACAGCCACAGTGCGGTTGCCCAGTTTCTTACGAACACAGCTCATCACATGACAAGGTAAAAGGCCAATCACAGTGGCCTTTTACCACGTGATCAGCTGTGTCCAATGACACAGCAGAGCACAAAGTAAATACAGTTGCCATTATTGGCAGCACTTTCCTCACGCTGTCACTGCGTGAGGAAACTACTGCCGATAACTGGCAAATGTGACAGAGGAGATCTTCTCTGATAATCAGGGCCACCCAGCAGTGCCGCCCAACAGTGCCACCCATCAATGCTCAGCAGTGTCACCCATCAGTGCCCAGCAGTGCCACCCATCAGTGCTGCCCATCAGTGCCGACCGTCAGTGCCCAGCAGTGTTGCCAGTCAGTGCCTCCAGTCAATGTTATCAGTAAGTGCCGCCTATCAGTGCCCATCATTGCTGCATATCAGTGCATAATCAGTGCTTCCTCATCAATGCCCACCAGTGCCGCCTCATCAGTGCAACCTCATCAGTGCAGCCTATCAGTGTCCATCAGTGCTACCTATCAGCACCGCCTCATCAGTGCCCATCAGTGCTGCCTAATCAACACACATCAGTGAAGGAGAAAAATTACCTGCTTGCAAAATTTTCTAATAAAAACAAAGAAAAACTTTTTTCAAAATCGGTTGCTCTTTTTTGTTTATAGTGCGAAAAAATAAAAACCCCAATGGCGATTAAATAAAGAAAGCTCTATTTGTGTGAAAAAAATGATAAAAATTTAATATGGGTACAGTGTTGCATGACCAAGTATTGTCATTCAACAGCACTGAAAGCTAAAAATTGGCCTGGGCAGGAAGGGGGGTAAAAGTGCCTGGTAGGCAAGTGGTTAATAATGGCATGCAATGCCAAGCTGCGGTTTCTAAAGTGAGCAAAATCCTCTCTTGTATTAAACGAGGTATAGACTCCAGAGAGAGAGATCATTTTACCCCTGTACAAATCATTAGTAATACCTCATCTGGAATATGCAGTTCAGTTTTGGGAATCAATTCACAAAAAGAACATTGGGGAACTGGAGAAAGTGCAGAGAAGGGCAATCAAACTAATAAGAGGCATGGAGGAGCTCAGATATGAGGAAAGATTAGAGGAACTGACTTTATTCTCTCTTGAGAAGAGGAGATTAAGGGTGGATATGCTCAACATATATAAATACATCAGTGAACTCTGTGTAGAGTTATTCACCCTGAGGTCATCACAGAGGACAAGGGGGCACTCTTTACATCTGGAGTAAAAGAGATTTAATCTCCAGATATGGAAAGGTTTCTTCACAGAAAGAGCTGTGAAAATGTGGAATAGACTCCCTCAAAAGTTGGTTCTGGCCAGCTCAGTGGATTGCTTTAAAAAGTCCTGGATTCTTTCCTAGATACACAGAATATAACTGCATACTAACATTTATAGGTAAAGCTGAACCAGGGAATATCTGATTGCCTCTCGGGGGATCAGGAAGGAATTTTTCTCCCTGCAGGAGCACATTGGATCATGCTTTGCTAGGTATTTTTGCCTTCCTCTGGATCAATTGTGGGTATAGGATTATAACTTTTTTTTTTTTTCGGTTGAACTAAATGGACTTTTGTTTTTTTTTTTAGCCAGACTAACTATGTAAGCAATGAATGGCATGACAGGAAACCATTGTTTACAATTGTGTGATCTGCTGTGATTGGTCCCACTGATCACATGGTACTGGCAGCGGTACAGTGATCAGCTATTGACTGTGTCTAGTGGACACAGATGGTGACAGTTCGCAATGCAGTGTGGCCTCATGGCCGCACTCAAGGCACATTCCAGAAGGATATCATATGACTTCTACCCAGAATGACAAAAGACCTGCCCGGCTCTCATATTACAACAGGCCAGGAGGGAACTGGTTATTCAATTGCAGACCTGAGCTAAATTCTATTTCATTCTGAAATAGAAACTGGTTCTGGTGGTGCAGATAGACCTGAAACAGGTCTATCTGCTCAGTTAATGTGGTGCATACCAGTTCTGATTGTTTCCTGTGCCATCATAATGGTGCAGGAAGCTAAGTTAATTCCCTGGTTTATCATTAAGTTCTGCAGTGAGATCTTCCATATGTATTTTGTCAGCCATCCTGGCAAACCAATGAGCTTGGTCGTAAGGTTTCCAGGAACCTGGAATACTGGCTTTTGCTGTATTTAGAAGTATTACTGTATCAATATACTTTTATTGTCCTTCAGTATCGGAGTGATGTGCAGTAAGCAAACTGCAGCATGACCTATGTCAATATCAATGTGTTTATGAATGATTTTAGTGAATCACGGACAGAACTGCTCAATTTTTGGACACTCCCACAATTGCATATGAGAGTTTCTCTAGCTGCATGACATCTCCAAGATTTGTCTGAGATTCCAGGAAAGAACCAAAAATGTTCTATACCATCTTGTCATGAGTTTAAACCTGTTTCCTCTTATTTGAAATCTGTTTATTTTGTCTACCTTGAATGTTTGGCTCTTGTTTCAAAATTGTGTGGCCAATTTTTTGGAGGTATGCTGTGACATTTATGGCAAATCAGTTTGTGGAGATTCTTGGAGAGAGATGCAGCTTTGTGGGGTGACAATCTGTATCAGCTTATTTGTGAGCTGTTGTGTTATTCTCTTGTGGGATGGATTACCTACAGTAGATCCACATTATTTTATTAAAATGTGATGTCACATTTCTGCCACTATTCTAGGTATTGGGATTAGTTACCGTAATCTTGTGCATAGTAAGCTACAGAGTGCATATGTGACATGGAAACATATGAACTGGCACTCTGTATACTGGTAACATTTTTTGAAAAAGATTAACGTTGTTTTATCTAATAAAATAAAACACAATAATTGTGTTCTACCTTCTATAAATGTTAAACAAAAAAGGGGTAGCTATATACCAATACACAAATAAAATAGAAGAAGGGAAAAAATTAATTACCCATTAATTACCCATGCAGCTCAAGAAAGCATTGATTAACAAAGAATTACAGGCAATTGGCAAACAGTAAATAGCACAACCCATTGCATGTATTAAAATTCTAACAAAGAACTCTTTTACGTCATAGATCTCCACATGAAGATGAGAAAAAAAAACTTCAGAGACTATCTAGAAATTATTTTTAACCTTTTAAAGAATTATAGTGGTACTGATGCATGTATTTTCTGTGGCACTTTTGTTTCTACTCTGTATATTATTCTGGCACTGATATTGGTATTTTCTGAATTACTGTAAACTTGCACTTTTAGTTAAAATGCCTGATGTATATATTTGTTCTTTATCAGTGACTCAGACATAATTGAAGCCAGAGGGTCACCATGACAGTCGGGGAATTCACATTTACAGAAGGATAGGTCAGCAATGTCAGCTTCTGTATTTTTCTCTTCACAAGTTTCTATGCTTGATTACTCTTAATGGCTAGAATGTGATGCCTTGGTGGAAAAGTTGGAGAGCAGTAATGTAAACTGTAAACACCATGCATTCTCTAATGTGCATTCTCTATTTGGGAAACCACACAACCATTTTGGCATGCGTAACAACAGAAAAGTCATTTTACAAATGTATGTCTTCTGGGTGCTAGTGCTATAAATCGAGTGGGAGATACAACAATTATTTTAAATATAAGCAACTGGACTTTGAGAGGACTTGGGTTAATGTACTAAATATTTACAATCTTGAACCTGATACCTAGTAGTTTAGTTGAAGTGCTAGTGAGGAATGTAATCCAAGCAACAGAGAGTGGCTCGTTGAAGAAAATTAGGGAGAGAGATACATATGCTAACCATAATAAATAATAAATGTGATATTTTATCTAATTTGTAGCTAGATAATCTGTACCAGGGGTGTTGCTAGTGTAACACCCTACAGGTTATCTAGCTACTTTTTTGTTAGTTAGAGGCTGAGAAGCAGCCTGAGATGAGTCAGCCTGTGAGTGAGGCAGAGGTTACCTCAGGACAGGCTAGAAAGGTTCTGAAGGTCAGAGATTTCGGAGTCCTCCCACCTCTCCAGAAACCTGAGAGCTTCCTGGAGGAGGGATGGAGGAGGGGAAAAAGCTCTGATCTGCATACTTTAGGGACATAGCCAATCCCCTTGTAGGAGGATAGGCATGGTGACCAAGGCAACCCATAAGAATCACAAAGCCTGGGAGTGTGAATTCAGTGTTGGGTGGAAGATGGAGGGAGAGGCTGGAGTGTGGAGCCTGGGAGGGGGCCCAGGGAAAGGTCCTACCTACAGGCAGGTGCTGGAGAAAGAGATCTCCACTGTACCACCGTTTACAAGGAGGGACAGCCGAAGCAGCAGGGAAGGAGCCAGCCCAGCGGAAGGCCTGAAGGCAGCCACCAACCTATTAAGTTATCAGGAAGGACAGTGTGAGTAACTTTAAACCCCCTGGGCTGGACAAGTTGAGAGGGCAGTCAGGTGGAGAACCCAACTAGCTCCTCAGCTGGGACAGTTGAAGTTGGCAGTTTCTGGGTCCCCTTGCCCAGGGAATAACCTAAGTACAGCTAGGTAAAGATGAAAATTCGTCTGGGGTCACAGGAGATACACCAGAGAGCTGGAGTGCTTTTTTTGTCCATAGACTTGTACATAGTTATTAAGGCGTTGTCCTTGCAATTCACAGTTCCTTGGGCATCCCATGCATTCTTCAACCCTATCCAAGTTTAATACCCCTTACTAAAATTACTAACCTAAGGACTGTTACTGTCTTCAATATGCAATGTGCAAGTGTGGAGGAAGAAAATGCGTGTTGCCTGGCTGTGCAGAAATATAGGGGTACCCAAAACTCAGCAACTCCTAAGGGGATAGTGCTATACTAGTATTAGGAAACATCTATAATATAGGACATTTTGCAAGTCTTCAAAATATTTGCAGCATGCCTGTACAGTATTTATAACTTTTATACTATATAATCTATGTTTATGCTTTT
This sequence comes from Staurois parvus, assembly GCF_062004578.1. Taxonomy (NCBI): domain Eukaryota; kingdom Metazoa; phylum Chordata; class Amphibia; order Anura; family Ranidae; genus Staurois; species Staurois parvus. The sequence goes on along the minus strand of NW_028318430.1, from coordinate 12,136,813 downwards.
ATGTGATGTGGTACAATAAAAGAAATTTTGCTTGCTGCAGCTTTGATGTGCATTAAAATGAATATTACATATTCAGTGGTAATACATGTAAAAAGCATTTAAATTGCACGTAAAACCCAATCCACCTAAAATGCACTGCACAGGTGTGATTCTACCCTAAAATACACACTGGAATAGTTGTATTGAATGATTACAAGAAGAGATAAATCATTAGGGCATGCTTGTATAGCAGGCACTCTTGTGTGAGTGTCTATGCACATAGTGGTTGCAATTCCCAATCATATCCACCTCATTGTAAATATATACTGACAATGTCTATGATTTGCTATGTTTGCTAAACATCCAAATAATGATGCTTTTGTTCTTTCTGTTTTATTAAAGTATACTACAGAATGTTATTAAAAAAATGTTTCCCTTCCTTAGGATGTACCCAAAGGTCCTTGGACGGGAAGGGTGATATCGCAGTCATTGCTGCAGCTGAAGCAATGATTGAGGTATAATTTTTTGGAGCCAGCAATTTCCTACAAAGTAAAAGTACTCTGTAGAAGTGATCCAGTGGCTGTATAGCAACTCAGTCTGCGAAAGGGGGTCCTCCTTCCTGCCACAGCTTTTAGAGGGCTCTCCCATCCCATCAGGGAGCCTGGTAACAATGCAACTGGTTTCATCTGATGCCCAAGATAGAGTGAAAGGAATGGATGTTGTTCCTTCCCCTCTGTGATGTCAGAAACTGGAAGCCAGAGAATTTTGCTATTTTCAGTTTTGATTTGTTGTAAACATGCTGCTACCGGCTTGTAAAAACATCTGATCAAACTAGAGATGAGCGAATCGAACTTGGCGAAGTGGAATTCGTTTCGAATATTAGGAAAATTTTGATTCGCGACGAATCCGAAAATTAGCAGACTTCGGATGCGTGAATCGAAATTTTTCCTAAAATGGCGGCGACATGTGCGGCGACGGAGCGGGGATCTCTGGGAAGGCGCGCAGACAAGGCGCGCTGACCCATAATGCATTCATTCATGACATGTGATCGCATTAGCCAATCAGCAGCCAGCCAGCCAGCACTGTGTAATGGTCGAGCTATAAATTGCGGCCATTTTAGAATTCTCCATTTGCCTCCAGTCATTCAAGAGAGGCAGACCTGTCTGTATTGAGGGAGAGAGTTAGGGCCACAGAATCGTTACTTAGGGACACAGAACCGTTACTTAGGGACACAGAATCGTTACTTAGGGCCACAGAACCGTTACTTAGGGCCACAGAACCGTTACTTAGGGCCACAGAACCGTTACTTAGGGACACAGAATTGTTACTCAGGGACAGACACAGAATTGTTACTCAGGGACAGACACAGAATTGTTACTCAGGGACAGACACAGAATTGTTACTGAGGGACACAGAATTGTTACTGAGGGACACAGAATTGTTACTGAGGGACACAGAATTGTTACTCAGGGACAGACACAGAATTGTTACTGAGGGACACAGAATTGTTACTGAGGGACAGACACAGAATTGTTACTCAGGGACAGACACAGAATTGTTACTCAGGGACAGACACAGAATTGTTACTCAGGGACAGACACAGAATTGTTACTGAGGGACACAGAATTGTTACTGAGGGACACAGAATTGTTACTGAGGGACACAGAATTGTTACTGAGGGACAGACACAGAATTGTTACTCAGGGACAGACACAGAATTGTTACTGAGGGACACAGAATTGTTACTGAGGGACACAGAATTGTTACTCAGGGACAGACACAGAATTGTTACTCAGGGACAGACACAGAATTGTTACTCAGGGACAGACACAGAATTGTTACTGAGGGACACAGAATTGTTACTGAGGGACACAGAATTGTTACTCAGGGACACAGAATTGTTACTGAGGGACACAGAATTGTTACTGAGGGACACAGAATTGTTACTCAGGGACAGACACAGAATTGTTACTCAGGGACACAGAATTGTTACTCAGGGACACAGAATCGTTGAATTAAAGAGTATGTCAGACAACATGCAGAGGAGTGGCAGAGGAGGCAATGTTTTAGGAGCGAGCAGACGTGGCAGCAGAGGAAGGGGTCGAGGCAGCACTAGTCGCAGCCAGAGGCCAGTGCTCCCGGTGTCATCCAGCGGTCGTGTCTCCACCGACAACCCTGCCATCATCGATTGGTTGGCTCGGTCGTCTTCCTCTTCCCAGGTCACCTCTGACACCTACAGCCAACGGTCGGTGGGTACGTCAGACACAACCATTAGTTGGCATGGCCCGGGAGCAAGCCCACTGAAATCACGTGTCCTCTACCTGCCCCTGTCCTTTGGTGTTCCCTCACCAAGCGAAGTATCGCATGCTGTGGGCTCAGCCCCACTGTACAGTGAGGAAGAGCTAACAGAGGGCGGTCAGGAACGGGGGGAGACATCCGCCTCTTCAGCAGCCAGGCGAAGAAGTACTGGCGAGGAGAGTGGCTCGGTAGCTGGTCTAGAGACAGGTCTGTCTCCTGACCCACACGCAGCCGAGGGGGCTAGTAGTGAGGCGGAGACCCTAATTGATGATGATGAGGCTGATCGCACTTGGCAGCCTCGTCGTCATCAGGCTATTGCTTCCGCATCATCAGGAGAAGAGGGTGCCAGCTTGCCAGCGTGCAAAACAGTCGGTGGGTTCCCCAGGAGGCAGCAGGGTCGCAGCAGTGTCAGTGGAGGCAAACGGCCACGGAGTAGAGCACCAGCTCCACTGCAGCCTACCACCACGGCCAGTAGCGGTGCCGGTGTGCACGGAGGAAGTAGCAGTCAGCCAGTGAGGAGTAGCGGGGGCAAAGTTTCCTACTCGGTGGTGTGGCAATTTTTTGTCAAGCCGCCCGAGGAAGTAAACGTAGCCGTATGTCGACTATGTGGCCAGAAAGTCAAGGGGGGGCCCATGTTGGGACTACAGAGTTGCGTCAGCATATGCAGCGTCGCCATTTGGTGGCCTGGGAAAACCGTGATAAAAATACGGCGGTTCTGCCTGCCCCAGCCCCCGCTCCATCACCCGCTCCGTTACTTGCTCCGTCACCCGACGTCAATCACTTTCTATCAGCCAGTCAAGGCTCCAACACCTCTGCTGAGGGGAGTTGTCGCTCGTTGGCATCTTCCGCTCGTTCAGATGCTCCTTCTCCTGCTACTCCTCTTCACGGATTCCGTCAGCAGTCTTTCTTGGAATCCGTTTCCAAGAGACAACAGTTTGCGAGCACGCACCCGACGGTGCAAAAGCTGAACGTCCTCCTGTCCAAGTTGCTGGTGCTGCAGTCCCTCCCTTTCCAAGTGGTGGACTCAGCACCTTTCCGAGAAATGATGGCTTGTGCTGAGCCGCAGTGGAGAGTGCCAAGCCGTCATTTCTTCGCCAAAAAGGCAGTGCCAGCCCTGCATTCACATGTAGAAGAGATGGTGGGCCAGTCTTTGAGCATGTCGGTCTCTGCCAAAGTGCACGGCAGCGCCGACGTGTGGAGCTGTAACTACGGTCAGGGACAGTACATGTCATTTACGGCCCACTGGGTGAACGTGGTGCCGGCACAGCCGCACCAGCAACTTGGACAGGTCACACCGCTTTTGCCTCCACGTTTGCACGTCCTTGGTCCACAAAAGATGTCCGCCTCTACCACCTCTTCTTCCGCCGTGTCCTCAGCCGCCACCCCCGTGCCAAGTCCCATTACCCGACCGGCATATCACATGTGCAGGGCGCAACGGTGTCACGCTGTGCTGCACCTGGTATGCCTTGGCGAACGTAGTCACACAGGGGAGGAACTTCTGAGTGTAATGAACAGAGAAATCGACAGATGGCTGTCTCCGCGCAAACTGAAAATCGGAACCATGTTGACCGACAACGGAAAGAACATGGTGTCTGCTCTGCGTCAAGGAAGGTTGTGCCATGCGCCATGCATGGCTCACGTGTTCAATCTGGTTGTCAAGCAGTTCCTAAAATCCACCATCCCACTGCAAGAGATCCTTAAAATGTCACGTAAACTTTACATGCATTTCAGCCATTCCTACACCGCAAAGCACACCCTCCTTGAGCTGCAGCGGCAGAACGGAATTCCACAGCATCGCCTGATCTGCGACGTTGCAACAAGGTGGAATTCAACCCTACACATGTTAGACCGCCTTTACGAACAGCGAAAGGCCATCACCGATTTCCTGATGTTACAAGCGGATAAAGGTACTCCCCTGTGTAACTTCGATGTCAGCCATTGGCAGCTCATGCGTGACACCTGCCGCTTGCTGAGGCCCTTTGAGGAGGCCACGCTATTCGTGAGTCGGCAGGACTATGGGATGAACGACGTCATTCCTCTGTTGCACGTCCTGGAACAAATGCTGTTAACAATGGCTGGTCAGGGTGCGGTAGACGTGGCGCACAGATCTCAACGCCACATGACCCCTGTGGGGGCAGGACAGGAAGAAGAGGAGGAGGTAGAGGAGGACATTTGTGCTCAGGAATTATTGAGTGAAATGTGTGGTTTTTCCACTCAGCGGACAGGAGTGGAGGAGCAGGAGCATCTGGTAGAGGAGGAGGAGACAGAGGACCCAGACGCACCGTGGCAGTATGCTGTGGAGATGGAGGCAGGGAGTCCCTCGCATTCCTTGGCACAAATGGCCCATAGCATGCTCGGTTGCTTGCGTAGCAACAGCCGAATAATAACCATCAGACAGAGGGATGACTTTTGGCTGTCCACCTTGTTGGACCCTCGCTACCGTTCAAAAATGGTGGCCTTTTTCACACCTGCTGAGAGGGAGGCCAAAATAACGTACTATAAAAACCACCTATGTAGTCAGTTGGTCTCTGCCTTTGTGCGCCAACGTCCATCCTCAGACACTGTGGGCCCTGTGCGCTCGCGTTCCGCTGCCATGGCAGCAGGGGAGGGGTGGGGTGGTAGGAGCAGTGGCAGCTCCACCAGCAGCGGCTGCCTCAGTCTGCAGTCGATGATGAGTAGCTTTCTTCACCAGCGCAGTGAGGAAACTACTAACCAGCCGCAGCAGCAGCAGCATCAGGTGGACCTGGAGCAGGACCTCAAACAACAGGCTTGGGCCTACTTGGACAGCACCCTGCCAACCGATGTAGACAATCCCCTTGACTACTGGGCAACGAAACTTGACCTTTGGCCCCAACTAGCTGAATTTGCCCTTGAAAGGCTGTCATGCCCGGCCAGTAGCGTGGCATCGGAGCGCGTGTTTAGTGCGGCAGGAGGTATTGTAACTCCGCGGAGGACACGACTGTCCACCCAAAGTGTGGAGAGACTCACGTTTGTGAAAATGAATCAGGCGTGGATTAGTCTGGATTTCAAACCACCAGTTCCTGACACAACTGACTAAATCCGCCATGAATCATGCCCCAAACATGTGCCACTTTCAGGTCTCCTCACACTGCTGGTGGGTTCCATTTTGTCATAGGGTGCTGGCAGATTACGGGCCTCCCATTGCTGCTGCCAGGCCTGTAATCTGCCATGGGCCCCTGTACCGCCTCCTCATGCTGCTGCCAGGTCCAGAGTCTCTCATGGGTCCCTGTACGGCCTCCCATTGCTGCTGTCTCCATCGCCACACTCTGCCATGTGCCACTTTCAGGTCTCCTCACACTGCTGGTGTGTTCCATTTTGTCATAGGGTGCTGGCAGATTATGGGCCTCCCATTGCTGCTGCCAGGCCTGTAATCTGCCATGGGCCCTTGTACCGCCTCCTCATGCTGCTGCCAGGTCCAGAGTGTCTCATGGGTCCCTGTACGGCCTCCCATTGCTGCTGTCTCCATTGCCACACTCTGCCATGTGCCACTTTCAGGTCCCCTCACACTGCTGGTGCTGTCTATTTTGTCATAGGGTGCTGGCAGATTACGGGCCTCCCATTGCTGCTGCCAGGCCCGTAATCTGCCATGGGCCCCTGTACCGCCTCCTCATGCTGCTGCCAGGTCCAGAGTCTCTCATGGGTCCCTGTACGGCCTCCCATTGCTGCTGTCTCCATCGCCACACTCTGCCATGTGCCACTTTCAGGTCTCCTCACACTGCTGGTGTGTTCCATTTTGTCATAGGGTGCTGGCAGATTACGGGCCTCCCATTGCTGCTGCCAGGCCTGTAATCTGCCATGGGCCCCTGTACCGCCTCCTCATGCTGCTGCCAGGTCCAGAGTGTCTCATGGGTCCCTGTACGGCCTCCCATTGCTGCTGTCTCCATCGCCACACTCTGCCATGTGCCACTTTCAGGTCTCCTCACACTGCTGGTGTGTTCCATTTTGTCATAAGGTGCTGGCAGATTACAGGCCTCCCATTGCTGCTGCCAGGCCTGTAATCTGCCATGGGCCCCAGTACCGCCTCCTCATGCTGCTGCCAGGTCCAGAGTCTCTCATGGGTCCCTGTACGGCCTCCCATTGCTGCTGTCTCCATCGCCACACTCTGCCATGTGCCACTTTCAGGTCTCCTCACACTGCTGGTGTGTTCCATTTTGTCATAGGGTGCTGGCAGATTACGGGCCTCCCATTGCTGCTGCCAGGCCCGTAATCTGCCATGGGCCCCTGTACCGCCTCCTCATGCTACTGCCAGGTCCAGAGTCTCTCATGGGTCCCTGTACGGCCTCCCATTGCTGCTGTCTCCATCGCCACTCTCTGCCATGTGCCACTTTCAGGTCTCCTCACACTGCTGCTGTGTTCCATTTTGTCATAGGGTGCTGGCAGATTACGGGCCTCCCATTGCTGCTGCCAGGCCTGTAATCTGCCATGGGCCCCTGTACCGCCTCCTCATGCTGCTGCCAGGTCCAGAGTGTCTCATGGGTCCCTGTACGGCCTCCCATTGCTGCTGTCTCCATCGCCACACTCTGCCATGTGCCACTTTCAGGTCTCCTCACACTGCTGGTGTGTTCCATTTTGTCATAGGGTGCTGGCAGATTACGGGCCTCCCATTGCTGCTGCCAGGCCCGTAATCTGCCATGGGCCCCTGTACCGCCTCCTCATGCTGCTGCCAGGTCCAGAGTCTCTCATGGGTCCCTGTACGGCCTCCCATTGCTGCTGTCTCCATCGCCACACTCTGCCATGTGCCACTTTCAGGTCTCCTCACACTGCTGGTGTGTTCCATTTTGTCATACGGTGCTGGCAGATTACGGGCCTCCCATTGCTGCTGCCAGGCCTGTAATCTGCCATGGGCCCCTGTACCGCCTCCTCATGCTGCTGCCAGGTCCAGAGTGTCTCATGGGTCCCTGTATGGCCTTCTATTGCTGCTGTCTCCATCGCCACACTCTGCCATGTGCCACTTTCAGGTCTCCTCACACTGCTGGTGTGTTCCATTTTGTCATAGGGTGCTGGCAGATTACGGGCCTCCCATTGCTGCTGCCAGGCCCGTAATCTGCCATGGGCCCCTGTACCACCTCCTCATGCTGCTGCCAGGTCCAGAGTCTCTCATGGGTCCCTGTACGGCCTCCCATTGCTGCTGTCTCCATCGCCACACTCTGCCATGTGCCACTTTCAGGTCTCCTCACACTGCTGGTGTGTTCCATTTTGTCATAGGGTGCTGGCAGATTACCGGCCTCCCATTGCTGCTGCCAGGCCCCTAATCTGCCATGGGCCCCTGTACCGCCTCCTAATGCTGCTGCCAGGTCCAGAGTGTGTCATGTGTCCCTGTACGGCCTCCCATTGCTGCTGTCTCCATCGCCACACTCTGCCATGTGCCACTTTCAGGTCTCCTCACACTGCTGGTGGGTTCCATTTTTGTCATAGGGTGCTGTATGGCCTCCCATTGCTGCTGCCTCCACCACCACACTGTGGCTCCACACTCTGGTTTTGGCCCCGTGACTGCCCAAATGAGTGAAGTGTGCGGTGATTCTAAGATCGACGGCACTCATCTGCATGTCATACTGACTGACAGTATTATTTCTCTTCCCCAGCAGACTCCAAGGGCATTTAAATTAAAGGTACAGTGTTCTGCACTAATATAAAGGCTCTCTGAAGCCTAGAAACACCCTTTTATAAGTTAAATTCGCAGCGAATATATTCGCATCGAATCCAATTTGTTCCTCGAATTCGCCGAATCAGCCGAATCGAATTTTTGAATACTTCGCTCATCTCTAGATCAAACCAATCTTGATTTAATCAGATGCTTTGGAGGGCAGAGGAGAGATATGGAGTCTAACAGACCTCAGAATGCTCAGTAAAGCGTACCTGTCACTGTCCATGATATCACAAGGGATGTTGTTCATCCCTTGTGATAGCAATAAAGTTGTTCCACAAAAAAAAGGTACAGATATATAACATTGGAATCCATATTGCAAGCTCCAGTGCATGAAATCTCATATCAGGCTAGCGCCTAAACTTTTTTGAATGGGCAGATACAATATTGTACACCTCCACATACAGCTCATCGTGGATTTTATCAAATTCTTTTTTTCACATTTAAAAGTGCTAATAGTGGTTACACAGACCCAAAAACAGAGAAAATCTAGTTTCTTTTAGGTATGCCATGTCTTAGTTGGAATACATTCAAATGCTGGCATGCACATCCTATTGCAAACCACACTTGTTAGTAAATTGTACATACTGTAGTTACACTGTAGCCTGTGAGCATTAATCCATGTGCACTGCAGGTATACACTACATGCAATAAAATTACAGATAGCTTGTTTACACACATTTGAAGCACTGGTATATGCTCATATCCTTTAGTAAATCATACATCATTCAGAATGGGTTTGTGCATACACATCCGTGTGTTTCTTTGTCTATAGAGGGTTTGCAGAACTGAGCAGGGACACACCGAGAACTTAGTTGAATCAGGCAAGTCAAGAAGAAGTGGACCTAATGTTTGGTGTGTATTGCAACATTGTAGTTCACACTCACATGCATGCGCACGCCCCCCCCGCTGACCACCGCTGTCATTCGTTGTATGAGGTGTATGTCAACAGGTCTCAGCCAGTGATTTTGGCCAGGACTCTGCCTATCTACTACAGCGAATGGAGATGCAGAGCTGTGCCTGTATTTGTAAATACAGGCACAGGATCTAGCTGGTTCTTCTCTCCCTGGAACCATTTTGTTCCAGAGAGAGAAGAAAGACATCACACGTGAGTAAAAGCAGCACACTTCACCCACACACACAGACATTGTTACCCTTTGATTGCCACATTTAACCCTTTGATTGCCCCTGCCAGTGTCATTAGTACAGTGTCAGTGCACAGTATTTTTCACTGATCACTGTATTAGTGCCACTAACGACGTCAGATAATGTCAGATAGCGTCAGGGTCAGTTAGCATCCCTCCCAGCTAGGGTCAGCTAGCATTAGATTGCCCGCACACTATCACACTCACAGTATAGGTCACTGATCACCATTATTACTAGTATAGTGTTTGTACGGATCAATCTATTGATCACAAACAAAACTATACCAGTGCCCCCTTAGTATTAGTGTCTCCAAAAACGCAGTGTTAGCAGGATCATCTCCGTTCACTGCCAGCACTAGCGTTTAACTCCAACGCTCCCCTCCACCCCTAACAAGAAGTGCAGTGTCAGTATAATCTCTGATCACTGTCACCTGTAATATATTGCACACAAAACCGCAGTGTTCACAGAATCAGGCCTGATCTCTGTTAGCACTTGCCAGTAAATTTTTTTGTAGCTGTTCAAGCAGTCACTGACAGCCAGATGCTCTTTTTCCCGTGAGTAGCACTAGGTACCTATAAATTTAGAGCCCAAAATGTCCAACAAAAGGTACACTAGTGAAGAGGCTTACAGGATTCTGAGCATGTCAGGTGAAAGCAAAGGGGAAGACTCCCTGACACAATCAGCCTCATAATACTAACCTGTAGACAGCAGCGGCACCCTGACAGGTAGCTCGGATGATGGAGAAGAGGTCCCTGTTAAGATAAGGCATACCCGACCCCATGATGCTGAAGTGCTAGGATCGCATGACTTGTCTCCTATGCAGCAGAGTGCCAGTACTAGTGCGGCACTACCTTTTGGTGAACTGGCGAGCACCAGCGGCCTAGTACATCCTGGTGTTTTTCATACCAGCACTGCAGTATCACTTGGTGACGTGGCGAGCCCCATAAGTGCAGTTTAAGCTGGTGCGGTGGCAAGCACAAGTAGTGTCCCACAGCCACCAAGAATTCACACACAGGCTCATAGAGCCCCTAGTATCCTTCTGGATGTGCTTGCAAATCCTGATTGGCAGCACACAGATTCTGCAGCCCCCGTACTTCCCCCATTCACTGGCCAACCTGGAATTCAGGTGGAAACAGTAATTTAACTAACCCCTTGATTTTATGGAGCTGTTTTTCACAGAAGATTTGTACAATTTGATTGTGGGCCAAAATAATTTATATGCCATTCGCAGACCATTCGCATGGAAACCCATTACGGTTTTCGAATTTAAAACTTTTTTGGGCCTAACCCTCAACAAGGGCATTACAAAAAAAAATGAGTTGTGGTCGTATTGGTCCCGATACATCATATGCTTGTATTCTCTGCTGCCATGACCAGGCATAGATATGACACGATAATGTGCTTCATGCATTTCAGTGATAACACACTCTGTTGTCCTCGGGGTGACCATGAACATGACAGGCTCTACAAAATTCAACCCCTCATAAACCACCTCACTAAGAAATTTGCAGATGTGTATACACCTCAGCAAAACATCTGCGTGGATGAGTCCCTCATTCACTTTTCTGGTTAACTTGCATTCGAACAGTACATACCCAGCAAACAAGTATGCCAGATATGGGGTCAAATTGTATAAGCACTGTGAGAGGGCCACAGGCTATATGTAAAAAGTTAGGGTTTTTTAGGGAAGAGACAGCGAAGTAAAGCCCCCAGACTGCCCAGACTACATGGGGAGCAGTAGCAAGATAGTTTGGGACTTGGTGTCGTGTTTGTTCTGTAAGGGGTACCACTTATACGTGGACAATTTTTATACAAGTGTGCCACTATTTAGACATTTATATAATCTTGGAATTGGCTCATGTGGCACCGTGCAACCTAATCACCGGGGCTTCCCTCAACGGCTTGTATATATCCGACTTAGAAAGGGGGAGAAAGCCTGCTTGAGGAATGATGAATTGCTCGTGGTGAAGTGGAAGGACAAACGGGATGTTTTTGTCCTGTCTTCCATTCACGCAGATGTGACAGTCCAAATTAACATTGTATCTGGTGTTGTTGAGAAACCCTTCTGTGTCCACAACTATAACCTTAACATGGGAGGGGAGGATTTCAACTACCAAATTATGAATCCGTACCTAGTTTCCCAGAAGCTCGACACTGGTACAAAAAGGTGTCTATTTATTTATTTCAATTGGCTCTAAATAATGCTTTTGTAATTTACAAAGCAACTGGACAAAGTGGATCCTTCCTAAAATTCCAGGAAGAGATCATCACAGCACTTTTGTATCCAGAAGGTGCTATGGCCCAATCCTCAAATCAATACACTTTTTCTGGCAGAAATGCATTCTTTTTTTTTCATTCAGCCCACAGGCTGCATAAAAAAAGAACATAGTATATACACCCAAAACAAGGACCAGCGACGTATTGGTATATCACTGGACTTTGAGTGGTTATACCAGGATGATGCTTGCAGCTACAGGCATCATCCTTGTATCAATCTTTTCAGCTGGCGATCGGCTTTCATGTAAAAGCAATCCTAGTGGCTAAATAGCTGCAGAATTGGTTTTACAAGCAGTGGGAGAAGATACCTCCCCTCCCCTCCCCAGCTGCCTTCCAATGCCTTCTTAGGCAGTCCCGTGCCATTGGAGGAACCTGAGAATGCAGGCGGTGTTTCTGCCAGCTGACCATAGAGCTGATATGACACCGGAATGGTGTCAATTCATCTCTATAGTCTAAGAAATTGGAAGCTACGAGCATTTCACTACTTCAGTTTTGCAGGATATTAACAGCGCCATTTGTAAATTGGGAAAGCATCTGATCACACCGATCTTGGTGAGATTAGATAATATAAACAGGATCAAACTGCGCAAGTCTACAATCACCTTATTCCACAATGCTGTAATATTAAAGAGGATATCCTCTCTTTTCAAAAATTAAATAAAATATTGTGCTATGTGAAACAATAAACTCAATACAACATGCATATGCACTATGAAGACCCTCATACCTATGAAAAGCGATCAAAAACAATACAAACAACTAAATAAATAAAATAGTATTGTGTAAATTTCACTAATCATATGCATACATATGAAGACACTCGGATCTGTGAAATGTAATCCAATAAAATAAAACAGTGACATATTGTCCATATAAACATATAGTCCATATGAAGACGGAACTCCACAATCAGTCATAACGCTGTATATCAATGCTGTAGGTGCAATATGGGTAGTCTTCCTTTAGGTATTCTCCAACATGTACACCACCAACAAATGATTAAATGTAGGCTTACCAGAAATAAAGACCCCTTAATTATAGCATTGCAATGTAAGATATTAGCAAATTCTTCATGCCATGCCCGGAACAGGGATCTTCCAAACCTCTGAACACAAATGCGAACTCCAAAACGGTGCCAAAAAATGTATTTGTGGAAGTAAAATCCTACTTACAGACTGTAGAACAATAAAAAGCATTCAAAAAGACTGCTTCCAAGATGGCCAAAAGTGCGATGACGTCAGAGGGAGGCTCTGCCCGACGCATTTCATCATCAAAAGACGTCTTTTAAGTGCTACCTTTTTTATTTGTTTTTATTGTTTTGATCACTTTTCATAGGTATGAGGGTCTCATAGTGCATATGCATGTTGTATGAAGTTTATTGTTTTACATAGTGCAGTATGTTATTTAACCACTTACCGTCTGGCCTCTGTATATAAGCGGCTGGACGGTGGCAGTCCAGGGGCGGGTTGCCGTTCATAAACGGCACCCACCATTATGGACTGTGCGCAGTCCCTGGGAGTGCGCAGCACCGCGATCCGGTGCCCGCTGTGTCCTCTGCACACGGTGGAACACCGATCGTCGTACAGGACCTCTGTGCGAGGTCCCGATCATGTGATCACTGATTGGCCAATCAGTGATCACATGCAGAGTAGTAAGCAAGATGTCACTTCTGACATCATTGCTTACTACGTGTGAAATCTGTGAATGATCACAGAGGTCACATGGTACAAGGCTATTAACAACAGCCTTGTACCATGTGACAAGCTGTGACCAATAACAGCTCACACAGTAGTTCTCAATGGCTGCAAGAATGCAGCCAGAGAGAAGGAAAAATGATTGCTTTTACAGCCTTTATGGGTGTAGAATCAATCAGTGTAAAAAAAAAAAATCTTCATCACCTCCCACAAGTAGTACAGTGTCACCATGGTGACACTGTACTGCTGGGGTGACAGCATGTAGAAAAAAACCCCATAAATAATAATATAAAAAGATAAAATAAAAATGTAAAAAAAAATTTTTTTAAATGATAATTTTTGGTTATAAACTAATTTGGGTTATTTTTTTTTACTAAATATATAACGGAATAAATTTTGGCCAAGGTTTATGAAGAAATATTATTTATTTGCAAAATTTTATAACAAAAACACTTTTTTTTCAAAATTTTTGGACATTTTCATTTATATAGCAAAAAAAAAATAAAAATCCCAGTGGTGAATAAATACCACCAAAATAAAGCTTTATCTGTCTCAAAAAAATGCTAAAAAATTCAAATGGCTGCAGTGTTGCATGACCGCGCAATTTTCATTCAAAGTGTGAAGGCGCTGAAAGCTGAAAATTGGCCTGGATGGGAAGGGAATAAGTGTCCGGACTGGAAGTGGTTAATGAGATTAAATAATGGAAGGGCAGAGGAGATATCTAGAGTCTGAAAGACCCCAGATTTCTAAAAATAAAATATATGATAATGCCCATTGAAGTTATAGGGGATATTTGCATTCACTATGATAGCATTAAAAGTGATAAAAAAAAAATGAAAGGGACAGTGTAAAAATAATAAAAAAAATCAAATTAACTTAAAAAAAAAAGCACCCACGTCCCCCAGGGAACGCGTGCACCTGCGATGCCGAGCGTTGACCTTGTGACAGTATGTAAACAGCGGTTGCACCATGCATGATGCGAACGTCAGATCAAGGGCAGTAATTCTAGCACTAGACCTCCTCTGTAAATCTAAAATGGTAGCTTGTAAGGGCATTTAACCTCCCTGGCGGTTTTCCCGAGTGTAGCTCGGGGTAAAATTTCTATACCACAAGCGGTAACCCCGAGCTACACTTGGGCTTACCATGCGGCGCTGCTCTGGGGGTCCCTGCAGCACTTACCTTGTCCTGTGCTCCCGCTATGTGTCCCCTGCAGCGTCCCCGGCCATCTCCTCCGGCCGATGCCGGCATCCAGCTTCTGTGTTCCGGTCCCCGTGACGTCGGGACGTACGGGCGCCGCCGGCGGCGGGAAATTTAAAAAATTCCATTTTTTTTTTTTCAATTTTAAATAGTAAAACATTGCTGTTTCATCCCATTTCACATACATATTGTCCCTAGTGCTTTGTCCTGTGCCCTGCCTGCATTTTGTCTGTTCTTTCTGCCTGGAAACTTAGAAAAGTCCATGGCGTCCAAAAAGCGTCCCTTTACGTCAAAAACGGTTTTAGACCGGCTAGAGAACAGCGATAGTAAATCAGAACCACTTACAGAATTGAGTGATAATGATTTGTGGGGAAATTTTCCTAAAAATTACAGCCTACAATAAAAAACTATTTCCATGTGAAAAAATGGTACCGCTTTCAGCACAAAAAAACGGAAGGAATCATACCGCTAGGGAGGTTAAAGCGTTGCCTATGGATATTAAAAATGTATGCAGTTTGTCGCCATTGCACGTGGCATGCGCAGTGTTAAAGCATGTCATGTTCGGTATCTATTTACTCGGCATACTATCATCTTTTATATTTTACAAAACATTTGGCCAATATATTGTGTTTCTGTGCATTAAAAGTATAAACATTTATTTTTTCAAAAAATTTGCATTTGAAAAATCACTGTGCGAGTGCTATGTGACATAAAAAATTGCACAACCCACCACATTATTCACTATGGTGTCTGCTTTAAAAAAATATATAATGTTTGGGGATTCAAAGTAATTTTCTAGCAAAAAATACTGATTTTTTTCATGTGAACAAAAAGTGTCAGAAAAGGCTTGGTCTTCAGGTGGTTAGGAGAGTGATGTGTGGCATTAACTTCTAATGCTAGGCATAAAATGCCCCCCACCGCCCAAAATGACCCCTTTTTGGAAAGTAGACACCCCAAACTATTTGCTGAGAGGACTGTTGAGCCAATAGAAGAATTTATTTTTTTACCGCAAGCTTTTGGAAAATGACAAAAAAAAGTTTACTCCCCAAAATACATTCTGCTACTTCTAGGGATACTACATATAGGGATACCATATATGAGAGACTTTTTGGCAGTATAGCCAAGTACAGGACCCCAAAATCCAATAAGCATCTTCAAGGTTTTAAAGGGCGTTATTTCCTCATTACACTTCCTGACTACCTATCACAGTTTCGGAGGCCCTGAAATGCCAGCATAGCACCAAACCCCCAAATGACCCCTTTTTGGAAAGTAGACACCGCAAGGAATTTGATAAGTATGGTGAGTATGTTGCAGATCTTGTTTGTTGCCACAAGTTTTTGGAAAATGAATAAAAAAAACAAAAACATATTTTTTTCTTTTCTTTTATATTTCTACTTTCCAAAAAAGGGTCATTTGGGGGGTGGGGGTGCTATCCTGGCATTTCAGGGTCTCCAAAACTGTGATAGGTAGTGAGGAAGTGAAATGAGGAAGTTATGCACCTTCAGGCTTTCAAAGTGGTCATTGGATTTCAGGCTCCTGTGCATGGCTAGGCTCCCAAAAAGTCTCACACATGTGGTATCCCCATACTCGGTAGAAGTAGCAGAATGTATTTTGGGGTGTAATTCCACATATACCCGTGGCTTGTGTGGGCAATATATCATTTAAGTGACGACTTTGTGTTAAAAAAAATGTTTTTGTAATTTTCCAAAAACTTGTGGAAGAAAAAATAAATCTTCCATGGACTCAATATGCCTCTCAGCAGATAGCTTAGGGTGTCTACTTTCTGAAAAGGGGTCATTTGGGGTATGTTTGTACTGTCCTGGTATTTTAGCACCTCCACAAATGTGATAGGCAGTCAGAAAGTAAAACCTGTGTAAATTTCATTATCTATACCATAGTTTGTAGATGCTATAACTGTCACACAAAGCAATCAATATACACATATGGGGATTTTTTAACCAAAAACATGTAGCAGAATACATTTTGGTCTAAATTTATGCTGCAATTTGAGTTTTTTGGGATATTTTTGGTCTTTTTTTTTGTTTATATGCATTATATATTATCACCCCTAATTTTAGTGAATAATAGCGGCGCATGAGATATGCGACACATTAAATTCTAATTAGCATTCATGAGTGTCATGTGACTATAAACATCCGTTTCCTGAGAGACACAAGTGTAATCAAATGATCTAAATAGTGCTTTCCAATATAAGCAATCAGCTGCACCACACCATCATCCCAATGATTAAGTCAGGATATGACAAAACGCGTCAGCACGTGACGGTGCTGCGGACCGGAAGTGACGCAGATCCGTAACCAGAAGTGACGTGATGGCATTCTGTCCGGCAGTTCCGGAGGTGGTGAGAGCACCATGCGGCATCTGAGTCACTGAATGATATGTTTTAAAAGGCTTATTGAGTTTTTAATTGCTGTAAGTGCAATATTTGGCTTATTAAAGTTGTTTACCTTGGGTAAAACACGGTTGGAGCAAAATGTTTTTCTCTTTCTATGTAACAATGGATTGGAGTATTTACTATGATCCTGGCAACCATTCATGATAAGGGTGATTCTTGGAGGAACCTCTTGATCTCAACAATTGGATACCTTTATGATCAGGCTAATTAAAGGCTTTGTTCTGGTGAGTGCACACCTGAGAGGGGGTGCATGACGGGCACAGCACGTCAATGTATTTCAATGTATTGATATAATTTTATCACTGGAAAAATTTTTTTAAGTGGACTCACATTGTGGAAATTATAGTGGACTTTAATTTTTCATCACGGGACTTATTATTTATATTATATATAATTTGTTTGGGTACATCACTGTTTATGTTTATAGTCACATACAGTTGCAAGAAAAAGTATGTGAACCCCTTGGCATTACGTGGCGTTTTGCATAAATTGGGCATAAAATGTGCTCTGAACGTCATCTAAGTCACAACAATAGAAGAACACGGTCTGCTGAACATAATACTACACAAACATTAGATGTTGCCATGGTTTAATTGCACATAACATGTAAACATTCACAGTGCAGGGAGGAAAAAGTATGTGAGGCCCTAGCTTAATGACTTCTCCCAGAGCTAATTGGAGCCAGGAGTGAGCCAACCTTGACTCCAATCAGGGTGATGATATTGGATGTGTTGCTGACAGCTGTCCTGCCCTTAAAAAACCACACACATGTTTTGGGTTTACTGGTTTCAAGAAGCACTGTCTGATGTGAACCATGCCTCACAGAAAAAGAGCTCTCAGAAGACCTACAATCAAGAATTGTTGACTTGCATGAAGCTGGAAAGGGTTACAAAAGTATCTCCAAAAGCCTTGATGTTCATGTGTCCACGGTAAGACAGACTGTCTACAAATGGAGACAGTTTAGCACTGTTGCTACTCTCCCTAGGCGTGGTCGTCCTATAAAAATGACTGCAAGAGCACAGCGCAGAATGCTGCATGAGGTAAAGAAGAATCCCAGAGTGTCAGCTAAAGACCTACAGAAATCTCTGGCACATGCTAACATTTTTGTTGACACATCTACAATAAGGAAAACATTAAACAAGAATGGAGTACATGGGAGGACACCACGGAGGAAGTCATTGCTATCCAAAAAGAATATTGCAGCACGTTTGAAGTTTGAAAAAGAGCACCTGGATGTTCCACAGCACTACTGGCAAAATATACTGTGGACAGATGAAACCAAGATTGAGTTGTTTGGGAAGAACACACAACACTATGTGTGGAGAAAATAAAGGCACAGCACACCAACATCAAAACCTCATCCCCACTGTAAAACATGGCAGAGGGAGTATCATGGTTTGGGGCTGCTTTGCTGCCTCAGGGCCTGGACGGATTGTTGTCATTGATGGGAAACTGAATTCCAGAGTTTATCAAGACATTTTGCAGGAAAACGTACGACCATCTGTCCGCCAACTGAAGCTCCGCAGAGGATGGGTGATGCAACAGGACAATGACCCAAAGCATACAAGTAATTCAACAAAACAATGGCTGCAACAGCACAGAATACGCCTTCTGGAGTGGCCCAGTCAGAGTCCTGACCTCAACCCGATTGAAATGCTGTGGCATGACCTTAAGAGAGCGATTCACACCAGACATCCCAAGAATATTGCTACACTGAAACAGTTTTGTGAAGAGGAGTGGTCCAAAATTACTCCAGATCATTGTGTAGGTCTGATCTGCAACTACAGGAAACGTTTGGTTGAGGTTATTGCTGCCAAAGGAGGGTCAACCAGTTATTAAGTCCAAAGGTTCACATACTTTTTCCTCCCTGCACTGTGAATGTTTACATGTTATGTGCAATTAAACCATGGCAACATCTAATGTTTGTGTAGTATTATGTTCAGCAGACTGTGTTCTTCTATTGTTGTGACTTAGATGACGTTCAGAGCACATTTTATGCCCAATTCATGCAAAACTCCACGTAATGCCAAGGGGTTCACATACTTTTTCTTGCAACTGTATATGTTTTTAAATTTTGTGCACATTATGTTTATGTTACAGGAATGTTAATGAAGACAGAAAATGACACACTGAATGCTAATTAGAGTTTAATGTGTCTCATATGTCATGCGTCGCTATTAATCACTATAATTAGGGGTGCTAATATATAATGCATGTCTGATATTGGAAGAAAAGTGGCAGCAATATAATATAATTGAGAAGTTTGTTCAGTAGCAACTAGCGCAGTTTGGTGATCTTAAATTAATTTTTTTGAGTAGTCACTTATAAGAAAAGTTTTTTTGTTTATAGCGTGAACAATAAAAAGCACACAAAAAAGCTCTATTTGTGTGAAAAAAGGAGATAAATTTCATTTATGTACAGTATTGCATGACCGCGCAATTGTCATAGCAAAAAATGGCGTAAATTGCGGTATCTATACCATAGTTTGTGGACGCTATAACTTTCACACAAAGCAATCAATAAACACTTATTGGGATTTTTTTTTACCAAAAACATGTAGCAGAATACATTTTGCTCTAAATTTATGACTAGCTTTGAGTTTACTATATATTTTTTATAGCCGAAAGTAAAAAATGTTTTCTTTTCAAAATTTTCGGTCTTTTTTTGTTTATAGCATGAAAAATAAAAAGCGTACAAGTGATCAAATGCCACTGAAAGAAAGCTCTATTTGTGTGAAAAAAAGGACATAAATTTAGTCTGGGTACAGCATTGCATGACTGCGCAATTGAAATAGTGCAGCGCTTTATAGCAAAAAGAGGCCTGATCAGGAAGAGGGGGAAAATCCACAGGAGGGCAAGTGGTTAAAATAGAAATGAAAGACAAAACATTTGTGTATAGGTAAGAAAAACATTAAAAATACCTTTTCTCTTTTTTTATAAGTGATCACAAACCCTCTGTTCTCAGCTGCATAAGAGCTAGGGGAGGAGAAACAGCAGAATACTGGTCTTCACAGTGAAAGGCTGTGTGGTTGGGGGGGGGACAGCTCTTCACACTGTGTTCTCATGCTTAACATGGTCAGTTTTTAATAGGAATGCAGAGGGACTGGCAGGAACACCAGGGATATCACAAAAAAGAAGGAAAGAGAGCATGATACTTTTGCATATAAGTACATGGTACAACAGGCACATATCTGGACATATTCTTACATATTCTTTAAGGACAAATATATTTTCTGTACATAATTTGTGTAAAAGATTAGCTGCTATGAAAATGAAGTGCATGAGTTAAAAAGTGTTCCTTAGTACTTCTAAATGCTGCAACAGTTCTACGGTTAGATGTAAAAAGTTTGCTGTATTTTACAGCGGTTTACAACGTTTTTACCAGCATTAGCGTGTTTTACTGCAAAAAAACTCCTCCAGAAACCCACTAGTTCTGGGGGTTTTTTTTTACTTAAAAAACGCCCCTGCCACAAAAACGCTGATAAAAGCCTATGTGTGCATGGACACATAGGATAACATGCTGGGGAGTTTACTGGCTGTAGAAAAAAATACCAAAAGCCAAAAAAAGTAGCTGTAAAAATGTCCAGTGTGCATGAGGACTAAAGATTAATGGTAACTTTTTTGCACACCATTTGAACATTTAGTGATATGCAATTGTTTTAATAAGTCATTTCTCTGTATTTCATATATCTTACCCCCTTCCTGCCGACCATATACAAATATGAGGCCTTATGGAAGTGGGTTTTTTCTGTGGGGCCACATATATGCGTATCTCTCTTTGTGCTGGGAGCGAGCCACACAGCACACTCCCAGCACAGAGACCGGGCTCTCACCGAGAGGTCCGGGTCTCGTACTAATGATCAGGACTTGGGACGTTCGGTTGTGGGTTACCTGATCACTGTGATAACCTCTGATTACCTATCACAGTGATCAGTCACTGTGAGCCTGCCCCTGTGTTTACTTCCTCTTTTGAATGAAGGGAAATATGCATTTTATCTTTCTCTTCTTGCAGGAGAGGAAGATATACACAAACAAAAGCATGTAAAAAATTAATTAAATATTACAAATAAAAAATAATTAAAAAATAAAGAAAAAAATAAAAAGATCAAGGTTTGCTAGGGTCAAGGTTGGGGTCAAAGGTCACAGTCAGCATATTTTGGGTAGAATTAAAAAAAAAAATTAAATTAGTATCAGTGTCAGTTAGTGACAGTGGGTTTTAGGCAGGATTAAAAAAAAATGAAAAATGAGTAGCATTGTTTCAGGGCCTTACTTCGGGTACAAACAACAACTAACATGCACATATGTGTCAGGAGCAGGAAAACCTATTTTGGGTTGTTACATAGTTACATATTTAGTCTGGCTGAAAAAGGACTAAAGTCCATCCAGTAAACCAAAAAAAAGTTAGAATCCTATACCCATAGTTGATCCAGAGGAAGGCAAAAAAATCCAGCAAAGCATGATCTAATTTGCTCCTGCAGGGGAAACAATTTCTAACTGATCCCCCGAGAGGCAATTGGATATTCCCTGGATCAACTTTACCTATAAATGTTAGTATCCAGTTATATTCTGTGTATCCAAGAAAGAATCCAGGCCTTTTTTAAAGCAATCCACTGAGCTGACCAGAACCAACTCTTGAAGGAGTCTATTTCACATTTTCACAGCTCTTACTGTGAGGAAACCTTTCCGTAATTGGAGAATAAATCTCTTTTCCTCCAGATGTAAAGCGTGCTCCCTTGTCCTCTGTGATGACCTCAGGGTGAATAACTCTACATCAAATTCACTATAGGAACCACTGATGTATTTATACATGTTGATCATGATCCCCCTTAATCTCCTCTTCTCAAGAGAGAATAAATTCAGTTCCTCTAATCTTTCCTCATAGCTGATCTCCTCCATGCCTCTTATCAGTTTGGTTGCCCTTCTCTGCACTTTCTCCAGTTCCCCAATGTTCTTTTTGTGAATTGGTGCCCAAAACTGAACTGCATATTCCAGATGAGGTATTACTAATACTTTGGTGGTAAATTATGATAATAGCAAGACTTATACAGCTACATTTAAAAAAAATGTTGTTTTACAATTTTGTGGCAGGTTTCCTTTGATCATAATATAAAAAAAATCAGGAGATATCGGTTATCATTTACCACCAAAAGAAAGTTCAATTTGCCCTGAAAAAAAAAGAAGGTATAATCCACCTGGATACACAAAGTAGCTGTGATGATATGAGCAGTTTTACTAACACATGTCAAAGTTGCAAAATTGTGCTTAGGCATTAACATTTGTTTTACCCTTAGGCGGGAAGGGGTTGAGCTCTGATAAGACCGACATTGCATTAAATAAATCTGTTAATATGCGTATCTCTGTTATATACAGTGGCTCCTGCTTTAGGTTTGCAGGTCATTTAAATATATATTCTTTTTACACAAAACTGACAACCAGTACAACAGGCTGTAGCATCTTTTGAGCGTCTGGAAACTCAGGATAAGAGCTGTGCTTTACCACAAACACAGATTGCCTTTCTGATTAAAACTAATGGCTTTACTCTGAATGAAAAAAAAAATGCACCAGTGACTTTTGTCTGAAGTTACACAATACATTCTACTCCTAATCTACTTGACAACGTGTTTGATTCTTGTTTTATGTGGAAAACCTGTGAGGTAATTGAAGAACACCAGATAAAGTCTTCTTTAATATGGCAACATAAATCTAACTGGAAGTTGACAGGCATACAATGACTGCACTTCGTTACTATCACTGTGTCTGTTGTCTGTGCTATTTATTAGCCAAAATGTGAATAGGCAATGAAAGACCAATTTATACATTACAGCAGGAGATGTATTACAACTGCCTTAAGCATTGATTACCTTGGATGGCCTATTCTGGATCAGTATATACACACATAAAATAGCAATAATGTGGGGTCCTCTTATCAGATTTTAGATATTTCCTGGGTCTGTCTGCAACCATTAACCTTGCGTATTATCTAACTGCAGTGATTAGTATAGGGCACATAAACCCATATTGATAGCAATCCTTTGGTTAGAATAGAAAGCTGAATTATTAGGGACTTGGATTTGCTGACTTTGTGATACAAATGATAGTGTTATGCTAGTAGCGTGAAATTGCTAATTTGTCATTTCTTTCACGGTGCAGTCAATGATGTGGTACTAATGAATGAAGCACATAATTGTGCAATTGTGAATTGTACTTTCTTGCCTGGCTGTATTAAGAGGCACAGAATGTCAGGGCTGTCTTTGTTTGCTAATTCACTTCAGATATCAATTCTGAGCAAGGAGATGATCGCAAATATTGTACCTATTTATCTTACAGCTTTACAAAGGAAAGTTCTTAGCCTACCTTCACTTTTGTTCTGCTGAATGGAAATTTTAAAGTGTGCAATTGTTAACAAAATTAACAGTTTGTCTAGAACAGTTTATGGTTGTAGGAATGATTACAAAGAGCATTTACGAACTGTAAGCAAATGAGAACTTTAAGCTTTTGTATCCTAATCCAAGTCCAACTGATTGTATGAAAAAGCAAACGTGAATAATTTTTTTTTTATATTTTATATTGTTTAGATTTTCATATACAAAACTCTACAAGGGATAGACAAATTAACTGACATATCTAACAATATATTTCTATCACAGATATAAAACATAGATAATTGTTTAGCATATATTTTTTTATTTTGAGTGCATATGTGCTAAACAATGTTGGAAGTTTGCACTAAGGCTGCTTTCACACTAATCTGTTTTCTTCTGCTTTTGCGTTAAAATAAGCGGAAGAAAAATGTGTGACCATGTAATCTTAAGTAACTCTGCACACTGATTAATTTTGGGTCCACTGCATTTGTTTTAAATTCTGCTTGCTGCATTTTTGGTGAAGGTTTGGTGTTGTTAAAAAAAATGAACCTTCCCTTTGAAATGAATGGAAAGCACGGCAAAAACGCATAAAAAACGCACCCACATTGCATTTTTGGTGTGTTTTTTTAAGTCACATGTGGTAATATGGTAAAAATGCAGCAAAACTGCATATGTGTTTTTGCTACGGATCAGTGGGAAAGTAGCAAGTATTTATTGCCTCTCAAAGAGACAACAGTTATCCCCATAACATTTTGATTGTTGCTTACAAAGCTCATCTAAAACTACATGTCCATTTAAAGGAAAAATATGGGAATAAAAAAAAAAACCATACATACTCATCTCTATGCTGCAGTATCGTTGTGATGCTGTAGCTGTCCCACATCAGCTCTAAGACTGAGAACTGAGTGATCAAATGACTGCTGATTGCTAAGCTCTCAGTCTTCTTGGAACGTTGAGCAGTGACTGTCAGTGACGAGGCAGATGCAGTTGGCTTCGGGTCTCAGGCAGCTGGAGCCAGCTGTCAATTGGCCAGCTGGGTGGATCCCGACAATATAGTTGGGATCCTTCCAGAACCTACAGCAGCGCTGTGGTATCATATGTGTTTTTGCAATGGATCAGTGGGAAAGTAGCAAGTATTTACTGCCTCTCAAAGAGACAACAGTTATCCCCATAACATAGTAATTGTTGCTTGCAAAGCTCACCTAAATCTATGTGTCCATTTAAAAGAGAAAAATGGGAAAAAAACACCCAAACAAACATGTATACTCACCTCTATGCTGCAGTATCGATGTGATGCTGTAGCTGTCCCACATCAGCTCTAAGGCTGAGAACTGAGTGATCAAATGACTGCTGATTGCTAAGCTCTCAGTCTTCTTGGAACGTAGAGCAGTGACTGTCAGTCAGTATTCTCAGCTCTGCCCCTCTAGCACTCGCTGGAGTGCTGGGCTGGAGACGAGGCAGATGCAGTTGGCTTCGGGTCTCAGCCAGATGGAGCCAGCTGTCAATTGGCCAGCTGGGTGGATCCTGACAATATGGTTGGGATACTTCCAGAGCCTAGAGCAGCGCTGTGGCATCATATGTGTTTTCGCTACGGATCAGTGGGAAAGTAGCAAGTATTTATTGCCTCTCTAAGAGACAACAGTTATCCCCATAACATAGTAATTGTTGCTTGCAAAGCTCACCTAAAACTAAAGGTGAATAATGGGAATAAAAGAACAAACAAACATACATACTCACCTCTATGCTGCAACATCGATGTGATGCTGTAGCTGTCCCACATCAGCAATAAGGCTGAGAACTGAGTGATCAAATGACTGCTGATTTCTGAGCTCTCAGTCTTCTTGGAATGTAGAGCAGTGACTGTCAGGCACTGTTCTCAACTCTGCTGAGAAAACATTACAGATTATTTACCATTTCAAACCATTAGAAATATGCATTTTGGGTTGGGAGGGTGATTTTCTCCAGACATAAACCAGTCTGACATTAAAAAATAGGTTGGATAGCTACTGCTCAGACCACATTTTCCTCATTTTTCTTCCATGACAGAACAAGAGTGATATGTGCCTCCCTCAACAAGAACAGTAAACAGATTAACAAAAAAAATGTAAAACGGAGTCCTTCTGCCAAGCTGGCCAGTATTTTTTTTTCCTCTCAGGATGGAAACATTTATTCTAGGAGCTCAGGGAGGGGGAGGTAAGCTCCTGCAGGTTCTGTCCCCATTCATTTTGTTTTCTGCTTATCTTCCTGGTTGTTGGTTTTTGTAGCAGACTAACTGTGCTCTCCATCCCTGTTCAGGTCCTCTGGACCACCCCCTTGATGGGTGAGGTTGCTGTCCAGGGCTCATTTCTGAGCTCCATGATCTTTGAAAATTAGGACCTACATATTGTCTGCCCCCTTTGTAACAGCAGAGGCTTCATTGCTGTTTTTTTTATTTTTTCGGTACTTCCCCTTGATTGATGATTCTTGACTTCAATTCTGGTAGGGAAGGAGCTTGGGGACAAACAAGAACCTTGAGTTCTGGAACCCTTACATTGTTGTGAGGTGTACAGACAAACAGGATATTTAGTACTTTAAATGCAAAGTTACTCTACTCAACCCTCTGCATGTTGAATCAAGGAGAATTAGTGGTATTGATGATCACAGCCACCAGTGGCACCAGCTGTTAGCAGGTAAGCAGAAGATTCACTATTGTCAGCTTTTTACCTGTTGGTGTTGTGCTAGAACTCCTTTCTCTGACACTACTTCCTCTTGGACTCATGGACCTTCACTGTGTGTCCCTTTAGTTTCATGTAGGCACAGTTATTATTATTATTATTATACAGTATTTATAAAGCGCCAATAGTTCGCTCAGCGCTGTACATTACAAAGGGAGACAGAACATGTGACAGAACAATACCAATACAATGCAAAACATGAGGGGATCAAGGGCCCTGCTCTTTCGAGCTTACAATCTAGGAGGGAGGGGGTGGTGGCACAGGAGGAGATAGCTGTGGGGGATGGAGTGGTAGGAAGAGTGGAGGAGGGAGGCAAGTTAGCAGGGGGTGGGGTAGGCTTCCCTGAAGAGATGGGTTTTCAGGGTGCGCCTAAAGGAGAGGAGAGTAGGTGATAATCTGATGGGTTGGGGCAGGGAGTTCCAGAGGATGGGTGACACCCTGGAGAAGTCCTGGAGGCGGGCATGGGAGGAGGAGACCAGGGAACTAGAGAGAAGGAGGTCTTGTGAGGAGCGGAGTGTGCGTGCTGGGCGGTACTTGGATATTAGGTCAGTGATGTAGTTCGGGGCAGTATGGTGGACAGCTTTGTACGTCAGCGTTAGGATTTTGAATTTGATCCGTTGCGCAATCGGAAGCCAGTGGAGGGATTGGCAGAGGGGGGTGGCGGAGACAGAGCGGTTGGAAAGGTGAATGAGTCTGGCAGCCGTGTTCAGGATGGACTGAAGAGGGGATAGCCATCGGCGAGGCAGGCCAGTGAGGAGGGAGTTGCAGTAGTCGAGTCGTGATATGATGAGGGAGTGGATGAGCTGTTTAGTGGTTTCTGGGGTTAGGAACGTGCGGATTTTGGCGATGTTGCGGAGGTGGAGTCTGCACGAGTTTGTTAAAGATTGGACTTGGGGCTGGAAGGATAGGTTGGAGTCCAGAATGACACCCAGTACTTTGGCCTGCAGGGCGGGTTTGATGGTAGCGTTGTTGGATGTGACGGAGAAATCAATGGGGGGTGGTGTCCGGGCTGGGGGGAAGACAAGAAACTCGGTTTTGGAGAGGTTCAATTTAAGGAAGTGGAGCGACATCCAGTCTGATATGTCGCTCAGTAGGTGTGTGATTCGGGCTGAGACCAAGGGGGTGAGGTGGGGGGTTGAGAGATAGATTTGTGTGTCGTCGGCATAGAGGTGGTAGTTGAAGCCGTGAGAGTGTATGAGTTGGCCAAGGGAGGAGGTATAGATGGAGAAGAGAAGGGGCCCGAGGACAGAGCCTTGAGGGACCCCAACAGAGAGGGGGAGTGAGGGGGAGGTGGTAGCATTATAGGTAACGCTGAAAGAGCGTTGTGACAGGTAGGATGAGATCCAGGAGAGAGCAGAATCTCTGAGGCCGAGGGAGTGTAGTTTTTTGAGGAGGAGGGGGTGGTCGACTGTGTCGAAGGCCGCAGAGAGGTCAAGGAGTAGGAGCACTGAATAGTGTCCATTAGCTTTGGCGGTTAGCAGGTCGTTGGAGAGTTTGAGTAAGGCAGTTTCGGTGGAGTGTAGGGGACGGAAGCCGGACTGTAGGGGATCGAGGAGGTTGTTGTCGTTGAGGTGAGAGCATAGGTGGGTGTAGACTAGGCGCTCGAGGAGTTTAGATGTAAATGGGAGCAGGGAGATGGGTCTGAGGTTGTTCGGGTCATTGGGGTCCAGGGAGGGCTTTTTAAGTATGGGGGTGATGTGTGCATGTTTCAGAGGGGAGGGGAAAGTGCCTGAGGAGAGGGAGAGATTGAAGATGTGGGTGAGGGAGCGTAGGATGGAGGAGGAGGAAGGTCGTAGGAGTTGTGAGGGGATAGGGTCGAGGGGGCAGGTGGTGAGGCGGGCATCAGAGAGGGTCTTGGAGACTTCCTCGATGGTAGTAAGGTCAAAGGTGTGGAGTGTTGGGGGAGCTTCAGTATGAGGAATGTAGGGTGGGGTGGAAGAGGAGGTCAGAGCAGTGGTGGGGCCGTGGGAGAGGGGTGATGAGGGGGTAGCTGAGTGAGGGTGAAGGGGGTTGGAGAGAGTTTGAGCAGCGACGAAGTCCCTGCGGGTTATGTCGAGGGGGAGGGGGGATAAGGGGGTAGCTGTGTGAGAGGGGACAGGTTGAGAGGGCGTGTGAGTTGCGGCAATGTTCTTGCGAATTGTGTCAATTTTGTTTTTGAAGTGATTGGCAATCTCAAGGGCAGTGAGTGAGGTGCTGGGTGGAGGTGGGGGTGGAGAGAGTAGAGAGTTGAAGGCAGAGAAGAGTCGGCGAGGATTGGAGGAGAGGGCCTTGATGAGGGTCAAGAAGTAGGCCTGTTTGGCAGCATGGAGGGAGGAGGTGTAGGTGCGGAAGGCAGATTTGTAGCGGGTGAAGGCTTGTTTGGATTTGGTTTTGCGCCATAGTCGCTCCAGGGCACGACTTTGTCGTTTGAGGGTTTTGGTGTGATCAGTCTGCCAGGGCTGGAGCGGTCGGGGTCTGGTGTTGCGTGTGGTTAAAGGCGCTAGTGAGTCAAGGGCTGTTGAGAGCGCATTGTTGTAGGCGGTCAAAGCCAAGTCGGGGCAGGACAGGGGGAGGATGCGGTCGTGGAGTTGATCAGCTGCAGAGTGGAGGGAGGCAGGGTTAAGGTTGCGGAGGTTACGGCTGGTAGTAGTGTGACATTTGGAGGGGTAGGCGTTGGAGGACGAGGAGATAGAGAAGGTGATCAGGTTGTGGTCAGAGAGAGGGAAGGGGGTGTTAGTGAGGTTGTGGGGAGCACATCGGTTGGAGAAGACAAGATCAAGGATATTTCCGTCGGAGTGGGTGGTGGATTGTATGCACTGTGCAAGTGCAAAGGAGGAGGTTAGGTGGAGGAGACGGGCTGTGTCCGGGTTGTCGAGGTTGACAGGGATGTTAAAATCCCCAAGAATTATGGTGGGTAGCTCAGAGGAGAGGAAGAAGGGTAGCCAGGAGGAGAAGTCATCCAGGAAGCGGGGTATGGATCCAGGAGGCCGGTATATCACAGCAATCTTCAGGGGGGTTGGGGAGAATAGTCGGACGCAGTGGGCCTCGAAGGAGGAGAAGGATAGGGAGGGGGGGTTTGGGAGGACTCGGAAGGTGCTCTGCGGTGACAGGAGCAGACCAACCCCACCACCTTTACGACCGTTAGGCCTGGGTGAGTGGGTCCAGGTGAGACCTCCATAGGAGAGTGCAGCAGTTGATATTTGACTTAGGACCATTCACCAGCTTTTATGCTGCCTGCTTCCAACCCCTCTACTTTAGTACAGATTGTGTTAATTCTTTCAGTGAACATAGTAATGCTCATTTACTGGCAGAAGGCACAATACAAGCATACTATTTCTTCATAGTTACATAGTTAGTCTGGCTGAAAAAAGACAAAAGTCCATCCAGTTCAAGTTATAATCCTACACCCACAGTTGATCCAAAGGAAGGCAAAAAAAACCCCAACAAAGCATGACACAATTTGCTCCCCAGGGGAAAAAAATCCTTCCTGATCCCCCGAGAAGCAATCGGATATTCCCTGGAACAACTTTATCTATAAATGTTAGTAACCAGTTATATGCTGTGTATCTAAGAAAGAATCCAGGCTTTTTCTAAACCAATCCACTAAGCTGGTCAGAACCAACTCTTGAGGGAGTTTATTCCACATTTTCACAGCTCTTACTCTGAAGAAACCTTTCCATATTTGGAGATTAAATCTCTTTTCCTCCAGACGTAAAGAGTGCCCCCTTGTCCTCTGTGATGACCTAAATAACTCTACACCAAGTTCACTATATGAACCAGTGATGTATTTATACATGTTGATCATATCCCCCTTTAATCTCCTCTTCTCAAGAAAGAATAAATTCAGTTCCTTTAATCTTTCCTCATAGCTGAGGTCCTCCATGCCTCTTATCAGTTTGGTTGCCCTTCTCTATACTTTCTCCAGTTCTTCAATGTTCTTTTTGTGAATTGGTGCCCAAAACTGAACTGCATATTCCAGATAAGGTGTTACTAATGATTTGTACAGGGGTAACATGATATCTCTCTCTCTGGAGTCTATACCTCTTTTAATACAAGAGAGGATTTTGCTCACTTTAGAAACCGCAGCTTGGCATTGCATGCCATTATTAGGCTTATGATCTTCCAGAACTCCCACCATTTATTCCCCCAGTTGTGTCCCCCCCTAGTATGTATGATGCATGAATATTCTTAGCCCCCAAGTGCATAACCTTACATATCAACAGTAAACCTCATTTGCCACATAGTTGCCCAATTAAACAGTGCATTGAGGTCAGCTTGTAAGTTGGAGACATCTTCACGTTTTAAACTTTCCTTAGAAGACATAGATAACATTTGGTAGGACATCAATGGGACACTTGACATTCAGGAAGAATAAGTGTTTATGTCTGCACGATTGCATATTCTCACAGAATCCATTAATTGTTTTAGTTAACTGCTGTCTTGGTGTGTTTGTTTCACGTGTTTGGCCTTGCTGACTGCAGCAGTTAAGTCATAGATGATGCAATTTTCTTTCCTGCAGGAAAGAAAATCACATGATTCCCTCATGTACACAGTGTGGAAGGGGGAATCCCTCCCATAGTGCTATTGTGTTATGCCAGTGGGTTATGTTCATGTCCTACAAGCAAAGATGTCAACCTAGGGAAAAGCTTGCAAGGGAATAAAGTAGTGGCACATGAAGTACACCTTAGTGAAAAGAGGTGTTACTAATGTAAATAAGTGGTTTAGCAAAATTTTTTTTGTATATGATAAATGCTGCAGATTCTACCTTTGACTGCAGTTCCATAGTGACAGCACCAGAAAGACGTTAACAGGGGTAATATTAATTCTGAAGTGACACCACAAGTAACATATCCACAGAATTACAATCAACACACATGCTTTAAAATGATCAGTCATTTTCTCGTTAAAAATTAGAACATTAAGGTTGTATAAATTACCTGAGCCAGTGTCTGTCAGTACTGTCAATCTCTCCCTCTCTACTGGCGCATTCCCCTCCCCCCTAAAGCATGCGCACATCACCCCCATACTCAAAAAACCCTCCTTGGACCACACTGACCTGAACAACCTTAGACCCATCTCCCTGCTGCCATTCACTTCCAAGCTCCTTGAACGCTTAGTCTACAATAGCCTAAGCTCCCACCTCACTGACAACAACCTCCTCGATCCACTACAGTCTGGCTTCCATCCCCTACACTCCACCGAAACCGCCCTACTCAAAATCACTAATCACCTGCTAACCGCCAAAGCTAATGGCCACTACTCAGTCCTCTTACTCCTTGACCTCTCCATGGCCTTCGACACAGTTGACCACCCCCTCCTCCTCAATAAACTACACTCCCTTGGCATCAGAGACTCCGCTCTCTCCTGGCTTTCCTCCTATCTCTCCCAATGCTCCTTCAGCGTTACCTATAATGCTACCACCTCCCCCTCTCTCCCCCTCTCTGTTGGGGTCCCCCAAGGCTCTGTCCTCAGGCCCCTTCTCTTCTCCATCTACACCTCCTCCCTTGGCAAACTGATACACTCCCACGGCTTCAATTATCACCTCTACGCCGATGACACGCAAATTTACCTCTCCACCCCTCAACTCACCCCTTTAGTCTCTGCCCGTATCACCCACCTGCTGAACGACATATCAAAATGGATGTCGCTCCACTTCCTCAAACTGAACCTTTCAAAAACCGAGCTCCTAATTTTCCCCCCAGCCCACGCCCCCCCCCCCTCTCCATCACGTCCAACAACGCCACCATCAGTCCTACCCCACAAGCCAAAGTCCTAGGTGTCACTCTAGATTCAAACCTGTCCTTCTATCCCCATGTCCAATCGTTAGCAAGCTCATGCAGGCTCCACCTCCGTAACATCTCCAAAATACATACGTTCCTAACCCCAGACACTACTAAACAACTCGTTCACTCCCTCATTATCTCACGCCTGGACTACTGTAACTCCCTCCTCACCGGCCTACCTCATCCCAGACTATCCCCGCTTCAGTCTATCCTGAACTCAGCAGCCAGACTCATCCACCTTACTAACCGCTCCTCTTCTGCCACCCCCCTCTGTCATTCCCTCCACTGGCTCCCGATTGCCCAACGCATTAAATTCAAACTACTAACACTGACATACAAAGCCATTCATAACGCTGCCCCAAACTACCTCACCGACCTGATACCCAAATACCACCCAACCTGTAATCTTCGCTCCTCACAAAACCTCCTACTTTCTAGCTCCCTGGTCTCCACGTCCCACACCCAACTGCAGGACTTCTCCAGGACTTCCCCCATCCTCTGGAACTCACTACCCCAATCCATCAGACTGTCACCTACCCTCCTCACCTTTAGGCGCACCCTAAAAACCCATCTCTTCAGGGAAGCCTACCCCACCCTCACCTAACTGCCGATCTCCTCCACTCCTCCTACCACTCCATCCCCCACAGCCACTTCCTCCTGTGCCACTATCCCCTCCCTCCTAGATTGTAAGCTCGAAAGAGCAGGGCCCTCGAACCCCCCGTGTATTGTTTTGTTACTGTATTGTCTCATGTACTGTCCCCCACTATAATGTACACCGCTGAGCAAACCTTTTGGCTCTATATAAATACTGTATAACAATAATAATACTGGGACTTACAGCAGCACAGAAAGTGCAGTAGGCAGATAGCTGACTCATTCTAACACACATTCAAAATGTGACACAGTATCAGTGGGTATAGTGAGCCCCCATTGGTGTCGTTAGGTAAAAAGGATCCCGAAATCATTTGTGCCAATTAGTAAAAAAGAGCCTCAATCATTGATCTAAGTGTGAGTGAAAAAGGTTGTAGCCAAACAGTGTTGGTCAGTAGGTAACCCCAGCACACATCCTTACTGCTCTGCTTCTCTCTGCTGTCAAGCTGAGACGCTTCTGTTACTATGAGGCAGGAGATCACATCACAGAGATTGACATTCCTGAAAGTGTCAGTTTCTGAGTGGAATTCAGAGAAAGATGTGTTTTGAACAGAGGGGGGTTCAACAAGAGGGAGTATTTACTCTCTTCTGTTTCAAGTAGCCTTTTTTGGGTCATGCTAAGTCGACAAGTAAAGGGAAAACATGTTTTTGGAGTAGGCTGTTTATTTAGTTTTTTTGTTTTTGTTATGATTATACACTTTAAACCAAATATTTTACTGATTTTAATAATTTTAGTATGTATTTAAAATCCATTTTTATAACAAATATTGAATATAGGGTGTACCAATGACATTAGTATCACAAATATTATTTTCAGACTCTCTTTTTATTTGAACGTAAACATCCTCTCGTCCACAAGTGTGCTTGAGCTATTGGCTTCCATATAGAAGCTTTTTATTTATCAAGCTACTAAATATGCACTGGTAAACATATGACATGCTCTATCTGCAGATTTGAAATATAAGATATTTACATGTGCTATTTCAATTTTACATGTCTACAAAACAAAAAAATATTTTTTAGATTTTTTTTCTTTTTTTTAGTCCTGAACAATAATGAATGAAGAAAATATATACTAAATATTGTTAATATTATGAAAAGAAGAATAAAGGTGTTTAATTCAACAGCACTGTTACTATGCTATTTATCATACAGTCTAATCATACTACATGGTACACCATAATATATAAAGTGCCCAGGGGCGGACTGACAACTCATGGGGCCCCTGGGCAATAGGGGATCATGTGGCCCCTGTGTCCTCACCCACACCCAAAAAAGCCTATGAAAAAGCCAATGAAAAGGTACCAGGGGCATCTCATGGGGCCCCATACTGACCCTGGGCCCTCGGGCAGTGCCTGAGTGCTCGAATGGTCAGTCCACCCCTGAAAGTGCCTAGGTACTCTATGGAGGAGAATTGCTAAAACTGGTGCACTCAGAATCTTGTGCAGCTGTGTATGGTAGCCAATCAGCTTCTAACTTCAGCTTGTCCAAATAAAACTTGGAAACTGATTGGTTTCTGTGCAGAGCTGCACCAGATTTTGCATATTCCAGGTTCAGTAAATACCCCCTATGTGTTCTATGAGGTCACAGCCTTAAAATGCAAGTTATACATGTTTATCCACACAAAAATGCCACTGTAAGTGACAAAGAGAAAGCAAGAAAAGCCATACTAATCTTTTTCACTGAGGCTGAACTTGCAGTGTGTTGCTTTTAGAATGCGTTGATGCATGTTGGCATTTGTTTTGGGTTGTTGTGTATTTTTTTGTGTTTCACAGCAGGAGCTAAGTACTTTATTTAGTATTTCCTTAATATGTGTTGCAGCACATTGCACAATGTCTCAATGCAGCATGTCCTATTTTCTATCAATGCAGTGTGTTCATGAAAACTGGGCCCATTGTTTTGGAATTCTGAAAGTCTTCAGTCAGATTACAGACCTGATGGTTATGACCTTGCTCCCCTCAGCTCTTTCAGCTACCTAGAGGGTCAAAGTGTCATTAAACCCAAAATGTACAATATTAGATACTCCCAAATAAAATTTTCAGTGTCTGTGCTCTTCTATTACTAGAAGAGCATACAGAATGCCCAGTAACTGCGCATTAAGGTGTCTGTATACTCTTTATTGCTCTCTTCTGTAGCAGCTCAGTAACATCATTGGGCCTCATGCACACTGCTGCTCTTAAATTTAAGTTTAAGAGCTTTTGGCATTTTTTTGCCAAAGCACCTGAACTCAACCCATTGAAAGCCTATGTGTCCATGTACACATAGGATTTTATCAGAGTTTAGCAACAGAGTTTATGGGAAGAAGAATCACATTCAGGAGAGAAATGTTTTGGCAAAAAAGTTAAACATGGCAAACTGTGTTTAGCATTTGGGGCATATATTAATTTCAACTGCACTCTGGCCAATGCAATGAATAAACGTCCAAGAGCTAAACACAGGTAAACAATGTACCATTCTTGTACTAGTTTTTGCTGCGTTTAGCGTTTTTCTGCTGCCAGTGGAAAAAACTTTCCAGTGTATTTGGAGTCTTAGATCGCAACGGTACTAAAATAAACTTTACTACTTTAAAAAAAGGATTGCAGTTAGTGTACAGTAAGTGTCCTGATACAATGACGTCATCCCTCCTTTTTCTGATTTTCTGAAATAAAGTCTCTTTTTCTATTGCACTAAAAAGCATTAAAGTGTTACTAAACCCACAACAGTAAAATCAGTCTGTATATGCAGTAAAGCATGCTTGTTATACTCACTGTGGTAGCTAAGGGGTTAATCCTCTGCTTTGTGTAAAAAGGCTGTTCCCTATTCTTGTTGAAATGACTGCCAGTTCGGTGTGTATTGCTAGAGATGTTTTTTTTCTTGAGAGGGTGCATGTGATCAGCACAGGGCCAATCAGCACTGTCCAGACAGAGGTCAGGGGTTTTGCATCCTCCTAGAGCAGAAAGAAAACTCCTCCTAAAAGCTTTAACCAGTGCCCTGCTGAAGTCACAAGACTGCTCTAACTGCTGATGAGAAAAAATATTTAGCAGTTTATATTTACTAAAATAATTGCACTTCCATGTTGTGTACTGTGGGAGACCGGATATAGTGAATGCAGGGTCCTGGGTTTAGCAACACGTTTGATTGAATAGCACAATGTTTCACTGCATGAAGACCTGTATCTTCTGTCAGGTTATAAAGTCTATACTGTGAGTGCAACATGGACAGCAAATGATCTGCATTTGTAAGCTGATGTACAGGGGCAGACTGACAACTCATGGGGCCCCCCGGGCAATAGGGGATCATGGGGCCCCTGTGTCCTTGCCCAAACTCAAAAAAGCCTATGAAAAAGGTAACAGGGGCATCTCATGGGGCCCCCTACTGACCCCGGGCCCTCGGGCAGTGCCCGAGTTTCCAAATGGTCAGTCCGCCCCTTCTGATGTATGAGTTGAAACATGGATGAGAGCCAAATGTGGAATGAGTTGAATGCTATATGAGTGTATGATGAAAGTATATGAACAGTGAGTCATGTAGCTTTCAATGCAGTGTAGAAGAGGGCACAGATGGACAGTCCAAAGACAGCAACTCAGAATGGTCTGAAATGTTAGAAGGTGGCTATGAAAATTCAAATGTTCGATTTTTTTGTAATATTTCTACCTAAGCATGATTTATTCATATACAAAAGGCAAATAGGCTATTCACTCTGCAAGGGAATTTTCACATTGCAAGGGAATTTCTTTCTACTTAGTTAATATGATGAAAATTCATTTTGCAAAGGAAACCTAAACAAATGCAAGAAAAATGAAAAAAAAAAAAATACGGTATTTTTGCTTGCACTTAATTGGATGATGGAAGTCAGCAGAGCTTTACCTCATTCACAAATCAAAGTGAGAAACTCCCTTGCAAAGTGATAATTTTCTTGCAAAAATGAACAGCCTTTGTGCCTTTAATAAATCAACTCCTTATAGTCCAAATTCACAGAGTTTACACCATTAAAAACAAGAATTAATGTCAATGATAAGGGACACCGAAAGGTAATATCAGTCTCCAGAAGGAGAATGTAGATTGTCCAGGTAACTTGCTGTGTCTTCTTGCTTTAACCCCGTTTAATGTTGTAATTCTGTGTGATAGAGTTTTTCCTTATTTCTCTTTTTCAAAGCAACACAGCAGGTGACATCACAATAGATCCACAGTATGGCTTAAGAAAATGGCACACAATGTCTACAACACAATCAAAAAAATGAAAAGAGAGGTAGCAATTAGAAAGAATGGCCTTTTTAACAGGCAGTGGTAGGTTTCACACATCATATTTATAATATCAATTTAAATAGCGCTAGTAGGTAGAATTAACTTTTTCCGAGGCCTGTATTCCAGTTAGTGGCCCCTACCAGTCAAACCTTTTAGTTTACATCTACAGAAAGCCATAGATCAATTGTGACTTTTGTGCAAATATGGTGATGTAAGAAAAGGTTTGGCCTGGTTCATCAAGCCACTAGATAACTTATTGCATGCTAAAAGTAGCATTAAAATACTTGAAATGACCAAAAATGAAAAGTTTTATGTCTTTATTAGAGCTTGTTCACACCATGTCAATTGAGCTACATTTTTCTGCACACCACTTCACATGTGTGGTGTGAACAGGGCACATACAACAATTGTTTTATGTGCCCTGTTCAAATCATACATGTGAGTTGGCGTGTCAAAAACACAGCTCAGTAAGCTGAATGAGCCCTTAATGCTCAGCTCACTAGTGCTTTTCTTGAAATGGGCCCAGGGACTATTGATATGAGGACTAGGTCTGGAGATGATGGAAGGATAATGCATGCAACATTGTGATTAGGCTAGAACAAAATGAGCAAAGTGCGGTTTTCAGGAATTCACTGAACCCACTGGGAAATCCGCAAACCCAGAAATAGCATCCAAACCCATTGAAATCTATGGGAGTCAAATCTTGTACTGTATATTTCTCCTGACCTTTTTCTAGGCCAATTCACAAACCTTTGCTAAATAAGGACTCTGCTGGGGCGTGGTCTGCCGCGGCTGGAAGATGGCCGCATAGAGAGGGAGCTCCCGCCGGCCGGATCCCTCTGTGTTGCCACACTGCGGAGCGGGGTGAGAGGGAACTGTCACATCATGGGGAGGACTGATCGGACCTCATCCGGTACCCGATCGCGCTCCCCACGGGGCCAGGGTGTGCAGGGGAGACACATAACGGAGCTCTTCCGCTCCCAACAGCAAAGGGAGGGGCCGCAGCCATCTCCTTCTCCTGCTGCATCCCCCTCCCCCCCCCTCCTCTCTACGGCTGCTAATACTATTAACCCTCCCTGCTCTGACATGCAGGCAGCCACAGATACAGTGCCTCAGCATGATGTCCCCTCTGCCTCACAATCTCTGTCCCTGAGGGATCTTCAGGCTGTGGCTGCTGACATTAAGGCCACCCTGACAGCCACACTCACTGCAGCATTAGGGGACCTGCATAATGATTTAAGGGCCATGGGTTCACGATTGGATCACGTGGAATCCGCATCCAGGCAAAATGGTTCCGCAATTCTTGATTTACAACATCGGTCAGCGATACACGCGTCAACTATCAGAGAGCTCCACAGGCATATTGAGGATTTAGATAACCGTGGCCGCAGGCGTAACATCAGAATCCGCGGTCTCCCAGAATCAGTAGAAAATACCGATATTCCCAAGGCAGCAATAGCCATATTCAATAACCTCCTTGGTCGCCCGCAAGCAACCCCGATTGACATCGAACGTGTGCACAGAGCGATCCGCCCCAGGAGGGGAGATGCAGACCCACCCAGGGATATCGTTTGCTGCCTAGTCAGCTTCCCGCTCAAAGAAGATGTCCTCCGCTGTGCTAGAGACAGAGGGCGCCTTCTATATGAGGGAACAGAAATACAACTGTTTCAGGACTTATCCAGCACCACCCTGCGCCAACGGCCCGCCTTACGCCCTCTTCTGGATACGCTCCGATCGCGTAACATTCCGTACAGATGGAGGTTCCCCTTCTGTCTCTCTGTACAAGTTAGTGGTCGTTCCTACAACCTGCGCACCCCTGAAGAACTGCCCTCTTTTTGTGCCTCCATAGACATCCCGCTGATTGACCTGCCTGATTGGTTCAGCTCCATCAGATTGCCGCTATCCCAGGATTTGGCAGCCGAGGATAATGCTATGGATTGGCGCGGTCAGTCTTCTCTTAGAGGGCGGATGGCCCCATCGACCCCTCCGAGACCCCTCATGGGGGACGCCACGACTACCTTTAGTCCGACGGCCTCGCCAGCACACAGGAGGCCAAGACGCGAAACCTAATGGTCCCTGTTCTTCCCTTAACATTGCTACTTTGACGCATACCCTGCTGAGTACGTTCTACTGTTACTGCACACCTTTTTTCGTCCGCCCGCCCCATATGTTCTAATTGCGCACTTGCGCTCTCTGATCAATGCTCATCGGACTCCTACTTTACCACCTTTACTATTTATCCGTCAAGATTGCAGCCTGTGCTTCATGGAACTCTGTCACTGCCCTATGCGCAAATAGTGGGCCTCCACAGCTCCTTCATGCCTTACAAGGGGTTGGGAGTCGGCCCCATTCTAGCTGTCTCGTCCTCATATATGGGGGATCAGTTTTTGGGCTCTGCCTTACTAATTGTCACCTAGTCCTCCGCACTCCACAGCGAGTCCTCCGCCTCCAGTTGGTTATCGATTGGTGCCTTCTCCTAGCCTTCTATTTCCTATTACCATCTGGAGGCATCCTGGGCGATGAACATCCTCCGACATCGTCTTGCTGGCAAGCTCTGAACTTCGCCCTCACATCTTTGCGGACATCCTGCTGCTCGCTTGGGGCTGTTCGGTGATGGATTGTTCGCCCCCCACATCCTCTCCGTGGTCATTGGAACGCTTGGCCTTCCCGATCCTATGGCAGTGATCCCTGCTCAATTTGTAATGTATAATTTCTGCGTGCATATGTTAGTGTCTCTAAATTTCGACCGGGGGGTGGTTTGGGGGGAGTTGGTTATTGTTTGCGGGGATGGATAACTGCTTTTTTTCGGGGAGTGTAAATGTTCTTTTAGTCAGTGGAATCTGATTGTGTGGACGAGCTTCACCTCTTCCCGCTACCGGCTAGATATTTCAGAATGGTACCTTGTCATTCTCTTCAACCTGGCTTTTACTTGGCCGAAATGGCATACCTGAGGGCCTGCGTGCCTTTGATCACTCCCATGCTCACTTCCCTCCTCCTCCTCCTCCCCACTCCTACGCCATTCCGAGAGAGGTGATGCTCGTACCCTTTGTTTCCCTGGGGACGCTAGCTATTATCTTTGTGTGGGGGGGGGGTAGGGGGAGGAGGGTTTTCTATGTCTTATTTAGTCCCCTTGATACTCATATATTTGTGGGATGATGATGGGCCTTGATCTTAGGGGGCTTCATTAGTAACGGCTGAATAGGGGCTTATTGATGTTTTATCTGATTTTGTCATGCTCATTCATGTTTTGATATTGTTGACTTGTTATGTTTGTGCCTTGTGCTGTGGTTTGCCTGTAATATGTGCAGGGGTCTTCCGATATTCTCCGTTCAGTAAGGTACCCCTTTACTATCTCGCGCCCACCTTGGCGTAGGCTGCTCTTCCCAATGCGGTCACTCTGTAAGTGCCTTACACTTCTTTCATACTAAGCGTAGCTAGACCCCTCGCTCGGCAACATTTCACGTGTGATACATCTACTAAAGTTGCCCAGGTCTTCTTCCTCTGCATGTCACATACCACTTCATCTCCCATGGAAGACCGGTACCCAAACCTTTATATGCCCCACCCCTGCGGACTTCTGACATCACTTACATCTCTCGAACCCCGCCCCCTTGTTCTTGCCTTTTGTTTTATAATTTCTCATAGGGGGCTACCGGCCGGCGGATGCGCACTTCCTGGTTTCACGCCGACCTCGTTCCCCACACAGTGAGCTCGGCGAGCTTCCACTGATCCTTTTCATTCGGCTTCTATCCGTATCTTTTTTCTGAGCTTCTCTTCTTTCTTTCTGCTCCTCTCCCTTTTCCCCGACCCTTTCCCCTCTTCCTGTTTTCTTTCTCTCACGTGGAACAGCAGGTCTGTTCCTCTAGCCGTATACTTTCTATATTCTTTTTTTTTTTTTTTCTCCTTCCCCCCTCCTTTTTCCCATCCCCGGATCCTCGGCATACCGAAGCCCCTAACTCAGGCTCCGCCTTCCAACAGCCATGCTTTCTTCCGCTTCACAGACGGGACAACTGTCTCTGAAACTCCTTTCACTTAATGTCAAAGGTTTGAACGTACCCGAAAAGCGTTCCATGCTCCTCTCTTACTTACACAAACAGAAAGCGGATGTGGTCTTTTTACAAGAAACGCATTTTCGCCAAGACTCCATTCCAAAGCTTTACAATTTCTACTTCCCCACGGTCCTCCACGCCGCCAACCCCCTGGCTAAGTCTAAGGGGGTTGCAATATTGTTCGCCAGATGCCTCCAGTTTCATATAACGGATTCCATGGTGGATCCTGAGGGTAGATACCTGTTTATAAAGGGAGTATTCGCTAACAGACCTATCACATTCGCCAATGTCTATGCCCCCAATGTTCAACAGGTCTCCTTCATGCGCTCAATCGTCTCTGCCCTAGCTGCTTTCCAGGAAGGGTTACTGGTACTTGGAGGCTATCTGAATGTCCCCTTAAGCCCTCTGCTAGACTCCTCCTCGGGAAGTTCTTTTCTGCCCTACAAGGCTCTCAGGCAAATACATATACAATTACAGCTTCTACAATTACATGACACCTGGCGTACACTTTATCCCACTGTTAAAGATTATACTATTTTTTCCCCACCACACAATAAGTATTCTAGGATAGACTACTTTTTTTTGTCGCAACCAGATCTCCCTCTCCTCCATGCTGCTACTATTGAACCGATGGTCCTTTCCGATCATCATCCCATCTCCATGACGCTACGGTTCCCCATCTCGCACCCGCGCTCCAAATACTGGCGTTTGGATGCTTCCCTTCTTACGGATGCCGCTATTGTTCAGGAGCTCCGCTCTAATATGGCTGAATATTTTTCCTTGAACAGCTCGTCGGACACCTCACCCATCACACAATGGGAGGCCCACAAGTGTGTCATACGGGGTAGCCTCATAGCCCTTGCGACAAGACGTAAGAAAGCCAAACAGGAGCGTCTGAAGCTCCTCTCAGATAGGATCCGCTCTTTGGAGAGAGTACACAAACGGACTCTGGCTGCGTCGACCCTTTCGGAACTCACGCATGCACGCACACAGCTTCTCACGGAACTGGGTAAAGCGGTTAGAAAAAGATACATTCTTACACATAAGCTCTATTATGAGTTCACAAATAAGAGCGGGAAATTTCTAGCTAGAGCTCTTCGGGAGAAACGGGCTAGTATGACGGTTCATAAAATCAGAGGCTCTGATGGCATTGAGGCTACATCTAACCCCGATATTGCCGCCCATTTTGAACGCTACTATAAATCCTTGTACAACCTCCCTCCGGAACGTCCCCCCATACATTCGGACAAATCTAGAACTACCTTGATCTCTGAATTTCTCCATCTCTACGGTTCACCCGCCCTCTCCGAGGATCTGGTACACGCTATGGAAAATGATCTCACCCTATTTGAACTGCAATCTGCAGTAAAACAGATGAAACCGGGGAAGAGCCCGGGCCCTGATGGTTTTTCAGTAGCCTATTATAAATCCTTTTTAGATATACTGGGTACTCCATTTCTTGCTGCTTTTAACACTCTCGCTCAACCTTCAGGGCCACCTAACCACCTGTTGGAGGCTCACATTACAGTTATCCCCAAAGACGGGAAGGACAACACCCAGGTTTCCAATTATAGACCCATTTCCTTGCTGAACGTGGACGTCAAACTATTCGCGAAGATCATTGCTAATCGTCTTCTTCCCTCGCTTCCCTCCCTGGTCAATTTGGACCAAGCAGGATTTATCCTTGGTAGAGAAGCAAGGGACAACACTATCAAGGCCCTTAATCTCCATCACTGGCTTCGCAGGTCTAACAAGCCGGGTTTTTTCCTCTCCTTGGATGCAGAAAAGGCCTTTGACAGGATTGCCTGGGATTACTTGAACGCGTCTTTGGTGGCACTGGGTTTGGGTGAGAAGATGCTCAACTTTATCATGGCCCTTTATTCTGCCCCTACTGCCCGGGTCCGGGTGAACGGCCATCTGTCAAACTCCTTTCATTTACGGAACGGTACACGTCAGGGATGCCCCCTCTCCCCACTTTTGTTTGTCCTATCCCTTGAGCCCCTGTTGCGGAAAATTCGTTTAAACCCTGATGTTAAAGGAATCACGGTGACAGACAAGGAATATAAGCTTGCAGCTTATGCGGATGATATTCTTTTGTTCCTGGCGGACCCTCACATCACTCTTCCAAACCTACTGAAAGACTTTGCCCTTTTCAGATATTTGTCGAATTTTAAAATTAATTTTTCCAAATCTGCCGCCCTTAACATTACTTTGTCTGCTGAGCTAGTCTCTGCTTGTGAGGCCCAATTCCCATTTCACTGGGAAAGGGATTCCCTAACTTATCTTGGTATCCAGCTCACCAGCAACCTTGATGACCTTTACGTGAAAAACTTTCTTCCCGCTCTTCGCTCTATGCAAGAAGACCTCAATAAATGGCACCGTCCTTGTTTCTCGTGGTTTGGAAGGGCAGCGATCATTAAAATGAATGTACTTCCCCGTCTCCTGTATCTCTTCCAAACATTACCAATTCACTTACCTCCCGCTTTCTTTGCTTCTTGCAAAAGACTGTGTTCACTGTTCCTTTGGAGCCACAAACGTCCGCGTATTGCCTACTCCCAATTAACCCTCTCTAAACTTAAAGGGGGTATAGGATTCCCTGATCTTTACCGCTACTATTGGGCGTGTCATCTTTCCCAGATAGTTGATTGGCACGTTCACACTGCCTCTAAAGACTGGATATCTATAGAGAATGCTTGCTCGCCCTTCCCCCTGGCATCGATTCCTTGGCTTTCGCCGAAACACACGCCACAAGTTCTTCTCACCCATCCTTTGGTGGGACCTACGTTAAAAATTTTCCGTTCGGCTTGTAGATCTGCATCCATTTCTGGCACACCCAACCCCCTGACCCCCATACGCCTCAACCCTGACTTTCCCCCTGGCATGCATAAAGACTTTTTAATGAAACACTGGCCACACAAACAGATCTTAGTGAAACATTTTCTCCGCAAGGGCAAGGTGAAAACACTCCGAGAATTGCAAGAAAGCCTGGGTATTCGCGAATTCCCTTTCTGGGTATATTTCCAGATCAGACATTATCTGCTCTCTCATAAACCCCCTTATACCTGGCATCGCTCTCTTACCCCATTTGAATCTGCATGCGCGAAGGCTGAACCGCGGAAACATCTGATCTCGGAGATCTACCCACTTCTCGTGGAGAGCCGGTCTTATGACTCCCTCCCCGCATGTCGGGCTTGGAGGAGAGATCTTAATGCTGAGCTGTCGGACTCAGACTGGGACCTGGTCTTCCAATACTCTCATAAATGTTCCCTCAATGTCTCGACACAAGAAAACAGCTACAAAATAGCCTCTAGATGGTACCGAACTCCCTCAAGAATTCATCATTTTAACCCCGCCTTCCCCAACAGCTGCTGGAGATGCGGGACCCTGGATGGGTCCTTCCTTCACATTTGGTGGTCTTGCCCGATTCTTCAACCATTTTGGCAGGAGGTCCATAGGTTAGTAGTGTCTATAAGTACCTTACCCTTAGCTCTCTCTTCTGCTCAATTCCTCCTCCATCATTCTTCCCTTCCCAGGGCTCAGTACTTTAAATCATTAGCCATGCACATGATCAACGCAGCCAGACTCTGTATTCCGGTTCTGTGGGGCTCCACTCGCTCTCCCTCTATATGTGAATGGCTCAACCGAGTGGGTAAAACGGCGGACATGGAAGAACTGGTTGCGACTGCTCTCGACACTCCTACAAAATTCTCTCACGTATGGGCCTGTTGGACCCATTTTCTGACTACCCCGGAGTATCGATCCCTCATGGACCAACCCGTCTGAACCTGATTTGGACTTCTCGATAGTGTTCTTTAGTAGTATTTGACCTGAGGGTGCTATCATACTCCCCCCTGTGTTACACGCGCATTCTTTCGACGCCGATGAAAGCGTAGGTTCCACCCACTCCCGCTACTGTTTGTATTGAGGATAAGATATTTTTGACAGTTGTCCCCTCTCTTATTTTACCCTCCATATTTGCTTCCCTTTCTCCTCCCCCCCTCCCCTCTTTTTTTTTTTTTTTCTCTCTTTCTTTCTTTCCCTTCCTCTTTCTTTCCCTTTTTTCTCGCCTTTTCTTTTCTTTTCATATGCTTACACACGTCTTGGACAATTTTTCCAATAGAACATTGAGTAGGTGGTCAGCATCACCTCCCGCAATTCGTCAGCGGTTCCCACGACAATTACTCCTACATTCGCACAATTCCATCATCGTATTCTGTAGTATTGACTTCTACTTAGGCATCGTATTTGCTCGTCTCCCCCCTACAGATTTTTACCGCAAGACAATATGGTAGGAGGCCAAACGTCTCTTTCTTTTTAGCACTTGACAAGCA
The DNA here is from genome assembly GCF_062004578.1 of Staurois parvus. NCBI lineage: Eukaryota > Metazoa > Chordata > Amphibia > Anura > Ranidae > Staurois > Staurois parvus. The sequence continues at coordinate 12,092,052 of NW_028318430.1, read as the reverse complement.
TACCTAAATATTACAGGCACAACCCTGTCGTGGCCTAGTTCATCCACACTGTTTGGTTTTGCGTTGGACCTCATTTGCATTTGTATGATACATGCTTTGCTGTATGTCCTATGTACACTTCATCTGTACATTTTCATTTTCGTGTGATCATTTGTATCTTGTTTTCAATAAACTTTGTTTTTTTGGAAAAAAAATAAGGACTCTGCTAGCTTGCTAGCTTGGCATGGCCATGGGAGACATATACCGATGCAAAAAAAACAACAACCTTGCAACAGTGGGCATGCCTGGTTCCATTGCTAATCCTAAGCTGGTCAGAAAGGAAATCATTCACTTTATATTGGCTGTTGAGAAATCATAGAGGAATGACATTTATGAGAAATGTTGGGGGTAGGCCAGTTTGTTGAAAGGTGGCTCGAATGAAAGTCCAATACAAGCAATCAAATGTCTTCTCGGCATCTATGGATAACGAGTGTCTAGTTTTGGTGGTGTAGTCAGTAAATGATATGGCTTAATTGTGGTGTCCTGAGCTTTCTCATCTGGGACAAAACCAATAGGCTTGGATTGAAAGAGGAAATGTGAGGTGTTAACCTGTCTACAAGATTTAGATATACTGCGTTGGGGCACACACTCTGCGCTGGATCTCATACAAGTACTTGATCCAGCATTTCAGGGTAAGGGGCACATGTGCCCGCTGCCCATCTGTGCTGTGATTCAGTTGATCAGCAGGTCCCGGGTTAGCGTATCACTGTTATTGGTATGCTGCACCCCATGTACATTTGTTTGAGATCATTCCTGCTGTATCCACATATAGAGCTACAAGCTGTGTAAATTATATTTTAAGTACCCTATTTTAGAAAATGCCATATATCTATCTTTGCTCAACAGGTGTTCAAAAAGTGATGGTTATAAGGTTAAAAGAAACTGTTTCCAAATGGCAGGGAACTTCAGAGGCACATACATTATTATTTTCAAACAAAAGTGTGCCTGTTCCAGATTAGACTAGGTTGGGGATTTTAGAAACAATCCAATATATATGGTGCAGTTAAACTGGGGAGGGGATGGATGCTATCAGGGGTGAGGTGTGCTGATGAGGAAGGAAAAATCTAAGTGTGGGCTGATGTGTTTGGCCAGGGAGGGATGGATGTCAGCACGAGGTGAGGTGAGCATATCAGGAGAGATGTCAGTAGGGGATGACGTGTTCAGTCTGGGAAGAAAGGATGTCAGTGCCAGGTGAGATGCCTTGCTGGTGAGGATTATACATATGTATATCAGTAGATGATAAGAGAGGAGTGGTGGGAGTGGGGGAGAGGGGGTTCAGAGAGCCAATCTGTAGGCACAGTAGTGAAAGTAGTGGGGGAAACATGGTTGCATGCAGGTGAGGTGAGAGCAAAGGAGGAAAGAATGGGGATAGGTGCATGGGAGAAGGCTAGGAGGTCAGGCATAGTGAAGGGAGGGGTGAGAGTAGACTATTAGGGTGTCTTGTGTAGCTGTCTGTTGAAAGTGGTGAGGTTGAGGGGCTAGATTGTAGGCACAGTGGTGAGAGCAGTGGTGGAGGATGAGGGTGAAGTATGGTTATGAATAATGGCAGGATGAGAGTGGGGGGAAGGATGGAAGTCATGTACAGTGGTGAGAGCAATGGGGATGTTAGGGTGCCACAGTCTGGTGAAGTGTTAATTCCAGTGCAAAACAGGGTCTGTAAACTGCACTTGTAGTGGGTGGTGTGAGCTGGTGGTACAGAGCAGACACGGTTATGTCTACCATCTGCAGTGGTGTATTTAGGTTTTGTGCTTCTCTAGGCAACATAAAAATCATCTGCCCCCACGAACACAAACCAACACCCCATCTTCCTCCTCCCGCAGAGAGAGCCTGACATTGACCAACAATACCCCTGCCCCCCACCAGGGAGAGCCTTCCACTACCCCCCCAGCACTAGAGAGGAAGATACTCCTCTTCACAGCTCCGGACATCCCCGGGAACGAGAGTCAGGCTCTGCATACACCATCAAGCAGCCTGCAGCCTCTCTTGGATCCCACCTGGTTCCTATGGCGTGCGTGTCCCTTCTTTCATCCCTTCTTCTGGGGGGAGGTGCTGCCCCCTGAAAAATGCCACCCTAGGCAAGTGCCTTGTTTGCTTGTGGTAAATACTCCCCTGACCACCTGAGGAGATTGTCGTGATCAATGCTGGAACCCAATGGGTGGTGTTAGGTGGTGAAGCTGAGATGCCAGCAGGTCTCTTGAAAGGTCTAACTGCTGTTTGCCACACCCATGTTGGAACTCACAGAGGACTGACCATTGAAAGCTGTGTGGTCCAGAGCAGCTGAGATGCCGAAGATTGTTATCCTACCACAGGAAAGTTGATATTCTGAATGCTTTTAGCTTGCAGGGTGAGAACAGCTGAGATGCCAGTAGGTGTTGGGAGGTTAGGATGGCACAGTCTGGTGAAGGGTAATTCCAGTGCAAGACACGGTCTGTAAACTGCACTTGTAGTGAGTGGTGTGAGCTGGTGGTACAGAGCAGACATGTTGTTATCAGTGTTGGAACCCAAGGGGTAGTGTCAACTGGGGAAGCCAAGGTGCCAGTGGGTCTCTTGGAAGGTCTCTGTGCTGGTTGCCACACTTATGTTGGAACCCACAGAGCACTGACCATTGTCAGCTGTAGGGTTCAGAGCAGCTAAGATGCTGAACATTGTCATCCTTCCACAGGAGAATTGAAAGTCTGAGTGGTGTCAGCATGCAGGGACAGAAAAGCTGAGATGCCAATAGGTCTCTCATAAGGGTCCGTACTGGGTCTGGAGATTTTGTGGTGGAGGGTTTTGTGAGCTGGTGAACTGGAAAAGCCAAGGTAGGGGGAATAGGTGAATAAAGTAAAATCTGGAGGACAGACAAAAAGAAAGGATAAAGATTACTGGAGGCAGAATTCTCCACCAGAAGGAAACCAGACTTTTTATAATTATAATGACTTCAATTATTCAGTGGAAAAAAAGGGGTCAATATAAAGAACTATGATAGGGTAAGTCCCTTTGTGCTAAAAGTTCTGTGGCATCAAATCACCCCTATAATCCCCTCACTGGTAAAATGCAAGTCACATTTCTTCATTCAATAATTAACACCTTCCCGCCTGGCCTCGAGCAGATTGATGGCTGGGCGGGACACTCCTCTTGAGACTGGGCGACATATAATGTCCTGTCAAAACGAGACGCTCACGTGCTCGCAGTCATCGGTTGTGTCAATGGGACACAGCTGATGACAGATCACTACTAATCTAGATGAATTTCTAGATGGAGTCATTAGAGATCATTTTTCCCCATATTTTCCTTAAAAATCCTCTCCTGAGCCCATAAAAACCCATAATATAAACATGTGATGTCATGCTTCTAATTGAACTGCAGAGATGAATCAAGCAAACTTCACTTATCTCTGCGCATGATCCTCCAAACACTTCAATGCATAATGACTAAAGTGAATTATCTAATCAATTTAAATGCTAAAGCTGTAAAATAAATACTCTAGTTGTTCTCATAGATGGTGTATGGACTCAATTCTTTGAGGGTATACATTGAAATTTGAACAGTTTTGTATACTGGAAACAAAAGTAATATTTGTGGTTTTCTGAAGCTGGATTTTCTCCACACTGCTTAGGATAGCCTTCTGGGCACCTTCACCCCCTTCCTGCCCAGGCCAATGTTCAGCTTTCAGCACTGTTGCACTTTGAGTGACGATTGCGCAATCCTGCAACACTGTACCCAAACCAAATTTGTATCATTTTTTTGAGACAGAGCTTTTTTGTGGTATTTAAACACCACTGGCTGTTTTATTATTTTGCTAAACAAACTAAAAATGATAAAATTTAAAATAAAAAAAGTTTTCTGTTTTGAAATTTTGTAAATAAATATTTTTTCTCCTTCACTGAAGTGTGTTGATGAGGCTGCACTGATAGATGGCATTGACGGGCACTGATAGACAGCATTAATAGATGGCACTGATGGGCACTGACAGGCATCACTGATGGGCACTGAAAGGCAGCACTGATGGGCACTGATATGTGGCACTGATAGGCGGCACTGATGGGCACTGATAGGCAGCACTGACTGGCACTGATAGGTGGCACTGAGGCACTGATGGGCACTAATATACAGCACTGATAGGCGGCACTGACTGGCACTGATAGGTGGCACTGATGGCCACTGATAGGCAGCACTGATAGGTGGCACTGACTGGCACTGATGGGCACTAATATATGGCACTGATAGGCAGCACTGATTGACACTGATAGGTGGCACTGATGGTCACTAATATACGACACTGACTAGCACTGATAGGCAGCATTGACTGACACTGATAGGTGGCGCTGATGGGTATTGATAGACTGCACTGACAAGGAGGCACTGATAGGCATCACTGATGGGCACTAAAAGTCTGCACTGATATGTGGCACTGATGGGCACTGATAGGTGGCACTGACTGGAACTGAGAGGCACTGATAGGTGGCACTGATGGACACTAATATACAGCACTGATAGGCAGCACTGACTGGCACTGATAGGTGGCACTGATGGCCACTGATAGGCAGCACTGATAGGCGACACTGACTGGCACTAATGGGCACTAATATACAGCACTGACTGCCACTGATAGGCAGCACTGACTGACACTGATAGGTGGCACTGATGGGCACTAATATACGGCACTAACTGGCACTGATCGGCAGCACTGACTGACACTGATAGGTGGCACTGATGGGTATTGATAGACTGCACTGACAAGGAGGCACTGATAGGCATCACTGATGGGCATTAAAAGGCTGCACTGATATGTGGCACTGATGGCCACTGATAGGCAGCACTGATAGGTGCCACTGATGGGTACTGATAGACTGCACTGATGAAAAGGCACTGATAGATGGCACTGATGGGCATTGACAGGCAACACTAATGGACACTGAAAGGCAGCTCTGATGGGCACTGATATGTGGCATTGAGAGACACTGATATTTGGTATTAATGGGCACTGATGTCTGGCATTGATGGACATTGATTGGTGACAATGATGGGTACTGATCGGCGGTACTGATAGAGCTGCACTGGTAGTCAGGGCACTGATGATCAGTGCCATGATTATCAGTGTAGATGTCCCCTCTGAGGAATGCTGCTTACCAGCTCTCCTCTCCTCGTGTGCTGTCAGTGTGAGGAGAGGACTGCCTATAACCGGCATTTCCTGTTTACATGTGATCAGCTGTGATTGGACACAGCTGGTCACATGGTAGAGCCTATGCCATTGGCTCTTTACCGTGATCGGTGATCTGCTGTATCCTAGGGACACAGTGCTCCACTGATTGCCGCCCGGCATTCCCCAGGGGTGCACATGCTCAGCTAGAGTGGGAGGACATCACCCCTTCAGTCTCCTCTCGCATTACTAACCTAATAAGTGACAGATCAGCATGGATGTTACTCCACTTCCTCAAACTAAATCTTTCCAAAACTGAACTCATATTCCTTCCAGCCCATTCCCCTCTCCTGACTTCTCCATCAAGATCAATAACACAATCATCAGCCCCTCCCCTCATGACAGGGTACTAGGTGTAATCCTAGACTCCCATCTGTCCTTTCACCCCAAATCCAATTGCTGTCCAAATCTTGTAGACTTCACCTCTGGAACATCTCCAAGATACGCCCGTTCCTAACCTCGGAAACCACTAAGCAACTTATTCACTCCCTTGTTATATCTCGCCTTGACTATTGTAACTCCCTCCTCATTGGCCTACCTCATCGCAGGCTATCTCCTCTTCAGTCTATCATGAATGCTGCTGCCAGACTCATCCACCATACCAGCCGTTCCATATCTGCCATCCCTCTCTGCCAATCCCTCCGCTGGCTGTGATGTCATGTGTGACAACACAATAATTCCAGTCAGTACAGAGGATAGGAAACAGATAAGCTGCTCTATACTGTGATAGTGTTCTGTTGCTGGCTGATTGCATCCAGCAAAAGATCACTATTAGAAAAGATCTGTAAAGAGCTGCACATGTAGAAAAAACAACCATCTCTCTGTGTGTGTATATATATATATATATATATATATATATCTTAGAAAAATAAATCCATAATAAAATGAACACAATCCCTCTCCAAATTAATCTCAGGTCCCAACAATTATTTTGGGTGATCTGAATGATATTTGCATTTATTACGGGAGTGTCAAATGTTCATTCAAGCGAATGCAATGTAATTCATAATTTTACCAACCACTAATTTCCTTTCCAACCCAAGTTGATCTTATGTTAATGTTATGCTGTTTCTCAGAAAACTGCTTTTATTTCTACGTGCATTCTAAAGTAGCATAGAAGGAAGAATAAACTTCTAATTTACTTCTAAAGTAAAATGCAAAAATTCCCATTGAGCATTACCAATCCACTTTGTTAACACCAAATTTACATTTATTTGATATCCAGTTAATGAAAGAACTTTGTTGGTTATATTTTGGGGTAATATCTGGGGCTGTGCAATTTTTGTAAAAGCTGAACCAGGAAATATTCCAAAAAAGCATTTTGGAAAAATGCTCTTTTTAATTTTTTTTATAAGCAAAAGCCTTGGAAATAAAAGTATATGTATACAAATCTGCTATAAAATGAATGCTCTATCTGTTCTAATGTGTGATATGTTCCAGAGGAACAAGAGGAAAAATGTCTCAGGGGCTCAGTTGGTTCATGTAAGGCGTTTTGTGTGGTGTGTTGCAATGCCATACCCTGCTAAAATTATGAACAACCATGTACGTTAAATATTTTTTGTGCACAAATCAGTAGTTAACATACCTGTTTTATGTATAATATTAGCAGGATATTACTGCTCTTTTAAGAGTCACACTTTTACACCAATGTTTGTTGTGTGTCGGCAGGGGTGGACTGACAACTCATGGGGCCCCTGGGCAATAGGGGATCATGGGGCCCCTGTGTCCTTCCCAAACTCAAAAAAGCCTATGAAAAAGGTACCAGGGGCATCTCATGGGGCCCCCTACTGACCCCGGGCACTCGGGCACTGCCCGAGTTTCCAAATGGTTAGTCCGCCCCTGTGCTTAGATTATCTGAGTAATATGTATCTTCATTACTGCCAAAGAAAGAGGGGTAGGCATACATACAGTACACTTAAAAGCAAGGGCAAAAAATAATATTGACCCCACTTCCATGTTTTTATTAGTGATAGTACAAATTTTAAAAAATTAAATTGAAGTTTTGATTTTGTATCAGGTGAAAGTCTGGGTGAAAGCAAAATAACATATAAAATTCAGACATATTGCTGATAGTGTTAAAACATATTTGGAATGGCTGTATTTTTTTGTTTGGAAAAACACAAAATATAATTCAGACTTTAAAATTATTTACAATACCGCTAAAGCAGGAACTAAAAAGGATGCATACAGAATTTGAAAAGGTGACCTCTACTGAAACCATCCAGTTGTCAGTCAAATGACACATCTTGCTTGTACGGAATAGGAAAGGGAAGAAGTACATATCTTACTTTTTAATCACTGCACAGTGAATCAGTGGAAAGAAAGAATGTGTTCATCCTATTGTAGACTTCTTCCATTCCTCAAATTTTACAATATCTGAAATAAATCACAACCACTGCTTGTATTTATGCTACTTTCAAACAGCTAAAACTGTTTAACAATGCCTGATCATCCTTATAATGCACATGCCCTGTTTATAAAACATTCTGAAGGTCTTTGTGGAGAACTCAAAATCTGAAAAGTTAGTTTGATTTCAAGAGCACTGAATTCTGCTGTTGGAAAATGTTTTATCATTGTATGTTTTGGCTTCAATTAAAATAATTTTTCTTTTTCTTCTTTTATGGGTTGTTTGCTTCTATTCCTAAGTTTAACCTCTGATGACATACTATAAAAAATAAATGTGATTAATAATATATTTTGCACACATTGCATAGTTTGCAAATCTGGCTTTTCTAAAGTACACCTGTTATGATAGAATTATTGGAACTGCCACTGAATGCTAGTTCTCTGGTTTTTGTAAATGCTAGTTCTCTGGTTTTTTAGTAAATGCTAGTTCTCTGGCAGGCATGCTGATGCTTTGATCACAACATTTTTTGAGTGTACAGCAAAGGAATCCTGACTCTTTACTTAATCTCCTTTAGAGCATGCTTGTGTGGTTATGCCAGGTATTGATTCAAAATAAAAAATAGATATATTTTGAGAGAACAGATAAATACCAGGAAATGAAATAAAAGTGCTAAATCAGTGCTTAGTGGACAAAAGCTGCTAGCATAATATGCCCAATTCCTCTCAGGGTATGTAACGATATATATGGGTACAGCACTAAACAAATTTAAACATCAAAAATGATTTACCAATAATCAAAGACAACACCTCAGTGCAAATAAAAAAAATTATATAGAACTAAATTCACAAGAAAAAATGTAAATGTTAAAAAATGATGAACAAATATGAGAACAATCAATAGTCCATATATCAGTGCGTATAATAAGTCCACCATACATTCCTCCTTAACTTCATTCAAGATGTGTGAATTACACTTTGAAAATACACTGTGCCAAAACCACCAGTACTTCGCACTCACTGAAACATATGGTTACAAAAAGTTCTAAGCAGCAACAGCGCTCTAATCATCCAGATAACACCAGCTCTCTCATGGAGGCAATCCTTTTTATATTGATCCACTGAGCAGATCTTCATGGTCCAGGGTGCATGAATATAGAGTGTGGCTGTATGGGATAGATGCTCACCAAAAGTCAAAAATGACTTTCATCCATAGTTTAGTATTTGTTTATAAATATCCACATGCAATACAAAACAGGTTAAACACAAACAAAAAAATCGTCCAGCACTTACAAATGTGGTCCCCGCACAGTCCATGTGGTGGCTTGAGATCAGCACTCTAAACTCCACTTTTGGAAAGCAAACACCTCAATGTATTTTCTATGAGGCACAATAAGTCTTTTGAACATGTCAATTTTTACCACAAGTGTTTGGCAAATGTGGATAGATTTTTTACACAAAGATTTCAATTTATAAGATATTTCTAACACACAGCATGGACATACTATGAAATACACCCCAAAATACATTCTGTTACTCCTACTGAGTGTGGTGAGACCTTTTCACAGACTAGCCACATAGAGAAGCCCAACATCCAAGAAATACCTTCAGGTGTTCTAGGGGCATAAATTACACCTCCCTGACTACCTATTACATTTTTGGAGGCCCTGGAGCACCCAGAAAGTGGAAAGTCCCACAAAATGACCACATTTCGGAAAGCAAGCACCCCAATCTATTGTCAATTTCTACAATATTTCTAACACACAGCACAGGCATACTTAGAATTACACCTCAAAACACATTCTGCTACTCCTCCTGAATATGGAAATACCACATGTGGTATGGGCCCTAATGCTTTGTGGTGGGCATGACACCCCACTACCAGTACTTGGCCTATCATCTGGGTGTACTGCACTAACGGTGATCACTACTTCACCAGAATGTAAAGCACTGCTGGTGGTTGCCTGGTCCTCCTCAGATCACCTGAATCTCTTTGTTGGGACCCCTTTCTCCTCTAAATCAGTTACTGACCCACTGACAGATGTTGATGTTGCACTGGGACACTATAGCAGATGATGTTGGTGCACTGGGATACTGACAGATGTTGATGTGCATTGGGGATACTGACAAATGTTGATGTGCACTGGGACACTGTGACACATGTTGATATGCACCGGGACACCAACAGATGTTGATGGGACACCGGTACAAAAGTTGATGTGCTCTTGGACACATACAGATGGTGCTTGGTGCACTGGTTACACTGTGTGGGATCTGTGTGTAGCTTGCACAGTAAAATCAGCAGTTATGTACAGATCCCTGGCAGGCTCCACTGCTCTCCTTCTCACTGTGCTCTCTGTGTGAGAAGAAGGAGAGCCAATTAACATGTGCTGTTTGTTGATATTTGTGATGGTTATGATTGGACACAGCCATCACAGGATTGCGCTACTGTGTGGCCCAGAGTGGGAGTACATAACGGGCATGTCCATCCAGATTGGAGCTTGTCCAACCCCACCATTTGTCTGCAGTGGCTTGATGGGAAGTAATTAAAGTGTATAAGGTGGAGATGAGACAGTAGCATTTACCCTACATTTTCAGAAAGTCAGTGTGTGCAGGGAGATTGATTATCACCTCCTTTTGCCTTTCTATAATCAGAGAATTAATCATCCTTTATGACTTTGGCCTGTGTCTGTGTGGCTGGTCTGGTTTTGACCAACCTCCCCCCAAATTCATGTGATCCTTATCAGTTCCTAATTGGGGCTGAGAAGAGTTGCTCATTTGATCACCTCCCTATAAATTTAGACCAGCTTAGGGGGGTGGTCACAGATGGGGGGGCATTTTTCCTACGTGAGTGCATTTTCTGCTGGAGTTCGAAGCAGCAGTTGAACACATCAGTTTAACTAAAGCAGGATAACTCAAGCAGCAAGAAGATACAATAAAGAACTCTACTGCACGCTGGATAGACTGGAAGCAAAATACCCTGGGAAACATCTCCTACAAGTCTGATTCCCACTCCATGTACCTTTTTAATATGCCCCCTCTACTCCTCATTTTTGTATTACTATCCTCTGTTCTCAAAATCTCATTCTACTGCTCTTATCTCCTGCTAATACTTTACTCACCTGCTCACCCAAACACCAGGACAAGAAGGCATGTGCACTCATATACATCCTGCTCCCATCTTACTTTCTTCACCCTCCTTCTTCTCCTAACCTCTGAGGATATCTCCCCAAACCCTGGTCCTCCAGTATTTCACCCCACAACAGGCACCCTCCTTCCTCCAGGAATAGCCGCTCAATTTAATCTCAATCTCCATGCTCCTAAAAACCACCCTACCTTTTTCATATGCACTCTGAAATGCCCGTTCTGTCTGTAATAAGCTCACCTCTGGTCATGACCTTTTTGTCTCCTGCTCCCTTAGCTTACTAGCAATTACAGAAACCTGGCTTCAAGCAGCAGATTCTGCTTCTTCCGTAGCACTTTCCTAAGGAGGCCTTCTCTGGACTCACTCACCCAGTAGTCAGAAAGAAGGTGGAGTTTGTTTGCTTCTATCCCCACTGATCACCTTTCAAGTCCTCCATAAACCTCCCTCTTTATCCTTCTCTTCTTTCAAGACTCACAGCATTTGGCTGTTTTCTCCTATTTCTCTGAGGATTGCAGTGATTTACAGGCCTCTTGGACCAGTGTCCCGCTTTCTTGATGACTTCTCTGCCTGACTACCCTACCTTCTCTCCTCTATTAGTCTTGGAGATTTTACTATCCCTATAAAATATTTTTTTTTTTACAAAGGTTTTTATTTTTTAAGTAATAGACTGCAAAATGGCATTACAGCGCAAAGTGGAATATACAAAAGAAACAAGGCACATCTGTAGTATTCATTTCAAAAAGTACAATCATGTAAAGTAAAGAAAAAAAAAAGAAAATAAATTAAGTACATCGGCAATATAGGTAGAGAGGTAGGCAGAACTATACAGCTACCAACAAAGTAACTTAACATGAGTGGTCCTTAGTCATATAGTAAATGTCTATGAGTTCTCCAAATTTCCCATTTTCTGTCAAATAAGTGCATCTTATCAATAAAGTATAATGAACTTTTTCCATGAGCATAACCACATCAACTCTATGCAGAACTGTGGCCAATGGTACCGTGAGGGATTTCCAGTGTAGGGCAATAGCCCATAGGATGGATATACAGATGGTATGGATTAGCCTCATAACCTCAGTCTGAACTCTCAAGATATGGGCTCCTAGTAGGCAGGACTGCATAGACAGATGCACCGAGGCATCTGCCACAGCAGAGGCCACTTCAGAGATCTTGCGCCACACCAATGAGAGGCTTGGGCAGGCCCAAAATATATGCACTAGGGTACCAGCAAGGCCACAGCCCTGGAAACAAATGTGGGACATCCCTGGATACATGACATGTAGTCTAGATGCAGTATAATACCATCTGGTTAATACTTTGAGGGCTGTCTCACGGACAGAAAGAGATCTAGAGCTCTTATGTATATTATCCACCATGGAATCCCAATCCTCATCACAAAAAGTGACACTACTATCTGCCTCCCATTTCTGTCTATAAAGGGGGGGTGAGGGAAAGGTAGAAACCAAAAATTAGCGATACAAATTTGAAATAGGACCCCTGCCCCTAGGAGAGTCACAGCTAATACGCTCGAAAAATGAGATCGGAGATGAAGGTGTCAGACCCAAATGTGAGTTAAAAAAATGTCTAATCTGTCGATAATGATAATATTCACGAAGCAGGATACCAAAAAGTATGCGTAGCATCGCAAAAGTGATATAAGATCTTCCTTCCCCATTAAAGTTAACAACCCGGCTACATCCCAACTCTTCAATCTAACCTCATCTTTTCCCTTATCACAATGGACACAGTCCTCCACTCACTCTCATGGGAATACATTAGACCTTGTTTTCTCCCATCTTTGCACTCCCCACAACCTCACAAACATTCCCTTTTCCTCTGTCTGATCACAATCTCATCACCTTCACAGTGTCCTCGTCTTCAAACACCTATCCCTCTAAACAGCCTCTATAAGAGAATATCTCCCCTGTACTGCCCTGGCCTGACCACTGCTGTCTACAACAGTTTGCTTTTATCCACACTAGACCTACTTGCTCCTCTAACTACATGAAGTATCAGGCCCTGACCATTACAACCGTGGCAGACTGACGACACCAGAAATCTTAACCGTGCACTGGAACGATTGTGGCGTAAAAGCAAATTTCAGCAAGCATTCACTCTATGTAAATCTACTTTGTCACTCTTATTAATACCTTGTCATCCAGTCCTCGTCATCTCTTCTCTACTTTTAACTCTCTACTTTCTCCACCTCCACCCAGTACCTCAGTCACTGCTTACGAGATTGCAAATCATGTCAAAAACAAGATTGATGCAATTCACAGGGGAATTTCCGCTGCACAGACATCTATCCCACTTAGCATACTTTATACTAAACATCCCTCAACACTTTCCTCTTTTGACCTTGCTACTACCGAAGAGGTCACTAAAGTTTTCTCAGAAGCCTGTCTCTCCACCTGCCCCCTGGATCCTGTCCCCTCACAACCACTATGGTCACCCTCTTCTTCTATCCAATGCTCCCTCGCTCACATCTTCAATCTCTCCCTCTCTAATGGTGCCTTCCCCACCCCTCTAAAGCATGCACACATCACTCCCATACTTAAAAAGCCCTGTCTGGGTCCCACCTATCTGAACAACTTAAGACACAGCTCCCAGCTCCCTGCTCCCGTTTACCTCTGAACTCTTAGAATGCTTAGTCTACAATCACCTGAACTCCTACCTCACTAACAACAACCTTCTTGACCCTTTACAGTTTGACTTTTGCTCACTGAAACTGCCCTACTAAAACTCACTAATGATTTACTAACTGCTAAAACCAATGGCCACTACTCTATACTCTTACTACTTGACCTCTCTGCGGCTTTTGATACTGTTGACCATCCCCTCCTCCTCCAAAAACTCCACTCTCTTGGCCTCCAAGACTCTGCTCTCTCCTGGTTCTCTTCCTACCTATCACAATGCTCCTTCATCATTACCTATAACTCTGTCTCCTCCTCTCCACTTCTTCTTTCCTCAAGGTTCTGTCCTTGGGCCCCTTCTCTTCTCCATCTACACCTCCTCCCTTGGTCACTTGATAAACTCCCATGGCTTTAAGTACCATCTCTATGCTGATGACACACAAATCTATCTTTCTACTCTTCATCTCACCCCTTCAGTCTCCTCTCACATTACTAGCCTAATAAGTGATATCCGCATGGATGTCACTCCACTTCCTCAAACTCAATATTTCAAAAACTGAGCTCATATTATTCCCTCTAGCCCCTGCCCCCTCCCCTGACTTCTCCATCAAGATCAATAATACAACCATCAGTCCCTCCCCTCATGCCAGGGTACTAGGTGTAATCCTAGACTCCCATCTGTCCTTTCAGCCCCAAATCCAATTGCTGTCCAAATCTTGCAGACTTCACCTCCACAACATCTTCAAGATACGCCCGTTCTTAACCTCTGAAACTACTAAGCAACTTATTCACTACCTGGTTATCTCTCACCTTGACTATTGTAACTTCCTCCTCATTGGCCTACCAAGGATTTTGGACCTATCAGAGACCTAGCAGATATGATAAATGAACAGCAATCCCAACCCCAAATGATCTTCAAATGGGTTCCAGAAATTGTCTTATATATTTGATTGCTAGATCATATACACCACAAACATTATGCAAAGCCCACCTGCAACCATTCCTAGCATTTCCCAGCATTTCAATTTAAACTTTCAATCTCTCTCTTTCATCTCTTGGGGCCTTCTCCTGCACTCCACTTGATTTTTGAAGCAAATAAGAGCTTTAACTTTAGCATATCATCCCCACAGAGCTCTCATTATAATTAATAGTATAGTATGTAAGAAGCAGTGAAGTAAGCATATTTTCATCCTAAAGACTTCATACATTTGATATGGAGATTACCTATGTTATATACAGTAAGTGCATAGGAGAGATTACCTCTAAACTCCATAGTATTCTGTGTTCATATTCAATGTGATCCCCTGAAAGACATTGATACGTTTTAGGCACTGCCATTGGTGTGTTCAGAAGGAGCAAAATGAAGGGATTCAGCTCTACCCTTGATTACATAGCTCTAACCAACAATCTGCCATTGATTACTGGTAATGATGCTTACTAATGGAATTTTACCCTTAGGTTTAGGAGAGCTGGAAAAAATGTAAAAACAGAATTCCAGTATACCTGAATAGGTAAGCAGCCAATTGGATAGTTTTGCCCCTAGTGTAAACAATGTTTATGTATTCTTTACATCTGTATTCATATAAGCTTATTGGATAAGTATATAGGATGGCCAAGTCCCAAAATGTAAACTTTAAATTTAAATGTTCATTCATCTCTTGGGGCCTTCTCTTGCACTCCATTTGACGTTTGATGGGGATGTTAGCATATCATCCCCATAGAGTTCTCATTATATTTAATAGTCTAATGTGGAAAGAGCACTGTACTACTAGTACTACTTTTATCTAAAGACATCAAAGTATCTGGCATCTATGGAATATATTGTATTTTTTATATACAGTATATATATATATCCATAAACAAAATATTTAACAAATTCTACTCGAGATAGAAAAAGAGAGAGGAACATTCGAGCAGGAAATAAATTCTTAAAGCTGAAGTTCAGGCAAACAGCTAAATATACACATTAATGAAATGCATACATACTAGATTAACATAGCTCCTAATTTGGGACATATATTTGGGACATATAGGAGGAATGAAGGAAAGCAGGGTGAGTGTGTTTACCCATGGAGTCCAATTGTTTATTTTTCTCATAAATGTAAAGTGTATGCTAATAAAATTAGAAAGCCATATATATGTTTAATTATCGATATACTACTTAGTAAATTTTGCCTGTATTGGGACACCCCTCCAAATCATTGGATTCAGGTGTTCCAATCACCTCCATGGCCACAGGTGTATAAAATCAAGCACCTAGGCATGCAGACTGCTTCTATAAACATTTATGAAAGAATGGGTAGCTTTCCTTGCTACTAAATATTCCACGGTCAACTGTTAGTGGTATTATAACAAAGTGGAAGCAACTGGGAACAACAGCAACTCAGCCACCAAGTGGTAGGCCACGTAAAATGACAGAGAGAGGTCAGTGCATGCTGAAGCACACAGCACGCAGAAGTCACTAACTGTCTGCAGAGTCAATAGCTAAAGACCTCCAAACTTCATGTGGCTTTCAGATTAGCACAACAACAGTGTGTAGAGAGCTTCATGGAATGGGTTTCCATGGCTGAGCAGCTGCATCCAAGCCTTATATCACCAAGTGCAATGCAAAGGATCAAATGCAGTGGTGTAAAGCACACCACCACTGGACTCTAGAGCAATGGAGACG
The DNA here is from genome assembly GCF_062004578.1 of Staurois parvus. Taxonomy (NCBI): domain Eukaryota; kingdom Metazoa; phylum Chordata; class Amphibia; order Anura; family Ranidae; genus Staurois; species Staurois parvus. The sequence goes on along the minus strand of NW_028318430.1, from coordinate 12,076,042 downwards.
TGTTCTCTGGAGTGACCAATCACGCTTAGCTGTCTGGCAATCCAAATGGCGTGTCTGAGTTTGGCGGTTGCTGGGAGAACGGTACTCGCCTGACCGCATTGTACCAAGTGTAAAATTTGGTGGAGGGGGGAATATGGTGTGGGGTTGTTTTTCATGGGTTAGGCTTAGCCTCCTAGTTCCAGTGAAGGGAAGGCATCAGCATACCAAGACATTTTGGATAATTTCATGCTCCCAACTTTGTGGGAACAGTTTGGGGATGGCCCCTTCCTGTTCCAACATGACTGCGCACCAGTGCACAAAGCAAGGTCCATAAAGACATAGATGAGATGAGCGAGTTTGGAGAGGAGCAACTTGACTGGCCTGCACAGAGTCCTGACCTTAACCTGATAGAACACCTTTGGGATGAATTAGAGTGGAGACTGGGAGCCATACCTTCTTGTCCGACATCAATGCCTGACCTCACAAATGCGCTTCTGGAAGAATGATCAAACATTCCCATAGACACACTCCTAATCCTTGTGGGCAGCCTTCCCAAAAGAGTTGAAGCTGTTATAGCTGCAAAGGGTGGGCCAACTCAATATTGAACCCTACGGACTAAGACTGGGAAGCCAATAATGTTTATGTACGTGTAAAGGCAGTTGTCCCAATACTTTAGGAAATATATTGTATGTTCCTACAAAATACCTGGATATCCTGTCAATCCCTTTTCTTTCCTCTTTCAATCTGATCATGCAACACACACAGAAGCAGATTCATGTTTGCATGGTCCATTTACATTCATTGTTTCTGACCCTCAGCCAGGGGCGGACTGACCATTTGGAAACTCGGGCACTGCCTGAGGGTCTGGGGTCAGTAAGGGGCCCCATGAGATGCCCCTGGTACCTTTCATAGGCTTTTTTGGGTGTGGTTTGAGTGTGGGCGAGGACACAGGGGCCCCATGATCCCCTATTGCCCGGGGGCCCCATGAGTTGTCAGTCCGCCCCTGCCCTCAGCTGACTAATCAGACATGTCCCCCAGTTTGTTCAGGTCAGTCAGGAAGCAGCTATAATTTGGACAAAGTTTGTGGCAATGAGGTTGATTTACCAAAACTGGAGAGTGCAAAATCTGGTGCAGCTCTGCAGAGAAACCAATCAGCTTTCAGGCTGTACTGCCAACGCTTAATTGAAAAAGCTGAACTTAGAAGCTGACTGGTGTCTTCTAGTTTTAGTAAATTGACCCCAATGTGTCTGACATGGAAGAGAGTAGTTATAAAACATGAAAGAGAGAAATACGCCACAGAACAGATGGTAAGAAGACTGCAGGCTGCACAGAATGTCAGCTGGAGTCAGTGCACCTTGCAGCACTGTGTAAGGTGGAGAATGGCTGCAGAACTTGAAGAGAGAGAGACCAGCTAGCAGATGATCACAAAAGGGGGAGGGCTTCAGGCTGCTCAGCACACTGGTATAGGTCAGTAAAGGAGATAAGGGACTGCAGTGCACATAGATAGGAAGTTGTGTGCATGATGTCAAACACTGCTCGCCCAATTACTAATAAGAGATTCCCCAAATATGAATGAGAAGGACATTAAGAAAGGCTGTGTGGTCATGTGACAGCAGAAACAAAGGTACTAAACTTTTGTTTTTTACAAAGGGGAATGTGATTATGGTTAACAAATAGTATTGTATGCGCTGTTGTAATGTGTTCACATATAAGTTTAGACTTTAGCATCTGGTCAAGATTAGGTTATCAATAGGGACCAGATTTTAGGAAAATTTTCATGGATGTTCAGTGAGAGAGCTATCAATTTTTCATCTATCATGTTCCCATTCAAACAGGTTATAATTTCAGAAAAATTCAGAACTGGAGACTTTTAAGAGCAGGCTATGGTTTGTTTGGTGGCACTAAAGATAAAGCTAATTCATTTGGCTCTGAATTGTGAACATTTTGGATAGAATTGTTCAGCAAAGTTTCCACCTGGCCTTTGCATACGTTAGAGCACAACACTATATAATTTAAAATATAGACTTATATGAACAATCTGTTACCTTAGGACATGTCCACCAAACATGCAGCATTGTTCCATCTTGTTCACAGTTATGAAAATATAGGTGAATAATGGGGTACATATTTGATGATACAGGAGTGGATAAGGTACTAACGGAACGGGACATTGTATTTCTCTAGGGTTAAAATGTTGAATGAGAATTTAGTCATTGAGGTCCATTTCTCTACCGAGTCCTTCTCTGGCAACATTTTACTTAATCCTTTCTCTGAGCATAGCATGTATTGTCTTTTAGGATGGGTTTTGGTAGAATAAATGGAGGCCTGCATTAAATAAATAAGACCTAGAGTGTGGGAGGACCCTACAGCATTTAATTTCAAAGGATGCCAAGATGAGAGGGGTTGTAATCCACTAGAACAAAGTGGAAACAAAACACTGTAACTGTATACTGTAAATTGACAGCACCTGGTTAGGACCAGTATGTGTCTCTTGAAAATATGTAAATGGTTTTACATCTTTGAAAGGTAATAATGAGTAAACAACTGTACTTGTTAAGCCACCATCTAAATTTAGTTTTAACGTTTATTGCTTGAGAGAATAGAGGGCATTTCAATAGGTCCCAGTAATGGTACATGGGGTGAGACAAGGTCTTTTGAGAATTTAAGGGATTCCTAAACCTTAGAAGAGTGAGCTTAAGATTTTTGCAGTGGTGCTGGATGCGTGTCCGTCAGTAGCCATTCCAAGAAAGATATGACACCAGGAATGTAGTCAGTCACATCTAGGAGAACCCAAATAGGAGATCTTTTTGAACATGAGTACTAAAGGGGCATGTAGGCTACATTGCAATATTTTATCATTAATGGCATTCCAAGGCCCCTGTTCAATTTGTGTTGGTGGTTTGTGTGGATGCCCATATAAATGGGGTCATTTGCTTGGTGAAGCGAGTGTGTGGGTGTGAAGGCAATACCAAGTAGGAGTAAACCACCCAAAACTAAATTTTTCTTTAATGTTTAATAATGTTTCTTGTTTTAAAGAGATATTCATTGTAGTAGATGTGGATTTTGTTTTACATTTTAGTCTGAAAATAGCTTAAAATTTATTAAGAGTATCAAGAAAGACAAGGTAAAGAAACATGGAGTTTAGCGATATTGAAAAGGATATTGTCCACAAATAGTGAAATTTTATTGTCTATTTCCAAACCCTTACTATATGAATGTTGTCGCATGTACTATGCTAAAGGTTGACTTTGTCATGTTCCTCTTTTATTAGAGCAGATAACAGTATGCTATACGACTAATTTGGTGGCTGTGTATTGGTGCGTTACATTGGATGAGTACTTTAGCTGATTTTTTTCCTTGTGATATGCTCTTTTGTGATTTCTGTCTACAAACCTTTTTTTTTTCAAATGAACATGGCTCAAAAAGTAATACTTACTATACTTAATATTATGTATGACATGACCTTTATAGGCAGAACATTTTACTAAAGTCAGCTATTTGGCTGCAGCCTGATAGGTCTCTATTGCTGATTGTTCTGCTGTTGGGCACACTGCACCTCCAAGTATTGCTATTACTGTATTGAATGACATATTTGTCTTCTCTTTTGCCTTGATGGGAGTTTCTGGCGAACAGCACTTTAAATAAGTGGAAAATACTCTGTTATCACCAAATGTGAAAAGGATCAATAGTAGTGTAGTAGTGGCTGATAATTGTAGGAGCTGTTATATACAAGAGCTTGCATCTCCTTAAGTGACTCTTATAAATCTATTGTCTTTTATTATGTAATAATCACATTGAAAACGTACAGGCACTGTTTTTGTTCTTAAGTCAACCTTTATTTTAAAAATGGGAAAAAATATTTAATGGAGAAAGACACTGTATTTTCTGAGCTCAGCAGTGAAACAAAAAACCTTGGATCACAAGAGATAACACAGACTCAGAATCTGCATGTATCTCTTTTTCCAAGAATCAATTATTTTCTAAATACAAATATGATATGTATGCACAGAAGACTCACATGGCCATATGATGATGCACAGTTGAAAAAGGTTATGTACAAGAGAAGTATGATATATTATGCAGTTATTTTGTCTATAGTCATTAAAAGGTTATGATTATGTTCATATATAAATTAATATACATCATTAGTAGATGAGCAAGAAATTCTAACTAGAACCTGCATTTTCAAAGAAAAATAATTATTTAATGTAGATGATATTTTTCTCATACATCATGTTCACTGTTGTGTAAGTCCTCAAAACAATTCTGCACTGGGGAATATGGTGACTTGCTTATGTCAGTCTGAGTTTGTAAAAGAAATTATGTGCTATTGGGCTTATACAAATATCTATAACAAAGCACACTAAAAGATATGAAAGAGACAAACTTTCTGAAACTTCCAAAAGCATAGTATACAACTTTATTTAACTTTATTGATTTTTTAAAAAAGTTTATTAATATATTTTGTAATATCATAAAGGACTTGACACATTGTTGTGAGCATTATTTAGAAAAAGTGTGTGCTTGAAATTGTTGTAACTTCAGATTTTAAGAAGACAAGAAGACCATCAAACCCATGTTTTTTAGTTTTTCCTGAAGTAGAACTACAGTATATAATGAAAGAAGCTATTTGTGCGATTGTGGATATAGCATACCAAGCTTGTTATCTGAAATTATGATTATTGGTGTTAAAAGAGCAGCAAGTCTGGCATTCTAAACATCTTTTTTTTTAGAGGAAAAAAATGTGTTTACCAAGAGACCCAGGAAAGAAAAGTAATTTGGTAGTATTTAATTTAAACAGAGCAGTATGACATCCGACAGACACAAGCAGTCATTGACTGCTCAAAGCCTGGATCCCCTTATAAGTAATTATTTATTTTCTAGCTCCTTTGTAATTCAAGTATCTTTATTGAGACAAATTCTTCATTCTTCCATATTTTTTACTGTAAGTTGTCACACTATTTTCAAAAGTATATTCACTTTTGCATGGTGGATTCGCCTCTTGTAAATACACAACACAATAGTCTTCAGGTGGAGTTCTTAAGTAGTATTTAATTTAATAAAAGACATAGAGTGATTTACTAAAATTACATATTGTTGCCCAGTGGATCAGCATTCACTTCAAACAAACAGTCATGGGCTAGAAAAACCTTAAACAAAAAAGGAGCTTCTCTACATATGATTGGATGTTTGGAGCAAATGTATATATTGGGTGAAGTAAAAAGAAGAATACTTCTTTAGTAAAGCATCCAAATTATAGCATATAAAGCATATTTTTGCTTTAAAGTCCAAGGTAGGTTAATAGTGACTAAAAAAAATGCAGATCAGTTGCCCTGTAACCTGAGTGTTGGAGACACATAGAATGTTTCTGTCCTGTTGTAGAATTTAATGTAAGATTCTTAAGTAAAGAACTCCATATGATGTTTTTCTTTAGTAAAATGTGGTTGTTTTCCATTAAGCTGTGTGCCTTATTTATTAAAATGTACTGCTTGTAGCTAAGAATTATGAGACATATTTATAAAACAGTGAATGTAACATTTACCAAAAATTCACAAGTGGTTAATTATTCAGTGCTAAATTTAAAACATATGTAAACCACATGCACCAGGAAGACTCACCTGAAGTGACTATTTGGTAATGCTTTATAAATATGCCCCCATATTGTTACCTTTTACTATTATGTATTAACATTTTGTAAGTCAATCACTGGTCAGAGTATGTTTAAAGCCATTTTTATAAAACATATTTTATGTGACTTACCTATATGTCTAAACTGCATGGGGCCCTAAAAAGGAGCTGTACAATGTTTTTAAACTCTGCTACTTGATAAATCTATGTCTTTATTCCAGTAAACTGTCAATTGATAAAAATATGTTCTTGGTCACATACCAGATCGTTTTCATTGCAAGCATTTTTATAGTTGCTTTGAAAGTTGCATTTCTGATTCCTGCACATAGGTGGCACTTTTGACTTGCAAGAGAATAGAAGTAAAGCTGAAAAAAATGTGATTCCCAAAAGCTAAACATGTGAGTCCAAGTGATGGACATTGATCTGAGCAAAAATATTTTGTAAAAGTAATTTAAATAAGATAGGAACCCGAGGAAACACTAATGAATAGACTCTGTTTAGGGAACAGGGGAATTCTAAAGCCATTTCTTTCTTTAAATCTAGATATCCATTTATCTATCAACAGACTCATTTCTTGTTCAAATCTGCGAAAAATGTATTTTAAAAAAGGAAACATTATATATAACACTTAAAAATTAGCGATCCACTCACTTATACAAACTCTCTATCTATCTATCTATCTATCTATCTATCTATCTATCTATCTATCTATCTATATCTATCTATCTATCTATCTATCTATCTATCTATCTATCTATCTATCTATATCTAGTACATCCTGTGTTTATATATATATATATATATATATATATATATATATATATTGTTATGTTGTATTGTTAGTTCTTGGTTGATAGCATTGGAGATTTTCAGCATTGTAATACTGAAAATCGAACAAAGAACATAATATTGTTGTGTTAAAATTTCACCCCCTTTCTATTTTTTTTTTTTAGTCTCACACTCGTACACGCCGAGAGGGAAAAAAAATCTGCCTGTTGTCTTGCAAGTGTTACTTATCATATTAATTAAAATCTGGTGACACGATAACACTAGCAGCTGTGTGGGAAAGCGAGGGAAATTAACAAACGTTTGATTTGTTGTGTTGCTAATGTGACACTTATTATACGGGTCAGAGTAAAACAATATCACAGCCAAAATATGCTAATGCTGTTGCTGAACTGCTAGAGTTGTAAAAACATGGATGCTTTATGATATGCAAAAAGCAAATGCATTTGTTTTTTAAGGTTAGCTAAACTAGATTTCTGCTAAAGCACCTGCACAGCTTTTTAGAACCATGTACAGGACTGAGCAGTATCTAGATTTTTTGCACGGCAGTCAGATGTGGCAGTGGTTGCACAGCCAGGATCACTATATTACCAATAACCCATGAAGATATACGTTTTGTTCTGTATAGAATGAATTTAATTAAGCAGCATCATTCAGTAACTGGAGGATGTGAAATACTATACTGTTTAAATATCACTTTGTAACCAATAGTTTATTTTACATTTATGCGTTCAAATAACAGCTTAACACTATGAGTATTGGATATTTTCTGGCACAAGAAGAGAAAATATATTGTTTTAAACCATTGTCTGCATTTCATTTTATTAATTTGCTGAGTTTTTTTTTTTTTTGCCTGTATTTCTAGGCAAGTAGAGTAAATAATACCGAGACATACGAACTTTCTTCACGTGACTAAAGCAAACTTTGGAACAAAATATAAAGCAAAGACATGATTAAGTAATAAGATACAACTTTTGTTTAGGTAATAGGTACTTGCTTTATTGTTTTTATAGTTCTTAGGTTCCATATCTGGTTGGGCTGAGAAATGTGTCTTTCAAGAGATTACAGAAGATGCCAAATATAACTTTTATGATTTACTCACAGTATAAAACAATAAGGAGTTGCATATACTGTATGTGCATACCTATGTCTTTATCATCAATGCATTAGATTGTAAGCTCCACGAGCAGGGCCCTCATATTCCTTCTGTACTGAAATGTATTGTAATTGTACTATCTCCATTATATTGTAAATCGCTGCTCAAACTTTTGGCGCTATATAAATCCTGTATAATAATATTTATAATGATATTTTCAAAGGAAAGTTTTTTTTTATATTTTGAATACATTAATGGAATTGTGGTAAAACTGTATTGTTATAGATTTTGTGGTTCCAAAGTTGCACACCTAGATGTTCTTAGAAGTTTACCTTTGACACAGAGATTGGGGAAGATGCAAGAAATTACTGAAATGTTCTATTTGCCATATATTACAGTAAAGAATTACCATGAACATACCTATGTTTATCATTAAAGCACAATGCACAGTAATATTCTGTGAGTATATTTGTTGATAAAGCAAACATTTAAACTAAAATGTGTATGAAACAACTATTCTCATGTATGCTATTAGATTTTATGAGGTTGCAATTTGTGAACTATATTTAACACTTTGTATATTTCCTTTTCCACATGTTTTTAGGTTATTTTTCTCTTCTTCTCATGCTTTGATCATATTATTGCAAAGGGGAGTACCCAGTCAAGTATTTTCTTTGACAGCTTGATAGCAGATTATGTAGATTTTGCCTGACTGAACACCAGTCACTGGGAACTGAATTTAAAGAGAGCAATCAGGAGCAAAGGTTGGGCTCCAGAGTTCAGATGGGGACACATTTTCTACTTTTCTACCTGAAAGGACAAAAAAAGGAAAATCAAATACTACAGAGGAAGAAAAGGTTAAGGAAAGTCCCATAATATTTACATCCTCGTATTATATTGAAGTCATTCTGAACTCATGGCACACACAGCATGCAAAAAGAAGGAAGAAAGAGTGATTACAGTATTTCATGGGTTTGTTGAGATAAGCTATACATTCTTATTCTGATAATGACAGAAAGTGATTTATGGTTTCTATTCTGCTTGTTACCAGTTCTACTAGTTTTTGACTGAAAGCGCTAAAAAAAACTAAATTGCTAAATCACTAAAGTACCAACACTGTACATGTATATACAAAACATATTATGTAGAGGGAAAACATTCTATTTATGCTCAGTCAGTATTTTTATTAAGGGTTATTTAAAGTGAATCTGTCACCAAGTAAATAGTGTATAAGCACAAAGATGTCCATTAATTATATAACATAACTGGTTTCGGCTATATTTCCCAGGGTCACATATTTGTTCTCTTTGCATCCTCTTGTATACTTGGAGACTCAAATAAAAAGTCCCCAAATATGAATGATATTCCATTGCTGATTACTGGGTGATATTAGTAGGTATTTAAGAAGGAAAATCTTTTTTTCTATTGTGTTTGTCCGCTCGACAAGGCAGAAATCTTGTATCACATATACCTCATTTGCTTTATTAAGACAGTAAAAGACTGAAACAATGTGTAACAAAATAATTGTCAATTTTTCAGATTTATTCTTTGATGATTCTAGACCAATCAAAACAATGTAGCATGGCTACTCATTTGTTAATTTGAACTACTGCACATAAGCACTTCTCCTTGCCTTAAAAGGTGTACATGTCAAAATAAACTGGTTTCATTCCAAGCATACTTTTTTATCAATTCTATTTCATTGATTTCCTTTTTGTTTTCGTGTTTCCCTTTTCATTTTCCATCAACAAAATGGATTTAATATGTCAAATTCTGTTACAAAAACAACTAAACAAATATAACTTCAAATTGAGTCTCAGCTAAACTACTGTCCACTTAAAAATCTTGAAGGGTTATGAATATGAGATTGTTAACAATGCTATTCCATAGTACCTGCATTGCAATCTTGCACCTTGAAATTGTAATGGGAGTCAACAAAGAAAACCTAGACCTGTTTTCCTCCTCCCATGCAATTACTCACTTTGAGGGGATGGTGCTGGGAACAACTGTTTGACAAAGTTACATTTTTCTTCCTATCAGAGATATTCACTAAATATAATGCACCATAAATCTCTTGTAATGATTGTTGTCAAAATGTATGTGTGGTTTTCTTTTAGTAAACTATAGAGTATAACCCTTGTTGAACAATTCTTTACTCCTTTTCATTCTCAACATATTTTCACAGTTGATTCGGTTTCATGTTTCTTTCTACAAGCACTTTAAAGCCAGTGAATTGTAGAAAAACAACAGAAACAGCAATAATACAATTTTTAACAATAAAAGATAATCTGTTAACACCTTCAAAGTCAGAAAAATAAATAATAAAATGAAGATTGTAAGCCTTGAACAAATCACTTCAAGATATGAAGGGTTTATCTGTCTTTAGGTTGCTTTTTTTATACCCCTCAAATAGGAAAGATCTTCTTTGGGAACCTTCCTATTATGCAAAGCAAAGGTCCTAAAATTAAATGTCTTTGTTTTCAGGCACTTAACAGTTTAGTCATTGTGATGGAATGCCTGTCACCCCGATTGGGTGACTCCGTTAGAGAACCACTTCCTAGCCACTGGGACACAGGACCATGGTATTATAGCTGGGCATTGCACCCAAAACTAGTTGAGACTAGCTTAGATGCCAAACAGGGACTACTTTATTGAGCAGAAATACAGTTTTAATACACTCCAAAAATAGGGGCAGTCCCCACAATAAAATAAATGTGACACATTGAACTAAACATCCCAAACTGTTTAGATAATGAGGTGAAGCTGACATCAGTCTAATCCTATCATGTAGGCACCTACAGAAGGACTTGCCAACAGACAAACAATAGGTGACCCACTTAACTCAATTAACAATGGAACACACACCTAGGAGGAACACAGTGGGAGTAAGTACATAACACTGTAATAAACAGATCACATCAAGAGTCCTTAGAATCAGGTTTGTTTTGAACTGATTATTTTAACATTTTCCTAGAGTCTCTGAGACTAGGAAAGGGGGGTTGAAGCAGTCAATGCTCGTTTGGGCACAGAGACCCCAAATCGGTACCCTGGTCCTCCAGCTCTCAGAGTCTGTGTGTTTTGGGGAGACATGGACATGAATCCAAGGTAAACTGCTGCAAAGGTCCCCCAGGGCCATGGTCAGTAGGCAAGAGGCTAGCCTGCAGTCCCCTTCAAAAGTCCATGCCCCGGTTGGGTCTGTCACTGTCATTTTCTATGATAAGGTTCCATAAAAGCTGTGGGTTAACATTTCATTCCAGAGAGGCAGATGACCCTACAAAGAGGGTATTTTCCTCCTTAAAATGCTTAAAAAGGTATACATATATATTTTACACCACCTTGTTAAAATAATGTTAAACAGGTTAGATTCCTCATGATGAATAGAACAATGAAATAAACACCATTAATTACAGCTGGAGCCTAGAAAAAAAAATTAGGGTTACTACACAAATGAAGGTTATCTTATATCCTTATGACTGCTGGTTACTTTCAAAATCCTCCTTTCAGTGAAGCCAGATCCTGCTCTCAGGCATGATCTTCCGAAACATTGGGGGTTGGGAGCAGTGGCTGTGACAGTGTGCGACTATGCAGGCTTGTCCTCCCCTTTCTAACTTCTTGTCCATTCACAAAACTCCTTGTATTATTTTCCATCATGCAAGATGTTTGGGGCAAGGAGGATGGTGGTAAATGATAGGTTCTCTCCTCCTCCTTTCTCATAACGCCTTGCAATTTCATATTTTGAAGAGGCACTGGGCAGTATTTTGTGGACGGTGCATTGTCTTACTGTACTGCACACAACTGAGTGACAATGCTGGTGCTCATGGTAGCTCTGTACTGCATAGAATGCGTGATTAGGAACATTAAAGATATAACTTGTTCTCATGTTATGTATCTTTACCAGAATTACATTTCATTCCCATCTCTTGAAGGATGTGGTTTCAAGGTAGAATCTTCACTGACATAGTCCTCTTCCTAAATTGCTCTCACTGTATTATTCTTCCACAACTGCACAGCATGGAGAACTGCAGCTTTGCAACTAGATTCTTAGCACTGAAATGTAAGTAATCTTTTTCATGACAAGCACTACTCCTGTTGCATTGGTGTTTGCAGGCAGCCAGTTATGACTCACAATTTCTTCTTTTCCTGTCACAATAACCTTCTATTGGGATAATGGAAGAGCAAAGATGAGAGGTTTCACTTCACATTTCCCATAAATTCTGCTGAAATCGAGAGATTTTGGCATTTTAGCAAAATGCATTGGTGTCCATAGGAAAAAAAATTAAAGGTGTTTTTGATGGTTTTTAGGAATTTAATAGACTGGAACGCACTTCTGAGGGTTACAGACATTTTCTTGTGCCATCAAATGGCCCATTATTGGCTTCATTATTTGACTTTTTTTTCATAGAAAGATTATCGATCATGTGCAAACAAAAATACTGTTTTTTTTCAAATGTTCCTTGTATTTGAACGTGTATTCTTTTTAAAGTGAAATTTCACCACATTCACTAAGCTATAAGGAGAATCCTTTACAAAGTACAACTTTTCTTGCAAAGTGAACAGCCTGGTTACCTTTAGTAAATCAACCCCTGGGCATCTATTGACTATGTTAGATTCCACTCTCCCAGTGCTTACAACATGTAAATTCTTTCCCCAGTGTATCCCACATACCTACAAATCTTTCCAATCTACTATCATCATTTTTCTTATCTCAAAGAATGACGGTTGGCTGTCAAGATGATGTCATGAGTTTGGCTCCTCCCACCTATATGCGTTACGCCCTGTGGTTGGTCTTCCTCAGTAGGCAGGGGTCCGGAATTCCTTGAGCCCTAAAAAGCCAGTCTTTACATTCCCATAGCAACCAGAAACATCAACCTTCACGGATAACTGGAAGTGACATTTTCAACCATCTTAGTACACATCTGCCAACTGGAAGTGATATTTTTGGCCTTCTTGGTTATCTTCTGACAACGGAAATGGAAAAATGAAACTCCACTTCATGGGGACACCAAAATCCTCAATTTTATACCAAAAATGATTCTTATATAAATTCTAAAAGAATATAAAACTATCATGATGACCATTTGTTACTCTTCTGGATGTGTGCTAGGTAAAAAATATACAGGACAATTCAGTAGCATAAAAAATCCCCAAATTCCAAAAATTACATAAAAAATATATAAAAAATGTATAGAAAAAATTAACTATTATTAATAAAGTAGTTTAAGTCAAAATCAACATTTAGAACTGGTCGAGCAAGAACCTTGCATCCAAAATGATTCCCATCTGCTCAACTGCCTAATGTATTTCACTTTTTCAATCCCCCAAAATCCTAAATTTCTAGGATCTTTATTCTGTACTTGTTTAAAATGTTTATAAACGCTGTGTTCTTTTTTTACTCTTTTTTATGTTATTCATATGCTTTCTTATCATCACCTGTAGGGATCTGGAGGTCCTTCCTTTGTATTGAATACCACATGAGTATTCCATCATGTATGCCACACCTTTCATTGTACACATGAGGAAATCTTTAATTGTATATGTCTTACCTGTGGCTGTAAACTCTGTAAACTCATTTCTTTTTTATATTATTACACTGACTGGTATTACGGGCTTTGCACCTCCTACATGAATGCAAGCCTGTGATGGAAAAGTGATGGAAAAAGATTATTAGTATTTTTGACAGGTGGCTCAAAAACACCAGGTGCCAACATGTTACAAAGAGTAGGCACTGTGTGGCACAAAGAGAAAATAGAAGATGTTGATTAGACAAGGCACAATAGTGTTCATTTTAAGAAACTTTATTGGGACTTTTATGTGTGTTTTTTACTAATGTGGTATTTATAAATCATTTTTGTGCTACACTATATATGTTTGCTTATGTTTATTGGGTGTGGTGAAATTACTGACACACTGTTATAGCAGACAACAATTTCAGGTTTTTTTTTGTTTGTTTATTTTGGATGATAAATTTGGATGGATCATAAAGTGGGAGGATAGAGATGAAAGAGTTAAAGTGCAGATGTGCTGGATTGGTTAATTGAAGGGTTAATATACAGAATAATGAAGAGAAAAGCTGGATACCATATACAGTATAAAGGAGAGAAGGATGAGAAACAGTTAAATGTTACGTTCCTCTGCAGCTGCTGTAATCCCTACAGTGATCAGGAAGTACAATACAGCACAGTCAATTGTTATACCCAAAACTGGCATAAGCTGATGCTGCTGAAATCTACCTTGTAAAGCTTTTTGTTTGTATGAACTGATGACCAAGTGGTTGCTTTACAAACCTGAGAAATCGGTGCTTGATGCAGGAAAGCCCAGGATGCAATACTGCAAGAGCCTTGTGTAAACCATATACAGCCACAAATAAGCAATATAACTTACAACAACTTGATGTGGCATACAATTATATCCAAATTCCTCTGAATACTTTCAAAGAATGTAAGGCTACCTCCATAAGGTAGACTGGATTGGGACAAAATGATGGAAGGACAATGTCTTAATTCAAGTGGAAAGCTGATAACATCTTTGGCAGTTAAGAGAGTCTTAAGCCCTGTACACACGATGAGAATATCGGACAAATGATCATCTGGTTTTTTTTTTTGCATGCTAGTCTCCATATCGAAAATGTAGAGGTTACTAAAGTTACAAACATTCTTGTACAACAGAAAATAAATCAGAAATGATGTAATATATTATATTGTATTTTTGGACAAAAACTGTCCTGCCTAAACAAAAATCATATGTTCTGCTATCGTACAAGAAACATTTTTGTGCTTGTCCCGTCTAATAATTTAGGTCAAAAGCTGTGTTCTAACGATCAGATTATTGTATGATTGCTTTGAAAGCTGAATTTTTCATATGAGTTTCTGATTGTGAGTAGTAGGCTTAAGATGCAGGATGACCTTATGTTTATGAAAGAGTAAAAATGGAGGCTTGTGAGACAATGCTGTAAGTTTGTGGATTTTACCTGAGAAAGCAATGGCTTCTATGAATGGCAATTTCTGAGTGGGTGTTAGCAGAAGGATTTCCCTAATATCTACTGCAGGGAACTCACCATACAAAATATGTCTTCCCTTAAGACAACAGGTCTTTTCAAAGTAATAGACACCAAGGAGCTCCACTAAAGCATGAATGAGAGCCATGAGATCAGTCTTGAGATCACCTTCAAGACTGATCCAGGGCCACCAAAATCTCCTTGATTTCTATCTATCATAGTAGCTGCAGCAAATGTTTTACTGGTGGGCTGGCGTATGCCCAAGTGGAGAGATTCCATGGAGCCATCAATGCTAAACCATGGTTAAGATATTTACTCACTCTCTTAAGGTTTATGAAACATGCATCAGAAAAAAGACACATTAAGGATCTGGTGACCATGTACATAAATCTAGCGACTGCTTTAACTTTCCTACCTGTGGGATTTGTAAAGGAAGGAACATCCTCAACCATGGTCTTTTTAGTAAAATAGATAGCATCATCAAAAATGAGTGACATTAAAAACCTTAATCAAGCACTTCATCTTCTGTATTCCAAAATATACTGTTGCATTGGATGCCATGGTAAGGGAGCAATTTTTAGTATATCCCTGATCTACTTAATTAGCGCAGACACTAAATCCTTCTCCTGGAATAAAGTTGATATCAATACTTTGTCATCACTTACATAGGAAGCTGACGCTATATCCAACTCCTCATTAGGTGTCGAGACTTGCCTGCCACCAAGGAAGACTACTTTTTTGAGTCTTGACTACTTTTTTGAGCTTTGAAAAAAGCCTGTTCTACCCAACACAAACACACCCTTCAAAAATAGATGTCAGGGGCTTTAAGGATGGAGATTGCCCTGGAATATCGAAGGCTGTGAGAAGGGAAAAAGATCATGGGAGGGATGCAACTGCTGATGATTTTCTGACATTACAAAATAGAATTCACTCAGCTTCCTGCAATACTGTACTGCATATTGGGCAGAAAAAGGGATCCCTGTCCTGCAAGCCCCCAATGAAAGTCTGACCCCCCTTCCTGACATGCCACTCCTGACAATGCCCACAAAGCTGTAAGTGTAAGGATAGGACTTAACAATATGGTGTACTTATAGTCCCAAGTAAATAAAGTTTTATTAAAAGAAAGACAAGGTAATTGTACAGCATTTCCAGAAGTTCCTCTTAGACATGGAATAAACAGCATCAGAAACTTGAGTCAGAGCAAAAGACATCAGAAATACAACTCAAATTAACAGAATTCTTACAGGTCAGAGGTAGATAACTACAGTACAGCTGCTGCTATACCAGTTGCCTGCGATAGGCCAGCGGACTCAAACCTGGAGTTCCCAACCATGGGCCGCAAAGATTTTAAAATTTACAGAAACAGCCTCTGTGTTGGCAAATGTACTTCTCCAGCGGTAGAGTTTCACCCTCTGTATGGGAGGAGGTGTCAGATGACTTCCAATGTCACAGTATACAGTAGCTCTCTGAGCCTGGAAAAGGGCTCTAGCAGCAGCCTCCCTAGTGAGAGGCTGTAATTGAAAATCATCTAATATACCCAATATACAGGGTTTAGGGTCGATTGGAATGGAGGTTTGAAACACTGTATTTAATGTATGCACCACTATCACTCAGTAGATATGTAATTTAGAGTATCTCCAAAGTAAATTAATTAAATCCCCATGGTATCTGGAACACCTACTACAGGCGGGGGAGTCTTAGATACCCATTCTATATAGCCTGGCTGGGGCAAGGTGTGCTCTCAAGTTTATGTATAATTACATAAGTCTTTGTGTAACATGACGAGAGCATTGTGGAACTGCTTGAAGATCCTTTTCCCATTAGTCTTTAACAAAACGACTAATATCTGCCTGTCATTTGTCACCTAAGTTCAAAGAAAATGCCCGTAAAAATTCTCCTTGCAGCATGATATACCACCAGGAGATAAAGCCTTTAGTAGATGTTGTATTAGCCATCATATTAAATATTGGGGTGTGAGATAAATGCCATACCACTGTTGGACCCTGTGCTAGAACTGCATGTTTTAGTTGAAGGTAGTAGAAGAACATTTTCACTGGGCAAGGAGAATCAAGCTCATAATTCAAGATCTGCATTACTTAAATGGTCAGTGCACCTTCCATAGTACCTTAAAGGTCCAACGCCCTCCCACCTCCAATGCTAATCCCCAAGATGAGAGGAGAAATTCCTTTACTTATTATGTAGCTCTGTTTGCACAGTCCACAGTCCCAGGAAATTGGCAGTCACCAGTCAAAGCTGAGGTGCTACTGACCTGTAAGGGTGAAACTGTCACTGATTTTTCTGTTTGGCTTGTCATATGTTACAAAGTGAATGACAGGTGCATGGTTCAGCAGTCCATGTATATGTAGGTAAATGTATAAATTCCAATATGGGCAGAGGCAACCCAGTAAGCACTAAGGGCAGGCTGCGATGGAGCAAAGCAAGCTCCGCAGTACAAGAAACAATGGACACAGCACCTCTAAGTGTAAACTGTGTGATAATTTTTAATAAGAAGGTAAGCTTTCCAACTCACATCTTGGATAGTAAAAACAGACTCACAGGGAAGTGCTGTAGTAAGTCTGTCACCAGATGTAAAAGGCTGTTCCAGAGAGGAGTGAACCCTGGTCGGCCAGCAGGAGGCACTGCACCAAGTAAGGAATAGATGGTGAAGCCTGCCTTGGTCTCCAATATGTCTGAAGCTAGTCACGTTGGGCGTCTGACGTCATTGAGATGTGACGCGTTTCTGAGCATGCGTGGGACCAGTGTCGGCTGGCGTGCTCTTTCATCAAGCAAGCTTGTCCTTTGTTTCTTGTCATCTGTTACCCCTAGGGAAAGAACCTCACAAGCTTCCCAAAACTAAATTGGGTAATTTCAGCTGACCCTGCTTCCTATCAAGGAACAGCATGTGCATGGCTACAACTGGGAAGATTTTCTTGAAGTACAACCAGAGAATTTTCAGAAGGAAATGTCAATGTTCTAACTCCTAGATGCCAGGCTAATAATGGATTTGCTCCACAGTATGAAAGAGCTTTAGCCACCAGCAGGGGCCACCTCTTGGGTTCTCTTTTCTTTTTTAATTTTACCTAGTGTCTTACTACAGCACATGGCACTATATTCAGCAGATAATGATCTGAAGCAGAAGCTAAGTCCTCCAATGAACAAAAGAAAAATATATAATACCAAAACACGACAATGCTGCACAATTGTCAATTTTTACACGGTTGGGCAACAAGCTAAAGGTATGGTTGTCTGACATTAATGGATTAAAAATGTGTGTGTATATATATATATATATATATATATGTATATTATATGTTTATTTTTGAAAATATAAAGGAGGCCAGTAGGTGGATGACTTGGGGTGGAGATGGGGTTGCAATCACGGTGGTGATGGTGATTGCAGTGGATCTATTTATTTATAGTATCTGAGAGAAGTTGCTACATTTGTTAATTTATGAAGGAATGCTTAATTTTAATGAAAGTCAGTTCAATTTAGGTTTATCTATGTGTGGATGATGATTCTATCTGTTCTGTTGGTTACTGTTTTGGAAGGGATGTTGAAAGATGAACAAGAGAAAATATTAATTTCAAACTTTGCTTTGTTTTAGAAGCTAATTAGCAATGGATGAATTAGGTTTTCTGGGACCAGGGGTAATCAAGTCGACCCTTGACTGTCTTTTCCAAATGCCACCTATGCCTTTGGTATAGCCCTTTAATTTTAACTGAACACTAAGTCCAATATGCTGTAGAGGCCCCTTCAGCTGCATCTGTTTAACAGTGGTACTGTGGTTGTTGTCAGTGCTATCAACAATGGCAAAGCAACAATGCATTAAGGGACTGAAAAGGGCTTTGCTCTTACACATAACAGTAGTAGACAGCAGCCAAGCAAAGGCTGCCACAAGAAGAGGAGATTGGAGCTTGATAATTTCTTATTTTACTGCCCCTTTAGGAAAGTTATAAATATTAGCTAATTTAGTGATGGTCTAAAACCTTGGCTAGTCAGTAGTCATCCCCAGATCCATTATTAACAAAAAATATGTAGTTGGAATAGGGATGAGGTTTGTAATTGCAATTACTATGGGTGAGGAAACATGAATGCTCACTTTAAAAAAAAAAAACACTTTAAAAATGAAAATTGTAGAGTGGAGAAATTTTAATGTTGGACATGTCCAGGCCATGGACTAGAGAAAAAAGACTATTTTCGCCAGCTGTTACTGAAACAGTTGAACTGCCAAGCTGTCATACAGGTGCTGGGAGGTGTGGGGACATTTTTCCTCTGCTCCACCAAAAACCAAGCATGGGAAAGTCAGACAGGAGGGGGGGGGGTAAGTGATGGCAACTGCTGCTTTTTAGTTTCAAGGCTTCACTTTGGAAAAGAACAGGCATTGAATTGTGCTCCTATTTTTTTCTACTTCTGCTCTTCCTCCTTGGCCCTGCAAAGAGACCTACAAGAAAATGCCAATGATGACCAAGGGGGATTGAATTGAATCTACCACCAAATGTGGCAGCTGCAGTTTGCATTAGCATCCAGTGTTTGTGTGAACAGGTCAAGATGCCCTTACACTGAATAAAATACAGAATAAAATACAAATAATAAAAAAATAAATATGTACACAAAAACTAAAATACAAACAAACTTGATAGCATAAATATGTAAATGTGGGACTACCTAGGTCAGGAACTGGAGGAAAGGGGGGGGGGGGTCAACAGTTTTTTCCCACTGTACCACTTTCTTAAAATGTGTTTTGCTTTGTTAAATGTCCCCTATAGCAGTATTAATATAATAATAATAATAGCTTGTCTAAGGGTTAAAATGGACAGAATATAGTTTCAGCTTTCAAGACGTTTGGTGGCATGAACTGGTCATTTTGGATTTTGAGAAGGATTTGACAGACCTGGGCAGATTTGCTCATCCTAGTTAGGAACAAGTAAATGTGAAGCTTGTCATGCTTGCAAAGCTTCCTGAGACTGTCACGATTGCAAAGTTTCCTAAGATATTTTGTTCATCCCACTGCATTTTCTGTAGCATTATTGTCGTCTTCATGGTCAGACACAGTGGCATAGATATATCTGCTAGAGGAAGGATCAGTCTCATCTCCAAAGAACAGCCAAGAAAGGCAAGAACAAAAAGGGAGAAAAAAAAGCTCATGTTTGTCTACAACTACATTAAGAGATGAACAGTTGCTAGGCAGCCTTTTGAGGGAACGTCTTAATTACTTGTGATAGTACACTGTCCAGGTGCTAAAGCTGTACAGCTATGTCACAATGAAGTTAGAGAGAAATCTCTAATAGCAGCTTTCCATTTTGTGTACGTTTATGTGGTGTTTGTTGTGTTTGAGCAAGTCTGTTTAATAACATTACTTCTAAGCTAGCATTAGTAACCCTCTCTGTTGCTTGACCAGGCGCTGAAAAATGAAGTAAAAATTGCTTGACAACTTCATTTCACATCATATCTCTGCTTTCCTTAAAACTTTTACTTCAACTAACTCTATCCTAAACTGCTCTTGTAGTATAGTAATAAACAATGCAATGTAAATATTTTAGTTTAAGTGGCTTTAACCATTACTGTTTGCATTTTACAATAGGAGCACTGGGCTATTAGGCTGAGGTACAGTTATTCTCAGAACTTTGCCAGTCTCTTCTATAATTTAACCATAGCATCCAATAGCAGAATGCATATATGAAATTTACCAGTACGTTGCTGGACTTCAAGCTGTTATACTGGGGTGATGCCTACAGCTGCAGGCATAATCCTGACACTGTTATTTAGAGCTGACAGTCGGCTCTCGTGTTACAGCAATTGGAGCGGCTAACTAGCAGATTCCCCCTCCTACCACTTTCCACCATTCTTGGGCTCTCCCATTCCATGGGGAGACCCGAGCAACCAGCCAACACGTCCAACGGCTGGCTGGACAGCCAAACAAAGCTAGGATTGGCTCCGTTATAGTAATCCCGGAAGCGATGACCTGACATCACTTCCGGTTTACTCAGCATTAAATGGGCCATTTTTTAAAGATTAAAAGAATTTAAAAAACACAGATCTTTGTGTTTTGAATGCTTTTAAGTACAGAGGAGGGATCTAGGGTCTTACAGAGTACCTGTCACGTGCCTATTGCAATCACAAGGGTTGTTTACATTTCTTTTGACAGCAATAAAAGTGATACAAAATTTAAAGCAACAGTGTAAAGATAAAAAAATAAAAAAACATTAAAGTGCCCCTGTTCCCCTGTCCTTGCACAAAAAAGGAGAATTTACGTGTCAGTCCCACATGCACACAAACAGCAAACATCCCACACATGTGAGGTATCACTGCAAATGTCAGATCATGGGAAGTAATTCTTGCACCAGACCTCCTCTGTAAATCCAAAGTGGTAACCTACAAAGGCTGTAACGCGTCACCTATATATAGTAAAATCTACACCATATGTCGCCGTTGCACGGGCGTGCACAATTTTAAAGTGTGACATGTTTATTATCTATTTACTGGGTGTAACATCATCTTTTATATTTTACAAACAAATTGGGTTATGTATTGTGTTTTTTTGCATTAAAATTAAAAAAAAAGTGTATTTTTTCCCAAAAAAAACTGCATTTGAAAAACCACTGCGCAAATATATTATGTTTGGGGGTTCTAACCAATTTTAGAGCATATATATTGATTTTTAGATGTAAAAGAGAGTGTCAGAAAAAGGCTTGGAGGTCAAGTGGTTACAGAAAGGATTAAGGATTAATGTCAGGCAGATTTAAAATGCGCAAGTTCACAATCATGCACAACTCTGTATTCATTAATACATTATGAAATTTATTTTTTTTAAACACAAATAGTGCCTGAATATGAGTTAGTGTCAACCTCTTGTAGAGCACAAACTGGGGGACAGAGAAGCAACTTGTTACTGAATTGCAGAAGAGGAAAAATCAACTCTCCTGGTCTGCCAGACAGAGCTGTGCCGTGTGGCTGAGATATTTTCTGTATGGAAGGTACAACAGTTTCCTTACATGCATTTCATCTGTGTATTTAGCTTTTTGCTCAGAGTAGATTTTTAAGGACACAGCAGTCATGGCTTAACATGGAACTAAACACATAGATTTAACGATTTTAAAAAACAGTTAAATTCCCAGCATGTCGGGAATGCTAACTGTCACATTTGCTTGTGCTGTCAAAAAAACTGTAAAAGCATCAAATGGCTGGTGTCGTAACTGATCACATGTTCATCAGTATAGCAGTTGCTGATCAAAGAGAAGCTAAGATGGCAGCTTCCTTGGCTGAAAAGCATAGGAGGGTTTAGTTCGGCTTTAAATGATAATTAGTTGGGGCTCCCATTTTAAAAATACACTAATGGACATACATATTTTTGTCACATACCTGTGAGACATACTACTTGTGAGAAATTTGCCATATTTATAAACACATGTGATTTTCTACGTATTGGCATGTCACTGTGATTCCTCTTATATAGGATGCCATGGCAATGCATCTGTGACCATGTATATGAAATTAACCTTGAAAGCCCAATTGCCAAGCCCAAGGATGGACTAAGCTTCATCGAAATATTGACAATAAAAACACTGCTGTTTTTGATCTTCCTCCTCTGCAAGACCCGTAAGTGCCTCTAAACCAGTTTTGGTTTTACTGTATATGGATTTCTTTGTGGGGGAGCACCTGGGCAGAGTGCTGTGGCTACCCTTGGAATGGTGCAATTCGGTACCCCTATTTACATACGTTCCATCAGAGATGTCAGCAATTATATAATGTGGTTGTTATTATTTGTTAATGTGAGATTGTTAGACTGTGAGTTATAAACTTGTATTTGATTATTTATTGTCATTTTTTTCTGTCTTATGTTCTAGTTTTGTGTTTTTCCGTTTGCTTTTTGTCTTGCTGTTTTTGTTTGCTTTTTATTAAATTTTTTCTCTTTTGTTTTTTGTATTTTTAGTTATTCTTTTTTTTTTTTGTTTGGTTCCTTGTTATTTTTTGGGTGTGTTTTTGCTTTGTTTGAGTATGTGTTGGGGTTTTGGTATATGGAAGTGTATATATGGCGGTAATATCCTTCATCACCAGCACCTTCCACTAGGTCATGCCCTCTTTCAATTCAATGCTCTCATCAGAGGGTGGGTAGAGGGATCCAGGGTTGATGGGGTCCAGTTTCTGCATCACTTCTTGTGATGTGGTTCAGGTTTTTTCATCCTTTCCAGTTGGATCTCATGCTGAGCCAAACCAGAATTCCAACAGGCTGCATCAGATCTGGGGGCCTCCCTCTTTGAACATAGCTTCTATTGGGTACTGTTTGGTAGGGCTTTATCATCTCTGTGGGTGGAAGACGGCCCTTGGGTGGTCTATATAGAGACATGTTTTCAAACTTAGTCTTGTTTTTTGGATACACGTTTTATTTTTTAGTCTTTTTGGTCAGTTTGTTAGCTTATTGTATGCCAATTTTCATTATTTTATTGCCTTTTATTGTAGGCTTCTCCATTTCAAAGAAGCTTTTTTACATCCAGCTCTAGTGGCACACACTTAGCATATCTCCTTTTCTGATTATTTTTTTTATCACCCAAGCACTATTAGGCTATGTGTAGTTTTTTGTCTATTTTATATGACCTGCTTTATATTTTCTATTTTTGTTTTTAAAACCTTTAGAGTTTTTTTATTTCATGCTCCTTGGTATTCCCCTCAGCTTGGGGTAGACTTTCTGTGCTTTTTATTTTATGTTTGAGGGTTTTTTTTACCTTTATTTTATACAGTTGGCAAAATAAACATTTTGTAGTTTTATATATGTTTGTGTTGATGTGTCATATGTTATATATACTCTTCTAGATGATATTTTTAAAGTCTCACACTTTTTTGCATTATATTCAAAACATATGACCCAAACAGGCTGTCCTG
Source organism: Staurois parvus (assembly GCF_062004578.1). Classification (NCBI taxonomy): domain Eukaryota; kingdom Metazoa; phylum Chordata; class Amphibia; order Anura; family Ranidae; genus Staurois; species Staurois parvus. Next base: position 12,052,681 of record NW_028318430.1, on the reverse strand, counting down.
CTCATTTGATGGGTCGAGTTTTATTTATTGACCTTTGCCAGAATCTATTTTTAATAGGAATTTGTGCTCACAGTACCTTTTGCTCAATGTATATCCTTGCAGATTTCACATTCACCGCATATACTATATTCCAAGCTGAAGTTGTGGATCATTGTCCTTCACACTAAAAATGCAATTATTCCATAAAAATATGTTCTGTCCACTGACCACAGAGCAGTGCTTTTAGTCAAAGAATCCAGAGAAGACACCCCCTTTTGCTTTATATCATCAATTCTGATATTTTATGCCAAGGGAGCAGCAAACATTTCAAAATGCTGCTGGATACTGTACAAAAAAATATATATATACAAAAATCAAAGTTAACCTTTTAACTAGTGTTTATGTATTTAAGGTTTGCAGAGCTGGGACATGGACTTACCATTTACTCAGAAAGGAGTAACAACCTATTTGCTTTAAATGGAAAGAAAGACGGCAGGTTGTGTGTAAACATCTCCATGCATGCATCTGCTTTCTGGTATCTGCATGAATTGAATTTGTATTTACATTAAAAAAATATAAAATATATTATTATATTTATAATTCAATAAAATAATACAATTAGATGACAAAAATGCTTTAATTAGGAAACATGCATCCTGTTTTTTTTTCTAAATTCAATAGCAACAATAGTAAAGCCTACTAGTTAATCTATTTTAAATATTTAATGCTTTTAAAAGTTTTGATAAACTTTAGTTGATAGTAATTGTCCATTTGATAACCAAGAATTTTTTTTCTAGGCATAACATACTTATCTTGAAATTATTATGAACCATTTGAATGAAATGTGATGGATACTTTTTCCTCCAAAAATAAAATCCCTAGGACAAAAGCAGTTAATAATCCCTTAATTTTACCTCCATAGGACTAAAAATGTATTTCTATCTTAACATTTCAAAGATATTTATGCAGACGCTTTTATGAGATTAGAAAAACAAGCAACATATTATTATATGCTTTAATGTCCATGAAGTTCTACCCACTCACACAGCATAACCAGGTATTTTTTTGTAATTCCGAGAGGCAGATTCATAATAAAAACTTAAATAGATTACATATGATTAATTAATTTTATGCATAGACACAATAGCCTCTACTAGGGGGAAGTAAAATGGAAAATACTTGGCTGATATATGAAAATGTCAGTGGTTCCATCCAAATACTGCTAATGGAAGCTAATGGAAGACATTATACTCGCATTAGCAACACACTTTGACAACTGCAAGTTTATAATGTGGCCTTACTTATTGTCCTCATTTTATCATATTTTAACCTACATAGCTAGACATCATGGGGTTTAAGTACTTGTTCACTTAGAAAAGTAAATGTTTACTATAATTAGTAAATAAAGTGAGGCTGTGTTTACTTTTGTCCAATCACCTGCAAGCAGAAATGTTTTTTATTACTTTGCACATACTTGGGCATTCAAAGTACCTCTATCAACTTGGGCATCTTGATTTACTAAAACTGCAGAACATTTTAGTACAATGTCAAGGTGCCCCATTGAAACATCAGATCACATTAAACTGTTAGCATTTCTATCTGTCTCCATTGTGAAGTTCTGGTTGCTACATTTGAATATTGTCTTGCTCTTAATGCGCACCCAGGCATTGACTTTATAGAGAATGCAGATACCCTTTCTTGGTATACATTCATAGATAAATTGATAGATGAGTTAATACACTGCCCTCCATAATTTTATTATTTATACAATGTTCGTGGCAATGTCAAGGCTTTGGCTGGCTTGCAACTATGTAGATGGAGTCCTGGTTTCACTATGCCTTCATTTAAAACCCATGACAACAGTCTTGTTACTTGAGAGGGCTTCGCTGTCATACAAGCATACTTATATCTCCTGTAAATCACTTAGTTTACATGCCAAGTGAAATATAGCTCTGGCTTATACTTCCTGGCTGCTGCAGATATAAGTGCCACAGGTCTCAAAGCCCTACTGCTACATTTGCATCTCTGCACCGTTTCCTCAAGGCCTTCATAAAATGAAGCCCAGGGCTGTATGTTATATGAATTTTAAGGAAGAGACGGTGGCAGAGGCACAGCCATCGTGTTGGGGTTGTACAGCTCATACAGAGTGGCCAGGAAGTGCATCTTCAGAGTTGGTCTTTAATACATATTTTCTCCAGGTCAGTAACATATCGAATGCAGAAACATAGCCAGGCAAACAGCATTTTAAAAAGGAACCAGTAGGTAAATGTAGCAATTGCAGCAGATTTGCAATTTTTGTATTTCTACCCTGGCAAGAGGCCTTTGAATCTGCTCATTATATCTGAAGGCTTGTTATAATTCCATTCAGCAGATCTAGGACTTTTCTGCATATTCCTGAATATTTTGGAGTTTTTTCCCGTAGATGAGTTGTAATTTTCTCTGCAATCTGATGGAAAGGTTTCTTTAATGTATAACAAGAAGTACAAAACAGTGAAGAGAGATGAAAGTGAGGTTTGATTATCAGTGAGCTCTTCAAGATACACTCAACTGCCTTCCTGGTTCTATGAGTTTGAGGTCTAGTGAACATTTTAACTGAAAAAATTGTGTTTCTGCATTAACTTTCCCCCTTCACTCCTATACAAACCACCTGCAGGAACAAATTGGATCATGCTTTGCTGTTTTTTTGCCTTCCTCTGGATCAATTGTGGGTATAGGATTATAACTTTTTTTTTAATGGTTGAATTGGATGGACTTTTGTCTTTTTTCAACCAGACTAACTATGTAACTATGTAACAAAAATTAAAGTGCACATTTACGTTTTTTTTAAATTTAGTTTTGATTTTTAACAATAATATCAATATATCTCCACATGTCTTAAAATAATGTAACATGGAAAGTAGATGTAAGCAAGTCGTAAAGTAACTTTACATGTCTGACAATACACAGCAATAGTCATTTAATAATTTTAATACCATGAAACATCCTATTTCTGTGCTTGCCTCTTCCAATACATCATGCTGAAAGATAGAGCAGATAGAGCAGAACAGGATAAGCAGCTATTGCATTATGGAAGATGAGCTTAACTGGTTGGAAAAAGTCATGGTCTGAATTCTGTAGACCAGGGGTAGGCAACCTTTCAGAAGTTGAGGTCTACCTGGACAACATTGAGCCTAGCAAAGATCCCCGGGGGGGGGGGTCACTATGCAGCGCCCTTAAAAAAAATCCCCCCACAGTACTGTCCTCTGTCCCCCTTTACATCACCCCCCCCAATGTACTGTCCTGTACCCCCAAATGCAGTGTCCTCTGCCCCCTTTTCATCAACCCCCACTGTAGTGTCCCCTGCCCTCCCACAGTAATGTCATGTCATTACATCCCCCCCACTGATGTATCCTCTGTCCCCTTCCCCCCAAGCAGTGTCCTGTACCCCCCAAACCAGTGTCCTCTGCTCCCCTTCACATCACCTCCCCCCACTGTGTAGAGTCCTTTACCCCACCCAATAGCAGTTTTCTCTGCCCCCCACAAAGTGTCCTCTGCCTCCACATCCCCCAAAGCAGTGTCCCCTGTCCTTGTCTTACCAACCTCCCCACTGTAGTTTACTCTATCCCCCCTCCAACAGTGTCTTCTGTGTCCCCCCCTCCACAGTGTCTCCTAAGCCCCCCTCCCACAGAATCTCCTGTGCCCCCTCTCCCACAGAGTCTCCTGTGTCCCCCTTCTCACAGTGTCTCCTAAGCCCCCCCCCCACAGGGCTTCCTGTGTCCCCTTTCCCACGGTGTCTCCTAAACCCCCCTCACAAAGTCTCCTGTGTCCCCCCTCCCACAGTGTCTCCTAAGATCCCCTCACAGAGTCTCCTGTGTCCCCGCTCCCATAGTGTCTCCTAAGCCCCCATACAGTGTCTCCTGTGTCCCCTTCATATCACGCACACACAGGTAGTACTTCCTACCTGTCAGTGTGTGTACAGCAGAGCGGAGATCAGAAGTCAACACAGTGCTGGGTGGAAGGTGGGAGCAGGAGCTGCCAGAGTTCATAATACCAAGCTAGTGATTGGTTGCTAGGACAGCCTAGCAACCAATCACTGAGCAGCTTCGGACTCTGCCCTCCATCCAGCACTATGCTGTCTCCTGCTCTCCACCCTGTAGGTAACATGAGAGTGGAGGAGGTTGGGGGGAGGCAGAAACTTGGTCATGATTGATCTGTCAGCTCCCCACGGTCATCTGGTCGATCACGATCAATGAGTTGCCGACCCCTGCTGTAGACACAGTTCAGCCCACTGCACCACCTCTTATTTAGCTTGGCACACACTCATATACTCAATATTTGTAGGATGCTTGGCAGGGATCTCAAGTACCTAAAAACATATAAACCACAGTGTAAACAAGACCATAAAATAAACACTTAATGAGAGAAACATGGAGCCTGCTATTGCAGCATAGTGATTAGCTCGGGTATCTTCAGACTAGGATCCAAACCCACATGTGTGAGCCCACCAGGAAGCTTTCACCTGTACAAGCCAATTATCTGCAGTTGGAGCATTCCCTACCCTACAGCCACATATACCCAAGGAGTATGTATACGGGCAGCTGTGTGGCAGGGAATGTCCTGGTCGCAGATGATTGCATACAGGTGACAGCTTTCTGGCGGGCTCGCCCATGTGGGTTAAGATCCTAATCTGAACACACCCAAGCTCATCCATGAGTTGCTGAGCCTACCTGTCTAGCAGATCTTCTTGCGTCAATACTTTAGTCACCTACATAATAAGTGTGCAGGTATAATGACTGATTTTCTAACAGAGTTGAAAATATTCACATCAACATAGTACATTATGAGAGACTTACCTACAAACGGAGACATCTAACCCTGGGCTGTCATGGCTCCCAGAGTCCCGCGCACCTCCATGCTAACCTAGTCCTAGTCCTGGGTTTAAAATCTTCGGCTGCTTGATTGGCCAGGCTGCGGTGACATCACTCCCATGCATGCGCATGGGAGTCACACCGTAGTGGCATACAGGGCAGGCTATAAATGCGGTCTGAGCTGCACATGCACAGCTTAGATGGCATTACCCGTTGACAGGCAGGGGGGCATTTATGACAGGAGAGACCTCTAGGGTCTCTTCTGTTATAAAAACCCTGCCTGTAAGCAGATTTTTACAGAACAGAGTTTACTACCACTTTAAGATTCAGCTAACAATGAAATTATGTTTTTTATTTGCTTAGAGTAGTTCTAAAGGCAGAAGGTTTTCACCTCAATAAGTTCTATGCATTAAGGTAAAAAAACCTTCTGAGTGCAGCTCCCCCTCACCCCCCCTTATACTTGCTTGAGCCTCATCTTGATCCCAGCTCTTCCGGGTCTCTCTTTTGCTTTCCATTGGCTCACAAAGCAGCAACCATTGGCTCCTGCTGCTTTTAACCACAGCCAGTGAACCAATGAGGAGAGAGTCGGAGGCAAGGTTGAGCCCTGCTCTGTGTGTGAATGGACAATGTCCATTCACCGGAGTGCGGCTTGAGAGCAAGCCTGCTCAAGTGCTGCCATAGCAAGAGGCTTGCAATTGGGGGCACTCAGCTGGGAGGAGGAGCCAGGTCCGCCATTAGGGAACCAAAAAGAAGAGGATTTGAGCTGCTCTATGCAAAACCATTGCACAGAGCAGGTAAATATAACATGTTTATTGTTTTTTTTAAATTACAACCTTTGGAATCGCTTTAACCACCTGCCCTCCAAAGGATTTACCCCCCTTCCTGACCATGCCATTTTTTGCTGTTCTGCACTGTGCTGTTTCAACTGGTAATTGTGTGGTCATGCAATGCTGTACCCAAACAAAATGTGTCTTTTTTTTCACACAAATAGAGCTTTCTTTTGGTGGTATTTGATCACCTCTGCAGCTTTTAATTTTTGTGCTATAAACAAAAAAAGACCAAACATTTTACAAAAAAACTGTATTTTTCAATTTTGGTTATAAAAAATATCCAATAAACTCAGTCATAGATTTAAGCTAAAATGTATTCTGCTACATGTCTTTGGTAAAAAAATATCTCAATATATCTGTATATTAATTGGTTTGTGTGAAAGTTATAGCTTCTATAAACTATGGTATATATATATTGGAGTTTACATAGTTTTTACTTTCTGACTGCCTATCACATTTCTGGAGGTGCTAAAATGCCAGGGCAGTACAAACCTCCCCCCCCCCAAATGACCCCTTTTTGGAAAGTAGACACCCAAAGGATTTTACAGAGAGGCATGTTGAGTCCATGGAACATTTTATTTTTTGCTACAAATTTTTTGAATATGATCATTTTAATTTTTTTTTACACATAATTGTCACTTTATTGATACATTGCTCATGCATGCCATGGGTATATGTGGAATAACACCCAAAAACACATTCTCTTACTTCTTCCGAGTATGGGGATACCACATCTGAAAGACTTTTTGGCAGCCTAGCTACATACAAGACACCAAAATCCAATGACCACCTCTAGGATTTCAAAGGGCATATTTCCTCATATCACTTCCCCACTACCTACAGTTTTGGAGGCTCTAAAAGGATAGTACAAACACCTCCCCCCAAATGACCCCTTTTTTGGAAAGTAGACACCCCAAGGAATTTGATAAGAGGCATGGTGAGTATTTTACAGATATAATTTTTGTCCCAGGGTTTTGAAAATGAAAAAGAGAAAAGAAAAAATACATTTTTTGTTTTCTTTCATTGTTTTCCAAAAACATGGGGCAACAAATGAGATCTGCAAAACACTCACCATGCCTCTTAGCAAATACCTTGGAGTGTCTATTTTCCAAAACGGGGTCATTTGGAGGGGCTGCTACTATCCTGGCATTTCAGGGCCAACATTAGAAGCTTATGCCACACATCACCCACTCTTGAAGACCAAGCCTTTTATGACACTTTTTGTTCACATGAAAAAAGTTTTTTTGCTAGAAAAATACTTTGAACCCCCAAACATTATATATTTTTTTTAAGCACAGGCCTTAGAGAATAAAATGGTGGGTGTTGAAATTTTTTATGTAACACAGTATTTGCACAGTAATTTTTCAAGCGCAAATATTTTGGGAAAAATACACTTTTTATATTGCCTAGCAATTGTTTAATAAAATATAAAAGATGATGTTATGCTGAGTAGATATATACCAAACATGACATGCTTTAAAATACAACAAAATACATACATTTTTATTATCGATAGGCGACGCTTTAAAAACCGTTCGTGGCGATACCTCATATGCATGGTGCAACTGCTGTTTACATACTGGCACGGGGGTCAACGCTTGCGCACGCAGGGAGGCTTTTTTCCAGTTATTTTGATTTTTTAAATTATTTTTACACTATCACTGTCACTTTCATTTTTTTTTAATCACTTTTATTTCTATCACAGGGAATGCAAATATCCCCTATAACTTCTATGGGCATTGTCATATATTCTTTTTTGAGAAATCTGGGGTCTATCAGATTTTAGATATCTCCTCTGCCCTTACATTATCTAATCTCACCAAGACCGGTGTGATCAGATGCTTTCCCAATTTACACATGGCGCTGTTTATATCCTGCTAAACTGAAGTGATGAAATGCTCATAGCTTCTGGTCTCTTAGACAATAGTTTTGATTGGAGCCATTCTTGTTTCTGACCAGGAGAGCCCAAGAAAACTGTGGAAGGCAGCAGGAGGGAGGGGGTTGTCCCTTCCTACTGTTTGTAAAAACAATTCAGCAGCTAATTGGCCAGGATTGCTTTTATATGAAAACCAACCGCCAGCTGAAAAAAATCGGTACCAGAATGGTGCCTATAGCTGCAGTCATCATCCCGGTATAACTACTCAAAGTCCAGGGACATACCAGTACATTGCTGGTCAATGTTGGGCATATATGTAACAGTAAAGAACACAGGCATAAGATGAATTGACTCTGTGGATCAACATGACCGCAATGCATTCTTTTCTGTAATGCCAATGTTAGGCCCAAAATAGTTTTAAATTCAGAAACCGTGATAGGTTTCCATTCAAATTGTCTGGAAAGAGCTGAATTTGGGTGAGCGGCCATGTATTGTTATGCTTATAAATTGGCTTGGCCCACAATCAATTGGTACAAATCTTCCATGAAAAACAGCAGAGGGGCTAAACGCTAGTGCTGGCAGAAAACGGGGCCAATCCTGCTAACTCTGCATTTTTGGGGACACTAATCAAAGGAGGCACTAGTATAGTTCTGTACTTGATCAATATCTTGATCCGTACAAACAATATACTAGTAATGGCAGTGATCAGTGACCTATAGCGTGGGCAATCTAACGCTAGCTGACCCTGGCTGGGTGGGGTGCTAACTAACCCTGACGCTATCTGATGTCACTACTGACAGCAACACAGTGATCAGTGAAAAATTCTATATACTGACATTGTACTAATGGCACTGGTTGGGTGACGGGGTGATCAAAGGGTTAATTGGTGGCGATCAAAGGTTTAAATAAAACATGTTTGTTTAAAATGTTGTGATGCTTTTACTCCGTGCAGTGTTTTCACTTCTCTCCCTGGACCAACCGGTGGGAGAGCAGCAGGGGCACAGGTGAGTTCACACCCCAAAATAGGAAGCAATGCAAAATTACATTGCTTTGCCAAGAGCTGCTGCTTGCCCGTAAAATGTGGGTAAGCGGTTGGCAAAAAAAACTCTTAAAAAATTATTTTATTATTTTTTTAAATATTTTGATCAAAATAGTACAATGTTACCATAGTAACAATTTACCTCTGTGGGGGGGGGGGGGTGATCAGGGATTTTTTTTCTTTTTTACACTTTGCTTTGCAGGGGAAATAAAGATAATTGTTCCTGCAATGCAAAGATTGCTGTCAGAACCAAACTCATTCATGAACTGTCATGAATACGTTAAGTTTTGACAGCTCAGGATAGTGATCTGTGATTGGCTGGAGCTTGTCACATGGTTCAGGGTGCTGTGATTGGCTCCATGTATCATGTGACAGCTGTGGGCCAATCACAGCTCACTAGGAAGAGAAGCAGAGCTGTTATGAATGAGATTGATTCATAACAGCTTTGCGTACATAGTGATCATGTGATTGCATAGCAATCACATGATCACCGGGTCCCATTCACCGGGATCTTCATTCCGCTGTGTCTGCCGGACACAGCAGTCACAAGGGGGGAGAACTGTGCGCCCCCCTGTGTTAATACAGCCAGAGTGATGTATGGATACGTTGCTTTGCCTGTAGCTGCCGCTCTGCCGCAGTACATTGTGGGTGGGCAGTCAGGAAGCGGTTAATTAACCTAAATATGTACTCCCACACTCCAAAGACATACTGATAGCTTAATTGGCTCCTGTCTAAATTGGCCCTAGTATGCATATGTATGAATGTGAGTTTGGGGTGTTAGAGCTAAAGCGTTGCGTAAGTTGATGGCATTATACAAGCACCTGTAATAAATAATAATGTCAGGGTACATCTACTTCAAAGTTAAAGTGGTTCTTAAAGCTTAAGGTTTTGTTACCTTAATAAATTCTCTGCATTAAGGTAGACAAACTTATTATTAGGATCGTTCCCAGCCCCCACTTATACTTACCTGAGCTTGACTGCAATCCAAAGATGTGCCGAGAGCTGTGTCTCTCTCCTCACAGGACAGAGAGGCAGCAGGGGGGCCATTGGCTCCTGCTGCTGCCAATCAAATCCTGTGAGAAGGGGGCAGGGTACAGTCAAATATGACTTGTTTATCATTAAGAAAAAAAAAAGCTTTAGAATCACTTTAGGTTCAGTGTATTTAAAATTGTTTAAATATGGTGCTGCTTCTAATTACCAAATTCTGTTATTTATCCAAAGCAGGTTTAAAAACTAGTGTATTTTTAAAACCGCCTTTAAAATATGAATGAAAATGTTTGCTGTAGAAACACGAGTTGAGTATGAACTGTATCTATATTTATCTATCAAATGCACAAAAGCATATTACTTATCAGTAATATTTTGGTGTGTTTCTGAAGTATTTCTAAAATTTGAGTCCATTGAGTGCCAGATATCTATCAGAAATCAGATTAAATTCCCTCACAACTGACAAACCAATGTGTGACAATGATAAACGGCTTTGGCCTTGATAATTTTTATTAAGCACTAAATGTCACATTTAACCTGCATTACTGAAAGCAATTACCCGTGTCTGAACAGTCAAATAGTGCAGTGTGAGTTGCCTGAAGCTGTGGTTTTATGCTCCATCTGGGAATAAGGATTTTCAATTAGAAAGCAAATAGCTGGAGAGGGGATCAAGTCCTCTGGTGGCTCCCAGAGGAGGTCCGTGAGAAGTAAAGTCTTCATATCCAAGTAATCGCAGACAGTGTCAACAGAGCATTCCAAGCCATCTGTTGCCAGAGCCACATTCACTTTATCAAATCTCAATATTTACAGAACGCTGATCAGCTCCTGGGACCAGGATGGCTGTCTGCCAGGGTGTTCTGGGAAATTCATACTAAGGTGTGTTTCATCAGGCTAATTAATTTACAAGCACCTGTTTCATCACTGGAAGCTGTTGGCACAGCAGATGAGCAGCCGAGGGGGAAGGAGACTTTTTATCCAAGCTAAATAGATTTCAATTGATTTTAATTTGCTGATGGCATAGTTGTATGTTTAATATGAGCCTATCCCAGGGGTCTATTTTTTTCCTAGCTGGATTAATAGCTTTGCCACTTGTGGCTTTTCCACTGCTGTGAGCCATTTCTCAGGCATTAGATTTCAGATAATACATACTGTCGCAATATGGGGTCCTACTGCAGAGTGTTTTCCGTGCCTGTGCCTGGTATATATGGAAGTCAGTCAACTTCAACTGGCAAACTGGTTTTATTAACTGAAAGCTCCTCTAGCTTCATATTGCAATTTCTCTGCAGGACAGGGAAGCCTGATAACACTGAAAAACTATATCAAATAGTATTGGCAATCATGAGAGATGTGTGAAACAAAAATTGATATCCAAAATTATATCTGTAATAATCTGTGATACAATAAACACCATGTATATTAACACTTAAAAATTCCACTTTGACCCTTGAAAGTCCAAAATTGTAAATAATAAATCTGCCCAGCATTAGAAGTGTATGCCATACATCACTCATTCTTCTAACCACCTGAAGATCATGCCTTTTCTGACACTTTTTGTTCACATGAAAAAAATCAGTATTTTTTGCTAGGAAATTAAAATTAAACCCCCAAACATTATATATTTTTTTAAAGCAGACACCCTAGTGAATAAAATGGTGGGTGCTACAATTTTTTATGTCACATAGTACTTGAGCAGTGATTTTCAAAAGCAAATAAAAAAAAAAACACTTTTTTTACTTTTAATGCACAAAAACACAATATATTGGCCAATTATTTGGTAACATATAAAAGATAATGGTATGCCAAGTAAATAGATACCAAACATGACATGATTTAAAACTGTGCATGCCCCATGCAATGGCGACAAACTGCATACAATTTTAATATCCATAGGCAACATTTTAAAAGCCTTTACAAGCTACCATTTTAGATTTACAGAGGAGGTCTAGTGTTAGAATTACTGCCATTGATCTGACATTCGCGGCAATACCTCACATGCATGATGAAACCCCTGTTTACATACCGGCACAGGGTCAACGCTCGTGCACACAGGTGTGCGCGCATGAAGGGGGCAAGGTTTTTTTTATTATTAAGTTATTTTGATTTTTTAAAATTATTTTTACACTGTCCCTTTCATTTTTTTTAATCACATTTAATGCAAACCAAGATCGGTGTGATCAGATGCTTTCCCAATTTACAAATGGCGCTGTTTATATCCTGCGAAACTGAAGTGATGAAATGCTTATAGCTTCCAATTTCTTAGACTATAGAGATGGTTGCCACCATTCTGGTCTCCAATCAGCTCTATGGTCAGCTGGTAGAAACACCGGCTGCATTCTCAGGTTCCCCCAATGGCATGGGACTGCCCGAGAAGGCCGTGGAAAGCAAAGTCCAGTGATGTACCAGTACGTTGCTGATCCTTGTTGGGTATATATGCTATGTTCTTTTTTTTTTTTTGTATGCAGCCTGTGGGCTGAATGAAAAAAACTGAAGAAATCTCTGCCAAAAGTGTGTGGTATGCGCACCATTAGAATATACCGCCTTGCATCCACCCACTTTTAATGGTGGGCACACATTAGGTCGCACGGTGCCACATGTGCCAGTTCCAAGATTGTATAAATGTCTAAATAGTGGCACGCTTGAATAAAAATCATCCACGTATAAGTAGTACCCCATATGGAAAAAGGATGACACCAAACTATCTTGCCACTGCTCCCCATGTAGTCTGGGCATCTGGGGGGATCCACGTGACTATCTTTTCCCTTGTAAATCCGAAACTTATAAGTATAGCCTGTTGCCCTCTCACAGGTCTTCTACATCTTGACCCCATATCTGGCACGCTTGCAGGGGAGAAATTGTTTGAATGCAAGGTGGCCAGTAAAATGAATGAGGGGCTCATCAACTTAGATGTTTTGCTGGGGAGTATAGACATCTGCAAATTTTTGGTTTAGGTGATTTGCGAGGGGCTTAATCTTGTGGAGCCGGTCAAATTCAGGGTCACCTCGAGGATGACAGAGTGTATTGTCACTGAAATGCATAAAACACATTATACTCTCATATCTATGCCTGGCCATGGCAGCAGAGAACACGGGTATATGATGAACTGGGTCTGTGCACCCATACAACCGCAATTAATTTTTTTTTAGTAATGCCCATGTTGAGGGTTAGGTCTAAAAAAAATTTTAATTCGGAAACTGTAATGAGTTTCCATGTGAATGGTCTGGCAAGGTTTGAATTTGGATTGGCGGCGATAAATTGTTGTGCATATAAATTGCTTTGGTCCACAATCAATGCATACAGATCTTCCATGAAAAACAGCTCCAAAAAATCAAGGCGAGTAGTTAAATTTGCTGTTTCCACCTGAATTCCAGGTTGGGCAGTGAATGGGGGAAGTACGGGTGCTGCAGAATTTGTGGATTGCCAATTGGGAATTGCAAGCACATCCGGAAGGATACTAGGGGCTCTACGGGCCTGTGTGCAAATTCTTTGTGGCTTCGGGACAATCCTTGTGCTCGCCACCGCACCAGCTTGTACTGCACTTATGGGACTCGCCACATCACCACATCACCAAGTCATACTGCAGTGCTGGTATTATTATTATACAGGATTTATATAGCGCCAATAGTTTGCTCAGCGCTTTACAATATAACGGGAGACAATACAGCAACAATACAGTTTAATACAAGAGGGTTAGGAGGGCCCTGCTCCTTGGAGCTAAAAATCTAATAGGTATGGGAAAGACCAGGATGTACTACACCACTAGTGCTCACCAGTTCACCAAAAGGTAGCGTGGTACTAGTACTGGCACTCTTCTACATATGAGAGTCATCAAAATTTACCGACAAGTGCTAACAGAGATCAGGCCTGATTCTGCCAACACTGCGGTTTTGTGTGCAATGTATCAAGTGATAGTTACCTACTGACACTGCACTTGCTGGGGGTGAAGGGGGGGGTAAGCGTAGGGACTAAACGCAGGTGCTGGCAGGTGCCGGGGCTGATCCCGCTAATGCTGCCTTTTTGGGGATGCTATACTAATGTGAACGCTGCTATAGTGCTGATCTGATCAAAGATATTGATCCGTTCAGACACTATACTAGCAATGGAGGTTTATTGTGTATGAGCGTCTTCCTGGTAATCGAGGGGTTAAATGTGATTACTGGTGTACTGAGGGGCAATCTGATGTTATCTGGGAGGGGCTGAAAACCATGGGAGCATGAATCATGTATATATATATATATATATATATATATATATATATATGTGTGATTTTGCTCACCCATGCCGTCCTGTAGCAGTATTTCTGCTATAGGAAGGCCAGGAAGCGGTTACAGAAGCGTTAGTTTATCTGACAATTGCATGTCATGTCATGCAACGCTGCACCCAAATTAAATTTACATCTTTTTTCCCCACAAATTGGGCTTTCTTTCGGTGGTATTTGATCGCCTGTGTGTTTTTTATTTTTTGCGCTATAAAAAAAAAAAAGACCGACAATTTTGAGAAAAAAAATATTTTGGACTATTTGCTATAAAACATGTCCAGTAAAAAAATGTAAAAATCAAATTTTGTCATAAATTTTGGCCAAAATGTATTTTGCGACATGTCTTTGCTAAAAAAAAAAACCCAATACGTGTAAATTAATTGGTTTACATGAAAGTTATAGCGTTTACAAATGGTGGTATATATACTGGAATTTTTGTTTTTATACTAATAATGGCGGCGATCAGCAACTTATGGCAGGATTGCGGCGGACATTCTGACACTGGGGGGGAACTGACTTGGGGTCACTGACATCCCCAGTGACACCAATACAGCGATCAGTGCAAAAAAAAAAACACTGACACTGTACTAATGGCACTGGGGAGGAAGGGGTTAACATTTTTAGGCACTCAAAGGGTTAACTGTGTGAGGGGAGTGTTTTACTAGTGGGCGGGGGGTGTGTTCTTCACAGGAACACACTGTCCCAGAAAGCTGAACTCTGCTCTCCGGAACAATGTGCTGGAAACTGACAGGGAGGAGAGCTGCAGTGTAAACACTGCGGCCTTCCTCTCTGTCATTGTTTGCCAGTAATCGTCGGGCTCCAGCGGGTAATCACCAGCCAGGACCCAGTGATTGACACCACGATCAGCGGCGTGGGTAGGGTGTTTGCGTGCCCCCTACCTGATATGCAAAATCATGTATATATGCGTGATTTTGCGCAGCAGTGCTGCCCTGCTTCAGTATATGTACTGTGGCTGGTCGGCAACTGGTTAAAATATATTTACATATGATTTAATCACTGTTATATTGATGATAATACACTTTCCAGTATCCACTATCCAATTTTTTTTTTCCTTTGGAGGTATACAGCATTCTTGGAGATACACGGTGATTATGGATCAAAACTTGGATAAATAATTTTTGGAGTATTTTTTTTAAATAACTTCACTGACACTTAGGTTTATTATTTACGATCATGAGAGATGAAGACATGCAGCAGTTATTTTGTGCAAAGATAAGACTTAAACATGTAGCTTTTCTACAGTTCTTATGGGATTGCTTCTGAGAATGCAAGAAATGTAATTTCAGTGTATTATTCTAAACCTATTCTAAAGTAATGCTTCAGACCTTGGGCCAACTAGAAAGTACACATCCTGTCAGTCCGTCTGTTGAGACTTGTTAGACAATGCAGGTTGCCCACGAGTAAAGGAGGCCATAGCCTCCATGTGTGGAGGAAATAAAAATTCAACACAATCAGTGGAAATAATGTGTTCTGCCAGAGGGGAGCCTTCCCTCCCAGGAGAACACAATGATTACTGCATGCTGGTAGCACTGAAGTGAATCAATGGATCCACTTCAGTACAACTAGCCTGCCCATAGATGGATCAAATCTTGGCCAGTCTCTGCTGAACCAAGCCAAAATTCAACCCATCTATGGACAACTTAAAGCCCAAGTAATGTCACAAAAATAGATAGGCAGCCAAATAGACATTGACCAGCCAAGCAAATTTTAATGAAGATTCTCAGCGCAAATGTAATAAAAACTTTGTTCATTGCCTCACCTCCACATTTCTGTTAAAGCAGTTGAACAATGTGTTTAATAAGATTGTGCAGTCCAGTAGGCACCAAAATTTATTTAATAGACCTGGGCAAGGCACACCCCCTCTTTTCTTCATCACAAGACTCCATAAGTGTAAATGAGATGAGGATGGTGGCTGTTACTCATCTAAACCAGTGTAGAGCACTGGAGTGGGAGCCAGGCTGTGCGAGGTGGGTGAGGCCATGGGATGCCTTCATTTTATAAAGCGCTGCATAAACTGTTGGCTCTATATAAATCCTGTATAATAATAAGTATAATAATATGGTGGGTGGGATGTGATTAAGCCCAAAAGGACAGTGGGCTCCATTCACAAAGCAGTATCTACCTCTTTAAGAAATGCAGTAAAATACTGCCTAGGTTTTTTCAAAACGTTTTTTAGCATTCACTAAACAATCCTAATGTACCGCATGAGGTATTTTTCTGAAATATGTGGTATCTATCTCATGAAACCATGCGGTATTTTATATCATGAGATTTTTTGCTAATAAAAAGGTAAAATGGTGTAAACCCAATATAAAGTGCATGCAAGGCAAATGGGGCATAGCTGGGTAGGAGAAGGAGAGGGCTGAGGGATGTAGTTCTACTGTTCTAAGTGGACCTTAACTAGACATGTGAATTTTGTTTTGTATCAAATCGATTTTAGTCCACAAATGTTATCTTCAGAGATTTGGATGTATACAAATCTCTTAATGGACATAGTAATGAATGTGAATGATTTTAAAAAAAATTACAAATGCATTTGTTTCATTCAGATGACGTCATGTGATTCGATAGTAGTTTGGGTTCATGGTGAAATAAATATATTTTTTTAATTCTTTCCATAATTTTAGTAAATTTGGAATTTAAATTGAAATTGTAATTGTCACAGTCAGTCAATTCAGCTCCAAAGTCTAATAAAATTCCTACGTTTGCAAAATTTGTGTCCAATGAATTTTACATTATTTATTCTGTTGCGTCCGGAAATATTGAATGCTTCCAAGTAGTTTTGATATTTGATTATCAAATCCACCCAAAATATATAGCAATCTTCCAAAAAAACTGCAACTTTTTTTAATTCACTCAGACCATTGAATATATGAAATGAATGCTGAACATAGCAAAATGAATCTCGAAAACAAATCAGTTCAACATAACAAATATGACAAAACAAAACCCTTCAATGAATGAATGCATCCAAAATGAAATGAAACAAAAGATTCCTGTGTGGACATATCTATCACCAAGGTCCGATGCCAGCTGACATTACAGTAGCAAGGGAGATTTATTGCAGATCTGTATCAATGTACCCAGTATGGGACACAGACTCTGCAGGATAGTATTGAAAATCTTCGGACTGTCCTGCAGGATCTGTGACACTTGGCAAGTATGCATATCACTGGGGGACAGTTTTAAATGGATAAATCCCAGATATTAGTGCAACCTGTGCTATTAATTAGTGCAAATCAATCAAATAATTGTTGCTTGCCCAAACACTGTGTAGGTGATTTCATAACACCTCCAAAATATATACACAGTACCATTTAAAATAGTGTAGCGCAACAACATAAACACTGCGAATCCAACATTGTCATATGATAAAAAAAGTCCCAAAACTGTATTTTATAACCATGTTATATATAAACACCACCCTGCAGAAATGACACAGAATTCTTCAGTCTTTGTCTACCAAACAGATGAACAAGCTTGTTTGCTCGAAACATGTCAGGGGACTCATCCAGCTGACACCACTGAATACCAGGAATCCATAGACCACCAGGGAGGTTGCAAGTTAACCTGGCTGCTACAGACTTTTTTGATGTGAGTTTTATACTTTTTGTGTAGAATTTCATAAAAATAGATGTACTTCACCATCCATACATTTTTGCTTTGTGACTCGTTCATCTGCGAGTCATGTAAGGTGCACCACAGTAGGAGGAGCATTTACCGGGAGGCTGGACGCCGTTGGACCCACCGGTGAGCTGGATGTGATCCCAGAGTGAGTGCTGACATCCCCTGAGTATCTACCTTAGTGACCGGATGCTGCCCGCAGTGGGAACCAAGCTCCTTTTCTATTGATGGTGCACCGGATGACATATATACAATGCACATTTTGTATGTTCTTGTGGTAAGCGCATAGGTTTATTGGAATCTTCAGGATTTTACGCTGATATTATGCTGAATTGAACATTTGATTAAGCCTATAGGGTTATATTCACCATACTTGGAACGTGGACACGCTTTCAACAATATCTTTGTCTCAGCAGAGATGTTGTTATCAGTGTTTTCTCTACATCATTTATTTAGCGCTGCATACCTTGTTATTCTGTTTTTCTAGTTGTAAGGTGTTGAGGTTTGCCTTGTATGCTAGCTGCTGCGGTTTCTTGTTTTACTTTGCGCTCACTTACCTTATTATTATTATTCAGATGAAATATATGCTCACCTCATCTTTAGACCTCATGAATGGGTCAAGATTTGCTCCTCTAATCACCAAGTGTATACAATAGGAAACCTCCTTCTCTAGTACTCCTCTCGGCACAGTTATAAAACAATTGTCTTGTCTCCGCTGTACTCAAACATCATACAGTATGGATACAATAAAACAGGAAAGCAGAACCTCAGTGCTCTCTATTTTTAAAACCTTTATTTGCACCCATAATAAATTACAACTATTACAAAATATAAAAACAGTAAAGCTATAACTGCATATTGCAGTCGTAGCTCAACACCACGAAATCCAAGATGGTCACTAAAATGACATCATAGGCTCAGATCCTCCCACCTATACACGTTATGCTCCATGAATGGGCTTCCTCAGTAGGTGGGGAGATCCCTTAAATAGCTTCAACAAGCATTTCTATGGGAACCATATAAACTGACTTAGCTAAACCGGAAGTGACATTTTCGTCCATCTCAACTTTTTTTCCGTATACAGAAAAGTCCCCACATATATGTGGACACAAAATACTAAAATATAAAACACAAATAAATTATAAAATCAATGATTGATCCTTACTCTTCACACCGGGACACAATCATCTAACAGAATAAAATACAATGCAATAATAATTCATAATACAATATTAGATACAAATGCAATAAAAGTATTAAAAAATTATTATTAAAAAATAATGACAATTAAGACACCCAAAAAAGCAAAAGGACATAAATCATCTTACTAGCTGTCACTGACAAAGCAATTTAAGTTGAAATCAACGTTTAAACCCATTGGAGCAAAAACTTTGGATTCATAAATCCAATAGGACTCACATCAACTTAACTGCCTGGTATAATTTCCTGCTCTCCAGTAACCACTCTCTCTACCCCCTAAATTTAAGACCCCTTGAGTCCTTATGTGAACTTGTTTAAAATATTTTGACACACTGTGTTCCTTTTTGCCCTTTTTAATATTAGTAAGGTGCTCTGGTATTCTTACTTGCAAAGGTCTGGATGTCCTTCCACATTTTAAATGCCACAGGTTAGGTGCAATGCTTTGGCCAATCACAGCACATGATGACATCATAAGTCATCATGTGACATCATCACAGTATTTAAGAACTGTTGTCCCGATACAGCTGTCAGATGGTGGGAGCCAGCGTCGAGAGTGGAACATTTTTTTCCTTTTTTCGGGTCAGCAGTGACAGTGGGCATTGTGATTGGTAGAGATGAGCGAATCGAACTAGGCGAACCGGAATTCGAGTCGAATTTCAGGAAATATTCGATTCGTGTCGAAACCGAAATTTTGCCTACTTCGGGTGCGCGAATCGAACATTTCCCGATCAGCCGGCAAAAGTGTCCCTGCAGTGAGCTCCGCTATTTCTGACAGTTCTCTGACAGAAGGAACACATGTTTAGCGGTTGAAACATTGTATCTATTAGTTTACATTTAGGATACAGATGTTTCAACCACTGTACATGTGAAGAAGTTGTGAGAGAACTGTCAGAAATAGAGGAACTCTGCACATACACTTTTTGCCGGCTTGGAATTATTCTTCTTTTCATCCTACTTCTTCTTCTTCTTCATCCTCAGAAGAAGAGGATGAGGATGAGGATGAAGAAGAAGAAGAAGAAGAAGAAGAAGAAGAAGAAGAAGTAGGATGAAAAGAAGAATAATTCCAAGCCGGCAAAAAGTGTATGTGCAGAGTTCCTCTATTTCTGACAGTTCTCTCACAGCTTCTTCACATGTACAGCGGTTCAAACATCTGTATCCTAAATGGAAACTAATAGATACAATTTGTATCTATTAGTTTCCATTTAGGATACAGATATTTCAACCGCTGTACATGTGAAGAAGCTGTGAGAGAACTGTCAGAAATAGAGGAACTCTGCACATACACTTTTTGCCGGCATGGAATTATTCTTCTTTTCATTATACTTCTTCTTCTTCTTCTTCTTCTTCTTCTTCTTCTTCTTCTTCTTCTTCTTCTTCTTCTTCTTCTTCTTCCTCATCCTCATCTTCTGAGGATGAGGATGAAGAAAAAGAAGAAGAAGAAGTAGGATGAAAAGAAGAATAATTCCAAGCCGGCAAAAAGTGTATGTGCAGAGTTCCTCTATTCTGCAGATACACTTAGAGGAGCTCTGCAGATACACTTAGAGGAGCTCTGCACATACACTTTTTGCCGGCTTGGAATTAATCTTATTTTCATCCTACTTCTTCTTCTTCTTCTTCTTCTTCATCCTCATCCTCATCCTCAGAAGAAGAAGAGGATGAGGATGAGGATGAAGAAGAAGAAGAAGAAGTAGGATGAAAATAAGAATAATTCCAAACCGGAAAAAAGTGTATGTGCAGAGCTCCTCTAAGTGTATCTGCAGAGCTCCTCTAAGTGTATCTGCAGAATAGAGGAACTCTGCACATACACTTTTTGCCGGAAACCGCTGTATGGAGTGAATGTCCCAGAACTGTCAGAAATAGACTATTTATGACAGTTCTGGGACATTCACTGCATACAGCTGTTTTAACCGCTGTATGGAGGGAATGTCATGGAACTGTCAGAAATAGACTATTAATGACAGTTGTGGGACTGTCCTTCCATACAGCGGTTGAAACATTGTATGTATTTGTTTCCATAAATGGATCCATTTATGGAAACAAATACATACAATGTTTCAACCGCTGTATGGAAGGACAGTCCCAGAACTGTCATTAATAGTCTATTTCTGACAGTTCCATGACATTCCCTCCATACAGCGGTTAAAACAGCTGTATGGAGTGAATGTCCCAGATCTGTCAGAAATAGACTATTTATGACAGTTCTGGGACATTCACTGCATACAGCTGTTTTAACCGCTGTATGGAGGGAATGTCATGGAACTGTCAGAAATAGACTATTAATGACAGTTGTGGGACTGTCCTTCCATACAGCGGTTGAAACATTGTATGTATTTGTTTCCATAAATGGATCCATTTATGGAAACAAATACATACAATGTTTCAACCGCTGCATGGAAGGACAGTCCCAGAACTGTCATTAATAGTCTATTTCTGACAGTTCCATGACATTCCCTCCATACAGCGGTTAAAACAGCTGTATGGAGTGAATGTCCCAGATCTGTCAGAAATAGACTATTTATGACAGTTCTGGGACATTCACTGCATACAGCTGTTTTAACCGCTGTATGGAGGGAATGTCATGGAACTGTCAGAAATAGACTATTAATGACAGTTGTGGGACTGTCCTTCCATACAGCGGTTGAAACATTGTATGTATTTGTTTCCATAAATGGATCCATTTATGGAAACAAATACATACAATGTTTCAACCGCTGCATGGAAGGACAGTCCCAGAACTGTCATTAATAGTCTATTTCTGACAGTTCCATGACATTCCCTCCATACAGCGGTTAAAACAGCTGTATGGAGTGAATGTCCCAGATCTGTCAGAAATAGACTATTTATGACAGTTCTGGGACATTCACTGCATACAGCTGTTTTAACCGCTGTATGGAGGGAATGTCATGGAACTGTCAGAAATAGACTATTAATGACAGTTCTGGGACTGTCCTTCAATGCAGCGGTTGAAACATTGTATGTATTTGTTTCCATAAATGGATCCATTTATGGAAACAAATACATACAATGTTTCAACCGCTGTATGGAAGGACAGTCCCACAACTGTCATTAATAGTCTATTTCTGACAGTTCCATGACATTCCCTCCATACAGCGGTTAAAACAGCTGTATGGAGTGAATGTCCCAGATCTGTCAGAAATAGACTATTTATGACAGTTCTGGGACATTCACTCCATACAGCTGTTTTAACCGCTGTATGGAGGGAATGTCATGGAACTGTCAGAAATAGACTATTAATGACAGTTCTGGGACTGTCCTTCCATGCAGCGGTTGAAACATTGTATGTATTTGTTTCCATAAATGGATCCATTTATGGAAACAAATACATACAATGTTTCAACCGCTGTATGGAAGGACAGTCCCACAACTGTCATTAATAGTCTATTTCTGACAGTTCCATGACATTCCCTCCATACAGCGGTTAAAACAGCTGTATGGAGTGAATGTCCCAGATCTGTCAGAAATAGACTATTTATGACAGTTCTGGGACATTCACTCCATACAGCTGTTTTAACCGCTGTATGGAGGGAATGTCATGGAACTGTCAGAAATAGACTATTAATGACAGTTCTGGGACTGTCCTTCCATGCAGCGGTTGAAACATTGTATGTATTTGTTTCCATAAATGGATCCATTTATGGAAACAAATACATACAATGTTTCAACCGCTGCATGGAAGGACAGTCCCAGAACTGTCATTAATAGTCTATTTCTGACAGTTCTATGACATTCCCTCCATACAGCGGTTGAAACCGCTGTATGGAGTGAATGTCCCAGAACTGTCAGAAATAGACAGAAACTGTCACAGAACTGTCCTTCTTCTCATCCTTCTCCTTCTTCTCATCCTTCTTCTCATCCTTCTTCTCATCCTTCTCCTTCTTCTCATCCTTCTCCTTCTTCTCATCCTTCTCCTTCTGCTCATCCTTCTTCTCATCCTTCTCCTTCTTCTCATCCTTCTCCTTCTCCTTCTTCTCATCCTTCTCCTTCTCCTTCTTCTCATCCTTCTTCTTCTGCTTCTCCTTCTCCTTCTTCTCATCCTTCTCCTTCTTCTCATCCTTCTCCTTCTTCTCATCCTTCTCCTTCTCCTTCTTCTCATCCTTCTCCTTCTCCTTCTCATCCTTCTCCTTCTTCTCATCCTTCTCCTTCTCCTTCTTCTCATCCTTTTTCTTCTCATCCTTCTCCTTCTCCTTCTTCTCATCCTTCTCCTTCTTCTCATCCTTCTCCTTCTTCTCATCCTTCTCCTTCTTCTCATCCTTCTCCTTCTTCTCATCATTCTCCTTCTTCTCATCCTTCTCCTTCTTCTCATCCTTCTTCTTCTCATCCTTCTCCTCCTTCTTCTCATCCTTCTTCTCATCCTTCTTCTTCTCATCCTTCTCCTTCTTCTCATCCTTCTCCTTCTCCTTCTTCTCATCCTTCTCCTTCTTCTCATCCTTCTCCTTCTTCTCATCCTTCTCCTTCTCCTTCTTCTCTTCCTTCTCCTTCTTATCATCCTTCTCCTTCTTCTCATCATTCTCCTTCTTCTCATCCTTCTCCTTCTTCTCATCCTTCTTCTTCTCATCCTTTTCCTTCTTCTCATCCTTCTTCTTCTCATCCTTCTCCTTCTTCTCATCCTTCTTCTTCTCATCCTTCTCTTTCTTCTCATCCTTCTCCTTCTCCTTCTTCTCATCCTTCTCCTTCTCCTTCTTCTCATCCTTCTCCTTCTTCTCATCCTTCTTCTTCTCATCCTTCTCCTTCTCATCCTTCTCCTTCTTCTCATCCTTCTCCTTCTCCTTCTTCTCATCCTTCTCCTTCTCCTTCTTCTCATCCTTCTCCTTCTCCTTCTCCTTCTTCTCATCCTTCTCCTTCTTCTCATCCTTCTCCTTCTTCTCATCCTTCTCCTTCTCCTTCTTCTCATCCTTCTCCTTCTCCTTCGTCTCATCCTTCTCCTTCTCCTTCTCCTTCCTCATCTCCAAGGGCATTTAAATTAAAGGTACAGTGTTCTGCACTAATTTAAAGGCTCTCTGAAGCCTAGAAACCCTTTAAATAAGTCATCTTCGTAGCGGAGAAATTCGCATCGAATCGAATTTCACACTGGAATTCGCCGAATCAGCCGAATCGAATTTTTCATTTCTTCGCTCATCTCTAGTGATTGGCATTGGATCTACTTCGGGGAAATTTTTTAATTTTTGTTCTTAATAAAGGACTTGTCAAAGACTGTCTACTGTCATTGTTTACACTACACTTTTTTTGTGAATGAGTAGCTGTACCATGTACCCCATAATCATTCACATGTGGGACCCACAGACTCCCACAACCACTGACCATGGTTGTGGGGAAGAGCCCCTTTTTCCCATCAACATGGAGATGAGATGCTTTGGAAGAAACCCGCTTGCCTGAAACAACCCCCAATGTTAAGGGTATGTGGCCTGGTATGGTTCGGAAGGGGGGCGCTCGCTTGTTCCCCCCTTTCCTGACCTGCCGGGCTGCATGCTCCGATAAGGATCTGGTATGGATTTTGGGGGGACCCCATGCCATTTAAAAAAAAAATTGGAGTGGGGGTTCCCCTCAAAATTCATACTAGACCCAAAGGGCTTGGTATGGATGGGGGGACCCCACGCTTTAAAAAAAAAAAGTTTTAATTGCCGGGCAATGCCAGCTTTTCTTTTTACATTCAGCTGTCAAGAATGTTTTTAGAAGCTGTGTGGTATCTTACTGCATACTCAGATGCGGTAAGATACCTCTTAGTGAATTGTCCCCTCTGTTCGAAGTTTGCGGTTGAACTTTCGTTAGGTAAGAATGTTCGACAGCGAACCAAAATGGCCCATCACTATCCATTAAATATTGGTCTCCCTGAGGGGTTGGTGACACTCAGATTACAGGAGTTCTCCATGAAGATGGATGAAGATACCGTGCTTTCAAATTGTTTGGAATATTTTTCTTAACTCTCATTAATTAATCTCTGCAAATCAGACTTGTATGCATAGATAGTGCTCTTGCTTAACAACTGATGTGTGCTTCTGTCTTCAAGTAATTTCTTAATTTCCTTCTTGTAAAATGTTTTTTATCATTAACACAATCCCCCCCCCCTCCATATCAGCGAGTCTAATTATGACTTATTTTTTTCTTTCCAATGCTCGTATACCTTTTCTGATGTACATAGGGTCCTGCACCTTTTTGACCTTTAAATTGTCCAAATCATTGACAACCATATTTTTGAATACATCTATGTATTTGTTATACACATTGTGAAGACTGTAGGTGGATTTATTCCTCAAATTGGTATGTTATTCCTCGTACGTAACAGAAGACTTGAGTATGTGGTTAAACAGAAAATACATTTTAACATTCAGAATTCTAATATATTTTTGAATGTTAATATAGATATCAAACTTGTTCAAGTTTTTTACAGGGGCAAATTTAAGGCCCCTGTCCAAAACCTTCACTTCTTAAATACTCAGTGGGGTACCACTTAAATTATATATACCTAGTACAATTTTTGTTTTTTAGAGCTCCTACCTGCTCTTCTTCCTCTGCTCCTTTTCATTTTGCCCCAAATCTGTTTCCAGCATATCCTTCGTTCATTCCCCACCTCATCAGGGTCTTCACAGGTCCTAAAAATTTTTCCCTATATGGACAATCAGCATTAGCTTCCGTGGGGGCAAAGCTATTTTGTAGTTGGATATCTGTTCCATACCCACTATCCCTTCTTCCAAAATGATTATAGCTTTGAGGGAATCTATCTCTGGAAAAACCATGATTCTGAGGTGGGGATCTACTGTATACCTAGCATTAAACCTCCCCCGTTAAAATATTTTCTAAATTGTTCATTATTTCTCTGACGTCTATAGTTAAAAAAAAAGGCCTCCTGTACTCTTGCGTATCCCTCCTCGGGTAACTGTCTGGTTGCTGGTAAGCATAGTGAATCTGTGATACCTCTTAGTTCCCTTTCTCTCTGGCGAATCTTCCCTAATCTCTCTAATGGGTGCAGTAGTATGGGAAGGGAAATCCTGTTCTACTTTTTTGGCATTTAAAAAACACAGAATTGTTATAATCTTTTACATCTTGTAAAAATGTATTTAATTTTTTATCTTGCACTTCCCTATCCCATTTTCCCATCTTGGTTTTAAGGTCACTCAATAACCTCGTAAACTCTGGGCTGTCTTTAAATGGTTCCAATAACACTTTTAATCCCATCATTTGTGCCTCAAGAATTCTCATCTTCCTTTGTTTTCATTTAAGCAAACATTTTAACAAATCAATACCTTTAGAGTGAAAAAAACTCAAACCACTCTCTCAGGGATTCTTCATCAGTCAGATCGTCATAAGGAGGAACATTCCACCTAAGCTGTCTGGGGACCATATTGGCAGCAATATATCTTCTGTGTCCCACCATATACATATTTTTTTCTCGAAAGCATGATTCACTTTCCTAAAGCAGTAGTTGAAGTCTCCTGATTTTTTGGCATTACTATCCCCCACCAAAAAACTTCTTCTAAATTAATTTCCATGTGTTCAAGCACACCAAAAATATGCATGGCTGCCGCTCAATTGTTGTGATAATAGTGCAATAAATAAACCCAGATACACTCAGCCCAACCTGTGCTATTAATTAATAAAAATAAATAAATAAAACAAATAAACTGTTGCTTGCTCAAACACTGTGTAGGTGACTTTGCAACACCTCTAAAATATATATAACAGTTAAAATAGTGTAGGGTAACAACATAAACACTGTGAATTCAATATTGTCATATGATAAAAAAGTCTGACAAAACAATTTTTTATAATGTGTTATATATAAACACCACCTTACAGAAATGTGACACAGAATTCTTCAGTCTTCATGCCTCCACCAGACAGGTGAAATACATGCTCACCTCATCTTTAGACTTCATGAACGGGTCAAGATTCGCTCATCACACCACAATGCATACTCCACGTGTGTACAATAGGAAACCTCCATCTCTGGTCCTCCTCTCGGCACAGTTAGAAAACAATTGTCTTCCCTCTCAAACATCATACAGTATGAATACCATAAAACAGGAAAGCAAAAACATAGTGCTTTCTATTTTTAAAACCTTTATTTGTACCCAAAATAAACTGCAACACTTACAAGATATAAAGACAGTAAAGCAATAACTGCAAATCGCAGTTGCAGCTCACCACCACAAAATCAAATTATGAATCACTGACAAGTCATCAGCACTGATTGATTTCCTTATGTTCATATACAGTATTATACATGTTAAACCTATATGTAATTGCCACTTTTAAACAATTTTATCATAGCATCACTACTATTGTCTCTGTTTTCTGTGCACACCTATATAGATGCTAACGTGTAGATTTTATTTTGTTGAGGGGCCCATTTTAGTGCTTTGATATGCACATTTTAGTGTCAAAATGGACATAAATAGTTATGAATGCAGCCTAAAGGTTTGATCATCATCTTCAAATGACTGAGAAAAGTCTTAATACTTGCCCAAAACTAAATTTGCTTTTCATTACACCAGCCCTATTCATTGCAGGTCAGATCATACTCTGGTTGTTAGGAATTAAAGTGGTTCTAAAGGCTAAATATTTTTTCATCTTAATGCATTCCATGCATGAAGGTAAAAAACTTTCTGAGTGCAACTCCCCCCCCCCCCCAGTCTTATACTTACCTAAGCCCCATCTCATCCAGCACTGTGCAGAGGCTCTCTCTCCTCATAGGCTCGAAGACCATTGGCTTCCACTGTTGTTGATCACAGCCAGTGTGGAGGGAGTGGGGATGGGGCCGAACTGTGCTCTGTGTGTCTATGGACAAATGGAACCAGCTAGGGAACGAACCTGCACAAATGTCCCATAGCAAGCGACGTGCTATGGTGGGCACTCAGCGGTGGAGAGGAGCCAGGTGCGCCAACAGGGGAACCTAGAGGAGGAGAGTCAGGGCTGCTCTGTGCAAAACCATTGTACAGAGCAGATAGTTATAGCATGTTTGTTATTAAAAAAAAACAAGGTTTTACAATTACCTTAATTTCTCAATCATTGCTTAAGTTTAAAAAGGTGGAAATAGTGAACATACAATGAAAATAAATAAGACTTTTTAATCTAATATTAAGAGAGACAAAAAAAGCTTTTTGATCAGCTGATACATATTTTTAATGTGTACTTGCAGAATTTCTGACTTTGACACTGACCAGTTTTAGTGGTGTTGCTGGATTTCTCACATCCAGCTGGGCTGCAAAATCATAATACTTCTATTGCTATGAGTCAGGTGGATCTGTCATTCAAACACAAATGAGAGCCATTCAGTTTAGTTAATCAAACTGTCTCATGCATGTGTTTCTTCTTTCAGGTAGTCTAATAAGTTTTCAAGTATCTGTGTAAAGACTATTTACCTCTCATACACAAATCTTGGCTGTATACCTTTTATACATCATAATCTATTGGTAACTGTGCAATTTTGTTGTGAAAAATGACACCTAATACTATATTTATTAACTTGGTAATGCTCATTATCTGATTGACAGGCCCACTTTATGGCATATAATTAGGGAGTTATGCAATCATAATCATTTATATCACTGCACAACAACATCCAATGCACTCATCACTTCTTGGGAAATGTGTGGGGTTTAATCTATGACAAACTGAAGGTAGTTTGATTTGAATCACCCTGTAGGGTGGGCAGGATTGCTGCTTTCTCTTTTTTTTTTTCTTTTTTGTAATCTTGTTTCTTTGTGTGTGAAAAGGGATGGGGGTCGGTGTATTTTGCAAGGGGGGGTGGGGTGGGAATTTCAGACAGGCTAATTAGAATCAATTGATGAACATAATTTCCCTTTCCTGCTGGCAACACTGGTAGTTTGAACAAACATTTGATTTTAAAGTCTCATTTTTTTCTTAATATTTTGCCATGCAATCACCAAATACAGGTAATACTTTAATTTGAGTGTACAAGGTATTTTTTTTTATTACATTGAAATGTGTTGTTGTATCTGTGTTACTCTGTTAATGTTTTCTCTTATTAATTATATTATTTTCCTTTCTTCATCTCTATTTCCTAAGATCAGATATAACAGCACAGAAAAAAATGACCAGGACGTCAACATCATTTTTCTATGAGAGTATCTCAAGCTGGCCAGATGTGGATTGAAATTCAGGTGGTTCAGCAGGGACCATCAGAATTTCAATCCATGTATGGGCACTGTGGTTGTACGGAAGTCAAACTACCAATCAACATCTGTACAACCACCCTGTTGGATTTTCCCTGCTTGAGCAGAACTGATCAAATAATCACCTTTAGTGCTGATCAGTGTAGTCTGATAGCTGGCAAGTCTCCACACTGTCCGAATACAAAGACACAGAGGGGAGGATATTCTCATCCCCATAAAGTGTGTGGGCGGGGAAATTGGGTCGTTTTTTTTTTCATTGATTTGCTGGTTGAGTGAAAAATTATTCATCTATGGGCTGCCTTAATTTTTACTTACACACTTGCCTTATTTGTTTAAACTGAACCTAACAATGTATCATTTTGCAACATCATTTTTGGAGGTAACACTGTGTACTCTTTTTTCAGTAGGTAATCATTACAGTGTAAACTACCAGGTGTGAAACTAGTATACAGGACATTTGGAACCTCAGGGAAATATGATATCCCCTACCCAGTGATGTCACTAGACAAAAATACCTAATAAGAACCTTTTTTTCACCATACAAATTATGCTTTGCATTAATTCACCTGTGCTACCGCAGTGTGTTTCTGGATGTCAAAGTGTGCTGCATTAAAGCAGCCTATTCATTTCGAATGGTCTGGCAGTTCACCTTAATGCACAAAAAAATTGTGCCTATCCCCTGTTTTTGCATTGTGGTATGCTGCTGTGCGAATGTATTGCCCACTGCTGTAACAGTGTGTTGGGGAAGATATTTAAAATGAATAAGGCTCATCCACCTTATCAGCTGTTCGATGTCTGCCATCGCCCTCTGTCAATCCCTCCACTGGCTTCCCATTGCCCATCGAATAAAATTCAAAACATTAACAATAACATATAAAGTCAGTTACAACTCTGCCCCAAATTACATCACCAATCTTGTCTCCAGATATCACCCAAAGCATCCTCTTCGCTCTTCCCAAGACCTCCTGCTCTCTAGTTCCCTTTTCTCCTCCTCTCATGATCGTCTCCAGAACTTCTCCAGAGCCTCCCTCAACCTCTGGAACTCTTTACCCCAATCTGTTTGACTATCAGCTTCTCTGTCCACTTATAGGCAATACCTGAAAGCATATCTCTTTAGGGAATCCTATGCTACCTTCAGCTAATAACCGCATCCTCTATTTCTCCCATCAGTTCATCCCCCACAGTTATTACCTTTTGTTCCACCAGCCCCTTCTTATTAGACTGTAAGCTTCCATAAACTGGGCCCTCCTAGCTCTCTTGTATTGAACTGTATCATTGCTGTATTTTCTCTCCGTATATTGTAAAGTGGTGAACAAACTGTTTGCGCTATATACAGTATATATATACAGTTGTGCTCAAACTTTTGCATACCCCGGCAGAAATTGTGAAATTTTGGCATTGATATTGAAAATATGACTGATCATGCCAAAAAATGCTCTTTTATTGAAGGATGATGATCATATGAAGCCATTTTTTATCAAATAGTTGTTTGGCTTCTTTTTAAATCATAATGATAACAGAAATCACCCAAATGGCCATAATCAAAAGTTTACATACCCTGCAAAGTTTAGCCTTGGTACAGACACACAAGGCGACACACACGGGTTAAAATGCCAATTAGAGGTTAATGTCCTACATCTGTGGCTTTTTAAATTGCAATTAGTGTCAATGTATAAATAGTCAATGAGTTTGTTAGCTCTTACATGGAAGCACTGACTAGGCTAGATACTGAGCCATGGAGATCAGAAAAGAACTGTCAAAAGTCCTGCATAACAAAGTAATGGAACTTTATAAAGATGGAAAAGGACATAAAAAGATGTACAAAGCCTTGAATATGCCAATCAGTACTGTTAAATCACCTATTAAGAAGTGGAAAGTTCGGGGATCTCTTGATACCAAGCCAAGGTCAGGTAGACCAAGAAAGATTGCAGCCATAACTGACAGTAGAATTGTCCGGGATTCAAAGAAGAACCCACAGGCAACCTCAAAAAAAATACAGGCTGCTCTGGAAAAAGATGGTGTGGTTGTTTTTAAGGCGTACAATATGGTGATACTTGAACAAAAATGGGCTGTTTGGTCTAGGTGCCAGAAAGAAGCTTTTACTGCACCAATGCCACAAAAAAGCCCAGTTACAACATGCCTGACAACACCTTGACATGCCTAACCGGGCCTTTTTGTGTTATCGATGCAGAAAATTCTTCTTTCTGGCACCCCGACCATGCAGCTAATTTTTGTTCAAGTGTCATCATATTGTGCTCCTTCAAAACAACCACACTGTCTTTTTCCAGAGCAGCCTGTATTTTTCTTGTGGTTACCTACGGGTTTCTCTTTGTATCCCAAACAATTTTTCTGGCAGTTATGGCTGCAATCTTTCTTGGTCTACCTGAACTTGGCTTGGTATCAAGAGGTCCCTGAATATTCTACTTCTTAGTGGAAGTGATGACTGGCATATTCAAGGCTTTGGACATCTTTTTATGTCCTTTTCCATCTTTATAAAGTTCAATTACCTTGTTACGCAGGACTTTTGACAGTTCTTTTCTGATCCCCATGGCTCAGTATCTAGCCTAGTCAGTGCTTCCACGTAAGAGCTAACAAACTCTTTGACTATTTATACACTGACACTAATTGCAATTTAAAAAGCCATAGATGGGGGACATGAACTAATTAGCATTTTAACCCGTGTGTGTCACCTTGCGTGTCTGTACCAAGGCCAAACATTCCAGAGTATGTAAACTTTTGATCATGGCCATTTGGGTGATTTCTGTTATCATTATGGTTTAATAAGAAGCCAAACAACTATTTGATAATAAATGGCTTCATATGGTCATCATCCTTCAATAAAAGAGTATTTTTTGGCATGATCCGTCATCTTTTCAATGTCAATGCCAAAATTTCACAATTTCTGCCAGGGTATGCAAACTTTTGATATATATATATATATCCTGAATAATAATAATAATAATAATGATGATAATAAGGCTCTGTTCACAATTGTGTGACTTTTCATGTGACTTTTTTACACATGGGGTTTATTTACTAAAGCTGGAGAGTGCAAGATCAGGCTCACTTCTGCATAGAAATCAATCAGCTTCTAACCTCAGCTTGTTCAATTATAAAATAATTACTTTTTTTCCCTATTTATACTTACTTAGGTGGATGCAGCATTGGCCAAATGGTGCATCTGTCCCCCACTGGCTCTAAAGATGACGAGAACTCAGCGATCACATGACTGCTGATTGCTGAGTTCTTCTCTCTGCTCTGAGCAGAGAGCGGGACTTTCAGTCACCACTCTCTGTTCAGCCCCCCCAGGACTCACTGGAGTGCTGGGCTGTGGAGGGGGAGGAAGTGGCTGGCTCAAGCTCTCAGTGCTTCGCTGACAGGCTGAGCCAGGTGCTGCTCCAGACTTCAGTCCACTGTCAGCTGAAAACAGGTTAAAGCAGTGTAGAATGAACTGCAAACCTGTGATCCACAGGAGAAGTACAGCCAAAAAAAGCTTTATATATACATGTATGTATGTTTCAGCAAAAAATATTTTCAAATTCTTAAAGAATATGTAAACCTGTAATATGTAAAGCCTGCTGTACCATGTACTTGTATGAAAAAGTATCCTATTATCTTTGTATTGCCTACTTTGTGTGAAATGGCTGGTATTCCTGCCAGTCCCTCTGCTTTCCTATTAAAAACTGACCACACTAGGCATGAGCGCATAGCATAGTCAGTTTTCTAGCTGTGCTGAGAACTCAGTCTGCTCTGCCCCAATGACCAGACTTCAGCTCACACCTCCCCCATTTACTGGGAAGACTATTGAATGGGTTGTTTTGTAAAGCAAGGTTTTACATATACTTTAACCACTTCAAGTCTGGACACTTTTATCCCCTTCCTGTCCAGGCCAATTTTTAGCTTTCAGTGCTATCACACTTTGAATGACAATTGAGCAGTCATGCAACACTGTACCCATATGAATTTTTTAGCATTTTTTTTGAGACAAGTAAAACTTTATTTTGGTGGTATTTATTCACCACTGGGATTATAATTTTTTTTGCTATATAAATGAAGAAGTCCAAACATATTGAAAAAAAGTGTTTTTCTTATAAAATTTTGCAAATAAATAATCTTTCTTCATAAATCTTGGCCAAAATGTATTCAGCTATCTTTTTAGTAAAAAAAATAACCCAACTTAGTTTATAACCAAAAATTATAATTTTTCAACTTTTTTTTACATTTGTATTTTATTTTTTTTAGATTATTATTTATTTATTTTTTAACATACTGTCACCCTCGCAGTACAGTGTCACCATAGTGACACTGTACTACTTGTGGGGGGGGGGGGGGTGAAGAAGATTTTTTTTTTTTACACTGATTGCTTTTACACCCATAAAGGCTGTAAAAGCAATCATTTCTCCTTCTCTCTGACTACATTCTTTCAGCCATTGAGAAATACTGTGAGAGCTGTGATTGGTCACAGCTTGTCACATGGTACAAGGCTGTTGTGAATAGCCTTGTACCATGTGACCTCTGTGATCATTCACAGATTTCACAAGTAGTAAGCAATGATGTCAGAAGTGACATCTTGCTTACTACTATTAACCGCATGCCGCCCAGCCACTGTACATATACGGCAGCAGGGCGGCACTCGCAGGCAAAACCACGTTTTAAAACGTGTGTTTTGTAAACAAATAGGGGGGGTGCGGGAGGCGCGCCGCAGCCCTATTTGTCCCGCAGGTCACCGCCGCAGATGTCAGTCGCCGGGTCACAGCTGCTCCTTAGCGGCTATGTCCTGGTGATCGGCGGCAAACAGTGACAGACAGCACAGCTGCAGTAGCTGTGCTGTCTGTCACTTCCCTGTCAGCTCGAGGATGAGCTGATCGAGAAAGAACAGTTTTTCTTTCTCGATCAGCCTTGTCCCGCCCAGCACACACCCCTGCCCCCTAGTAAAACACTCCCCTCACTCCTATAACCCTTCCCTGCAAAATAAACTTAACCCCTTCCTCCCCATTGCCATTAGTACAGTGTCAGTTTTTTTTTTTGCACTGATCACTGTATTAGTGTTTTTGGGGATGTCAGTGACCCCAAGTCAGTACCCCCCCAATGTCAGAATGTCCGCTGCAGTCCCACAGTCCCGCCATAAGTCGCTGGTCGCTGCCATAAGTCCCTGATCGCCGCCATAATTCGCTGATCGCCGCCATTATTAGTATAAAAAAACCCTAAAAATCCCAGTATCTTTCCCGCCATTTGTAAACGCTATAACTTTCACGTAAACCAATTAATTTACACGTATTGGGTTTTTATTGTAGCAAAGACATGTCACAGAATGCATTTTGGCAGAAATTTATGACTAAATTTGATTTTTGCATTTTTTTTTTACTTGACATGTTTTATAGCAAAAAGTCCAAAATATTGGGTTTTTTTGCCTCAAAATTGTCAGACTTTTTTTTTTATAGCGCAAAAAATAAAAACCCCACAGGCGATCAAATACCACCGAAAGAAAGCTCAATTTGTGGGGAAAAAAAGGATGTAAATTTCATTTATGTACCATATTGCATGACCGCGCAATTGTCCGTTAAACTAGCGCAGCGCTGTATAGCAGAAAAATGGCGTAAATTGCAGTATTTATACCATAGTTTGCAGACGCTATAACTTCCACACAAAGCAATCAATATACACTTATTGGGATTTTTTTTACCAAAAACATGTAGCAGAATTCATTTCGGCCTAAATTTATAACCAACTTTGAGTTTACTATATATTTTTTATAGCTGAAAATAAAAAATATTGTTTTTCTTCAAAATTTTTGGCCTTTTTTTGTTTATAGCGTGAAAAATAAAAAGCGCACAGGTGATCAAATTACACCGAAAGAAAGCTCTATTTGTGTGAAAAAAAGGACGTAAATTTAGTTTGGGTGCAGCATTGCATGACCGCGCAATTATCAGTTGAACTAGTGCAGCGCCGAGTAGCAAAAAGAGGCCTGGTCATTAAGGGAGGTAAATCCTCAGGAGCTCAAGTAGTTAATGTGATCATGGATTGGCCAATTAGTGATCACATGGCCTCACACAGAGGTCCCAAACAGTGTGGTCCCAGACTGAAAATGAGGGTGCCGTTTATGAACGGCAACCCACTCCTGCGCTGCTCCCGTCCAGCCGTTTATATAAATGGGCCGGACGGGAAGTGGTTAACTGCTTCTGATCTATAGTTTTTGTGATAGTGATGCCTTTAATTTTGCTGAAAATCAGTACTGTGTAGAAGCCTGGCTCTGCCATAATGTGATCAGTTCTAGTATAGTAATAACAAATATTCCGCTCCCCCTACCACCAGCACCATTGTCTATTTAGCTCACCAACATGTTGTCTGCAATTTGACCTTAAAGTGGAGTTTTCTTTTTGTTAAATGTTTCATAAAGCACAAAACACTCAAAACATGTTTCAAATTCTTAGTTTTGACATTCCACTTTGCATGTATACAGTACTATGCTTCTGCATATTTTAAAATTAATGCATTTTAATTCCTATTTATGTATATGGTGTAAAGGTTACTAACAGTTTAAAAAACTTCTGTTGACAGACTAAGTTCCTAACAATACATACATGCTTGAATCTTAGCTTTAAAATGTAGTAAAGAGCATCAGCAAGCATTTCAAACCTATTTCATAAGCTTCAAGTAGCTTTCTTAAAGAAACCTTTGGCTTCATATTGATAGTTTTAAATACATAGCCTAAGGTGGACCTAGGATTGGTCACATTTTTTTTTTATAATAAGTCAATGCATTTTAAGTAATACATAAGTGTAACAATTAAAGGTATTATGTACCTTTCAAAGAAACCACAGTTTCCCCTCTGACATTACTATAATTTTTCTTTTTCCCTAAAATAATGGTCACATTTTTGTTCAAACATCATGCTAGACCAGCATCCACTTTCTGGATAAGATATCTCAGAGGTGACACAGTCAAGTAAATCTCAGTTCCTAATTGGTAGCCTTTATGTTCTTGGCTGTGTTTTTACAGATCATGAATTCCCATAAAATTTAAA
The DNA here is from genome assembly GCF_062004578.1 of Staurois parvus. Lineage (NCBI taxonomy): Eukaryota > Metazoa > Chordata > Amphibia > Anura > Ranidae > Staurois > Staurois parvus. The sequence goes on along the minus strand of NW_028318430.1, from coordinate 12,016,848 downwards.
TGTACATTCTGAGCGAGTGTTCTCTAGAGCATTTGTTCTCAATCATGGGGCCAGGACTCCCTGTCAGGCCACAGCTTCCTTCCTCCAGGGCTACACACAGGTGAACCTTTAAGCTGTGAGAAATGACAGTTAAAATGATTGGAACAGCCTCAGTCCTGCAGTTCAGCAGACAGATCCCCCAATGAACTGACGGATTTGCTGGTGGCGTCCACCTGTGTGAAAGAGGCATTAGACAACCATACAGACATATTGAAGTTACAGTCTTTCAGCAAAGCTCTAACATTGTCAGTATCAGATTTTTCTGATTTGCTGAAGTTCCAGGCTGTCTTCTAAATGGTTACACATTGTGTTTACACATTACACTGAACTGTGGGACCATGGCTGTTTCAGGCTGTTCAGTTAGTGGCATCCACTCAGATGCGGAGTTTCTCCAACCCACCCCGATGCCATTATCTGCCTTCTGTTTTGGCCAGACCACAGTACTGGAACCAAGGGATATGAATAATAACATCAAGTATGCCTATATCCACAGTCAGTATGCAGCACACTCTCCTGACAAAAGGTATCCAGCACATCTTTCTCCCTCTTGGGGTAAATGTGCTGATGCAGCAGCACATGTACACACACAACTATTTAGCACATCTTCCTTACTCTTTCTTGCAGCAAGTCTCTATGTATGCCTTGCAGCCATATTTAGTGAGGGTAGAGCTTACAAAAAGTCCTGGCTTATTGCAGAAGGTGCACATGCTAGGCTCGGCGTCTAAGAACATCTGTCAGGGAGAGTGTGCTTAGCATACAGAAAGGTTTCAGAGGAGGAAGGACAGTATAAGGACAGTCATCAGAGCTTTTGGGAATTTTCCCACTACTTCTTCTTACAGCACTGCCTCTCAGTTGTGCTCTGAGCTAGGTGCAGGCAGCCTCTGTAGATCGCTCTCTCCATCGACAAGTCCTGCATACAGCTGTGAGCCTATACTGTTGGAAGGACTTTCAGGAGCATTTCAACCATTATGTGTGCCGTGCCTTCACTCTGGGTGCCTAAAGCTTGGGCCTCCCCTAACCCCTCACAGCCTACACTCCCACTTCCCTCTTGGCAAAAAATGTGCTGGACAGACACACACAGTATCTGGTACATCTTCCCAATTCCCTTCTATCTCAAGTATTCATATCTAGGCCAACTTACAGCAAATATCTATCTACTCCAGCTCAGGGGCGGACTGACCATTTGGAAACTCAGGCACTGCCCGAGGGCCTGGGGTCAGTAGGGGGCCCCATGAGAGGCCCCTGGTACCTTTTTCATAGGTTTTTATGAGTTTGGGCAAGGACACAGGGGCCCCATGATCCCCTATTGCCCGGGGGCCCCATGAGTTGTCAGTCAGCCCCTGGTCCAGCTTACAGCAGGTATCCTTCATATCTTCCGACTCAATCATCAGCAGCTATCCAGATCATCTTCCTGCCTGCTTCACCACCTTCTCACACCATGCAGTCACTCCAGTATATTCCTCCTCAGCCACCTCACCCCCAACACACCTCAACACCCATAACTCACTGCACATAACTCAGTAGCCAGCAGCTCCCACCCATCTTCTGCTGCGCACAGCACATTCTCCCACTTCTCCCCCAACAACAGAATGTGCCTTCCTGGCCTCCAGGAAAGAAATAATGACAGGGTGAGAGACACAGATCAAGAATGAGAAAAAAATAAAGGCTTTAATACCATAATTAATAATTGTCAATATTAAAAAAAAAAAAAAAATTAGAGGGCCGCTCAAAGCACTGCAATAATTTCCCCTGTAGTCCATAGCACAGATTGTGTGGCTAATTCAGCCTAGCAGAGACAGACTGGAAAACAGAAATTGGAAACACCGCACACCAGAACCCAGCCACTATATAGCAAGGTAAAGATATGGATTCAGCCTGAACTCCTCCTGCTTCACCCCGCCTATGGGGCTTAATCATAGAGATGAGAGGGTAACCAAGATAGCAGGCTTTTATACATCATCAGCCACATGAATAGATAATGACACACAGACAAACAAACAGAAATGGCTGGGCTGGAGCCAAAATAAGGCATGGCATGAATGTTAAAGGGAAAGCTCAGCCTCAAAACAAAAAATAATGCACTACGATCAAAAATAGAACTGGAAATAATTGACCACCTTGGACTATTGTCATTTGATCATTCCATGGAATGTTATGCATACTGTATATTTCTGTATTCAGCTCACTAATTATTGCTTATAAGTTCAGGCTTTCAGGGTGAACATGATCTATTAGGTTTTTTTTTTTTTTTAACTTTTATTAGATTTTTGAATCATTGTTAGATGGGCTGACGATAATTCAATCATTTATGGGATTTGTCCTGTCACTATATATCAGTGTTCTCAACCTGTTTACCTTGGAGGAACCCTTGGCAAAATGTTTGAAATCTCAGGGGAACCCCTGAAGTAATGGTCAGATCGACAGCTCACAGAACATTGGTGCGATCAGCAAGCTGCTGATATATAACAACAGTTATTTTTTGAAAAAGCACTAAATAATATCTCCTAAATGTGCACTGTGAGCAACAGCCATTTATGTCACAGATGCATGTGCTCTGAAGGGACAGTATACCCATGCCATCCCTTCAGGGCTCTGTGCCATGGCCATGACTCCTGTGTTAATGCACGGGCGTGACACCATTGCTGCTCAGCCTTATCATTGGCTTACCTGTAGGTATAAGGCAACAATTTAGAGTTTACTACCACTTTAAGAGACTATTCCTAGACATAATCAATTGGTTGAAGCCCATGATTTTTACTGTTGTGAAATATTGCAGCATGTCAATAAATTATTCAAACGTAAATGCACTGCATTGTATTATTTTGGTTATAAGGTGTTATTTGGTTACCTATTGTGCATAGCTGCTGTTTATAGTGCACTCGCATACCATTTACCTTTTGTAAATGCAAAGCTACTCTTTGGTTCACTTAATTGAAATAGCTTTAAACAACTTTTAGTGGATGTCTGAATGCTTTAGCTAAGCTCAAAAAAAGCCTTCAGCACTTTCAAGCTTTCTAATAATAAGGGTAGTACCAGGGGCAGACTGACAACTCATGGGGCCCCCGGGCAATAGGGGATCATGGGGCCCCTGTGTCCTTGCCCAAACTCAAAAAAGCCTATGAAAAAGGTACCAGGGAAATCTCATGGGGCCCCCTACTGACCCTGGGCCCTCAGGCAGTGCCCGAGTTTCCAAATGGTCAGTCCGCCCCTGGGTAGTACTTTGTAGTATATTTAAGGAGTTTTTTTTTTTTTAAGCATGAACTTGAGTTAAGTTTTGAGTATGAACTTGTACTTTAAAAAAAAGTTGTAGTAAAAACTTTACAAATGTAATATTTACAGTATTTAATTGTCAAAATGATACACATTGTTAAAAAAAGCATTTTTATACCTGAACTCTAGGCAAAAAAGCTAAATACACATAGCACAACTAGGTCATTTCTTTGTTCCATCCTGTGACTGGTGAATAAGCAGCAATAGAATGAGAAGGCTATCTCTCTTTCCTCTCTGGTTATGACAACATTTTTCATTTTGGAACATGTACCTGCAGGTCACCTAATTGACCTCAAGTGTCACCTCTCCCTCTTCCAGTCTTAGTGCTGCAGTATAGAGGATTAAAGGGACTGATATCAAGTCAAATTCAGGTATTTACAATACTTACATACAGTACAACATACATTTATTATGTTTAGAATGTATATATAATTTATTGTGGCTTTACCTTCTACATGTTAGACATGCAGTTGTTTTGAAATTGGTAAATTAATGATTTTTGATATATACATAAGAATTTCATTGGTGTATTTTAGTACCTCCCTGAGGTTTGGCTTTAATTACATGCTCTCTAAAACTTCTTGTATAGAAAAAAAAGCTCTTATTATGGCAGAAAAATACTGATTCATATCGCCTGTTCCCAGGCTGCCAAGTAAAATTTATGCACAGGGTGGCATTTATAATAGTGGGGCAATTTGTGAGCACTGCATATTTTGTGTTAGTTTATAATTCAGTCCCTTTTTACATTTTGTTCTAAGATAACTGTATGACTACGAATAATATATATATATATTTTTTTTTATTTTGAAATTCACAAAAAAAGGAACTGAACAAGCCATATACAGATTATTTTGCACCATCTGTCTTGTGTGTCAGGAGGTCAGTACAAGTGTCATTCTGCTTGCTGTCAGCTGTCAAACTACAAGATTGGTGGCTCAAATGGGTTATATAACAATAGCAATTTGACCTATCCATGTAATGCAGTAGTTCAGCATATCTTAAATATCTTAAGGTTTCAGTGATAGATAAGTCACCATATTATAATTCGCTTTTTGTGCACCGTAATGTGTGTTTTGGATGGTTATAAAGAGTAGCATTGTTTATTTAATGAAAAAAAATGTTTAATCTCAAACAGGAAAATTAGAATTTACTGAAAGCTCACAATTTCAAAACAACTGCATGTCCAACATGTAGAAGGTAAAACCACAACAAATTATACATACATTCTTTACTAATAATTTAATCTAGAAAATCTTATAAAAATTACCTAAAATTTGGTTTGGGTTTCCTATTACCATTAAAATCTGGAAGATCATATAGTAACATTTCAAATCTGACAAACCGTGTCTGGATTTTATTGTAACATTTAGGTTTGAAAACTCATATACAAACTAGCTAGTAACATTTCAATCTGACAAATTATGTTTACATTCTGTATAAGCATTTTATTCAGTGCCAGTTTGCAGTTCTGAAACCCTAACCAACTTTCTCTTCACAATTCCATACATATCAAACAACATAAATAATTGTATTCTATAAAATTACCTTTTAATATTTTTTACTTGAAGGCCTACATAAAAAATAAATAAAACACGTATCAGTCCACCACCCTATTAAAACGCTGTGTCTCTGCAATCACATTTACAGTATGACCTGCATTATTAGTTTATGGTTTTTAGATAATGGCTTTAGATTTTAATACCCCAGCCATTCTCAGATGTATTAACCCTTTCACTTCCAACTTTACTACTACAACAATTGGGCAATTCAAGGATAAAACAAGCTTAAAAATCACAATAGTAGCGGAAAACTTACACTTCTTTTCTGTCATTTATATATTGTGTACAAGTGATTAAGCTGGCTGTATAACCATCCTGTCACTTTCCACATTGAGATCAGGGCCTCCTTATTCCTGATCTGCTTTGGTCAGTCTCAAAGGAGGTATTGGGTATTGGGGTCTAACAGGCCCCTGATGTCTCCATAGTGAGAACCTGTTACTGCTACCAACTGTCAGATACAGTCATAGCAGCCTTTTTTGATAGTAAAAAAAAGGAATAAGCAAGATGAAAAAATAATAGTAAACTGAATTACATCAGTGGCTCATATAGTGAACTCGGTGTAGAGTTATACACCCTGAGGTCATCACAGAGGACAAGGGGGCACTCTTTACGTCTGGAGGAAAATAAATTTAATCTCCAAACATGGAAAGGTTTCTTCACAGTGAGAGCTGTGAAAACGTGGAATAGACTCCCTCAAGAGTTGGTTCTGGCCAGCTCAGTGGATTTCTTTAAAAAAGGCCTGGATTCTTTTTTATAGATAAAGTTGATCTAGAGAATATCCGATTGCCTCTCGGGGGATCAGGAAGGAATTTTTCCCCCTGCAGGAGCAAATTGGATCATGCTTTGCTGGGTTTTGTTTTGCCTTCCTCTGGATCAACTGTGGGTGTAGGATTATAACTTTTTTTTTTTTTAATGGTTTAACTGGATGGACTTTTGTCTTTTTTCAGCCAGACTAACTATGTAACTATGATTTGTATAATTCAAAAAAATTAGGTATTACCACACTGGACGTAATCCAAGGAATTACCACAGAAGTATAATAATTATGACTGTAGAATTTTAATTTTGGCTGAAATATGTTTAACTGTAGGCATTAAACTTTTTTTTGTGCCAATCTAAGTTACAGTTTTTGGTATTGTCATTTGGTGTGGTTTTGCACATTTATTAAAATACTACACTTTCTGCTGATCTATTTATATAAAAAAAGCATATGTAGATCTTTTAGTTCTTCAATGCTGTCTGCCAGGGCAGATCCCTTACCAGACCCTCAAAGATGCAAATGAATGCCTTTTGGAACACATTTTGCCAAGGAATAAAAAATGAAAGGTCAATTGATATGCATAGTTTTTATCATGCAGTGAAAGGTAGTGGAATTGAATCAGTTATAAGGAAACTAATAGACTTTTATTTCTTTATTTTCGTGTTTATTCATTATATGTGAATTATATAATGTTATATTCACTTATTATGTATGTATGATGTGAATGTGTTTTGTCTCAATGCAGCCAGTCTGCAGAAAATATATTCTCAGTGAGCACTATCTATAAAGCACTATACTGTATGTAATATTTTGCCTCATTTCACTTGCTTGTTTTGCTGCTTGTAGGGGTCTAAGTGGGATTTTATCTTATAATGTTGTTACATTAAACCATGAAAAAAGGATAAAAAAATCCAGTCTTTTGGTTTGTGCAATAGTGGATATCAGGCAACACTTGGAATTTTTAGTGTAGCGGTAGCATGATGCAGGGAAAATTAAGGCTCCAAGCACACAAGCTGAACAAAATGACGAAAAAAAAACTGGATTAAAAACACTCAATATTAGCATCTTTTGTTGGTGTTTTTCCATTTTGCATTGTATAGTCTATTGTTAAGAAGTGTGCAGCCGCCAGTGTTCTTAACATCCGATGACTCATCAGTCTTCAGCAGGATTCCCTGCTGACAGCTGAGTGTAAACAAAAAATGCCAGCATTAAAAGTAAAAAAAAAAAAGAACTGCGGGGGTGGTTGTGGTGGTGGTGGGGGGTCCCCCAGTCCATACCAGGCCCTTCAGATCTGGTACAGAATTGAATAAAAACAAAAAAAACGCAGGCCCTTATCTGCAGGCCCTTATCTGAGCATGCAGCCTGACAGGCCAGGAAAGGGAGGATGAGCGAATGACCTCTATCCTGAATTATACCAGATCACATGCCCTCAACATGGGGGGGTGGTCTAGGGCAGGGGGCTCCCCCTAAAGTTGATGGGGACAAGGGCCTTTTCCTCACAACCCAGGGTGTTGGTTTTTGGGGTCTGTGGGCTAGGTTTTCGGAATCTAGAAGTAATTTTTGACAAGGGGGTCCCCAGGTCTCACCCTGCCTATGTAAATGAGTATGGGGTACATTGTAAGCCTACTTATTCACACAAAAATAGTATTGTAAACAACGACATGTTTTTGAGAAGTCCTTTATTAAAAAAACAAAAATAAAAAACATTGTCCCCTGGAGTAGATCCCCCTTAGTTAATTTAGCAGCAGCTAAGAAGTAGAGCTGTCAAGTAGTGGAAGTCAGCATCTGGTGCAGAGCTCTTTTGTTTTCCAGATTGTCATCGGTGGAGTTAATTGCGGTTGATGCTGGATTTACTTCAAGGGACATTGTGTTTTTTTTGTTTGTTTTTTAAATAAAGGGCTTGTCAAAAACTGTCTCTGTTTTGTTAATTTTTGACACATTTTTGGTGTATAAGTAGGGGTACAACGTACCCTATATTCATTCACATGGTGGGGGGGCCGGGATCTGGAGGCCCCTTTGTTCAAGGAGGCTTCCAGATTCTGATAAGTCCCCTGTCCACCGCCCAGGGTTGTGGGCAAGAGGCCCTTGTTCCCCCAAAGCACCCTCCATGCTGAGGGCATGTTGCCTAGTATGATTCAGGAGGGGGGGCACTCACTCTTCCCCCATTATTCTGGCCTGCTGGGCTGAATTCTCTCCATGTGAAAAAATTTTGGCCTGAGTTTCCCCTTAAAATCTGTACTAGACCCTAAGGGCCTTTTTACTTTTTAATACCATTAATAATATTCTTTTGTTTACATTCAGCTGTCAGTGGGGAAACCCAGTTATTGACTGTTAAGGATGGGGATGGCTGCTAGCTCCTTAACAACCCACTGCTTATCAACTCTTTGCAGGAGTTAGCAGTGGTTAGGAGTGTTTATAAGCAGTCATCTCTGTTGCGTGAGATCCTGATCATTCTCTCCCAGGAGCCTCCCATGTGGGAACTAAGAGGAGGATTGAAAATCCAGGTACAACCTTTTTCCGCCAAGTGATCTTGAATGGGCTTGGTGTCGATGTTCAGTTCTCTACAGGCTCCAATGAAGTTGCTTCCACGGTCAGACCTCAACTGTTTCACTGGTCCTCTGATTGCGAAGAACAGTCTTAAGGCATTAATAAGGCTGGATGTGTCCATGGATTCTATGACCTCTAAGTGAACGGCTCTCACACTCATGCAAGTAAATAGTACAGGCTAACGCTTACTGTTTGCTTGACCGCCGCGGGTCCTGCGTGCGGACACCATCCATGGCCCAAAGACGTCTAGGCCAACGTAGGTGAAAGGCGGCTCTGTACATAGTCTGTCCGCAGGCAAATCAGCCATTTGTTGGTGTAGCTGTTTTCCTCTAGCTTTGCGACAGTGAACACAGTCATGCATTACGTGGGCCACATGTTTTTTCATACCTACAGTATAATCCAAAGGCCTGCAGACCGTAACATGCCCTCAGTGATTTGCCTGCCCTGGTGTTCAGTCTTTTTGTGGTAGTGTCAGATCAGCAAGACGGTGATATGGTGTTTACTGGGAATGATGAGAGGATTTTGTTCTGCAACTCCTAGGTGGGCTCCATTCAAATGACCACCAACTCTGAGCAAGCCAAAACTGTCAATAACTGGATTTAAGTTGGCAAGAGGGCTTTTTATTGGAATCTGCTGTTAATTGTACAAGCACTTCCATTCTACATTGAATTCCCCTTGTTGGACATGACGTTTTATGAGGGACTCACTATGAGAGATGTTCTCCGCAGAAAAGGGTTTATGGCAGACATGCCAAGCGTGACAATTCTTATCTTCGTGAGCATTTTGATAACATTTCACAATGTGCACTAACCTTGTGATAGTTCTGACGAGTCTCATCCAACTGGAGAAATGTTCAAAGCGCTGGCAACTGAGGCTGGAGGTTTGCTTTGTTCCAGTAACTAATGCACTAACTTCAGCGCGGATTTCTGGATCATTATCCGGATCCTGGATGCTGAAAACGTCCTGTACACATTCGTCCACCTGTCCTAGCAGAAACTCTGGACCTGTAAGCCAAGTAGAGTCAGTAAAGGAACCTACAGACATAGGTCTAGTGGCATGATCTGCTGGATTAAGTTCGGATGGTACATAGTGCCATTGTTCAGGTTTGGAGGACCTCCTGATTCTCTCTATGCAGTTACTGACGTACACATAAAATCATCTCGTCTGATTGTGGATGTAACCTAAAATGACCTTACTGTCCGTGTAATACTGAACTTCATCTATGTTGACACCTAGTTCTTCTTGTATGAAGTCCGCAATCTCCACTGCTAACACAGTCCCACAGAGTTCCAGTCTGGGAATAGTATGATCAGGCTTGGGGGCTAACTTAGCCTTACCAAAGACGAATCCAACGTGATTTTGCTTGTTGGGTTCTGTGACCTTCAGATAGGCGACCGCTGCTATGGCCTCTGTGGAGGCGTCCAAGAACACGTGGAGTTCCTTCTTTACGCTAGAAGTAAGTGAGGTTTTAATATAGCATCTCGGGATGTGGATCTCATCCAAAGCACACAAAGATTGCTTCCAGGCTTCCCATGTTTGCTCTTTATCGGAGGGAAGTGGGGTATCCCAATCCTTGATGGTTTCAGAAAGTTGTCTCAGTAGGGATTTACCTTGTATGGTGATGGGCGCTACAAATCCCAGCTACAAATAGGCTGTTTACCACTGATAGGACACCACAGGTGGATTTCTGTTGGAAAATCTCTCAAAAATGCAAACCGGAGAGATTTGTTTTTTTTTTGTTTGTGTCTAAATGCTGAGCTTAAAAAGTGCCTCTAGAATACAAAGTGTGCATGGACACATAGGATAACATTATTTGCTTCTTGAGGCAGAAAAAAAACTCTAAATGCTGCTGCTAGGAGCATTTTTTAAGCTAGTGTGCATGGGTGCCTGAGTGTGGTTGTGTGAGCACCAAAAAAATTAAGCATCAACAGCAGGCCATCTTAAAAGACTATTGAAGTAACTCTGTCTATGTAACATGCCTAGCTAATTTATTTCTGCACACTTAAATGAATATTCTATGAACCTCCATAGTGTCAGCCCCCACTTCTACATTACTAGCTGTATAGATTGTGCCCACCAGTTGAATGACTTTCATGCTAACATTTTCTGATTAATGTGAGAACTGCCGATTTCAGCTTAGTGCTGAAAGCAGCATAAACCAGCCGTTTATTAAGAATTTTTTTTCCTTGAGAGGGCTGTATGCTCTTATGGTAATTGATCTTAAGTAGAACAGTTGCAGTATAGATCAACATTGTCTAACAGTCATCTATAACTTGTTGGTGAGCAATCTACACAGGCATCACATCCCAATGTTGTGGAGAACTACTCACTTTCCTATTTGAAAATGGACTTTTAAGGTGCTCAAGGACTACACACACATTGTCATAAAATAATTGCACATTTTTTGAGGGGCTCCCTGGACATATTATTTTACATGCATTTTAAACACACATACAGTACATACCTTACCCAAAATGTTATATCAAGGTTCATCTTATTGAGAATGTCCAAGGGATCCTGTTTCCTCAAAGCGTTTCATAGGTTATATCCTGCTTTCTGCAAACATGCCAGAAAGTTTATTTTCCTCATCTGAGAACACCACAATTTATTTAAAAGAGAAAAATACTCATTACACTTGTGCATAAAATCCCATATGTATTGACTCTACATCTTTGATACTCTGGGGCACACTCAAGGGATAACTGGAGGAGGGAAGAATATTGCATTCTTAAAGTGGACATGGAAACACATATTAAAGTAAATAGAATGTATCTAGGTGAAAGTTATCGTAATCTGATCAGAGGATAAGAGGTAAGTACTCTAACCCACCTGATTGCAAAATAAACCACTTTTGATGTGTGGAGTCTACATATAAGGATGCACAGTCATTCACTAAGAAGAGCAAATCTGTAAACTCAAGTTTTTCACCATATACAGTAAGTTATAGCCGGAGACTCCTAAAAGTCACTGAAAAAATTGTGTAAATTATGTTGCCTCCAGACAGATGCATTCACAATGTTGTGAAATCAGGATAGCCCAATACTCACCACCTAAGCAAGGACTATCATATGAGTAGAAACAATAAATGTAATAAAAGGTCAAATCAGTGTAGGGTTCTGCAGTCCTCTACCATCGGTGAATAACTTTCTTGCTTAAAGTGGTTTGCAGGCAGAACCTTTTTTTTTTTACGTTAATTCTGTGCAATAAGGTATAACACCTTCCATTGTCAGCCCCCTCAAATATTTACCTGACCCTGATCTCAATGCAGTACTGTGTCTGAGAGCAGCAGCACTGCTTTCTCTCTCCCTCCACACTGGACTCAGTGAGTGAATTTAGTGATGAGGGAGTGGGGGGCAAACCGCATTGTGTGTGTCAATGGACACACAGAGTACAGTTCAGGATCAAGCCTGCAATGGGAATAGGAAGTAGCACATGGAGAAGATTGTGACAGAAGTATATACGGTATGTCCTCTTGTTGCTGTCTCAGATGCAAAATACTAAATAGCTAAATCTATGAAATTTTGTGCATGTGGTAGTGGTCACCTGTATGTTAGTAGGAGCACCAGTTTATTGCAAGAGGGTTTATTTAGATCCTGGCATTTATGTTAACCCTGGCCCTTCTGGTCTGGGATTCTGTAACTTGTTTAACCTCAGGGCTCCATAAAGAGCATAGGCTAGGCTGCCCACTAGGTAGTTTAGGTAGTTAGAGGTCTGGCTGCATGGCAAATTAGAAGTTACTAGGGACTAAGATGCAAAGTAGTTAGGCTGACCCTGAGTTCCAGTATCGTGCTATGGTTTCTGATGGTGAGAAGCTGTGTTCCAGGCTGGTTGGATAATGGATGGAGGATCTATTCATTATCACTGCTCTTGTCTTCAGAACGTTGGCATTAAGACAGACACTGCATCACGATCATCCTCAGGGGCTTCTGCAACTGCAAATTTGCTGCAACATCACTCATCCTCAAGGGCCCCTGGAACTGGACTTTGCTGCAACATTCATCTGAAGGTATCTTTGTTATAAAATGTGCAGTATATACCCTAGTTTAGATGTACAATTTCACCAGGACATGTGCACAGGTTTGTACATTGTATGTACTATTAGTAATCTTTAAATATATGAAGCTCATAATTTTTCCATCCTGACATGCATCTGTATACTTATGGTTAATGTGTGTACACTTGTTGCAGTAGTTCCCCTGCACCCAACTATTTTGACTACTTTGATCATCCAAACATATGTAAAAATGTTTTTTTTACATGATTTGGTGTTCCTTGCAAAGTGACTTGTCACCACATTCACAAAATAAGCGAAAAATCATCTTTGCAAAATGGAAATTCCCATGCAAAGTGAACAGCCTATTTGCCTTATGTAAATCAACCCCATGGTGTAATATCATTTAACCACTTGCCGTCCGCCTGCTGTTTTTAAATGGCAGCGCGGTGGCACTCCAGGGGTGGGTTGCCGTTCATAAACGGCACCCGCTATTTCTAGTTGTGTGCGCTCCCTGGGAGGGCACAGCACCACGATCCGGTGCCCGCTGTGTCCTCCGGACACAGTGAAACACCGATCGTCGGACGGGACCTCTGTACGAGGTCCTGATCATGTGATCACTGATTAGCCAATCAGTGATCACATGCAAAGTAGTAAGCAAGATGTCACTTGTGACACCATTGCTTACTACGTGTGAAATCTGTGAATGATCACAGAGGTCACATGGTACAAGGCTATTCACAACAGCCTTGTACCATGTGACAAGCTCTGACCAATCACAGCTCACACAGTATTTCTCAATGGCTGCAAGAATGCAGACAGAGAGAAAGAGAAATGATTGCTTTTACATTCCTATATGGGTGTAAAAGCAATCACTGTAAAAAAAAAAAAAAATCTTCATCACCCCCCACAAGTAGTACAGTGTCACCATGGTGACACTGTACTGCTAGGGTGATGGTATGTAAAAAAAAACAAAAAAAACAAACATAAATAATAATATAAAAAAATAAAACAAAAATGTAAAACAAAACGTTTAAAAATTATAATTTTTGGTTATAAACTAATTTGGTGTATTTTTTTTTTTTTTTACTAAAAAGATAATGGAATAAATTTTGGCCAAGATTTATGATGAAATATTATTTATTTGCAAAATTTTATAAGAAAAACACTTTTTTCAAAATTTTTGGACTTTTTCATTTTTATAGCAAAAAAAATAAAAATTCCAGCGGTGAATAAATACCACCAAAATAAAGCTTTATCTGTTTCAAAAAAGGTAAACAATTAATATGGGTACAGTGTTGCATGACCGCGCAATTGTCATTCAAAGTGTGATAGCGCTGAAAGCTGAAAATTGCCCTGGACAGGAAGGGGGTAAAAGTGTCCGGACAGGAAGTGGTTAAGTAATGTTAAAACCATTCACAGAGTGAAGTCATTATGTAAAAGTAATTTACTTCCAGTACTAGCATATTAGTTCCCTAATAAATGTAGCAGATAGATGTTATCAGTATTATGAATACATTGTAAAAAGCTTGTACAGTAGCAGTACCAGTACCAATATTCTTCCTACAGTACATGTAGTGAGGGTATGATATTGATGAAATTATAGCATAGGTAACAGAATATTGCAATTGTGTAATACACCCAAATACAATTGTAAAAACATTTACACAAGTTTTCATGCATGGTTAATTGTGTTGACAGTAGGTAGGGTTAAGTGTACAGTATATTAAAGTGAGACAAAATATGAAAAGCATAAGATAGATTTGAGTCAAATGGTAAAATTAAAGGTTTACTATTAAGAACTTTGGGGTGGTATAAGTAGAATTATTCATTGTTTGAATGGTAGGCAAAGAGGAATCTCATTGGAGAGTGAGGGGTTAAGGATTTTTCATCCAGAAACTTGAGGGCTAGTTCACACCAGATGCAGTCCAGTGCATTTTTTTCTGCATCTAAAATGCATGCACAGTGTTTTCCATGTATTCCAATGGCCCTAGTTCAAGTCAGTTTCAGGTGCAGAAAAAAAGTAGAACATGCTGCATTTTTTTCTGCACAGAACTGTTCTAGAACATAGCAAACTGCATCAAAACTGCACTGGAATGGAGTGTGGTGTGAACTGTAAGCAAAAATGTATCCAGAATGCATCTGGAGGCCATTTGTGTGGTGTAAACTGGCCCTAAGTGAGAGAGCAGTTGCTCCACACACACTATATTGCCAAATGTATTGGGACACCCCTCCAAATCATTGTATTCATGGCCACAGGTGTATAAAATCAAGCACCTAGGCATGCAGACTGCTTCTAGAAACATTTGTGAATGGGTTGCTCTAGGGAGCACAGGGAATTCAAGCGTAGTACTGTGATAGATTGGCACCTGTGCCATAAGTCCAGTCCTTGCTACGAAACATTTAGATCAACTGTTAGTTTTATTATAACAAAGTGGAAGCAACTGGGAACAACAGCAACTCAGCCACAAAGTGGTAGGCCACGTAAAACGACAGCGGGGTCAGCGAATGCTGAAGCGCACAGTGCGCAAAAGTCACCAACTATCTGCACAGTCAATAACTAAAGACCTCCAAACTTCATGTGGCATTCAGATTATCACAGCAACAGTGCATAGAGAGCTTCATGGGTTGGGTTTCCATGGCCAAGCAGCTGCATCCAAACCTTACATCACCAAGGGCAATGCAAAGCATCAGATGCAGTGGTGTAAAGCACACTGTGACGGGAGCGACTTTTGGGGGTGGGGGGACCTCTGTATCATCTCCCCAAATCATTATGTTTAACCCACCCTGTGCCTGTTAAGGGTTACAGGGTGTGTATGTGAATGTCTGAGTCCTGTGTATAGTGTGTTGTCCTTTGTCTAGGCCACATGGCTGTCCATTGTCTACTTCCATGTGCTACCCCCCATTGTGCCATGTCTTCCTGTCCAGAGAACTATTATGGGATGTACTGTTTGTATTGGTGTAGGGGTTGGTCAATGTCCTTTGCCACATGGTTGCATCTCATTGTTCTGTGTCTGGTTGGATGGGGAGGGGTGATGAGGTGTTTCCTGCCTATACTGTAGCCCTTCCCACTGAGAGGGTGGGCTGATGATGTATTTCCTGTTCCTGGTTGTGTTTCCCCGCCCTCTGTATATATTCTGTGTTTGGTGTAAAATAAAGGTAGTTGGCTTCCTGTTTTAGTAAGAGCTGGGTGTTGTTTTTTTTTCCTGAGGGATTTCGAGGGTGTGGTCCGTGGATGGTGTTTGGACAGGGGAAGTTGTGCTATAACGGAAAAACTCAGTGCGGTCTGGGTTCCGGTTCCGTTACATTGGTGGCAAGCGGTGGGATTGTGCTTCCAGCTGTAAACACATCCAAACCACCACCGGGATTCAAGAGCAGGAAAAGACGTCAGTCACCCCAGTGGAGATATGGACCTGGCATCAGAGATCCCAGGGCTGCTACAGACTGTTCTTGCAACATACCCCAGGACTGTGTCTACAGATCAGTACCTGGAGCTCAGGCAGCGGATTTGGGAGGTGCTTTGGAGAGGAGCGGTCCAGGCTGCTGGTATGGACAAAGGCAAGTGCTACCCAACCCCAGGGGAACGGGCCAGGGACCATCGGAAGTCACGGATGCCATTCCTGGGAGAGCAACCCCAGGAGCAATGGTTGGCTGAGTTGGACAGGCTGGTCCAGCAGGAGATACAACTGGACAATAGATATAGGGCTCTGCAGTGGTACGCAGAGCAGGAATATTTAGGGGTGTCCACAGAGTGCTCTCCTGAGGGACTTGACTTTGGTGGGCCTGGATTGCTGTGGGAGAGCCTTACAGACCTTTTTGTGTTTGGCAATAGAGGAGAACCTACTCTGGAGGAGTTGCGGGAAGGCAGAGAGGCTATGTTCGGTCTCAGAGCTTGAGCCAGATCTGCAATACCTGCTGATGAAAGAACTGCACCTGGAAAGGGCATACAGGCAACTGCTAGGATATGTTCGGCAGCATGCCCAAGAGTCATCAGTGGAAATTCCAGAGACTGGGGATCTGATAGACCTCTCAGCTGAGGAGGAACCAGCAGTAGACCTGACAACAGGGCCAAACAGTACTGAACTCTGCCCAGCACTGGTAATGTCTCCTGAGTTCCACGGACAGGAGATGGAGAGCCCTGATCCCCAAACCCCAGTTCCAGAGGCTGGGGATTTGATTGATTTTTTTTCTGAGGAGGAACCAGCCGGGGAGCCACCAGCTGAAGCGCTGACAACTGGACAGAGGGTCCAGGACCCCTGCCCCACACCTGTGGTAGTTTCAGAGGTCCAGGGTGAGAAGGGAGAGGAGGTTGTTGTCCTCCCTCCCCCACAGTCAGCCAAAGTGGAGGAAACTCTTTTCCCTCCCAAGCCAGGATCTGTGCACCAGAGGGACAGTGACAGAGGAATGCCATCCCAGCAGCAGATCCACAGTCTGGGAGTGGAGGAAGTCGGTCTCCCTTCTCTACAGTTAGCCGGAGCAGATGTGGGGTCCCCAGCAGAAGTGCTGGCACCAGGGCAGAGCGCCGCTGGCCTCTGCCTAGCAACTACAGTCACCACTTGAATACCACAGGGATGCTGGGTAGTCGGCCCATATCCCCCACAGTATGATGGAGCTGGCCCAGCCACCCTGTCTTCTCCCCAGCGGCTGAGAGGACTTCAGGGAGAAGGACCAGTCCGTACTTCTCCCCAGCGGCGGGTATGTTCTACGGGAGAGGCAGAGGTTGGCTGGGTGAGTAACGCTTTGTGTGGGACAATTTGCATGGGGTACTGTGTGGGTGCTGGCATTGAGAGACTGGAGGTACCGACTAACTTCAGAGTACATTCGTCTGGGATATACTCCTGTGTTAGTCTCCTGCCGAAAGGGGAGATATGTGACGGGAGTGACTTTTGGGGGTGGGGGGACCTCTGTATCATCTCCCCAAATCATTATGTTTAACCCACCCTGTGCCTGTTAAGGGTTACAGGGTGTGTATGTGAATGTCTGAGTCCTGTGTATAGTGTGTTGTCCTTTGTCTAGGCCACATGGCTGTCCATTGTCTACTACCATGTGCTACCCCCCATTGTGCTGTGTCTTCCTGTCCAGAGAACTATTATGGGATGTACTGTTTGTATTGGTGTGGGGGTTGGTCAATGTCCTTTGCCACATGGTTGCATCTCATTGTTCTGTGTCTGGTTGGATGGGGAGGGGTGATGAGGTGTTTCCTGCCTATACTGTAGCCCTTCCCACTGAGAGGGTGGGCTGATGATGTATTTCCTGTTCCTGGTTGTGTTTCCCCGCCCTCTGTATATATTCTGTGTTTTGTGTAAAATAAAGGTAGTTGGCTTCCTGTCTTAGTAGGAGCTGGGTGTTGTCTTTTTTTTTCCTGAGGGATTTCGAGGGTGTGGTCCGTGGATGGTGTTCGGACAGGGGAAGTTGTGCTATAACGGAAAAACTCAGTGCGGTCTGGGTTCCGGTTCCGTTACACATACCACCACTGGACTCTAGAGCAGTGGAGACATGTCGTCTAGAGTGACAAACCATGCTTCTCTGGTACTTGCCTGACTGCATTGTACCAAGTGTAAAGTTTGGTGAAGGGGGGATTATGGTGTGGGGTTGTCTATCAGAGTTTTGGCTTGGGCCCCTAGTTCCAGTGAAGGAAACCCTTAAGTCTTCAGCATATCAAGACATTTTGCAAAATTTCATGCTCCCAACTTTGTGGGAACAGTTTGGGTATGGCCTCTTCCTGTTCCAACATGACTGCACACCAGTGCACAAAGCAAGGTCCATAAAGACATGGATGAGTGAGTTTGGGGTGGAGGAACTTGACTGGCCTGCACAGAGTCCTGACATCAACCTGATAGAACACCTTTGAGATGAATTAGAGCGGAGAATGTGAGCCAGGCCTTCTCGTCCAACATCAGTGCCTGACCTCACAAATGAGCATCTGGAAGAATGGTCAAACATTCCCATAGACACACTGCTAAACCTTGTGGACAGCCTTCCCAGAGGAGTTGAAGCTGTTATAGCTGCAAAGAGTGGGCCAACTCAAAATGGAACACTATGGACTAAGACTAGGATGCCATTAAAGTTCATGTGCATGTAAAGGCAGGCATCCCACAGCTTGTGGGGCCACTGTGTAGAGGCTGGCTTTAAACCATGCATGTGTTCAAGCTGGCTTGTTGTTTCTGGGTAGCTTGTGTTCCACGCACTTGTGTCTCCTGTGTTAAACACAAGCTTTCACTAGTCACAAAATGCATTATTTCTGCATTTAACATATTTAGCTTTTGTTAAGAAGTTTATTCCTTCCTTAGAGTGATGATTGTTCACAATGTGGGGCTCTGCTACATCATGGGCCTTTTTCATTACTCCTTCTTTCACCATTAGACCATTCCAAATCTCCATGAAAAATAACCAGATTGGGGTCACAAAAGAACATTGAGAGTTGGCGCCTCCCAAAGATGTAAGTTGAAACAGAATTATCCTTCATGAGTGATTCACCCCAGGTTATGCAGACCACATTTGTGATCATTTGCAACTTCACAAGATGTGAATTCTTCACTACCTCCTTTTTTCTAATCAATCAGAACAGTTTGATTTTGCCTAAGTACTACACTGTAGAAGATTCTCCTGCATTCTCCTTCTCTTGTTAGCTGCATGCTGCTCATCCTCTCATTTTACAACTATTTTTTTTTGTTTCATAAAAGTTTATTAGGAAATTGCAAAATACAGCATTCAGTTAGTACAACAGGAAGAAAGGGAGTGTGAATGGGGAGTATACAATAAAGGCAATTGTCATAAGCCAGTTAAGAGACGGAGATCATATGAATAAACATAGACAATCATATTTTACAACTATAACAGGTCCTAGAAACCATGTGTACTAGGCTGCAATGTTGTAGAGGAATGGTGCAATTAGTGTCTTCGTTACAAAAAAAAAAAATAATACAAAGTTACTAAAACAAAAAACCAAAACACTGGTTAATTTTAATTAGCTCCCTCATCTCTATTCACTATTTACAACATATTTTATTTAGTCTATTTTGAAGGGTGCTGAGAGCCATCATGAGTTCTGAAAAAGACAAACCCCCCATCTGTGTTCTTTGAAAATGTTTTTAAATGTAAAGAAGTGATACACTTTAAAAAAAAACAAAGAAAAAACTACTGGATACAATATATTATTGGCAATAACTGTAACTTGCAAAGTATGTGATTAAAGCTTGTTTAGAGATAGTTAAGGCTGTTATCTTCATATAACTTATTGTATAGACTGTCCAAAATATAAATATAATTCAGGAGATGAATACTATGTAGAGCTACCCCTGCAGGGGCCGCTTGATAATGCTTGTCCCAATTGGTTTAGATACATTTCAACAGTATAGAATAACAAGAGACACAATTCTTTAGTAACTCCTCTATATTAAACTTGTTCTAATGAGTAGGCCACAGAAATAATGGGTTTAGATTATACAGCTCCAGTTAACATATACAAGCAGCACACTGGTAAAATAAAAATAATCAATTAGCAACATTTAACAGATTATACATTCATGAGTATATAAGCTTTAACCATTTAATTGCAACACCAGCAGCAAGAGGGGGAAAAAAGGGCTTGTTGACTTATCAGCTCCCTCTGGATCACCAGCACCACAATGGAGAATGCAGAGAATTATATAAACGTATACTCCGCTATGAATAGATATAAGTACCCCCATTTGAATAGCAATGGGGTTTAAAAGAGAAGAGGTCCCTTTAACTAGAGATTGCAGCTTGAGTCCTGTGATGTTGAAAGTTCCATGGCGGTATCCATTGTCTTCTGCTATGCAATAGTGGGGTCACATAAACATTAGTGTATACTGGTAATTCAATGAAAATATACAGATAGATTGTGGTACTGCTCAGAGCTAAGATCTCCTGGTACTAAGTTGTAAAGGTGTCTGCATGAAGTGTCTCTAGAGTAATGACAGAAAGAAGTTGGGCATCATCAATCCTATGGACAGCATGGCCTCCAAGGAACAGAGTTCTTGTTCAGGCTCTTGGCTAGTTGCAAGGATATGCAGAGTTTGTGCCTGACAGCCTGCCAATGCAGTGAGCAGAGATATCTGTGTGAAGACCAGAAAATGACAGTCCTGATGAAGAGATGCTGGTCCGATCCCAGTGTGGTGATCAGTGTGACTGCTATGCTGGACTGATGTGCAAAGCAGTAGGCCAGCAAACTGTTTCTGGTGGAGAACGGAAGTCCCCCTGTGTTCAGCTTTGAATCCTATGCCAAGAGGGAGAGATAGAGACAGTCCCTACCTGTAAAATATATCTGCTTTCACAGCATCACTCTCATTTGCCAGATCTCTGGTAGTTGTAGTTCCATCAGCACTCAGGAATGCAGGATGTATTGGCTTTAGGACTACATGTCCCAAGATCCTCTGCTGTCAGAAAAATTGAATCCACTGCTAGCAGAAAATGATGTAGTACTGGACACTAGGGGGGAAAAGATTAACCATTCTGTAAATGCAATATTAGCCCTACTGTGCTTCCTTTTTGTGAAAATATGCTGCAGCAACCAAAATGTTAAATAAAAACAAAAGTTTTCTGACATTGGCAGTCTAGGATTACACCTAGCACCCTGGCATGTGTGGAGGGACCAATGGTTGTGCCGTTGATGTCAACAGTAAGGTCATGGAGAGGGGTTCAGGGAGGAGGAAATATTACAAGCTCAGTTTAAAAAGATTGAGTTTGAGGAAGTGATGTGACATCCATACTTAAATGTTGCTCAGTAAATTTGTGATATGTGAGGAGATTGGGGGGGGGGGGGTGAGTTGAAGAGTCGAAAGATAGATCTGGGTGTCATCAGCATAGAGGTGGTATTGGAAGCCATGGGAGGTTATCAACTGTCCCAGGGAAGAGGTATAGAGTGAGAAGAGGAGGGGACCAAGGACAGAGCCTTGGAGTATCCCAATCAGAAACTGGAAAAGGAGCAGAGGAGATGGCAATGTATGTGACTCTGAAAGTGCACTGAGATAGGTAGGGGGAGAACCACAGAGGTCAAGGGAATGGAGTTTGTTGAGGAGCAGTGGGTGGTCAACTGTGTCAAAGGCTGCAGAAAGGTCTAAGAGTATGAGTATGGAGTACTGGCCATTGGTTTTAGCAGTTAGTAGGTCGTTGGTGAATTTCAACAGGGAAGTTTCAGCGGAATGTTGTGGGCAGAAGCTGGACTGTAGGGTATCGAGAAGGTTGTTGTCAGTGAGGTAGCATCTCATACGTTGTAGACGAGGTGATCAAGAAGCATCAAGGCAAATGGGAGCAGGGAGATGGGTCTTAAGGTGGGAGGAGAAGCAGGGGGAGGGAAAGGTACCGGAGGAGAGGGAGAGTTTCAAGATGTTAGTTAGAGAGTTTAGGATGGTGGTCACAGCAATTGTGAGGGGACAGGGTCCAGGGGGCAAAGTCTAGGGGACAGGTGGTGAGGTGGGCAGCGGAAACGAGTTTGGCAACTTCCTCAGAGGCAACAGGGTTAAAGGAGGAAAGAGCTGAGTGTGGTGTTGGACCTCATGTGTTTGTTGGGGGAGAAAGCTGGAGCTTGGGTATCTCATCATGGATTGTATCGATTTTGTTTTTGAAATGATTGGCAATCTCCTGGGCAGTGAGCAAGTTGGTGGCTGGAGGTAGTAGGGGGTAAAGTAAGGAATTAAGGGTAGAAAAGAGTTAACAAGGTTTGGTTGAGAGAGTTTTGATGAGAGTGGTGTAGTAGGTTTTTTTTTTACAGTGTGGAGGCAGGAGTTGTATTTGAGAAGGGCAAATTTGTAGAGGGTGAAGTCTTGCATGGATTTAGTTTTACGCCATGCTCACTCAAGAACACGGCTGTGTCTCTTGAGACTTCAGGTGTCATCTGTTTTCCAGAGTTGTAGCAGGCGAGTCCTGGTTCTGCATGTAGAAAGAGGTGCGAGTGTGTGTCATCCAAGGAGGATGCCAGTATGTTGTTCTAGGCAGAAGTTGCCAGCTCTGGGCAAGACAGGCGTGCAATTTTTTTATAAAGGCAGTCAGTAGCTGGATGAAGAAGGGAAGATTTGCGAAGTTGCAAAGGTAAAATACATCTCCTTAAGGACCCCCTTACTTTCTAAAATTGGCACCCAGACTCTGCAGCATTAAGTGGTCTGAATGTGCACTAAAATATGTCCATACATTTTGGTTCAATGTAACCTTTTGGGAAACTTGCATTTTAGGCACAGACTACACTTACTACAGCAGTAATCCCGTTGGCTACTTATATATATATATATATATATATATATACACTGTGTATATATATATATATATATACATATATAGCCCTAAATGGTCATGACTAAGGCTGGGCCTGGGCTTTAAATCCCCACTCCCCACTCTTCCCCTTCATTAGGCTTGACTGTTGTCTCTAAAAGCTCACAAATGTGAACATAAATGATATACTGTAAGCACTATTGTATTACCGAGAATGCCAATGTCAGCATGTATAATATAAGCACTTTTATAAAACTATGTTTTCAACATTGTACATTGCTAATAGGAAGCATTATTTCAACAAAATAATGTTACAAATGATTATTATCACTACCATTATTAAATAGAATGTAAATTGCAATTAAAAGCTTTAAAAATAAATTTACTAAACACTTGTATTCATTTATGCAAATGTATATTATTGAACAAAAAGAACATGATACAGGATGCTAATTATTCTGAAAAGGTATTTAAACATATCATATTAAGGTAAGAACAAAACCATATAAAATTATCAACCAAATGCATTCCTAGCAATGGAAAAGAAAATATATTAATACATAACAATTGCTGACTTCCACATTTTCAGTGCTTCAGTAGCAACAGCTAAATATATTTGTAAGTCTTAATTTAACTATCTTTTTAAGGCTGTACAAATGGGCCTATTTATGAAGGGGTAGAAAATTTACATCTTTTTTCTTGTGCTTTTTATTTAACCCTTTGTCTGTTCATAAATACAGACAAGAAAAACTCCACAGGTTTAATATGCTGTTTGGTGAATCCTGTTTGAAATTTGATGAACCTAAACTTAGGAGGAGGATCCAATTGAAGGTTATAGGGGCAAAATCTTGTTAGTAAATTATAGTTATTTTTATGTGTAATAGGCAAGCTCAAATATATGGAAACATCACTGACACTGGGCAAATCAGAAAGCAACTAAACTCCTCTCATTTCACTGATTCTGCAGCTTTTCCTGTTTGTGGGATAGGGGTGAGGGAGAGAAACAGAGAGAGATGGGGACAATCACATTTTTGTTTTGAAGAGACATTGGCAAATGGGATGTCTAGAATTACAGCCCTAGTCATTGTGATTGCACTAGCTATTCTGAGGAGGAGGAGGTGGATAAGAAAATTGGGGCAAGTCAAAGGACACTACTAAGTGCATCCATTGCTTACACAACCTGAGAGTAAAGGGCAGTTTTGGACCTTATACTTATTATAATGTTGCTCATCCACTTCTACAAGCCTTGCCATTAACTCACTACACAAGCCTGTTTTCCACTACACACTCTCTGCTTTCCTTCTAAGTTGCTTGCCATATGGGTCCTTGTAAGGGTCAAAATACTAAAAAGCTTTTTTTTCCTCAATAGACTTGCATTGCATTGTATTGATGTGCATTTACATAAATTGACACCAGCATAGTGGCATGACCAAGACACATAGAAAACAACTATTTTCTATTAGTCCTTGTGATGACCTTGTCCTGCCTTCTCTGCAGTTATGAAAGGGTTACAGAGGATTACAGGCAGTATAACCTTTGATGTCCACACAGTAAAGAGTCGATGATTGATAACCGATGATCTTTTACTGATAACATGTGACATAATGAGAATGAATAAATGCGCGTGAATAAATGGTAAAACTGAAATACAAACAGAATAAACAGACATGAGTACATATCTAACTACCTAGCAATATGCACAAAATACTTCAGTACATAGGAGGGGTACTTACAGACTTTGGGGGTCTAATCAAGCCCATATATGAAGAGAGAACAGCATCCCACATCTACTTGCATAGTAGAATTTCTTCAGTCTGAAGAGATGAGGTCACTTCCTCCCAAGTTAGCAAACAGGAAGTCTCTGGCCTTAAGGGGACAGACACTGCTGAATGCTAAAGAATGCCTTGTGTAATACAAGGCAGCACACTCCCCACTTGGCATAATAATGATATGCCACTATTAAACTCCTGGAAGGAGTAAAACGACTTCCGTGATGGGTCTAAGGTACACCTTAGGGGTGCCCTGTTTTACTACTCTGACCTCTACTTTCCTGACTCTGCTATCACTACTAACATCAGTCCCCACAATGAGTCCAATTGGCCACTCGTTCCTGTGGGCCTGAGAGTCTTTTAGTAGAACAACATCTCCAACTTGTAAGTTGGGCTTGTCGGCTTGCCATTTGTTGCGTGGTTGAAGGGTCATCAGGTACTCCTGTCTCCATCTCTTCCAGAAGATATCGGCAAGGCTTTGAACTTGTTTCCATTGCTTAGTGTACAAGTCTTTAAGATCAAAGTCCCTGTTGGGAGCTGTCACCATCTCCATCTTCTGGGTCAGCAACGTTGCCGGTGTCAAGACGGTTGGCATCTCTGGGTCAGTAGACACTGGGACCAAAGGTCTGGCGTTCATGATAGCCATGACTTCAGCCATCAGCGTGGTTAGGACTTCGTGTGTGAGACGAGTAGATCCAATCTTTAGAAGCATTGCATCTAGAATGCGGCGAGCTACTCCAATCATCCTCTCCCAAGCTCCTCCCATATGTGAGGCATGAGGAGGATTGAAGATCCAAGTGCATCTTTGGTTTTGAAGATAGTTACTTGTCTCTGAGTCTGTTGCAACGATCTTCAATTCCTTGCAGGCTCCAATAAAGTTTGTGCCACAGTCAGAACGAATCTGTTTTGCTGGTCCTCGAATGGAGAAAAATCTTCTCAAGGCATTGATGAAGCTTGAGGTAGATAGAGACTCAATTACCTCAATGTGAACTGCTCTGGTACTCATACACGAGAAAAGAACAGCCCAGCGTTTGCTCTCTGCACTGCCTCCTCTGGTCTTGCGAGAAGAAATGTTCCAAGGACCAAAAACGTCTAGGCCTACATTTGTGAATGGAGGATCTGAAGCCAGCCTGTCTGGAGGTAAGTCTGACATCTTCTGGACTTCAAGTTTTCCTCTGATTTTCTTGCAAGTTACACATTTGTTAATCACACTGGAGACTAGTCTTTTACCTCCTAGGATCCACAATCCAGCTGAGCGGACTGCTCCTTCAGTGAGGTGGCGACCTTGATGTGCAACTTGCTCATGGTGATGTCTTGTCAGAAGAACGGCAACATGATGATTCCTGGGTATGGCAATGGGATGTTTTTCTAGAATAGTCGTATCAGCTGCGGGTAGACGACCTCCAAGTCTCATCACTCCATCTTCATCAAGGACAGGGTTCAACTTTTTGAGCGGGCTGTGTTTAGAAAGTTCTTCTTTCTTGAGAAGACATTGAATTTCTTCCTTAAAGGCTTCCTGCTGAACACATCTGATAATGGTGACATTGGCTTGCTCAAGATAGTCATTGTTACCCTGGTCAACACTGGCTGTTTTGCTGAAGGATCTGGCCAAGCAGATGAGTTTCCCTATGGCACGGATGAGTGACTTCCAGCTGGAAAATCTTTCGAACCTACATGAGCCAAGACCTTCTCTGGTGGTTAGAGCCTTGTAAACTGCAACTAGAGGTCTTACCTCTTTGTCTTGGTCTGGTTCTACAAGCTGAAAAGTTCCTTTCTGATCAGTCTCTTCAGTTTCTGGTCCAGTCAAGAAGGATGGACCTGTGAACCAGTTAGTCTGTTTGAGGACAGCAGCTGGTACCAGTCTAGTCCCATGGTCAGCAGGGTTCTTGTCTGTACTGATGTGATGCCACTGTTCTGGACTTGTACACTTTCTGATACGTGTTACTCTGTTTGACACGTATGTGTAGAATCTTCTGGAAGCATTGTGGATATAACCTAAAACAATCTTGCTGTCTGTGTAGAAGTTCACTGCATGGATCTCGATGTCCAGTTCTGCAATGAGTAAGTCTGCTATCTCCACAGCTAGGACAGCAGCACAAAGTTCTAAGCGTGGGACCGTGTGAGCAGGTCTTGGAGCCAGTTTGGACTTTCCCAAGATGAATCCTGCATGGCTTTGTCCCTGAGTGTCTATGACTCTAAGGTAGGCTACAGCTGCTATAGCCACGGTGGATGCATCTGAAAACACGTGTATCTCTCTTCGTTTTGTAACAGACAAAGAAACAGAGACGTATGGTCTTTGGATGCTAAATCGCTCAAGCTCCAGCAAAGAGTCTTTCCACAACTTCCACTGCATTTCTTTCTTTTCAGGTAGAGGTGTGTCCCAATCACTTTGTTCTAGCTCAGTTGTAATCTCCCTCAAAAGAGCTTTGCCTTGCATGGTGATGGGTGCTACGAACCCCAAGGGATCGTAAAGACTGTTGACCGTAGACAAGACACCTCGCTTTGTGAAAGGCTTCTCTTCCCTGGATACTCGGAAGGTGAAGCTGTCAGTTTTCAAGTCCCAACTAAGCCCTAAGCTTCTTTGAAGGGGTGGTGAATCTGTACCTAGATCTAAGTCTTTGAGGTCTTTTGCACGGTCTTCTGCTGGGAATGCTTCCATTACTTTGCTGTTGTTGGAAGCCACTTTGTGCAGTCTTATGTTAGAGTCTGCTAGCAAGTCTCTAGTGCTTTTCAAAATGTCAATGGCTTCTCTACTACTGGAGAAGAAAGCAAGTTCATCATCTACATAAACGTTTTTCATAACAAATTGTTTGGCTTCAGGGTTGTGTCTGTCACCTTGCTGCGCTGCTCGTCTCAAGCTGTAGATAGCGACAGCTGGTGAGGGACTGTTCCCAAACACATGTACTTTCATCCTATACTCTATGATACCTCTGTTGAGGTCGTTGTCTTCATACCATAGGAACCTCAGGTAGTCTCTGTGGTCTTCACGGACAAGGAAACAGTAGAACATCTGCTGTATATCTGCTGTTACTGCAACAAGTTCTCTTCGGAATCTGATAAGGACTCCAAGAAGTGTGTTGTTCAGGTCTGGTCCGCTGAGAAGTACATCATTAAGGGAAATACCTTCATGCTTTGCACTGGAATCAAATACTACACGTATCTGACCTGGTTTTTGAGGATGGCACACTCCGAATATTGGCAAGTACCAGCGTTCTTGTTTTTCATGCAGTGCTGGTGCTTTTTCAGCTTGATCTTTGTCAAAGATTTTCCGCATGAATTCTTGGAAGTGTTCTTTCATGTTTGGCTTTCTTTCAAGAGTGCGCTGCAATAGCGCAAGGCGTTTCTCTGCTTGCACTCTGTTGTTGGGAAGACGATGCCATGGTGTACGGAATGGTAGTGGGGCTACCCAACTGCCTGCTTTGTCTTTGAAGACTTCTCTGTCCATGATCTCAAGGAAGAGGTTATCTTCAACAGATGGTGCTAGTTTGTCATCATCTTGAGTTCTCTCAAACACTTTGTGGCCTAGCTGATCTGAATCTTCAGCTGAGGCTGTATCTTCCAGGAACCTCTGGATGTTCTGGGGATGTGTTGGGTTAGATAGTTTCTCTTTAATCTGCATGCTGTTGTTACATGGGCAAAGACATGATGTGCGACCGTTCTGCAGCAGATTTGTTCTGTAGACATTCACCTTTGTGGGTTTGTGAAGTCCGTCCAGACATACATTTCCAACGATAACCCATCCAAGATCAAGACGTTGAGCAAATGGTGCATTGTGCGGCCCACTGTATTGTTCTCTGACCTTGTGCACTCTCAGTATGTCTCTTCCTAGTAGAAGGACGATTGCAGCATCTGGGTTGAGTGTTGGGATCTTGTCTGCTATTCGCATGAGATGAGGGTAGTGACGTGCCACTTCAGGTGTGGGAATCTCTGACCTGTCATCTGGTATCATGTCACATTCTATGAGGGTAGGAAGAGTCAGCTGCGTCTTGCCATCTAATGACTCGATGGTGTAGTTGTTTGCTCTTCTCCCTGATGTCTCTATAACTCCAGAACATGTCTTCAAGGTGTATGGAGTTGAACTTCCTTTGTCACCAAAGAGGTCGAAGAACTCTGTCTTTGCTAGAGACCTGTTGCTTTGTTCGTCTAGGACTGTATACATCTTCACTGCCTTTTCTCTGAGACCGTTGGGATACACTTTGACTAAGCATATCTTGGAGCATGATCTAGAGAGTCCTGGTTCTGTACAGATCTCAGTACACTTTGAAGTTATCGCTGGTGTTGCACTTTCTTTTTGCTCCCCACCATGATCTTCTTGAGTTGCTGGAACTTCTGATTTCCATGGTGGTGGTCCTGGGTGCAGTGCTGACAGATGTCGGTCATTGTTGCATTCTGTGCACCGTATTTCTCTCTTACAGTCTTTTGCAAGATGTTGCATTGAGGCGCAGCATCTGAAACAAATGTGATTGTCTTTAAGGTAAGCCTTGCGCTCCTCTAATGTCTTACTTCTGAAACTGCAACATTTTCTTAGTGGATGAGGCTTGTTGTGTATTGGGCACTGTTTGTCTGGATCCTCAACTTCCTTGCTTGTGTTGTCTTCCTGATTGGCTGCAGCCTCAGGCGGGACTTCTGTCTTCCGCACAGACACTGTTGCTCTGCGTTCTTTGTAGTGTACTGGCGACTGCTTCTCTGTCCTTGGGGCACTTGCAACTCTCTTGTTCAGGAAGGCGAAGCTTGGGTCATTGCGTGTCTTAGCTTGGTCTACAACGAATTCAGCGAGGAAGACAAACGGTGGAAATGCAACTCGATAGTCTTTCTTGTATCTGGATGCTTGAGAGACCCACCTTTCTTGCAGGTTGAAAGGGAGCTTCTCGATTATGGGCTCTACTCCACGTGCTGTGTCTAAGTATAAGAGACCTGGCAGAGTTCCACTAGTCTTTGCTGCTTCTATCTCTAGGAGTAGGTCTCTGAGCTCTCTCAGCTTCTGATTGTCTTTGTTTGTCATTTTTGGGCAAGTTTCAATTTTCTTTAAAAGTGCTTCTTCAATTACTTCAGGTGACCCATAGCAGTCTTCCATTCTCTGCCAGACCATCGCAAGTCCTGCTGTTGCATCATGGACATGCACTGACCTGATTCTTTTGGCCTGCTCTGAGGACTCTGGTCCTAGGTATTTGGCGAGTAGGTCGAGCTTCTCTCTGTCTGTCAGCTCTAAGTTTTGGGTGCTGCTTAGGAAGGATGACCTCCAGGCCCAGTAGTTTTCAGGACGATCGTCAAACTTCAAGAGACCAGTGCTCACCATCTCACGGCGCATCAAGTATTTCGACACGTCTGTAACCCTTGCTGTGTCAGGTGCGTTTGTTCTGGGTACAAACGCGGGACTACTGGCTGATAGTGACTGATGAGTTCGTTGAGGTATTTGACTAAGTCTATTTTGGTCAGATGGTTGCTCTCCTCTATTGTAGTCTAGATCTGGTTTTGCACGAGGAGAGGTTATATCGCCATCTACTTGGTTTCTTAGCGTGTTGGCGGTTTGGTATCTGAGCCCGTGATTGGTTGACTTATCACGTGGCGGTTCAGGTTCAGTCTTATAGTGATGCGTAACATCAAAGCTGTCTGCTCCCAACTGGGTCCTTGATGGTTTCGTTGCATCACTAGGCTGTTTATCAGGGTACAGGGTTGCTTGTGATTGCACGTACTCACGGGTGCATTGGAATGTACTGAGAGGTGTTATCAGGGTTTCCAGTACATCGCTCTCTACAAACTGAATATCTGCAGCTCTCGCGAGAACTTCGGCTTCAGCTATGGCTGCTGCAGCTATTTTCTGTTGCTGAAGTATGTGTAAAGAGGCTTGTACTTCTGCCTTTCTCCTAAGCGTTTCTGCTTCTCTCCTTTTTATTTCAGCTTCCCCTTCGGCTTGTCTCTTTTTTATTTCAGCTTCCCCTTCGGCTTGTCTCTTCTTCTGCTCTTCATCTAGGTAGCCTTGCTCTTTCATAAGCTCTGCTTCCTGTATGGCATAGGAGGCCATGGCGCATGCGGCCTCGGCCTTGGCTTGTGCCCTGGCGGCGATAGCGCTGACTGAAGACAAGTTTGTGACACTAGAATGTCTGGAACTTGTATGCTTACTCCTGGCTGCCCCAGCACTGACTGACGATAGGTCTGTGACGTTTGAATGCCTGGAACTTGAACGCTTAGATCTGGCGGTTTCTGCTTTGGATGACGACAGATCCGATTTGTTATAAGTTCTCGGCGTGCTGCATTATGACCTAGTTTCCAGCGTACTGTGCATATTTTCTTCCTGTTTGCACGAGATTTTAGGAAGGGTTAATTTAGTGATATCTTTCATATCTGAGTTAGTTTCACTTTGCTATGCCTAGACTGGCTGTGCTGTGGGGATTTCACACACACGTGCTGCTGCACCAACAGTTAAGAGTCTCCTCTGTGTTGTGGGGCCTGCTGTAGATTTTTCACACAATGTGCTCTGAAGTAACCGTGTAAGTCTTTTTACTGTCCTGCCTTCTCTGCAGTTATGAAAGGGTTACAGAGAATTACAGGCAGTATAACCTTTGATGTCCACACAGTAAAGAGTCGATGATTGATAACCGATGATCTTTTACTGATAACATGTGACATAATGAGAATGAATAAATGCGCGTGAATAAATGGTAAAACTGAAATACAAACAGAATAAACAGACATGAGTACATATCTAACTACCTAGCAATATGCACAAAATACTTCAGTACATAGGAGGGGTACTTACAGACTTTGGGGGTCTAATCAAGCCCATATATGAAGAGAGAACAGCATCCCACATCTACTTGCATAGTAGAATTTCTTCAGTCTGAAGAGATGAGGTCACTTCCTCCCAAGTTAGCAAACAGGAAGTCTCTGGCCTTAAGGGGACAGACACTGCTGAATGCTAAAGAATGCCTTGTGTAATACAAGGCAGCACACTCCCCACTTGGCATAATAATGATATGCCACTATTAAACTCCTGGAAGGAGTAAAACGACTTCCGTGATGGGTCTAAGGTACACCTTAGGGGTGCCCTGTTTTACTACTCTGACCTCTACTTTCCTGACTCTGCTATCACTACTAACATCAGTCCCCACAATGAGTCCAATTGGCCACTCGTTCCTGTGGGCCTGAGAGTCTTTTAGTAGAACAACATCTCCAACTTGTAAGTTGGGCTTGTCGGCTTGCCATTTGTTGCGTGGTTGAAGGGTCATCAGGTACTCCTGTCTCCATCTCTTCCAGAAGATATCGGCAAGGCTTTGAACTTGTTTCCATTGCTTAGTGTACAAGTCTTTAAGATCAAAGTCCCTGTTGGGAGCTGTCACCATCTCCATCTTCTGGGTCAGCAACGTTGCCGGTGTCAAGACGGTTGGCATCTCTGGGTCAGTAGACACTGGGACCAAAGGTCTGGCGTTCATGATAGCCATGACTTCAGCCATCAGCGTGGTTAGGACTTCGTGTGTGAGACGAGTAGATCCAATCTTTAGAAGCATTGCATCTAGAATGCGGCGAGCTACTCCAATCATCCTCTCCCAAGCTCCTCCCATATGTGAGGCATGAGGAGGATTGAAGATCCAAGTGCATCTTTGGTTTTGAAGATAGTTACTTGTCTCTGAGTCTGTTGCAACGATCTTCAATTCCTTGCAGGCTCCAATAAAGTTTGTGCCACAGTCAGAACGAATCTGTTTTGCTGGTCCTCGAATGGAGAAAAATCTTCTCAAGGCATTGATGAAGCTTGAGGTAGATAGAGACTCAATTACCTCAATGTGAACTGCTCTGGTACTCATACACGAGAAAAGAACAGCCCAGCGTTTGCTCTCTGCACTGCCTCCTCTGGTCTTGCGAGAAGAAATGTTCCAAGGACCAAAAACGTCTAGGCCTACATTTGTGAATGGAGGATCTGAAGCCAGCCTGTCTGGAGGTAAGTCTGACATCTTCTGGACTTCAAGTTTTCCTCTGATTTTCTTGCAAGTTACACATTTGTTAATCACACTGGAGACTAGTCTTTTACCTCCTAGGATCCACAATCCAGCTGAGCGGACTGCTCCTTCAGTGAGGTGGCGACCTTGATGTGCAACTTGCTCATGGTGATGTCTTGTCAGAAGAACGGCAACATGATGATTCCTGGGTATGGCAATGGGATGTTTTTCTAGAATAGTCGTATCAGCTGCGGGTAGACGACCTCCAAGTCTCATCACTCCATCTTCATCAAGGACAGGGTTCAACTTTTTGAGCGGGCTGTGTTTAGAAAGTTCTTCTTTCTTGAGAAGACATTGAATTTCTTCCTTAAAGGCTTCCTGCTGAACACATCTGATAATGGTGACATTGGCTTGCTCAAGATAGTCATTGTTACCCTGGTCAACACTGGCTGTTTTGCTGAAGGATCTGGCCAAGCAGATGAGTTTCCCTATGGCACGGATGAGTGACTTCCAGCTGGAAAATCTTTCGAACCTACATGAGCCAAGACCTTCTCTGGTGGTTAGAGCCTTGTAAACTGCAACTAGAGGTCTTACCTCTTTGTCTTGGTCTGGTTCTACAAGCTGAAAAGTTCCTTTCTGATCAGTCTCTTCAGTTTCTGGTCCAGTCAAGAAGGATGGACCTGTGAACCAGTTAGTCTGTTTGAGGACAGCAGCTGGTACCAGTCTAGTCCCATGGTCAGCAGGGTTCTTGTCTGTACTGATGTGATGCCACTGTTCTGGACTTGTACACTTTCTGATACGTGTTACTCTGTTTGACACGTATGTGTAGAATCTTCTGGAAGCATTGTGGATATAACCTAAAACAATCTTGCTGTCTGTGTAGAAGTTCACTGCATGGATCTCGATGTCCAGTTCTGCAATGAGTAAGTCTGCTATCTCCACAGCTAGGACAGCAGCACAAAGTTCTAAGCGTGGGACCGTGTGAGCAGGTCTTGGAGCCAGTTTGGACTTTCCCAAGATGAATCCTGCATGGCTTTGTCCCTGAGTGTCTATGACTCTAAGGTAGGCTACAGCTGCTATAGCCACGGTGGATGCATCTGAAAACACGTGTATCTCTCTTCGTTTTGTAACAGACAAAGAAACAGAGACGTATGGTCTTTGGATGCTAAATCGCTCAAGCTCCAGCAAAGAGTCTTTCCACAACTTCCACTGCATTTCTTTCTTTTCAGGTAGAGGTGTGTCCCAATCACTTTGTTCTAGCTCAGTTGTAATCTCCCTCAAAAGAGCTTTGCCTTGCATGGTGATGGGTGCTACGAACCCCAAGGGATCATAAAGACTGTTGACCGTAGACAAGACACCTCGCTTTGTGAAAGGCTTCTCTTCCCTGGATACTCGGAAGGTGAAGCTGTCAGTTTTCAAGTCCCAACTAAGCCCTAAGCTTCTTTGAAGGGGTGGTGAATCTGTACCTAGATCTAAGTCTTTGAGGTCTTTTGCACGGTCTTCTGCTGGGAATGCTTCCATTACTTTGCTGTTGTTGGAAGCCACTTTGTGCAGTCTTATGTTAGAGTCTGCTAGCAAGTCTCTAGTGCTTTTCAAAATGTCAATGGCTTCTCTACTACTGGAGAAGAAAGCAAGTTCATCATCTACATAAACGTTTTTCATAACAAATTGTTTGGCTTCAGGGTTGTGTCTGTCACCTTGCTGCGCTGCTCGTCTCAAGCTGTAGATAGCGACAGCTGGTGAGGGACTGTTCCCAAACACATGTACTTTCATCCTATACTCTATGATACCTCTGTTGAGGTCGTTGTCTTCATACCATAGGAACCTCAGGTAGTCTCTGTGGTCTTCACGGACAAGGAAACAGTAGAACATCTGCTGTATATCTGCTGTTACTGCAACAAGTTCTCTTCGGAATCTGATAAGGACTCCAAGAAGTGTGTTGTTCAGGTCTGGTCCGCTGAGAAGTACATCATTAAGGGAAATACCTTCATGCTTTGCACTGGAATCAAATACTACACGTATCTGACCTGGTTTTTGAGGATGGCACACTCCGAATATTGGCAAGTACCAGCGTTCTTGTTTTTCATGCAGTGCTGGTGCTTTTTCAGCTTGATCTTTGTCAAAGATTTTCCGCATGAATTCTTGGAAGTGTTCTTTCATGTTTGGCTTTCTTTCAAGAGTGCGCTGCAATAGCGCAAGGCGTTTCTCTGCTTGCACTCTGTTGTTGGGAAGACGATGCCATGGTGTACGGAATGGTAGTGGGGCTACCCAACTGCCTGCTTTGTCTTTGAAGACTTCTCTGTCCATGATCTCAAGGAAGAGGTTATCTTCAACAGATGGTGCTAGTTTGTCATCATCTTGAGTTCTCTCAAACACTTTGTGGCCTAGCTGATCTGAATCTTCAGCTGAGGCTGTATCTTCCAGGAACCTCTGGATGTTCTGGGGATGTGTTGGGTTAGATAGTTTCTCTTTAATCTGCATGCTGTTGTTACATGGGCAAAGACATGATGTGCGACCGTTCTGCAGCAGATTTGTTCTGTAGACATTCACCTTTGTGGGTTTGTGAAGTCCGTCCAGACATACATTTCCAACGATAACCCATCCAAGATCAAGACGTTGAGCAAATGGTGCATTGTGCGGCCCACTGTATTGTTCTCTGACCTTGTGCACTCTCAGTATGTCTCTTCCTAGTAGAAGGACGATTGCAGCATCTGGGTTGAGTGTTGGGATCTTGTCTGCTATTCGCATGAGATGAGGGTAGTGACGTGCCACTTCAGGTGTGGGAATCTCTGACCTGTCATCTGGTATCATGTCACATTCTATGAGGGTAGGAAGAGTCAGCTGCGTCTTGCCATCTAATGACTCGATGGTGTAGTTGTTTGCTCTTCTCCCTGATGTCTCTATAACTCCAGAACATGTCTTCAAGGTGTATGGAGTTGAACTTCCTTTGTCACCAAAGAGGTCGAAGAACTCTGTCTTTGCTAGAGACCTGTTGCTTTGTTCGTCTAGGACTGTATACATCTTCACTGCCTTTTCTCTGAGACCGTTGGGATACACTTTGACTAAGCATATCTTGGAGCATGATCTAGAGAGTCCTGGTTCTGTACAGATCTCAGTACACTTTGAAGTTATCGCTGGTGTTGCACTTTCTTTTTGCTCCCCACCATGATCTTCTTGAGTTGCTGGAACTTCTGATTTCCATGGTGGTGGTCCTGGGTGCAGTGCTGACAGATGTCGGTCATTGTTGCATTCTGTGCACCGTATTTCTCTCTTACAGTCTTTTGCAAGATGTTGCATTGAGGCGCAGCATCTGAAACAAATGTGATTGTCTTTAAGGTAAGCCTTGCGCTCCTCTAATGTCTTACTTCTGAAACTGCAACATTTTCTTAGTGGATGAGGCTTGTTGTGTATTGGGCACTGTTTGTCTGGATCCTCAACTTCCTTGCTTGTGTTGTCTTCCTGATTGGCTGCAGCCTCAGGCGGGACTTCTGTCTTCCGCACAGACACTGTTGCTCTGCGTTCTTTGTAGTGTACTGGCGACTGCTTCTCTGTCCTTGGGGCACTTGCAACTCTCTTGTTCAGGAAGGCGAAGCTTGGGTCATTGCGTGTCTTAGCTTGGTCTACAACGAATTCAGCGAGGAAGACAAACGGTGGAAATGCAACTCGATAGTCTTTCTTGTATCTGGATGCTTGAGAGACCCACCTTTCTTGCAGGTTGAAAGGGAGCTTCTCGATTATGGGCTCTACTCCACGTGCTGTGTCTAAGTATAAGAGACCTGGCAGAGTTCCACTAGTCTTTGCTGCTTCTATCTCTAGGAGTAGGTCTCTGAGCTCTCTCAGCTTCTGATTGTCTTTGTTTGTCATTTTTGGGCAAGTTTCAATTTTCTTTAAAAGTGCTTCTTCAATTACTTCAGGTGACCCATAGCAGTCTTCCATTCTCTGCCAGACCATCGCAAGTCCTGCTGTTGCATCATGGACATGCACTGACCTGATTCTTTTGGCCTGCTCTGAGGACTCTGGTCCTAGGTATTTGGCGAGTAGGTCGAGCTTCTCTCTGTCTGTCAGCTCTAAGTTTTGGGTGCTGCTTAGGAAGGATGACCTCCAGGCCCAGTAGTTTTCAGGACGATCGTCAAACTTCAAGAGACCAGTGCTCACCATCTCACGGCGCATCAAGTATTTCGACACGTCTGTAACCCTTGCTGTGTCAGGTGCGTTTGTTCTGGGTACAAACGCGGGACTACTGGCTGATAGTGACTGATGAGTTCGTTGAGGTATTTGACTAAGTCTATTTTGGTCAGATGGTTGCTCTCCTCTATTGTAGTCTAGATCTGGTTTTGCACGAGGAGAGGTTATATCGCCATCTACTTGGTTTCTTAGCGTGTTGGCGGTTTGGTATCTGAGCCCGTGATTGGTTGACTTATCACGTGGCGGTTCAGGTTCAGTCTTATAGTGATGCGTAACATCAAAGCTGTCTGCTCCCAACTGGGTCCTTGATGGTTTCGTTGCATCACTAGGCTGTTTATCAGGGTACAGGGTTGCTTGTGATTGCACGTACTCACGGGTGCATTGGAATGTACTGAGAGGTGTTATCAGGGTTTCCAGTACATCGCTCTCTACAAACTGAATATCTGCAGCTCTCGCGAGAACTTCGGCTTCAGCTATGGCTGCTGCAGCTATTTTCTGTTGCTGAAGTATGTGTAAAGAGGCTTGTACTTCTGCCTTTCTCCTAAGCGTTTCTGCTTCTCTCCTTTTTATTTCAGCTTCCCCTTCGGCTTGTCTCTTTTTTATTTCAGCTTCCCCTTCGGCTTGTCTCTTCTTCTGCTCTTCATCTAGGTAGCCTTGCTCTTTCATAAGCTCTGCTTCCTGTATGGCATAGGAGGCCATGGCGCATGCGGCCTCGGCCTTGGCTTGTGCCCTGGCGGCGATAGCGCTGACTGAAGACAAGTTTGTGACACTAGAATGTCTGGAACTTGTATGCTTACTCCTGGCTGCCCCAGCACTGACTGACGATAGGTCTGTGACGTTTGAATGCCTGGAACTTGAACGCTTAGATCTGGCGGTTTCTGCTTTGGATGACGACAGATCCGATTTGTTATAAGTTCTCGGCGTGCTGCATTATGACCTAGTTTCCAGCGTACTGTGCATATTTTCTTCCTGTTTGCACGAGATTTTAGGAAGGGTTAATTTAGTGATATCTTTCATATCTGAGTTAGTTTCACTTTGCTATGCCTAGACTGGCTGTGCTGTGGGGATTTCACACACACGTGCTGCTGCACCAACAGTTAAGAGTCTCCTCTGTGTTGTGGGGCCTGCTGTAGATTTTTCACACAATGTGCTCTGAAGTAACCGTGTAAGTCTTTTTACTGTCCTGCCTTCTCTGCAGTTATGAAAGGGTTACAGAGAATTACAGGCAGTATAACCTTTGATGTCCACACAGTAAAGAGTCGATGATTGATAACCGATGATCTTTTACTGATAACATGTGACATAATGAGAATGAATAAATGCGCGTGAATAAATGGTAAAACTGAAATACAAACAGAATAAACAGACATGAGTACATATCTAACTACCTAGCAATATGCACAAAATACTTCAGTACATAGGAGGGGTACTTACAGACTTTGGGGGTCTAATCAAGCCCATATATGAAGAGAGAACAGCATCCCACATCTACTTGCATAGTAGAATTTCTTCAGTCTGAAGAGATGAGGTCTCTTCCTCCCAAGTTAGCAAACAGGATGTCTCTGGCCTTAAGGGGACAGACACTGCTGAATGCTAAAGAATGCCTTGTGTAATACAAGGCAGCACAGACCTATATTCTTCAAGTGTGGTAAAATACAGATCACTGCAGTATGTGTGATCAGGGCCTAAGACTGTTCTTGGTGTTACATTAAAACAATTTTCACAAACAACCTTAGCGATGGTATCTTCTCTGGCTTTTTTTCTTTTAAAATAGCTTGGCTTACATGCAGAAGCAGCAGCACTTTAGTCTGATTCATTGCAGTTTAAATAAAGTCTTTTTCAGTTAGTTTTAGTATTGTTTGTTGGATATAAATTGACTAATGGTTCCCTAACACTATCCCTGTAAACTGCCCTGCCTTTTGTCAATGTCCTGCCAATTCTTCGAATTATTTGCCTCATTTGTATTTTTTCTATTGTAATAGTGGAGTATGGTGGTTGTTAAAGCGCGCCTGCCGAGAGGCTTCATACATCTGTACCTTCGGTGAGAAGAGGTTAAAATAGTCATGTTGTATGGAGTAGGGGGCATAAAAAATGCGCCCACATGTCAAATTTACTTGGTTCCAACAAACATTCGTATATATATATATATATATATATATATATATGTATATATCTGTAATTAATTACCAATTAAAAAAATAAATACATTGTTTTTGCTTGTCAGTTTCAGCTGCCAAAATGTCTGTTTAAGTGATCTAATTTGATCGCTTAAAACCTTTAGTCAAATTGTAGAACCTCAATAATCATAACCAAACAAAGGTCCTATTGTGACTAACTAAATGCGCATTACCAGCATTATGTTTTATTAATCACATAATTTTTATTATACACATATACATACATTATGATTGCATACATTATACATAATGACATCATCACTTCATCGTTTTTATGGGAAATCAACTCTAATGCTGTATCCTGACAAGTATAACCAAGCCTTGTATCCAATGGTAATGTAACTGTAGCTAATGTTAGTGCAATGAGTTTTTATTCTTTTTACAGTGATAATATATTTTTCTGTGATTGCCTTCCACTAAGATCTGTACTACTAAAAATCAGGGAAAATGACATGATACCAATGCATATGTAGTGGCTCAATAACATATTGTTAATATCCATATTATGGTTCAGTTGTATCAATTGAATAACTGACATATCTATGAAAATTACTCAATGCTCAAAC
Source organism: Staurois parvus (assembly GCF_062004578.1). NCBI lineage: Eukaryota > Metazoa > Chordata > Amphibia > Anura > Ranidae > Staurois > Staurois parvus. The sequence goes on along the minus strand of NW_028318430.1, from coordinate 11,977,827 downwards.
TGTATATATAAAAATAAACACTAGGTATAGTAAAACAGATGTCTGCCATTATATTAACACGCGTATTATGGTGTATCATGTAATGGTACACTGTGGGGAATCATAATGAATAGTTTGAAATACAGTATTGTGCATTGTTGATGTTTGTTAAAATAAAGATATTCAATTCATAATAAAGGGATTAAAAGCTTAATTCATGCCTATGTTAATATTTGTCTGCAAATACACAGATAAATGGCAGCGTACCTTATCACATTAAACACCTGCACGTACAAGTTCCTCTGCAGAGATCTCTGTGGGATTGTATGTCTTACAGAGCTTAAACTTTCATTTCCCCAAATAATGATATCATTCGTTTACAGATATAGATAGGCCCTCCTCACTCAAAATATATCCCGAAATGAGTTTTCTTGTATTAACCATAAAAAAAAGAACTAGATTAATTACCAGTGTTATACATTACAATTTGAATCTTCGTCATAGTTTAGCGAAAGAAAACAATTGTTTGCTGACTGTGCAGGACTAGTATGTACGCTCCTTTATCTGCACAGCTGCTTTGCATTATGGGAGTGTGTTTCCAACTCAGTTGGAACATTCTGAGACTCCAGTAATTAAGAATAATTTTAATGGGTGCAAATAACCTGGGAGACAAAACAGAAAATACAAGGAATTCTCATTAGGACATTTGTACATATACTATATTTTCCTCTTAGCAGCTCATTAGCAGTTTACAATCCTAGATGGCTCATAGTTTCACTGGTTCTTGAAATGGGAAGGCATGCATAGGTATATATTATGTGCACAATTGTTAGGCAAGTTAGTATTCTCACCAAATCATCATTTTTATGCATATTGTCCAACTCCAAACTGTATAAACTTGAATGTTTATTGGATTGAAGCATATCAGGTGATATGTATTTGTGTAATGAAGGAGGGTGTGTCCTAAGGAGATCAACACCGTATATCAAGGCGTGCATAATTATTAGGCAGCTCCTTTTCCTCAGACAAAATGACCCAAAAAAGAGATTTAACTGACTCTGAAAAGTCAAAAAACTGTAAAAAGTCTTTGAGAGGGATACAGCATTCATGAAATTGTTAAAATATTGGGACGTGATCACAGAACCATCAAACGTCTTGTTGCAAATAGTCAACAGGGTCGCAAACGTGTTGAGAAAAAAAGATGTAAAATAACTGCAAAAGTTTTGAGAAGAATCAAATGTCACACTACCAGGAACCCATTATCCTACAGTGTTGTCATATTCCAGAACAGCAACCTACCTGGAGTGCTCAGAAGTAAAAAGTGTTTAGTGCTCACAGACATGGACAAGGTAAGGAAGGCTGAAATCCAATCACCATTGAACAAGACACATATGTTGAAATGTCAAGACTGGGCCAAGAAGTATCTGAAGACAGATTTTTCATAGGTTTTAAGGACTGATAAGATGAGAGTGACTCTTGATGGACCAGATGGATGGGCCCGTGGCTGGATCAGTAACGGGGACACAGCTCCACTTCAACTCAGATGCTGGCCAGGTGGAGATGGGGTACTGGAATGGAGTGGCATTATTAAAGATGAACTAGTTGGACCTTCTTGGGTTGAATATGTACTCAAAATAAACTCCCAAACCTACTGCCAGTTTTTAGAAGACACTTTCTTCAAGCAGTGGTACAGAGAAAAGTCTGCATCTTTCAATACGGCCATCATATTTATGCAAAACAATGTCCCATTGCATTCATCAAAGTACTCAACTGTGTGGCTAGCCAGTAAAGGCCTTAACGATGAAAGAATAATGACATGGCCCCTTTCCTCACCTGACCTAAACCCTATTGAGAACTTGTGGGCCCTTCTTAAATGGGAGAAGGAAGACAGTACACCTTTCTGAACAGTGTCTGCAAGGTTGTGGTTGCTGATGCACTAAGAGATGATCATCAACAGATCAAGAAACTGACAGACTCCATGAACGTAAGGCTTATGGCTGTTATTGAAAAGAAGGGTGGCTATATTGGTCACTTATTTTTTTTAAATGTTAGATATGTTTATTTGTAAATTTTGAGTTTTTTGTTTATTATTTTCACTTTAACAGATGAAAAAAAAACCAAGTGAGATATGAAATTAATATAATAATTGTGCACACAGTGTATATATATATATATATATATATATATATATATATATATATATATACAGTCATGGCCGAAATTGTTGGCACCCTTGATATTTCTCCAGGAAATCATGTATTTCTCACGAAACGTATTGCATTAACACATGTTTTGCTATACACATGTTTATTCCCTTTGTGTGTATTGGGACAAAACAAAAAAAGGGAGGAAAGAAAGCAAATTCGACATAATGTCACACAAACCTCCAAAAATGGGCTGGACAAAAGTATTGGCACCCTTTCACAACTGCGGATAAATAAGAATGTTACAAGCATGTGATGCTCCTGTAAACTCACCTGGGGCAAGTAACAGGTGTGGGCAATATAGAAATCACACCTGAAAGCAGATAAAAAGGAGAGACGTTCACTTAACCTTTGCATTGTGTGTCTGTCTGTGCCACACTAAGCATGGACAACAGAAAGAGGAGACGAGAACTGTCTGAGGACCTGAGAACCAAAATTGTGGCAAAATATCAACAATCTCAAGGTTACAAGTCCATCTCCAGAGAACTAGATTTGCCTTTGTCCACAGTGCGCAACATTATCAAGAAGTTTGCAACCCATGGCACTGTAGCTAATCTCCCTGGTCGTGGACGGATGAGGAAAATTGATGAAAGATTGCAACGCAGAATAGTCCGGATGGTGGATAAGCAGCCCCAAACATGTTCCAAAGACATTCAAGCTGTCCTGCAGGCTCAGGGAGCATCAGTGTCAGCGCGAACTATCCGTCGACATTTAAATGAAATGAAACGCTATGGCAGGAGACCCAGGAGGACCCCACTGCTGACACAGAGACATAAAAAAGCAAGACTACAGTTTGCCAAAATGTACTTGAGTAAGCCAAAAGCCTTCTGGGAAAACGTCTTGTGGACAGATGAGACCAAGATAGAGCTTTTCGGTAAAGCACATCATTCTACTGTTTACCGAAAACGGAATGAGGCCTACAAAGAACAAAACACAGTACCTACGGTAAAATATGGTGGAGGTTCAATGATGTTTTGGGGTTGTTTTGCTGCCTCTGGCACTGGGTGCCTTGACTGTGTGCAAGGCATCATGAAATCTGAGGATTACCAAAGGATTTTGGGTCGCACTGTAGGGCCCAGTGTCAGAAAGCTGGGTTTGCGTCCAAGATCCTGGGTCTTCCAGCAGGACAATGACCCCAAACATACGTCAAAAAGCACTCAGAAATGGATGGCAAAGAAGCGCTGGAGAGTTCTGAAGTGGCCAGCAATGAGCCCAGATCTAAATCCCATTGAACACCTGTGGAGAGATCTTAAAATTGCTGTTGGGAAAAGGTGTCCTTCCAATAAGAGAGACCTGGAGCTGTTTGCAAAGGAAGAGTGGTCCAAAATTCCGGGTGAGAGGTGTCAGAAGCTTATTGATGGTTATAGGAAGCGACTGATTTCAGTTATGTTTTCCAAAGGGTGTGCAACCAAATATTAAGTTAAGGGTGCCAATACTTTTGTCCAGCCCATTTTTGGGGTTTTGTGTGACATTATGTCATATTTGCTTTTCTGCCTCTGTTTTATATTTGTTCCAATACATACAAAGGGAATAAACATGTGTATAGCAAAACATGTGTTAATGCAATACCTTTTTTGTGTGAAATACTTGATTTTCAGGAAAAATATCAAGGGTGCCAACAATTTCGGCCATGACTGTATATATAGTATGAAGGTAGATATATATATACCTACCTTCATATTCACACTGCCTGTAGATCTTCAGCAAGACCAGGACACAGGATTGAAGGCTCTGTCCCACCCAAAGCACTTTTAAACTTTTAAGCTTTAGGCTCTGATCTGGGATCACCAAACCCAAAGAAAACCCCAGCCTTCTCCATTCAGAAACAATACTCTGGAGCTTTGCACTCTGCCTTGATTGTGGATCCTCTTTGTCTTTTCCCTGTAACCACACTACTGTGTCAGTGCCTAGCACCTAGGTACACCTGTTAAAAGTGCTTGGTAACACAAACTTCTAATCAACCAATCACATGGCAGCAACTCAATGCATTTAGGCATCTAGACATTGTGAAGACAACTTGCTGAAGTTCAAATCGAGCATCAGAGTGGGGAAGAAAGGAGATTTAAGTGACTTTGAACGTGGCATGGTTGTTGGTGCCAGATGGCATGGTCTGAGTGTTTAGAAGACTGCTAATGTACTGGGATTTTTATGCACAACCATCTCTAGGGTTTAGAGAGAATGGTCTAAAAAAGAGAAAATATCCATTGAGTGGCAGTTGTGTGGACAAAAATGTCTTGTTGATGTCAGAGGTCAGAGAAGAATGGGCAAGCAGGTTAGAGAGGATAAAAAGGCAACAGTAACTCATGTCCATACAGACCAAAATCTCTGAAGAATGTTTCCAACAGCTTGTTGAATCTATGCCATGAAGTCAGTTCTGAAGGCAAAAGGGGGTCCAACCTGGTCCTAGCAATGTGTACCTAATAAAGGGGCCGGTGAGTGTATACTGTGTATATATACAGTTAGGTGTATATATATTTGGACACAGGCACAATTTTTTTTGGCAGGTATTTACCAAAACATATTCAAGCTATAGTTATATAAAGGTCATGGGCTGAAAGTGTACACTCTCAGGTTTAATTCGAGGGTATGTACATCCGAATTGGAGGAAGGGTTTTGGAATTACAGCTCTTAAGAGTAGCCATCCATCCTTTTTCAAGAGACCAAAAGTAATTGGACAATTTAATCAAAAGCTGTTTCGTGGCCAGGTGTGGGCTACTCTTTTTGTTATTTCTTCATCAATTAAGCAGGTAAAAGGTCTGGAGTTGATTCTAAGTGTGGTATTTGCATTTGGAATCTATTGCTGTGAACCTACATTATTCGTTCAAGGAGCTGTCTATGCCAGGGAAACAGGCCATTGTAAGACTTTGAAAATGAAACAAATCCATCAGAGAGATAGCAGCAACATTAGGAGTGGCCAAATTAACAGTTTGGTACATTCTGAAGAAAGAAGAATGCATTGGTGAGCTCAGCAACATAAAAAGGCAAGGACGTCCACAGAAGACAACAGTGGTGGATGATCGCAGAATCCTTTCTATGGTAAAGAAAAACACATTCACAACATCAAGACAAGTGAAGGACACTCTCCAGGAGGTGGGTGTATCATTGTCAAAATCTACAATCAAGAGAAGACTTCACAAGAGCAAATACCACAAGGTGCAAACCATTTATAAGCCTGAAGAATAGAAGTCAGATTAGACTTTGCCAAAAACAGCTAAAAAAGACAGACCAGTCCTGGAAAAACATTATTTTGAAGGATGAAACTAAGATTAATCTGTACCAGAATGACGGGAAGAAAAAAGTGAGGAGAAGGCTTGGAACAGATCATGATCCAAAGCAAACTTGGTGGAGGCAGTGTAATGGCATGGGCATGGATGGCTTCCAGTGGCACTAGGTCATTTGTGTTTATTGATGATGTGACAGAAGACAGAAGCAGCTGGATGAATTCTACAGTGTTTAGAGATATACTGTCAGCCCAGATTCAGCCAAATGCAGCAAAGTTGATTGGACGGCGCTTCACAGTACAGATGGACAATGATCAAAAACACACTGCAAAAGCAACCCAGGAGCTTTTGAAGGAAAAAAAGTGGAATATTCTGCAATGGCCGAGTCAATCACCTGATCTGAACCCAATTGAGCATGCATTTTACTTGCTGAAGGCAAAACTAAAGGCAGAAAGACCCACAAACAAAGAACAACTGAAGACAGCTGCATTTAGAGCCTGGCAAAGCATCAGAAAGGAGGAAACCCAGTCTTTGGTAATGTCCATGGGTTCCAGACTTTAGGCAGTCATTGCCAGTAAAGGAAGCTCAACAAAATATTAAAAATGAACTTTTTATTTATGATTATATTCAATTGCCCAATTACTTTTGGTCCCTTGAAAAAGGGGGATGGCTACTTTAAGAGCTGTAATTCCTAAACCCTTCCTCCAATTTAGATGTACATACCCTCAAATTAAACCTGAGAGTGTGCACTTTCAGCCCATATCCATTATATAACTATAGCTTGAATATGTTTTGGTAAATACCTGAAGAAATCTATAATTGTGCCTGTGTCCAAATATATATGGACCTAACTGTGTGTATATATATATATATATATATATATATATATATATATATATATATACTGTATATACTGCATATCTTCAGGTGCAAAGCAGACAAAGGAGAGCATCCTAATTCCAATACAAAGACACAAGGTCCACTCTGTAGCACCTCATATTTATTGAAAGAGTTAAAAACCAATAAAAAAAACAACAGTTTTTAACTCTCTTAATAAATATACCAGATGCTGCAGATTGGACCTTTTCTGACTTTTTTTTTACTTTTTCTCTAATTTTCTCTCTCATGCAATTCTGTGAAACATTCAAGCTCACTTTCTGAATTGTACTGAAAGTAGAAACTGTCACAAGCTAATTGTTTACACTAGGAGATGTAGTCATTATACAGCTGAATCACCTCCCTGCCCATCTGATATCCAAATGGTTATTGATTGGTAGCTACTACATACGTGGCCCAGTTATCAGTGGTTAAAGCCTTATCCGCTGGCTAATCGTCTTGTGTATGGGCACCATCAATTTCTACTTTGTAACAGATTAGCTACTTGTACTTGAGTGCAGTCAAATAGAGTTATAAATGAATTTAGATTTTGAGTTGTAGGTTTGCAGTGTAAAGTTCTGTTATCTATGCAAGCATGTTTTAAGATGTGTGGCAGCTGCCCACAATTGCACATACCCAAAATAATGTCCTCAGCAGGCCACATATATGGCATCATATACCATTTTTGGATTGTTGCTAAATGTGATGTACACACATGCCATGTCTAATATGTAGTATGTATAAGTGTAATATGCTTATTTTTATAATGTATTTAAATATTAATTCAGTGAAAAGCCAATCTCCTAGTTATATGGTACAGCATGTACCAAGAATCCCCAATGCGTGTGTATATTTCCAGGTGAAATGATGAGGAGGATCATAATAGGACATAACAGAATTAATTTTCTACATAAATATTAGATATTGTTCAGTTTTATGATCAGATGCAGAGAAACAGGAAATTGAGAATAGAAGGATTTATATTTATTTATGAAGCTAGTAAAATATACAAAACTATGAAATCTCTTTCTGAATGTCTGTGACCCTAGTCCATCCTTAATTAAATTGCCAGAACCTTGAAATATAGATCTAATAATAAATCTGTTTTTAATATGATCCCAATTTATTTACTGTCTCATCAGCAGAAGCAGCTGTCAATCTAATTCTTTCTCAAGGAAACAACTGTTAATAACACACGTTTTTTTTTTAATATAATCAGGCTGTCAATGTTAAGCAGTTGTGCTACTTTAAAGCATTTTATAAATTGTAAACAATCAAACTGATTAAAGCACTTTTTAGAACACATTAGTAGAATTGTTTTTAATAACTTAGGCTGGCCACACTTGGGTAGATATATAACTAGGAACGACAGGTGGAAGCAATAGAGAAGCCCTTTTCCTATCCATCAGCAACACTTTAACTCTTCAGATATTTGATATGCTGCTGTTACTTCTTGGAAGAAGCAATAATACTTCAATATGACTTCCGAGTTCCATTTTTCTAGAGTACTTTAGAAAAGTTGCATTTAGCTTGAGCTGTAATTGTAAAATCCTTCCTCAAATGTGCTTTTTGAGCTTGTTCTGGGCCATTTGCCAAGTCTGCAGGACTTGTTGTTGCAGGTTATCTGGAAGACCGCTTTAATAATATATCATTTTCATAACAAGGGCTGGATTTACCATTAGGCACAGGAGGTCTGTGCTAAGGGGTAGCAGAGACTAAGATTTAGCTTTCATTGTCCAAAGTCATTATGTTGAACTTTTTTGTTCCAGGAGCAATAGAAATAAATGAAAATCAGTTGATATAAGCTTTTTTTAAAAAAAGTGTTAAACTAGTCTAGACATCATAGAAAAAATGCTCTGTATAGAAGAGAAGTGCCTAATACATGACGTCTAGCTTAGGAAACTACACTTTGTATGTCTTTAGTCTTCAGTGATCTAAATCACTATAACTGTTTGGGACTGCAGACAGTAACTTCACTAAGCATTTAAAAACATAAGACTTTTTATTTGCAGACAGATTAGTTTCCCCCTTTCAGCTGTTGTCTCCAGGCCTTTGATTTTCCTAACCTTTAGATCCTCATTTTAATTGTGTTCTGTATTTGTCATATCTGAATATGGCAATGCAAGGTCCAACTTGCTTTCTCTCCTTTTAAGATAAATAGTTTGAAACATTAACATGGGTTTCACCTGTCTTGCAGGCAATAAGCAATAACAAAATTCCACCATTATATAGAAATGTTATAGCCTTTATTATTATGCAAGTTGCAAGTTATTCTCAGGAATATTTCTGTAGGAATATTACAACTACTAGAAACATAATATGGAGTGCTGGAGTAGACTGTATAGTGAGCTCATACTGTATATGCATTGAATGTTGTAAGGATAGATTTGTACATGATACTAATTTCCAGCTAATTTCAAATACTATATAAAAAGTATATACTGGAATTTCCCCACTTCCTGTGTTGCATACAACAATTTTACCAGACACTAGGTATGAAAAAAATCAGAAATAGGGAAACAGGCAAAATATGATAGAGGTATAGCCTTCCCCTTGCCTACGAAGGAAAAGCATTTTTATATCTGTCTGTGCTGTCTGGGTGAGAGTTCCTCTTACCTGCTGTCTGGTAAAATCTAGTCAGCAGGACGGGACATGTGGGTAAAAGTCTCTAACGGAGTCCCAGATAGCAGTAAAAAACTTAGCAGGGTTTTTTTGCCCCTCCTCTATTTTACCCAGCAATTATTATTATTATTATACAGTATTTATATAGCGCCAAAAGTTTGCTCAGCGCTGTACATTATAAGTTAAGCAAGCAAAATGGTGTAAGAACAACTTCAAAGTTTATGATTTTTACTGGGTCACAGTCATTTCATACATGGCATTCTTTTTGCAAATTGTGTGTAAATTTAAAGTCAAAATATGCCTGGTATATTAAAGCAAAGGTCTCTGGGCTGGTTTTTACTCTACCTTTTTCTGACTGTTGCTATTTTTGCCCCTCTAAGCTAAGAAAATATGATATTCATTCAGTTGGAGTTGAGTGAAGACTGGTCCAACACTATTACATAAATCAGGTCAAATTGTTACTGACAGATGCATGTTATTTTTCTCTGGAGTTCCTCCCTGTATGACATGTGTTAAAGCATGTATAAAATGTTCCAGAGAACCTGCATTTGTCTTTGCTTCTATTTTTAAACCAAGTGACCTATGCACAGTTAGGAAAGAGAAGCAGTTCAAATTCAATTTCTCTTATGCCTATATTATTGCTAAAAGTTGAACCTCTTTCATAAGCTATTACGTTTCATTTATTAAAAGCTTTGTTTTATACATTGAGACTTTTGTTATGATAATGAGATAGCAGACATTTCCTTTTTCAAGGTTGTCTGATCATTGGTCACCATCGGCAGCTCCCAGTTGTAATCTCTCTTGGGCTCTTTTTGTCTTTCGACTTGTAATTTAGTTGGCGTCTCTATCAATTTGCCGTGTCCATTAAATTAAAAGTGACTTTGAGAGGTCTCTTACTAGATCCTGACATGGATGAAATGAAACAGAAATAATGAAATACAGTTCAACCTGAATACTATGAACTATAGAACGGAAAACATTTTATTTAATGGCTTGCTCACATCTCACATTTTATGCAACTGTACATGCTCTGTTAGTGTGTGCAAACATACAGCATGAAAACAAGAATTGAAGAACACTGCTGTATGCCATCATTTTGTCATTTTGACCACGCATCAGGTGGAAGCATGCTAACTTTTGATCACTGTTTAGTGGTACTTTAGGGCAAGCTTTGAAAGAACTTCTGCACTTTTAACTAAAAATAGATTTCTGATTCAGCTAGGTAATTTTTGCTATTTCTGCAGCTAATCTTAATACATATAGCAATAAATGGTGTAGAGGGGATACTTACCTGGGAAATGATAATCATTAAAAATGTTCTATATGACACTTTCACAATATAGAGGCTTTTGTAGAAATTTTGCACCGAACAGCATTTGGTAAATTTAGTCTAGTCTGCTGCAAGGATGGAATGTAATACTTATGGATCCCACAGAACCTTAAACGTTTTAAAGGATAAGTTTACCTTTGAGAAAATGTTACATGTTCCACCTGTTTTTAGGGTGGAACATGTAACATGTTCCCTATCCTGAAGCCTCTGCCCACTGCCCCCCCCTACCAGTGACAGAAATACGGGGAGAAGTTCCCCATACTAGCTTTCGGTTTTCAAAATCAGTGTGGCCTTTAGGAACTCTGCCTACACAGCAGTGTCATTCATTCACAGTGTTCTGTGAATAAATGGACTACAAGTCCCGACAGCCTTAGCAGCTGTCAGCTTGTAATCCTCAATTAACTACCACAGTGTTGTGAGTGCTGTGGTAGTTCACTGAGTCTTCCTGTCAGCAAGTATTGGATTGCCTGTACGGGATGTACGAGCAAGCAGATACACTGACAATTTGCAGGAGACCTGCATGGCACCAGCGATCTACTGATCACTGGTGCAATGCTTTACAGGCTCCTAACACAAATAATAATAAATGCACATTTTTTTTACCTGCAAAAAAATGTGCATTTATTATTTTTAATGGAAAGGTGAACTTATCCTTTAAAATCTTTTCATAGTAGTAAAAGTCAGTTCTGAGTTATATATCCGGGAGAGTATTGAAAAATATATGAGAGACATGATACCTTTTTTACTTACCTTGCCTCAGCTTCTTCTGGGAATACGTTTGAAAAGGTAATGTACTAAAACTTTCAGAAATATTTTCAGGGGGCTTGACATTTTCTGGATGCAGGGAAAGATCTTCCTATGATTATCTTAAAATGTATGCCCGTTCAAAATGTTGTTGTAGTCATGATATAGCGGGGAAGCACTGGATCCCCTGTTCTATTTTTAGTTCTATCTCTGACTTTGTTACAGAGATTTTCTTTTACTTACTAACATGGTAACAACAGTTTCACCAGACAGGAAGTAAGGGGACTTTTTTAACAGCAACACAAATGGAAATAAAAATGCTATTTAGTGAAATATGAGTAAGACAAGAACCCCTGTAAATTTTTTTTTTTCTTTTTTTGCTGTCTCTGTCCCTGTTGTGGATTTTCCCTCATGTCCTGCCAGGTGAAACTATTGTTACCCTGACAGATATTACCCAGTGCTGGCATGGTGATCACACAATGTACAAAATAAATATATAAATAAATAAAACAAAAGGAGCCTCTGTCACCCTCAGAAGTCATATATAGCCCATTCTACCCTTAAAAACCCTCATGCATTCATTCCAATATATTACATCAAAATGATGAATATCACATAAATGTCCTGATGTTCTCTTTATTTTCAGCAAAAGCTGTCATTTTTGCTCAATCTTGCTTTTCCCCATAGGGTGATTTTAAGTTTTTTTATACACTTTATTTTTAATTTTTAAATAATGGATTACATTAAATCACATTGAATCTGCAACACTATTTATAGGATAGTAATATTATAGATACACTATATACTGTATAGCATTTGTACACAAAGATGTTTTTTTTTACTATCTTCTTTTCTCTCTATACATGTATTAACATAAAATGTCCTGCAAGACTAATATTTACTAAAAGATTACATCCCATTCTTTTGTTGTTCAGTCTTTTAACCATGATCCTCAAATGCAAGCAAAATTACCATAAAGTAGTAAACACATTACAAAGGAAATCTTAAGCACTATAGCTTATGGGTATCATTAGCAGCCTAACATATTTATAAGTACAGTTTTGCATCTGAAGTAAAGAATATATTTTTTGTTTTAAAAGTGATAGTAATGTAATATACAGTAATTTAAATACTTTGTTTTACAGAAAGTACAGTAAGCGTAAGGTACAATGCTCTAATTTAACACAAAATAATGTTACTTACAGTGACTAGTTATAAAAGACTTAAAGAAAACCAAGAGTGTCAGACATATGTAGACTGAATTTACTGACCTCGTCAGAGAATATTAGTTGCTTGGTTGCCTCTACTATAGCTTTAAATTCCAACTCCAAGAAGCCAAAATCGTAAAGCAAACCTGTGGTCAAAATATAAAGTAATATATTCATTTACACATTGTATTTCAATTTATTTAAACCTACTCCTGCTAACTTGAATGATCTTAAAGTATGTAAACTTTCTTTGGGAAGATCCCCATACATTTACTTGAATTCAGTGACATGCCTTCACTATACCCTGCGAGCAGGCACTACTCTGTTCCCAGGGTCTGCAGTCTAAACTACAGAGATCCTGAGAGGAGGAGCTTCAGGAGCAGAGTAAGTACAGGAATTACAGCTTGCAGGCAGTAAGATCCCATTGAATATGTAGTCCTTAGAAATTTAAAGCACAACAGCAGAGGGGAAGCTGAAAAGCATGCAGGGAACCCAGACATTTGTGGAAACAGATGGCCAGCAGACAGGCAGCCCTCACAACAATAAAGAACATTTTTCATGTTAAACGCATATTTTTAGAGTTATATGTTATCAAACTAATAAAAAAAAGTATCTGTAAAAAAAAAAACTTTACAATACCTAAAAATCACCTTTAAAATTATTGTCAAGTGACCTTCAAAGTGTATTTCTTCTCTCTCTTAGTGTTGGCTAGTGGGACAATAGGAACAGTACACATATGTCATTGAACACAATCACTACAGTGTTTTCAGTCAGTCAGCTTTTTAGCCTGAAAGGGGTCTGGTGAGGGAGCTTGTGTGGATGTAGGGGTGGTTATCTTGCTTATTGATACCCTTGACTTTGCTCATGCAGAGATCAGGAGAACAGTATTTCTATAAGAATGGAAGAAGACTGCACTTCTTTTAGTTTTCAACCTTGGCAATAAATGGGTTCTCGTAGTGATTGGTAATAGATGGGTGATCATAGACTGTAGCAGATGTCGCTACAAAGACCACAGTAAAATGGTGAGACATCACCAGCACTCCTTTGCAAACATAAACACTCTTGTATTAGTGCAATGTCACATCAGTTAGGTCAATGTTTCAAGGCCATGCTGGTTTCCTTCCTCAAGGTGACATAGTGATGATCACTATGTTGCCTTGAGAATGGGACTCTTCATGACCTTGAAACATTGGTTTATTTGACTGATGTGATATTGCAGTAATGAAAGTTTTGAGGTATTTTACTTCCACATGGTGTAAAAGCTAAGATGGGAGTTGGGCTTTTATACTTGCTGAGTCACTGACCTGAAACACATGTAGCCAAAGAAGTAAAATCTTGTTCTCTGCATACTGGGTCAGTATTTGTGAAAGTTTTACAACAGCGTGAAGTGATGCAGTGCCAGTGAATTTAGCAAAAACAAAAACAAAAAAACAATGTTCAAGGTGCAAAACATGAAGTGTCTCTTAACTCAAATTCCATATATTTCCAAATAAAAAAGATCTTCCACCATCCAGCAGATCTGTGTAGTGTAACAAAAACACCAAGCGCCACCACCTTAATCAAAAGCTCACTTACTAGACCATAAGCTGTAATAGGCACAGTGGACGCAAATGTTTCTCAGGCACAAATCCTCTCAATGTGTATGCACTTCCACTCTGGAATCACTCCTCGTAGGCAGCAGCAAAAAGCAACTCCCACTGGAACAGACAGAGCTCACCAAGGAGCCAACAGAATGCCAGTGATAGCATAATAGTTTAAATAAGGGCTTATTGTAGAATGGAGCCAGTCATCTAGTTAAAACAATGTGAGAGCAAAAAAACTGTAAAAACTCACTGAGAGAACCACTGATGACCTGGAATCGTGCAGCAGCTTGACATTAGCACTAAGACTCTGTCCAGACTAGTTTCATCCAAATGGACATTCTCAAGATGTCCTTAGGTGTCTCACGTCAGCCATCTTTTTGTAGTCCACGTTACCCTTCCTACAGAAGGCGACAGGTTTGTACGTGTCTAATACCTCCCTGTCTTGGATGTGAACAATCTTTCCTCAATGAGATCTTTGAGTTACCTGATGGTAGCAGTGATCACTAGTGAAAAAACTTGTTTGCCAAGATCACAGTCTTAAATAATTGCTAAATTAACAGCTATTTTTATGTCTTTGTATAAAACATAGTTTGTAGGTATTGGTCATGATGTTTTCCTTCCTAGCTATAAGTACATTTTAAGTAAAAGCAAAACTTATTGTAGCTGATTTAAAATAAAGTGTAGGTTCTCTTTTAGATGGTGAATGTTCACTTTCCTTAGGGTAAAGCTGTGTTCAATTCAGTCATATGAAAGCATAAGCCATGTTTTTCCATTTTACACTGCACATGATAGGAGTGAACTCAGCCCCACATTATTTACTAAGATAACTGAACATTCACTTATCTAAGTTGCCTAAAGCCAGCCATATATGGATCAAATCTGGGCTGGTTCAACAGGGACTGGCCGAGATTCATATCCATCTATAGGCAGTCTGGTTGTACCCAAATTAATCCATTATTTTATGGCAGGAAAAAAATAATCAGAAATGCACTATATTGCCAAAAGTATTGGGACATCCCTCCAAATCATTGGATTCAGGTGTTCCAATCACCTCCATGGCCACATACATATAAACTCAAGCACCTAGGCATGCAGATTGCTTCTGCAAACATTTGTGAAAGAATGGATCACTCTCAGGAGTTCAGTGAATTCAAGCATGGTACCGGGATAGGTTGGCACCTGTATGATAAGTCCATCCGTGAAATTTCCTTGCTACTTAATATTCCCTGGTCAATTGTTAGTAGTATTATAACAAAGTGGAAGCAACTGGGAACAACAGCAACTCAGCCACGAAGTGGTAGGCCATGTAAAATGACAGAACGGGGACAGTGCATGCTGAAGCACACAATGCACAGAAGTCGCCAACTGTCTGAGTCAATAGTTAAGACCTCCAAACTTTGTGTGGCCTTCAGATTAGCATAACAACAGTGCATACAGGGCTTCATGGAATGGGTTTCCATGGCTGAGCAACTGCATCCAAGTGATACATCACCACATGCAATGCAAAGTGTTGGATGCAGTGGTGTAAAGCACACCGCAACTGAACTCTAGAGCAGTGAAGACATGTACTCTGAAGTGACGAATCACAATTCTCTGTATGGCAATCTGATGGATGTGTCTGAGCTTGGCGGTTGCCAGGAGAACAGTATTTGCCTGACTGCATTGTGCCAAGTGTAAAGTTTGGTGAAAGGGGAATTATGGTGTAGGGATGTTTTTCAGGGGTTTGGCTTGGACCCTTAGTTCTAGTGAAGGGAACACTTAAGGCATCAGCATACCAAGACTTTTTGGACAATTTGATGCTCCCAACTTTGTGGGAACAGTTTGGGGACAGCCCCTTGCTGTTCCAACATGACTGCACAGCAGCGCACAAAGCAAGGTCCATAAAGACATGAATGAGCAAGTTTGGGGTGGAGGAACTTGACTGGCCTGCAGAGAGTCCTGACCTCAAGTTGTTATAGCTGCAAAGGGTGAGACAACTCAATATTGAACCCTACAGACTAAGACTGGGATGCCATTAAATTTCATGTGCGTGTAAAGGCTTTTAGCACTATAGTATATAACTGGGTTGATCTACCAAAGGAGTAGACACAATTCAGCAAAGCAGATGAATGATAGCATATACTGTAAATCAAACCTGCATTCACTTTGAATACCAATCAATGCTTGGTTTTTTAATGCCCTTCTACCTGATTGGGAATTCAAAGTGTATATAGCTTTAGTTTGTTTACTGTGCCAAGTAAGTGTTCTCCTCTCAAAGTGAAAATCCTCGGTTGTTTTAGAAAATCAACCCAAATATGTCAACAACCTAAACAAAATAGTAAGTATAACATCGAGAAGATCTTTGCTGCCCAAGATAAACTATTTGTTGAACACAGTGACATAATAAAACAAATATATCAGAAAGTCTATTTCTAGCTTAGTTTGGGTAACTACCAACATATGTATTTACAACCTAATAGTAAACTAGCAGTCTTATTTTATTTTATTTTATTTTTCTCCATGGTTATTTTAATATCAACAAGCAAGTAAAGTGTTGTTTATGAGTGGTATAATTATACACAATTCGTATTGAATTTTGGAGGCATTATCACAAGAAAGTACAGTATCCTTTATGAAAAGGTGTTTTTTTCCCATAGATTGGACAATGTTCTAGATATTCCTCTTTTCTGCAAAGCTCTTTGGCTGCCATGTTTTCTATTTGAACAAGACTGTCTGCAAATTTTAGTAAACCCTTTCTTCTCTGTTCATGAGGGTTTTTTTTATTATGTTGCAGGCAATCATGGCACTTCAATCTGTTATTTGTTATCTCTGTTCTATCCTATTTCCTCAAGGTTAAATGAAGATCTTAGTTAGAGATACATGTACGACCTATATAATGGAATCAATCGATACATTTAGAGAATGCTTTGAGAAATAAATAGGCTCATGAAAGGATACTCTCAATCAACACAAATTCTGACTAAACAAGCAGATATTTAACCCTTTATAACAAATTACTGCTTGCTGAATACTACATTTCTGATTGTTTGATCATTTTAATCACACAATCATAAATAGAATATTCAGCAAACAGTATTTTTTTATAAATTATTTGCTTAGTTTTAACTTACCACCATGTATCTTGTAGTATTTTTTTTTATTGCATTTCCTATACACACATTTTAATGGTAAGTTAACTTCTTGGTACGCATGCCTACTGTGAACCATAAGCCAGTAGTTCGTGATGCATAGCTGGCTCAAGGGCAACAGGAAATTATTTGCATGATTTGCTAAAATAACCAACAACCTCTTTTATGTTTATGATAGAAATTAGACATTCAAGTGCCTTCTGCTTTAAAAAGTCTCCTTGTGCTTTGCATTGGTTTAGTGATGCGCTTTCTGGTTCATTTTGGTCCACCTTACCATACCTGTCTTGTTATAAAGTCTAATTTACTGATAGTCAGGTAAAAACATGCCATTCTGATTTGCTTATGGACTTTGCAGTATATGAGTGTATGTGATGCACAGCTATATTTTTTCCTAACGCTTTGCTGGCAAGCTGTCTTTTTAATGTCTATGCTCATATAATGTGTGCAAGCAAGTTTATTCAACTTTCTGTTCTCTTGACATTATTATTTCTATTTTTTAGTATTTTAGTAGCATTGCATGATTTCAGGTGAATACCCATGAAAAATAGTTAATTTAGTTTCTTTTATGTCTTTAAAAACATTAATTTCCAATACTTGTTTAATACATCAGTACAATTTAAAATGATGTACTGAACTTTTAGAGAATTTATAAATGTATAATAAGGTATGTATCATACATTGCTCTATGTATTTTATGTTTAAAGTGAAGCTCTAGGTTGCTGTTAAAATTAACCATGCAGTGGAGGCCCCACCCCTGAACTGCATAGGATAAATGTTTGTTTGGCTAGGGAGAACAGAATAGTATAAATCTTTTCCTTATTCCATGCTTCCTCAGGATTCCTACTCTCTGTTTGACAAGGGCCCTAAAGCTGCTTCTCTTCACTGTCTGGCTGGTTGCAGCACTCTCAGGTCATCATGTGAAATGCAGGACCAGCAGTTCTACATTGTATTGGAGGTTGGCAAGAACTCACCCAAATCCAAAGCTTTAACTCTCCTAGTTAAAACTTTTAAGCCATGCAGAGCAAGGGGAAACTCCACTTCAAGAGTTCAAATTTAACAGCAGCCCAAAGTGGGACTTCAAAAGATATCTACTTAAATATGTTAGATAACACTTTAAAGTTCATGTTTACTTGGTCTATTAAGCTATACGGATTTTACTCTAAATTAAACAGTTACATGCATTGGAATATATACACATACTGTGTATATATATATATATATATATATATATATATATATATTTTTTTTTTACATTTGCTTGTAAATATCTATCCATTGGCAATAACAATTTATTTTGTGCATTTTTACTGACAGAAGCTATGTTTATTAAATCTTTGTAACCTTCCCTGTTCTATTATCATTATTAGTTAATGGTCCTATAAACAGATTCCAGTAAATAAGGTGTTATGTTGTTGCTTTTAAAACTTAAAACCAAAAATCCTAGTATGTTAAGTTCTCTGTAGCTAGTTCTTTTTACCAAAGGTCAGTGGAATATCCCAAGGATTTAAACAGTTAAACCTATTAACCTAATGCTATTATAAAAACTTCTGTATTCCTTTTAATAGTTGCTTTTCTGTGATGCTATCCTTTCATCGCCTTTTAGCCAGACTTTTGAGGTCTAAAAAAAACCTTTATCAGTTTTCCGTTTGTTACATTATTTAGATTCAGAACAAAACACAGCATGCTCTCTGCAGCCTATTACTGCATTCTACTGATTCTTTTAAGCTTTTAGGCTGTATTTGGTCATCATCAGCAAAGCAGTTATTATTTTCTATGTTTTTTTTTAGGGATGTCATAAAAGATGTTCTTCTTCAGCAAAGCTTCTTGACCAAAACAGTGGTGTAAAAATCTATAAGTAAAATGTGTAAATTTCTGCTTTCCAGATCATAGACACATTTGAACCTAAATCTAGAAGTATTTTTCCTAAACAGCATGTGTCGCTTACACACTGAGAAAGAATAATATACTAAGCTTTCTGTAAATCTCATGCTATGCTTTTGGAAAGCAAGAAAGTTTCTTTATTCTTATTGCTTCTGGAAAGAGAAAATAGACTTTAGCAGTCATCTAGAATATCACCTTCATTAGGATGTGATAAAATAGTAATCATGGCACCTGTATCATATAATAAATACATTATTTGCTGAACACATTAATCTGAATTACAAGGTTAGTTGTTTTGAATGTCCTTGACACAAAGGTCACTATACTGTCAATTTAAAGATATACAATATGATATGTGGTTTTTATCTGTCGTTACTAGAAATGAAATGAACATACCTGGGTTATGATCAAGGTGGATCCACAGAAGAGGGCTAAAGTCCAAGAATTTGATCCCCCACCAGGAACAAGAATATAAAAAATAACAATTACCATTTTCTAGGCTAATAGGTAAAACAAATGGCATGAGGGGCTGGGCACTGCCCTGGAAAACATGTACCAAAGCAAAAAAACTATTTTTAGAAATGTAGTTTTGCCAAGACAAAGGGTAATATTAAAAATGCAAAGTTCCTTTAAATAACATGCCTGGGGAATGCATTTAGCCTTCTGGAAAAAATTACAACTTTGGCCACTTTATTTCTGCTTGTAAAAAAAAATGCCTGTGAATGCTGTTCACCTATTCAGACCCTTATCATAGATGAAGGTCTCATACAGATGATAATGGAGGACTCCCCTCCCCCCAAAAAGATGTGGGGTTTGGTTACAAATTTTATGGGGAGCCCCACACACACAAAAAAAGAAAAAAGTGTGCCCCCCCTTACAAATCCATACCTAACCCTTATCTGAACATGCAGCTTGACAGGCCAGGGAAAAGGGGGAAGAGCATGTTCCCTCCACTCCCGAACCATAACAAGCCACTTATCCCCAACATGGGGGTTACCTGACAAATGCACCTTGACCCTGTGTTTATCAGGACAATGGTCTCTTCCCCAAAACCCTGCCCAAGTTGTTGTGGGGATCTGGGAATGAGTAAGGCATATATAGTACCCATACTCATTCACAAATAAATAAACAAATAAATAATCACCCACACACAGATTTTAATAACAGACACACAAGTCCTTTAATAAAAAAACATCATCCAGTGATGCAGTTCCACATCAATCATGATAAACTATGCTCGCTGACTCACTAAAAGGGAGAACCCACCAACACGTCCAATTCTGTTGCTTCACATGCACCAAATGATGTCTCCCAGACTACGCCTCTAAAGAAAACAAATGGAATTGCTAGATGATGTGATTGATGGTAGATATACATTGTGGGAATTTTTTTAATTAAAGGAGTTTTATGTGTTTATTCGTGTGTGTTTATTTAACCCCTTACCGCACAATCACATACCTGGTACGTCATTGTACTTCAAGTAGTTGTACCGGGATGATGTCTGAAGTTGCAGGCATCACCTACCATTTTTAGAGCCAGCAGTAAGCTTTCTTGCAAAAGCAATCAGAGCAGCTAACTAGCTGTTTGATAGCTTTTACAAGCAATGGGAGGGGACATCCCGTCCTTCCACAGCTCTCTCGTGATCTCCCATCCCACCGGAAGACCAGAGCAACCAGCCAGGTTGGCTAGACAGCCGAACAAAACTCAGCTCAGCGGATCAGCTTTGATCGACTCTGTTATAGTAAACTGGAAGTGATGACCTGACATCACTTCTGGTTTACTTGGAACTTAATGGTGCCATTTAAAAAAAAAATAAAAGCATTCAAAAACACTGATCTTGGTGTTTTGAATGCTTTCAAATGCAGAGGAGGGATTTTGTGTATTATAGACCTCAGATCCCTCCATTAAGAGTACCTGTCATGTGCCTATTGCTGTTACATTCCTTGTGACAGCAATAAAAGTGACACAAAATTAAAGGAACAGTGTAAAAATAAAAAACATAAAATAAATTAATAATTAAAAAAAGCTCCCACCCCACCCCCTTGTTTGCTTGCAAAAGTGAACGTGTCGGCCCTCATCTGTAAAACTGTAAATTTAAAGTAGTAACCTGTAAAGGCTTTTAAAGCGTCCTATGAATAGTAAACTTTACGTTGTTTGTCGCCACTACATGGGTGTGTGCAATTTTAAAGTGTGATATGTTTGGTATCTATTTACATAATCTTTTAGTTAAAAAAAAAGAAGGGTAATGTACTGTGTTTTTTTTTTTGCATTAAAATTAAAAAAACAATTGCATTGAAAACTGATGCGCAAATACCGTGTGACATAAAATATTGTAAAACTCATCAATTTATTCTCTAGGCCCTCTGTTTTAAAAATGTATAATGTTTGGGGGCTATAAAATATTTTCTAGCAAAAAAAACCTGATTGTTACATGTACACAAAAAGTGCCAGAAAAAGGCTGGTCTTCAAGTGGTTTTCACTTTTTTGTGAATGAGTAGAATGGTACCCCTTACTCAGATCTGGAGACTGGTTCCCCTTATTATGTAAGGGGGATTTCAGATTCTGATAAGCCCCCCACCCACTGACCTGCAAACCCACTGGACCAGTGTTGTGGGGACTATGCTCTTGTTCTCATCAACATGGTGAAAAGGTGCTTTGTTAGGGAGATCCCACTTGGCAAGGTACCCCTCATGTTATTGACTTGTGGCCTGGTATGGTTCAATTGGATGTGGGTGCACACTCGTCCCTCTCTTTTTTTGATCTGCAAGATTGAATTCTTCTATCAGAGTCTGGTGTGGACCTTTTAGGGGACCCATTGTTTTTCTTTTTTTTCATGGGCTTCCCCCTTAAAATCCATACCAGACATTTAAATGTCTGTTAAGGAATTTGAGGGGACCTCATTTTAATTTTTTTTTGTTTTTTCCATTGGTTCCTCTTTAAAATCTCCACCCATTGAAGGGTCTGGTATAAATATTGGGGGGAGAGGGTACAGTTTTTGTACACAATTCCCATCCCTTTGTTTACATTGCCACATGGCTAGTGGGAGGGGCCACATAGCGTCCTGAAAATATCACAGTCACCTCCCACCTCCCAAGAGCCTTCAGCCCTGATGCAAGCAGTGGGGTATGTAATGCAAGTATTATTGCATAATATAATGCCTTGATGGGTGTGATGCTGAGCCTTAATGATTGAGAGAACATTCATTAATAAAAGAGGTAGGTCTTGGAAATAAGATATAAAGAACCAGAAAATTCTGGATATCCTTGGGTCTGACAGGCTCTATTTTACATACTGCAACTTCTAGTGCACATGGTCAGAGGTTCACAGTGTGCAGTGAATTCAGAATAAACAGCTTTAGTATAGGAGAGAAGACTGTGCAAGACTGAAGGTAAGGCTGGAGTTCAGGTTTACCAGTTTTCCTGACCTTGAAAATTATTTCTTAACTTTAACCCTATTAGCTAAAAACTTGACCTCTTGAAGGTTTTCTCCTTTCATGACAGGGTATTGTTTTGCTATTCATCACTGCGCTACTTTAACTGGCAATTGCTGGTCATGCAACACTGCACCCAAATGAAATGTATATTTTTTTTCACACACAAAGAGCTTTCTGAGTTTTTAATTTTTGTACTATATAAATGAAGATGAAATGAAATTTTTTATAAAAAAAACAATATTTTATACTTCCTGCTATAAAACATATCCAATAAAAAAAAAATCTAATTTCTTCAGGCCAAAATGTATTCTACTACATGCTTTTGGTAGAAATAATCCTAAGTATAAATTAATTGGTTTGTGTGAAAGTTATAGAATCTACAAACTATGGCATATACACTAAAATTTACACAGCTATGAAGCTATGCTAGTAATGGCTGTGATCAGTGACTTTTAGTGGGACTGTGATAGTGTGGAATGTAATCTCTCACTAACAGACCCTTGCTGGGAGGTACTCTAACTGACTGGCTGACACTGACATTGATATTGACATTAATACAGTGATCAGTTATAATACTGTGCACTGCCACTGTATTAACTGGCTGGGAAGGGGTTAACATCAAGGGGCAATCAAACAGTTAACTGTGTGCCTAACAAGTGTAATGTGTGTAATATGTGCTACTTTTACTTAAAGGTCTAGCTGTTTTTCTCCCTGCTTAGCAGGGAGAGGAAACAGCCAGATCACTGCTCTGTGTTTGTAAACATCACCAAGTCTCAGCCATAAATGATTGGACAGGACCTGCTGAAAAAATCCCATTGTGGCCAGTGACATCACAGGTTAGCAGCTGGAGCAAGCATGGGTGCCCCAAACCTGAAACAGGCTGGATGACGTACATGTACATGATCCAGCCTGCTTGTGCTGCCTGCCTGTAATTGAAACGTAAAAAATATATACTTGCCTTTTTCTCAAAGTACAGGCTTTCTTTAAAATATAATTATTGACACATCAGTATACATTGAAACATGTGAGACTGTCTCTTGCACACTGTTTAGGAACTGGTCATGTCACTTAAGCAGTGGATCCCAAAATATCTTGAAAATATGCTCCTAAACTGTGTGCAAGAGACAGCCCCACACTTTTCAATGTATAAGGTACTGATGTGTCAATGATTATATTTTAAAGAAAGCCCTTACTTTGAGAAGCAGGAATCCTGTCACTGTTAACTTTTTCTGACTTTCTTGATCTACCTACTTACGTGTTTCTGAATTGAACCCAACTGCACATAAATGACTGGATGGGAGCTTAGTTGTTCTGAGAGGACGTTCCTGAACGTCCTCTCAGAACATGTGCCTCGCGCAGCGGCCAAAGCCTGTGATGGCTGTGTCTCGAGCTCAGTAAGAGCTGAGTGTGTGTGTGTGTATGTGGGGGGGGGGGATGGGGATGCTGCAAACCTGTGACAGCTCTCTGCATAATTTCAGTGTTCAGCTATGCAAAGAACACACTGATTGCTGCCATCCCCATGCAGTACATGAAGCACCATCTGTCCCTGTCCATGTGTCACATCAATATCTGTACCAGTGTAACATCACCATCTGTACCAGTGCACAAAACATCTATCACAGTGTACCAGTGCACAAAACATCTGTCACAGTGTACTAGTGTCATATCAACATCTGTACCAGTGTACAGTGCACAAAACATCTGTCACAGTGTACTAGTGTCACATCAACATCTGTACCAGTGTACAGTGCACAAAACATCTGTCACAGTGTACTAGTGTCATATCAACATATGTACCAGTGTACAGTGCACAAAACATCTGTCACAGTGTACTAGTGTCACATCAACATCTGTACCAGTGTACAGTGCACAAAACATCTGTCACAGTGTACTAGTGTCATATCAACATATGTACCAGTGTACAGTGCACAGAACATCTGTCACAGTGTACTAGTGTCATATCAACATATGTACCAGTGTACAGTGCACAGAACATCTGTCACAGTGTACTAGTGTCACATCAACATCTGTCATGGTGTACCAGTGCACAAAACATCTGTCACAGTGTACTATGGTCATAACATCTGTCACAGTGTACCAGTGCACAAAACATCAATAGTGTTCCATTGCAACATCAACATCTGTCGGTGTCCGCTGATGGGCAATCAATATCTGTCACAGTGTACAAGTGCACAAAAACATCTGTCAATGTATCAGTGTCACACCAATAAATAAATAAATTTAAAGCGCCCCTGCCCCCCCCCATGCTCCGGTGCAAAGGTGAACGCATGTGTTGGTCCCTTACGCATATGTAAAAGGTGATTGCAGCACACGTGTGAGGTATTGCTGCAAATGTCAGAGTGAGAACAATAATTCTAGCATCAGACCTCCTCTGTAACTCTAAACTGGTAACCTGTAAATGCTTATAAATGTTGTCTATGGAGATTTTTAATTACCGAAGTTTGCCGCCATTTCACAAGCGAGCAAAATTTTAAACGTGACATATTTGGTATCTATTTACTCGGTGCAACACCATATTTCATATTTTACAAAAAATGGGTATTATATTGTGTTTGTGTGCAGTAAAATATATTAAAGTGTATTTTTGCATTAGTGTGTAAAATTGCGGTTGAAAAATCGCTGTGCAAATACCATGTGACATAAAAATGTGCATAAACCACTATTTTTTTCTCTAGGGCCTCTGCTAAAAAATGTATAATGTTTGGGGGTTCTAAGTTCTAGCAAAATACAGATTTTTACTTGTAAACAAAAAGCGTCAGAAGACGGCCTTGTCTTAAAGTGGATAATGCTTGAAGGTTCGACTTGGATGTTGCTCCTCTCTTTGTGGCTGTGAAAAAGTCTCTCACATGAGGTATCACCATACTCAGGAGAAGTAGCACAATGTGTTTTGGTGTGTAGCTACAAGTTTGCCTATGTGTGTGGGAAATAAGTTGTTAATATGACATTTTTATGGGAAAAAAATCTTATTATATCTTATACCACCCCTCCACGTGAAACCCCCACAAAAAAGCAAAAAGTGTAAATAAAACACACATGTTTTCATAAGTCCTTCTCTTTTGTAAACCCACTAGGCCAATGGTGGTCAGCTTGAAGAATAAAGAGGTATTCAAGTACAGCCCCTGACACTTTGAGAGGGTGGCACAAAAGCTGCATATGTTTGTGTGTTGAGGTGCGTTGTGTCAAGTTAGAAAGCCCATGCATTATGAATGTGCTGTAGGGTGCCTCCATATCTGTATATTTCAATCCTATAGCATTTTGTACAGTGTACTGCAACTCACACTAAAGCAATAATAAGTAATTGAAACACCCAGCATTAGTGTCAGTAATAGTAACTACTGGCATTGATGTCACTGATGGCAACCAAAACTCTCAGGATTGGTGCCTGTGATTGCAATCAAGACCCCTAGCATTGGTGTAGATGGATACAATAGCCCCTCCCCCCCAGTATTGGTGTCAGTGGACCCAATTATAACCTCCTACATTGGTGTCAGTGACATCAGTAATAACCCCCTGCATTGGTGTCAGTGGTTGCAATAATAATGCTCAGCACTGGTGTCAGAGACTACAATAATAATGTCAATATTTCCATTGCACACTATCTTGGAAAATGTTTGGGAATAACGGGTGCTGTAGCAACAACCAGCTGGAACTGGAGACATCACACATCAAATGGACATATTCGCCATCACCCATGGATCATTGAATAATGTCAGAAATCTTTATTCAAAAATGATCACAGAGGGCATAGTGCAATGTTTCAGAGCCATGCAGGACCCTTCATGTGGCATGAGACTAAAATAATTAACCCCGCATAGGTGTCAATCACTGCAATAATATCTGCCAGCATTAGTATCAATGATTAATTATTTTAAACCCCCTTTATTGGTGGTCAGTGACAGTGCAGCACTAGTGGTTAGAGGACAGCTATTTATCATCCCCCATTGGTGGTCAATAGAAGTGTTTTTAGCCCATCTCACTGGTGGCCAGTCTCAGTAAAATTTAACCCACCCCCCACATTGGTGATCAGTGGCAGTGATATTTAACTCCCTCACATTGGTTGTCAATGGGAGTGAAATATAACTTTCGACTTTGGTGATCACTTACTCGATTACACACTCCTGCACAATGCTCTCTTTCTCCCCAAGGCTGGGACTTTACTTCATTGTTCCGTGGTGATGGCACATTCTATTTCAGTGCTGGGGGAGAGCATTTCAGTGATCTTAACTGAGCTGCCACTCTGATGCCCTTTTGTGCCCAACAGTTGGTAAACCTAGCCCAGCACATAGGGGTCCACATATAGTCTAAGATCCATGTGGTGGGTACTAGGCAGTATTGGTGTTAACTAAACTTTGCTGCTGCAAAAACCACATTGTGATCTATTTATATAACAGTAAATATGACATTCACAAAAACATTCACTGTAGATGGAGCTTACTGGTAAATGTGTTACAGTGAATAATTCTCCACCACTTATTATATGGTGAATGTTACATTACATTACATTATGATACTCTGCTTTATAAAATGCTTCATAACACATGTAACCTCGATATAAGTAAAGTGCATTGTTTCCTGCTTTCCTCAACCCTAAAACCCCATAAAGCCCATAGTGGAAAAAAATCTTGATTCGCAGAGATCAAAGAATTAAATGAAGTAACTCGGAGGAAAAGATCATTTTTCTTATTATGCTTTTAAAAGCCCTGTGAGCATTGTGTGATTTCTTTCTAATTAGTTTGCCACAGGAATGAACAGCAACCTCATATGCTCAAAATACAGAACTCTGACTACCACCATATGTTATAGCTATATGACCCATCATATTTGTCACTGTGTTCCGGGGAGCCTTGGAATGTAGAGACATGAAAGTATTCTAAGTCTATTAATCATTAGAGATAAATGTTCAGCACAGCGTGATATTCAAATACCTTGCTGAGCAGGGGAAAATAATTACATTTGGAATTTCTGAACTACTAAATTTATTGTGTATTACTTCAAAAGAAATACAGGAGCAGCATAATCTGGCTATACTTTTTAAAGTATTGAATTGAAGTATGCACACACACAAGCACAAACACACACACTCAGAAAAAAATGAAACCTAATTAATTATTTCAAAAAAAGCAGCTCAGGGTTTAACTCCTGGGTAGCTAGCACAGCATGTTTTCCCGTTTGAGATCGAGATGTAGCAGTGACCTTGTCTCCTTTATGCCTCAAGCCTGCTGAGAGTTGAAGGATGCTCTCAATACAGAAAAGATAATCATTTATAGAATGCCTTGCTTTTTGTATTTGGGGGGGAAAGCAATGCAGAGGCATGATATGCATACCAGAAAATGTATACCTATATTATATAGTATATTAAACAGTGATTTCTAACATACTGAACAAGCAATATTTTCAAAAAGAAAAAGTTGAAAATGAGTTCTAATGTTTTTAAATGTTAAAAAGCTTTTTCTTGAAGGCTAATTTCACCTTTTCAAACAGATATTCAGCTTTCAGAATAATTAAAAACCTTTTATAATGTTCTTTCTGCCCAAACCATCCCAATGTGCTTACCTCTCACTTTTAGTGAAAAATATGTGAACTGTGCTTAGGTAAATAAATGAAAAATTATGAAAACTCTACAAAAACTGCAAACACACTATGAAATATTATCATAGTCACAAAATGCATAAACAAAGTGTTGCGCTAATTCATAAAAATAAATGTGCTAAGAATAAACAGACTGTGCATCAAACATTAAATGTCCAAATCCATCAGTGCAATGCAAAATTTATAACAAAGTCCCAAAGGCTGGAATAGTGATGGATAGTATGCCAATCCAAATGACAACTGTAGGATGGGAGTATCTACCAGAAAGCCAGAAGAATCCTCTACCAAGCAACACCATGCAAGGCTTACCAGAAATGTGTGACCCTCTGGTTAAAGAAAGGTCAACGTGCACATTCCCAGATCTTAGTAGTGATCAGCAATGGATAGAATACACCATATTTATCTTGGAAGGTGATTGGAGAAGGTTCCTCAATTACATATCCATCCCGATATTGATATATCAAAGATAAAGCAAAAAGCTCCACATAATGTGTACCGTTCAAATTGACCCCTTTATTTATAAAAGTAAACCACTCACATTAAAATGAAGTAAAAGCACTTGTAAACATCGTCCGTAACATAAAAAATGTCTTCCCACAAACTTCCGGATGCGCAACGACATCACAGCAAGCTCTGTTGACGCATTTCATCACATCTGATGTCTCTGGTACTGCAGTTGCTGTCATGATCCTGGTATATTTTTTTCATCTGGTGATGCTGAACAATGTAATAGCAATCCAAGAAGTCAAATAAACACTGGATTGTGTTTTACATTTGGTGGAAAGGCCCACCCCCCGCTGCCTTCCATTTCCTTCGCCAGCTTTTCCAGGCTCTCACTTTCCACCAGCTGGCCATAAAGATGAGGGAGAAATGAAAGTTCCCTGATCATCTCTATGGTCTATGAAACCAGAAATGGCAAAGATTTTGTCACTTCCAGTTTCAGTTTGTTGTTTACTGGCTTGTACTGGCTTGTTAAAGCATCTGATTAAACCAATCTCAGTTTTATCAGATGCTTTTGAGGGCAGTCTAATAGACCCCAGATCTGTCCATACAGAGGTCCTGTTACTACCCCACCAATCACAATAGACGTTGCTCATTCCTTGTGATAGCAAGTTGCTTAAAAAAATTAAAGAGGCAGTATAAAAACAACATCCTACATTTAAATAAAATGCAAATGCCATGTCAGTCCCACACTTATAGATAAATGGCGATCGCACCACACATGTGAGGTATCACCACGAATGTCAGAGTGAGAGCAATAATTCTAGCACCAGACTTTCTATGTAACTGTAAACTGGCTTTTAAAATGTCATTTATGGAGATTTTTAAGTATCATAGTTTGTCTCCATTCCAAAGGCATGTGTAATTTTAAAGCATGACATGTTAGGTATCTACTGTATTTACTTAGCGTAACATCATGTTTTATAGTTTATCAAACAATAGGGTATTATATTGTGCTTGTGTGCACTAAAATTCATTAACCAATTCAATACAGGGCAATTTTACACCTTCCTGCCCAAGCCATTTTTCAGGTTTCAGCGCTCTCACACTTTGAATGACAATTGCGCGGTCATACAACATTGTACCCAAACTAAAATTTTATTGTTTTCTTCACACAACTAGAGCTTTCTTTTGGTGGTATTTAATCATCACTGGGGTTTTTATTTTTTGCTAAATTAACAAAAAAAAACCCGACAATTTTGAAAAAAACCCATGTTTTTCTTTTTTTCTGTTATAAAAGTTTGCAAATAATAATTTAGGCAGAGATGTATTCTGCTACATGTCTTTGGTGAAAATAACCCAAATTAGGATGTATTTTTTAGTTTTTAGGAAACTTATAGAATTCACAAACTATGGTATAGATCTGAATATTGATCAATCCTGAAGTACTGACAGCCAATCTAATTTCTTGAGGTCCAAGATTGTCAGAATAGTACAGATATCCCCCAAATGACCCCTTTTTGCAAAGTAGACAGTCCGACGTACTTCATAAGAGTCATGGTGAGTTTTTTGAAGTTGTATTTTTTTGTCATAATTTTTCGGAAAATGAAAAAATAAAAAAAATTATTTTCACTATTTTTATTTTACATACTGTCACCAGTGCAGTACAGCGTCATCATATAACTGGCATGGCGGTGATCAGGGACACTGACTGGTGACAGTGTGAAAAAAAAATATATATATTTTTTTATTTTTTTAATTATTTTAAATTTTTTATTACATTTTTTTAATTTTTTTTAAGATTTTTTTTTCATACTTCACTATGTCCAAAGTAGTACAATGTTACCATAGTAACATTGTACTACTTTGGGGAAGTGATCAGTATTTTTTTTTTTTTTTACACTATTTGCTTATAGCAAAGAATTACTTTGCTATAATCAAGCATTTACCTGAATGACATCAATTCATTCAGGGCTTTTTTTTTTTTTTTGTGCTTAGCTGTGATTTGGCCACAGCTAATCACATGACATGTGCATGTGATTAGCTGTGACCATTCACAGCTAGACACTAGTATACAATGGATGGCATGAATGAAGCCATCCATTGTATACAACTGTCATGTGACCTGCTGTGACTGGTCACAGCAGGTCACATGGTACAGGCAACGGGGGCCGGTACTCAGATCTGTCATCGGCCGTGTCCGAGGTACACGGCCGGTGACAGATCGCGCTGCTGCGCGGCTCTGCAAGCGCGCGAACTGGGCATGTGTGGGAGGACACCATATGGCGGCCTCCGGAAAAGCTAGTACATACTGTAACACTCCTTTATTTAAATTACACTCATATTTTGTAAACAATAGATAAGCCTTAAAATAGTATGTGATCCGTGACCTCCCACATGAAGACAGCGCTAGTCAGCAGCAATGGCTCCGGAGCGCCGCTGATGGCATGCACTCCATTGGATGTGACATCATGAAGGCCTTGCCATAATCGGAAATTACGTTGATGCGTTTCAGCCCTCCTCCAGGGCATCCTCACAGACAGCAATCTCCATCTGTGAGATTGGTATATTGGCAATCTTCCTGTCAGATATACCCTGCCAATACTCCTAAAACAACTTCCTGGTATTATTGATGCAGCTAATACATTGGAAAACCTCATACTAATAAAAAACAAAATACTTAAAAACTAAAAGCAAAAAACAAAAATATACTATATATGTAAAAACATATTTCCAATGATAATAACACTGAAATGATGTATGTGCATTACCAAGGAGTAAATGGAATACTATTAAATAGGAACAAAACATGAAAAACATGAGCAACAATGACAATTTGCCTATCACCTCCCAGGGTCACATACAAAAACTTAAATCTTTTCACCAATTTGAAAGAAAACAGTTCAAATCAATATCTACATTCAACCCCTTGGGTACTAAGGTGTGCAAAAAATAGTGAAAAAATATAATTTGAAAAAATATATAAAAATAAATATAAATAAAAAAAAATAAAATAAAAATAAGGAGAATGTGATTAGGCCAGAGGATATGGGGGGGGGGGGTTATTTTAAATAAAAAGGATTATAATGAGGAATTAGAAAGGTTGGTAAGTGATCAAGATACTTATGAATTTCTGAAGGGGAATCCTACAAGGCTAAATTGAACAGATTAATAACTAGGGGGGAAAAGGAAGGAATTTTAAATTAAAAAGATAGTAGATATCTTGTTCCTGATGCTCCCATTACTCCTGTGATATATCAGTTGCCTAAAATACATAAGAGTCTCAAAAAACCACCAGGAAGAGCTATAGTGAGCGGTGTGGATTCCCTGTTCGCTAGAATAGGTGAATACTTAGATACATTTTTACAACCGCTGGACCAGAGATCTCCAGCTTATCTTAAAGATAGTGGAGATTTTATTAACATTCTGAAGGAGGTGCCTGTAGGGGAAACTTGTGTTATGGCAAGTATAGATGTCAACTCTCTATACACAAACATCAAACACGATGATGCATTGGAAACCATAAGATGGTCCTTACAGAATGATACAAAGATGAATAATAAGCAGAATTTATATTACAAAGTTTAGACTTAGCTATGAGTCATAATTTCTTTTTGCACAATGGTCATTATTATAGGCAGAGGACAGGAGTAGCTATGGGGGCTAAGTATGCACCCCCATTAGCCAATATCTTTATGACCAAATGAGAGCACAAACCAATTTATAGGAATAGAAAGCCAGAATTAAAATTGTACAAAAGATTTATTGACGATATTTGTATTGTATGGGAGGGGACTAAGGAATCTATGGTCAGTTTCATTAATCATATGGGAGTAAATAAGTACAATATAACTTTTACAGAGAATGTGAGTATGGATTCAATTAATTTCTTTGATCTCACCATCTTTAGGAAGGGTGATAGGTTATATAAGCGTACATATTTTAAGGAAGTGGATAGGAATAGGTACATTCCAACGCATAGCTGTCATTATTATGGATGGCTTAAAGCGATACCAAACAGCCACTTTATGCTTATTAAACGTACAGTTGCAAGAAAAAGTATGTGAACCCCTTGGGATTACGTGGAGTTTTGCATGAATTGGGCATAAAATGTGCTCTGAACGTCATCTAAGTCACAACAATAGAAGAACACAGTCTGCTGAACATAATACTACACGAACATTAGATGTTGCCATGGTTTAATTGCACATAACATGTAAACATTCACAGTGCAGGGAGGAAAAAGTATGTGAGGCCCTAGCTTAATGACTTCTCCCAGAGCTAATTGGAGCCAGGAGTGAGCCAACCTTGACTCCAATCAGTGTGATGATATTGGATGTGTTGTTGATAGCTGTCCTGCCCTTAAAAAACACACACCTGTTTTGGGTTTACTGGTTTCAAGAAGCACTGTCTGATGTGAACCATGCCTCGCAGAAAAGAGCTCTCAGAAGACCTACGATCAAGAATTGTTGACTTGCATGAAGCTGGAAAGGGTTACAAAAGTATCTCCAAAAGCCTTGATGTTCATGTGTCCATGATAAGACAGACTGTCTACAAATGGAGAAAGTTTAGCACTGTTGCTACGCTCCCTAGGCATGGTTGTCCTGTAAAAATGACTGCAAGAGCACAGCGCAGAATGCTGCATGAGGTAAAGAAGAATCCCAGAGTGTCAGCTAAAGACCTACAGAAATCTCTGGCACATGCTAACATTTTTGTTGACACATCTACAATAAGAAAAACATTAAACAAGAATGGAGTACATGGGAGGACACCACGGAGGAAGCCATTGCTGTCCAAAAAGAATATTGCAGCACGTTTGAAATTTGCAAAAGAGCACCTGGATGTTCCAAAGCACTACTGGCAAAATATACTATGGACAGATGAAACCAAGATTGAGTTGTTTGGGAAGAACACACAACACTATGTGTGGAGAAATAAAGGCACAGCACACCAACATCAAAACCTCATCCCCACTGTAAAACATGGCGGAGGGAGCATCATGGTTTGGGGCTGCTTTGCTGCCTCAGGGCCTGGATGGATTGTTGTCATTGTTGTCATTGTTGTCATTGCTGGGAAAATGAATGCCAGAGTTTATCAGGAAAATGTACGACCATCTGTCCGCCAACTGAAGCTCCGCAGAGGATGGGTGATGCAACAGGACAATGACCCAAAGCATACAAGTAATTCAACAAAACAATGGCTGCAAAAGCACAGAATACGCCGTCTGGAGTGTCCCAATCAGAGTCCTGACCTCAACCCGATTGAAATGCTGTGGCATGACCTTAACCTCCCTGGCGGTATGATTATTTCAGATTTTTGGTGTTGAAAGCGGTACCATTTTTTTGCATGGAAATATGTATTTTTTTTATTGTAGGCTGTAATTTTTAGGAAAAACTCACTGAAATCTGTCCGAACAAGAGTCTAGTAAACATCCCGGGTATGATAAAATTTGAAACACAAAATCATAAATTATAATTTAATAAATAATCATAAAAATAATATAAAAATAATAAAAAATTTAATTCAATAATATAATCAAACCAAAAACACTGAAATGTGAAATATAGCGCCAAGTTCGCACATTGCTGAGCTCAGTCGCAAAATCGTTTTCAGTGTCTGATGACGAATTTCCCCCACGAATCATTATCACTCAATTCTGCAAGTGGTTCTGATTTACTATCGCTGTTCTCTAGCTGATCTAAACCGCTTTTGACCTAAAGGGACACTTTTTGGACGCCATGGACATTTCTCAGTTTCCAGGCAGAAAGAACAGACAAAATGCAGGCAGGGCGCAGGACAAAGCACTAGGGACAATATGTATGTGAAATTGGTTGAGACAGCAATGTTTTACTATGTAAAATGTAAAAAAAAAAAATGACAGGACACAGAAGCCGGATGCCGGCATCGGCCGGAGGAGATGGCCGGGGACGCTGCAGGGGACACATCGTGGGAGCGCAGGGTAAGGTAAGTGAAGAACACATGCCGGAGCAGTGCCGCATGGTATTCCCGAGTGTAGCTCGGGGTTACCGCTTTTGGTACTGAAATGTTACCCCGAGCTACACTCGGGAATACCGCCAGGGAGGTTAAGAGAGCGATTCACACCAGACATCCCAAGAATATTGCTACACTGAAACAGTTTTGTGAAGAGGAGTGGTCCAAAATTACTCCAGATCGTTGTGCAGGTCTGATATGCAACTACAGGAAACGTTTGGTTGAGGTTATTGCTGCCAAAGGAGGGTCAACCAGTTATTAAGTCCAAAGGTTCACATACTTTTTCCTCCCTGCACTGTGAATGTTTACATTTTATGTGCAATTAAACCATGGCAACATCTAATGTTTGTGTAGTATTATGTTCAGCAGGCTGTGTTCTTCTATTGTTGTGACTTAGATGATGTTCAGAGCACATTTTATGCCCAATTCATGCAAAACTCCACGTAATCCCAAGGGGTTCACATACTTTTTCTTGCAACTGTAATTGTGATCTAGATAAGGATTTTAGGGAAAAAACGGATATCCTAATAAAGAGATTTGAAGAGAAGGGGTATAAAGGTAAAGAACTGAGGAATACAAGGGATAAGGTGATGAACATGAATAGAGATGATCTTTTGAAAAAAAAAAAAAAAGGTCAGAGATGATGGGAATTTTGATTTAGCATTTATTACGGGTTTTTCCAAACAGTATAAATTGATAAGAACATATTTAGTAGCCACTGGCCAATATTATTACATGATGAAGTACTGGAGAAGCTTTTACAAAAGCACCCCACATTTAACTATAGAAGACCTCCGACTATTAGAAACAAGCTTGTAGGAAATGTCCCAGACCCACCCTCCAGGAGAATTACCTTTTTTGGATCAGGTGGGGTTCTTTAAATGTGGGAGGTGTATGGCAGGCAAAGTGATGAAGAGTGACAATGATAGGAAAATTTTTCAATTTCAATCACAGGAAAGAGGAGAGATATATAAGATTAAGAAATGTATTTCATGCGATAGTCATCATGTAACTTACCTCCTAGAATGTCCTTGTCACTTTCAATAGAAAGCTATCTGTAAGACTTGGCGAGCATATTAGAAACATCAAAAAAGGTTTTAGGCATCATAGCCTGTCTTACAATTTTAGAAAGTGCCACAACAGGGATCCATCTTTGCTCAGGTTCTGTGGGATCGTCAAAGTTGAGCCCCATTGGCGTGGTGGTGACATGACTAGGTCGGTTTCACAGAATGAGACAAGGTGGATTTTGAAATTGAATACTGTGTCCCCTAAGGGGTTAAATATTGATATAGATCTTAATTGTATCTTATCCAATTGGTAGTACTTTGGAATTTAGTTAACTGTGGAAATTTAATTTTTTTTAAGATTTTTATTTGTCTTCAGGATTAGATTGTTTATTAATATTTTTGTATATTTTTATTATTATTAAATTTATTTTTATATTTATTTTTATTTACATTTTTTATATTTTATTGTATTTTTTATTTTAATTTAATTTTATTTTTATTTATTTTTATTTTATATTTTTATATATTTTTCACATTATATTTTTTTCGCAATTTTTTTCACATTTTTTATTTTATTAAAGATTTCTTATTAATGGTATTATTATAGTGAAGATAGCCCTGCAATGTTAGATAGTTGAAAATCTTATGGGGATATGGGACACCATCGATGTTAACAAACAAACAATATTGTATTATGAATGATGTCCTTAAGATTGTGATCGTGAGGTGGATTGGAGGTAGAAGGAGATATAGGGTTAATATAAATAAGGTTTGACTTAATGGTGAAGTGGGAGGAGTAGTGGGGAAGTATAAAGTAAGAGAGGAGCTGGAAACTAGTGTCTTTGATAACGCCCTGGAGGAGGGGCGAAATGTGTCAACATATTTCCGATTCCGGTAGATGTGTAGTGACATCACATCCGGTGAGTGGAGCGCATGCTGGTTTGCGGCGCTCCAGGGTGACTTCCTGCTTTCCTTAAAGGGAGATTGAATTTTATGTTATCTACTGCCAATCCACTTCTATAAGGAGGAATTTATATGGAGTTGTGCCATGATTGTGAGCCTCAGAAGCGTATATAGAAGCATGAACACAATTTATATCATGTGAGTACATTAAGGGCAGCAATTTTAAGGAATAAAGAGTTTTATACAGTATTGCACTATTTGTGTTCTTTATTTGTTTTTCATTGCCATCTAAATGTGGGGATCCCTTTTGAAGGATATCAAGTACTGATGTATCTGGGGAGGATACACCCCATCTTTGGAGCTTGTTTGACTCTAGCCATACCAGCAAAGAGTCCACTCCATCTGGAGAGTGGGGATTGGATTGTCAATCACGGATGGTGTGAGTACTTTTGGAAGATTTTGTTGAGCACTATTTCTGGGATTGGAGCACATTCTTATTTTTAAGACTTTCTTTTTTGGACTTTTTGCACATATGAATTTTATAATTTTTTTTGCGCTGTGGAGTCTTTATATTTATATTAGATTGCCACTATACCAATCTCACAGACAGAGATTGCTGTCTGGGAGGACGCCCTGGAGAAGGGGCGAAACGAGTTGAAATTATTTCCGATTCCGGCAAGGTCTTCGTGATCTCACATCCGGTGAATGGAGCGCACGCCATCAGTGGCACTCCAGAGCCATTGTTACTGACTAGTGCTGTCTTGATGTGGGAGGTCACGAAGCACATACTATTTTAAGGCTTGTTGTTTACAACATATGAGTGTAATATGTACTTTGGTTTAACTTAAATAAAGGAGTGTTACAGTATTTCACTATTAGTGCCCCCCCTTTTTTGCTTCTCTTCTGCCTGCACGAGGATTGTTAGAAGTATTGAGGAAGTGCACCCTCATCCCATTTGGAATCCTGGATATTCCTGGGAACACATTTCACCAGTAAAAGCCTTGTAGACTCTTAAATCCTACAAGCTAAGAGTCCATCAAATCTGGTGAGTGTGGACTATATTGGAAAGTGGTCACATGTGGTGATATCATGTAAAGAACACATTTCGTTTTGGCACAGATTTTTTGATTGGAGCACTTAATCACCGATTTTTGGGATGGTAGACTTTATCACATAAAAATTCTTTGTATTTATTTATTTAATTTTTGCGCTGTGTTATTGATTATATTTATCTTTAACTTTTGAACTTATGAGTCAATGACCGAAAACAAGCATGTAGATTAGAAATTGGGAGTGACATCAAAATTCTTAATTTACCACTGTGTTACATAAAAAGTATTAAAGGGTCTCCAAATGGTGGTCATGATAGTTGTATGACACAATTCATTACCATGTCCGTGTTTGGTGGTGCTTCCTCTCTATATACTGAAATTACCTGGAAAGTTACTTTTCTACCGCTTTGTTTATGAAGAAATATTTGTACACCCTTCCCAAAGGAGGATCTCTTATTGTTGTTTTTGTTTTATACTGTGAAACGATCTTTAATCAGTCTACCTTGTGACCAGTTGTATGTCTTTACTTCCTGGCATATCTAGAATAAATAAAGAACACCAAAAAAATGTATTAAACCATTGAATTAACATTACAGCAAGGCAACTAGCATTTTAAGGAGAGGTTAGCAAGAGGGGTCCTGAATTGCGATCTTATATAAAAGAAACACATTAAAATGTATGCACTGACCATTGTCACTGAAACAGAAAGGGAAGGGAATAACAATTTTTTCATTAAAGCAAGGCTATATACTGTAATCCAATTGGAGCAAATGTTCTTTTGGCAGTGTATATGATGGGAAAACCTAAGACTTGGGGAGATTTGTTATCCCTTTTTGTGGCAATTCTGGGGCAGGATCTTCCCAGGAGGAACAGGCAGCAGAGTTCAGGTTGAGGGAAAGAAAAACAGTTCAAGCAGCCAAATATCTATGCTGCAGTGCAATGGACATATTGATAGGAGATGAGAGAAGAGTGACAGGCAGATGAGCTCATTAGTCTGCTTCTACTTTCACCGTCCAATCACAGTTTGGAGGGGAGTAGGAGATCTGTAAGTGAACTGCAGCATAAAAAAAAAGATCTCCTTCCCTGACAGATAGAATTGTGCTGTGTGGCAGAGCTGTGTAAATCTGAGAACTGAAAGGACAGATATACAAACCTTTGGGCAGGTCAAATAGCTCCCATATTTGTATTTTATTTGTGTATTTAGCTGTTTGCTTGGAGTTCAGCTTTAAATATTGTTATTTGCACATTTTTCTTAGCATAAAAGGATACAAATACACTTCGTTCTTTTTGTAACAGTATTTGATATTATTTAGAAAACCCACATTTACTGAATGCTACCAGATTGAGTCAGTTTTATACCAGACAAATAATACAGCTTTTACTTGACCACAGCCATTGGTTTTGCACACTTTCATTGGTTTAACCACTTCCTGTCCTGAGGATTTACCCCCCCCCATCCTGACCAGGCCATTTTTTGCGTTACGGCGCTGCTTTACTTTTAAATACTGACAATTGCACTGTCATGCAACACTGCACCCAAATTAAATGTATGTACTTTTTCCCCTCGAATTGAGCTTTCTTTTAGTGGTATTTGATCGCCTCTGCAATTTTTATTTTTTGTCCTATAAAAAAAGACCGACAATTTTGAGAAAAAAAACCTATATTTTTTATTTTTTGCTATTAAAGATGTCCAGTAAAAAAAAATCAAAATCAAATTTTGTTATAAATTTAGGCTAAAATGTATTTTTCTGCATGTCTTTGCTACAAAAAATCCAAATATGTGTAAATTAAATGGTTTACGTGAAAGTTTTAGTGTTTACAAATGGCAGTATAGATTTTTTTTACTAGTAATGGCAGCGATCAGCGACTTATAGAGGGACTGCGGCGGGCATTCTAACACTGCGGGAAACTGACTTGGTGTCACTGACATCCCCAGTGACACCAATACAGTGATCAGTGCTAAAAAAAAAACACTGACACTACTAATGGCACTGGGCAGGAAGGGGTTAACATGAGGGGTGATGAAAGGGTTAACTGTGTGCTGGGAGTGTCTTACTAGGGGACTGTGTCAGTGTGCTTCACACTGTGTACAGCCATCCAAAGTAGTGTGCCTGAGCTGACAGGGAGGAGAACTGTTAGTAAACAAAACAGTTCTCCCCTCCGGAGATCAATGGAAATTACCGGGTGCCGGCGAGTAATCACCAGCTGGGACCCGGTGATTGACAGCCACGGCTGCAAATGGTGACGCAGGTAGGGCACACGAACCGCATATGAGCCCCTTACCCAGAAATGCAAAATCACATATATATACGTGATTTGCACACTTGTGCCACCGTGTAGCAATATATCTGCTATTGGGCAGATGGGAAGCGGTTAAGCCTCTTCCTTGTATTCATTTTAATTGCTGAGGTGAGCAGAGTGCTAGTGTTCCTGGGCAGCAGTCTGGCTGGCGTCTGAAATTTAGGAGGTTGCCCTGTAACGTTGTGACTGACTTGAAAGGGGGGGAAATGTCCCCAAAACATGTAGCCACGTCCACCCAACAGTAGGTGAGAAGTGTGCGTGCCCAGTCATAGCATGCTCTGATGTGAAGCTGAGCCCAGTGTGGAGCTGATTTGCCTACCTCCCTTCAGCCTATCAGGTTGCTGTGAGAGATTCCAAATTCACGCTGAGCAACCACCGGACATCACTGATCTTGATATAACCAGCTCTGCAACTTCAGCAAGAAGGAGTTGCATTCAATGTGCTTTCAATATATGAAATATGTGAGTGCAACCATTGTTGATTTCAATACTTTGATCATTAAA
Source organism: Staurois parvus (assembly GCF_062004578.1). Lineage (NCBI taxonomy): Eukaryota > Metazoa > Chordata > Amphibia > Anura > Ranidae > Staurois > Staurois parvus. The sequence goes on along the minus strand of NW_028318430.1, from coordinate 11,937,810 downwards.
CGTTTTTACCTGTGAATTTCGCTGTTTTTCTCTTTTTCTTTTTTGCTTAGATCAAAATTTATGACTATAGTAATGATGTTGACTATTTTTGTAGTTTTAATTGTATTTAAACATGATATCTTCTTCTGATTGTAAGTGCTATTTTATTAGGATTTGCATTTGCACTTTTTGTTTGCATGGGGTTCCTCCTAAAGCTCATACCAGACCTGAAGGGTCTGGTATGAGTTTTGAGATGAACCCCTGCATTAGTTCTTTTTTTTAACTATCCCTGGCAACTTTGCTTACATGAATGGGGATTTCCAGCCATGTAGGTGAATGGGTGACCTTAAGTTTACTCCCAGTGGAGTAATACCAAATAAAGAAGGGCACTCCCTGAATGCTGATTGAGTTTGTAACCCTCTGATAAAAGGGTGCACCTACTTATACATTATGTGAGATAACAATAATTGCTGTATTACAGAAGTTCACAATGTGTCATGTTGTTCATGGAACGATTTGATGTTCCAGTAGGACAGGATTTTTTTATGTAATCCAGCTTTGTGGAAATCAGTGAGATACAGCATTGCCTTCCTATAACAGAAGGTACAGGCGTACCTCTGTTTACTAATTTAATGCATTCTGCGGGACTTTTCGTATTGTGAAAAATTTGTAAACCGAAACGCGGTTTTCCATAATTCGTAAATGCTTTGAAAACCAATTAATCCATTCCAGAGGTCAGAAAAAAGTAAAAAAAAGTCTTATCTGTTCAAAACTCTTTGTAAAGTGCACTTTAAAGGCATAAATACTGTACAGGGACATGATTAAAAAAAATCGTAAATGCATTGAAAACCAAATAATCCATTCCGGAGGTCAGAAAAAAGTAAAAAAAAGGCTTATCTGTTCAAAACTCTTTATAAAGTGCACTTTAAAAGGCATAGTATTGTACAGGGACATGATTAAAAAAAATTTGTAAATGCATTGAAAACCAATTAATCCGTTTGTATTGCAAAACAAATTTGTAAACTGAGGCATTATTTTCAATGGATTTTCATTCGTAAACTGAAAATTATGTTAAATGAGGCGTTCGTAAACTGAGGTACACCTATATTTACAGATCTTTGCTTCCAGCACAAACATCTCAGTCTCTGTTTACAGGCAAGAGAGAACGGTCATGCAAGTTTTTTTCTTCTTCTATTTGCTTCTCTGAACCATCAGTGCATCCAGAACCAATGGGGTATAGAAGTGATATAACCATAGTTTTACAGAGCCTGTATTACCAACTTGCATACATCTGTTTCAGGCTTCTGAGCCATCATCAGTGTATGCCATGGCTTTACTGTCCCTATAATCTAGGGTTTCTGAGTCCAAGGTAACAGTACAACCTTGGAAATTGGGATCAGGCAGTACTAAAGGAACCAAAAAGCCCTCCTCACGAAACTTAGAAAACAACAGTCTCTGCTTAAGATTAAATGTGTGGAGTAATGCTAATCATTCATATTGGCTCAGTAAAATCATGGCTATAGTTATGCTATACACCAATATTTCTGGGTACCCTGATGACTAAAATGAGCACAAAGCATTGATTTGCATGACTCTGCCCACGTACCTTTTGCACTATTCCACCTCAACCTTAATGGATGTACTGTTCCCCTTGAATGTAACCATTAAAAAAACCTGTATAGAAGCCTATATAGAGATGGGATAACTGAATGAGTGAGTGCATTAAAGGACAGTAATGTGCCCCAAGGTAGCAGTGTGTGGAGGAAAACATAGGGGTTCATCATGACTAGAAATAGTTGCCTCATGTTGGAAAGTAAGCCCCTCCCCACTCCCAGAAGTCTATTGGTGATACAAGTGTACAATTCCAACGCACACATTCCTGCGTTAAAAATGACTGTGTGTATAATTGGGTGCTGCAGCGACTGTTGGCTGGAACCGAACAGCATCAGCAAGGAAGAATGTCACCAGCACACCGAGGATCACCAATATGGGTCCAAACGTTTTAATAAATGATCACATAGTTACAGCAAGGCAACGTTTTGGAGTCTCGCAGGACCCCTTCATCAGGCATGTGACAATTTGTGACAGAAACTTTCTGCTTCATTTCTACTTCTGAAACTGGAGAACTATTTAAGAAAACCATCCACCAGTCATAGTGAAGTAAAATAAGCCTGGCCCCTCCCCATGATGTCATGTTCCCTCCAAAAATGCATTCAAATCAATGTAAACTGTAACATTATAAACTGAAAAAATAAATAAACCATAAAACATTAATAAAACATTGTGGTCACATCACATGTGTATCATAGTACTCCCCGGATTGGAATAAAGTGTCAGCTGAAAGCAGCGCTGTATTATGGAAACAACAATCGGCAGCTTATACAGTATGTCCCTGGCAGAAGCTAGAAGCTGTTGCCTACAGATGTGGGGCTATGTCTCCTATTGTCAAGTGAGCTGCAATGAGGACAAACCTAAAGTGGTCCTATTGGTGCAGCGGCCGACAGTGTCATGGCGATGGACATCACCTGTGCATGCACCATGCGAGTTTACTACTTACATATGCACTATAATGTTTCAGTTTACATTGATTTGACTGCATTTTTGTAGGGGATATGACATCATAGGGTGGGGCCAGGCTCATTATACTTCACTCTGAGAGGGTTTTCTTAAATACATCTCCAATTTCTGTCACAATTTGTCACATGAAGGGGTCCGAAACATTGCCTTGCTGTTACTATGTGATCATTCATTAAAACATTTACACCCATCTTGGTGATCCTCGGTGTGCTGTTGACATTCTCCCTTGTAAGAGAGAAATTGACACAGTATACATTATATGTCTGATTCCTGAATATGTGATAGAAAAATGCAGAAATGGCTAAGGTTGACTCCTGTGGAGAAACTTCAGGTAAGTAGTGTTAAGACCATTCCCTGATTTATTAGAGATGAAGAACTGTAGAGGTGCTTGAAAAGGTACATTGAAAAGGCTGACTGCTAATGAATGACCTGGCCATAATAAAATGTGGGAAAACAGTACACAGACCTGTATATTGCAAAAAAGTGGGTAAAAATAAGAGCGACAAAAAATTACTTTCTGGTACAATGTACATATTACAATATTATTTCACAATGTGTGCTCAATGAAAATATTTTATATTTTTAGCTTTAAACTGCAAGTGTTTTGCTATTATGACCATGAAATGTTCTTCCTGTCATATTTAGGTTACCAATATTTAAATTTGAAACCTTCACTTTTCCTGTAAAAGTGGTCAAAGGTTGATATTGGTATAATGCGGAATTTTAATTGAGTAGTACATATGTTTACACGGGGAAGAGGAAAAGCTGATCTTGGCTTTCGTTTGCCAACACAACAAAGTTGTCAAGACAACCAAAAGCCTTAAAGAGGATGTTACCATTAGCATTAAACTGAAGCTTTCAATTAATTCACCATGCTACCCTCTGTTGTACCCTGTACAGTTTATTTTAATGATAGGCATGCCCTTCTGACTACATACAGAATGCCTGCCTTATTAAGATAGTACATGCTATTTACTAAAGTACACTTATCTGTTAGAAAAATATAATAGGAAATGAGGTAAAAAGTGGAAGACACTTACTTTTGTTACCATTTAGTGGCTGAATGTTAATGCTCCAGGGTTGTCTTTCTGGATATCTTACTAAAAAATTGATAATTTCTATTATTAATTCAGACTATAATATCTTGTTGACTATCTTACGCTGTATCATTTTAATATGTTTTATTTGCTTTGATGTTAATCTACATAATATTGAAGATTACAGCAAATGGACATGTTCAAGGCCATTTCTTTGTAACAAACAAATGGCATATTATTTTGCTGCATCCATTCTAAATAAGATAATTGAATTGTATTTTAAATGGAAAGGAATTACAACCACCACAGAATATTTTTTTTTACTATAGCAATATTCTAAACAATACAAGTACAGCAATGTAACCTCTTATTAGGAAACCCATGTGCAGAATAGTCTCTAAATACAGAAAAATACAGACTGAATTAATACCACTTTTCACTGAAGGTGAAACATAGGCACACAGATGCAAATTATTTTACTTATCAAAATGTCAGATGCATAGATGATTAAAATGGTGTTGGGAATGCTACAGGAAAGCATTTTTTTGTACTTGAAGGTATATACCATCTTAAATATTCATAACTTGAACACTGCAAGAAGCAATTTCCTGTACATTATATCACATACCATATTTTCCGGCGTATAAGACGACTGGGCATATAAGACGACCCCCTACTTTTCCTGTTAAAATGTAGTGTTTAGGCTATACTCGCCGTATAAGACTACCCCTCTTCCAATGCACACCAGTGGGAAGAATCGTGCCCCATCATTGGTGTCAGTGGGAGGAATAGTGTCCCATCATTGGTGTCAGTGGAAGGAATAGTGTCCCATCATTGGTATTAGTGGGAGGAATAATGCCCCATCATTGGTGTCAGTAGGAGGAATAGTGCCCCATCATTGGTATCAGTGGGAGGAATAGTGCCCCATCATTGGTGTCAGTGGGAGGAATAGTGCCCCATCATTGGTGTCAGTGGGAGGAATAGCGCCCCATCATTGGTGTCAGTGGGAGGAATCGTGCCCCATCATTGGTGTCAGTGGGAGGAATCGTGCCCCAGCATTGGTATCAGTGGCAGGAATAGTGCCCCATCATTAGTATCAGTGGGGGGAATCGTGCCCCATCATTGGTGTCAGTGGGAGGAATAGTGTCCCAACATTGGTGTTAGTGGGAGGAATCGTGCCCCATCATTGGTATCAGTGGCAGGAATAGTGCCCCATCATTGGTATCAGTGGGGGGAATCGCGCCCCATCATTGGTGTCAGTGGGAGGAATCGTGCCCCATCATTGGTATCAGTGGGGGGAATCGTGCCCCATCATTGGTGTCTGTGGGAGGAATAGTGCCCCATCATTGGTGTCAGTGGGAGGAATAGTGTCCCAACATTGGTGTTAGTGGGAGGAATAGTATCCCATCATTGGTGTCAGTGGGGGGTGGAATAGTGCTCCATCGTTGGTGTCATTGGGGGGGAGGAATAGTGCCCCATCGTTGGTGTCAGTGGGGGGGAGGAAAAGTGCCCCATCGTTGGTGTCAGTGGGGGGGGGAGGAATAGTGCCCCATCGTTGGTGTCAGTGGGGGGGGGGAGGAATAGTGCCCCATCGTTGGTGTCAGTGGGGGGGAGGAAAAGTGCCCCATTGTTGGTGTCAGTGGGAGGAATAATGCCCCATCATTGGTATCAGTGACACCAATGATGGGGCACTATTCCTACCAATGACACTTGCTGGCCCCTGTTCCAGTATGGTGCTGCTGCAGCCAGCATATGTGTTGCAGCAGCACCTCTGGACGGCACACTTACCGGCCGCTCCTTCACTCAATTTTCGCAGGGCCGCTCGGCTCAGCCTCCTCGCCGGTGATTGGCCGCCTGTGTGCCTTTCCTGAGCTACAGTTCTGGCGGCCAATCACCGATGAGGAGGGGGAGCCGAGCAGCCGCGCGAACATCCAGTGGCCGAACCGAATGAAGGAGCAGCCGCGCTTCCTGGACCGGATCGTCGTGGGACCGGAGCCAGGTAAGAAACAGCAGCCCCTGCCCAGCCCTGTACTTAGTGTCCCTTGGAAGGGGGGGCGGCGGCGGCACCGCACTGCCCCCCTAAAAAGTGTTAGCATGCCGTATACCGGCGTATAAGACGACCCCCGACTTTTGAGAAGATTTTCAAGGGGTAAAAAGTCGTCTTATACGCCGGAAAATACGGTACTTCCTTTTAAACATTAATAAAAATTGCATTGATGAACATTTTTCTCAAAGCATATCTAAACCCAATAAATAAAACTGTGGTATTTTGCAACTCACCATAAGTGGTGTCTGTGGTAGTTTTCTTTTTTCAGACTTACTGGCGGGATCACCAGGTGCAAATAAAGGAAAACAAACCGAATGCAGTCACTACATCTAAGAATGAGTAAACTGCAATTTAATACATTTTTGTTTCTAGGTTTAATAACTCTGCAAGACAGGAAGTATGTTAGTACTACAGAACACCTCTCTTCTCCTCATCTCTATATCAATCTGATCAAATAATATAGCCAGATCAATATTTCCTAAAACAACTCAATGGTTTTAGCAAGTTAAGTCACAGATACTCTTTACCATATGAAAGTCCAGGACAACAAACATCTCAAAGTGAAACTTTGATGTTTCTTTGTTGTTGACACATATAGGCACCATAACAGGTTTTAAAAGGGGAACTGTATAGCAAAAACAAAGTACCACCATATGGGGGGGGAATAAACTTTTTAGATTCAGTCCACTAACTCCCTAATTAGGTGCAAGTCACAGTACCAAACAACAACATGCACTATAAATATATTTAGGGAAGAGCCCCTAAAGAAAATAAGGTACTACTAGGTGACCCAAATAGTTTAGCTAAAAATATAGTTTTATTGAAACTACATAAAAGTAGAACATCATGAGTATACACATACAAAAATTAGTGGTGTCCCCACCTGTCACCATATAAAACATGACAACATTGATATGTATACACTTCCCTATCCAGTGACTATGGAGCTAAAATTGGGTGATTTTGGCAAAATGTGCTAGGGGTTTTAAAAAATGAGGGTTACAAAAGCCTCTACTCCTCCTCCTCCTTCTTCTTCTTCTTCTTCTTCTTCTTCACAACAGTGTTCCTGATCGCTGATACACAAGTCCCAGTGTCACCAGAGCAGTGCAGCCAAGAACAGTGTTTCTGATCACTACCATACCACTGCAGTGTTCTCGCCTGCCACCTGTACGGACCCTGGCCTGTTTATTGACCACATTTCTTTCTGCTTGCTGCCTGGACCAATCATTTGCCTGTTTGCTGACCATGTCTCTGCCTGCCACCTACACTGACCTATAAGCACATCTGACTAACTATGTTCCTGCGATACACCAGACCCAGCCATCCCCTGTGGACAGCTGCACTCCTGCAAACACAGGAACTCTTTTGTACCTCCTTTCTTCAAACTCCTGTACTTCCTGGCCAGTGAACATGGTTTTCTTGGCTTAAAGGAATGGAGACTACTGTAGGTGATGATATACTAAGTTACATTCCCTGACCACTCTTATAGGGTTGGCCATTACAGTACATACTGTGCTGTGTGTGAGAAATATCATATTATATTGAAAACTTTGTGTAAAAAATAATCTTCATTTTCTCCAAAAAATTGGCAAACAAATAAAGCCTTCAAAAGGCTCACCAGCACTCTAAAAATACCTTTGGGGGTTTAATCTCCAGAAATGTGGTCATTTGTGGGTGTTTCTACTATCCTTGTTCTCCTGGGCTTCCAAAAATGTGATAGATAGTCAGTAATTTAGATGTGATTTATGTCCCTAGAAAGCCTAAAGGTGCTCCTTGGATTTTGGGCCCTTCTATGATGTTAATCTGTGAACATGTTTTACACATGTGGTATTGTTATACCTGGGAGGAGTAGCAAAATGTGTTTTGGGGTTTAATTATAAGTATGCCTATGATGGGTGTTAAAAATATCTTATTAGTTTACAACTTTATGTAAAAAATACATTTTCGACTTCTTTCAACATTTTCCAAATACTTGTGGCAAAAAATAACATTGTGTTATTTGTTTATTTTTATTTTTCATTGCAACATTTTTAAAAGGCTTACTATGCTTTTCAGAAAAATTGTGTTTTCTTTCTTTCTTGTGGTCGTTTAGTGGGTATTTCTCCTGTACTGGCACTTCAGGGACACAAGAAATATAATAGGTAGTCAGGAAATTAGCGTTATTATTATTATGCTCCTTGGATTTTGGGCCCCTCTATGCATCTAGGCTGTGAAAAAGTCTTAAACAAGGGGTATCCTCATACTTAAGAGGTGTAGCGTAATGTGTTTGGGGTGTAATCATTAGCCTATGATGTGTATGAGAAATAACTTGACAACTTTGTGTAAAAAACACATTTTTATTTAATTTCTTTATTTTCCAAAAATTGTGACAAAAAAGTATAACTTCAAAAATGCACTATGCCGCTTCTAAATACCTTTGCCTGTCTACCATACAAAAAGGGTCATTTTGGGGGTACTGTCCAGGCATTTTAGGGCCTCAGGAAATGAGATAGGCAGTCAGTACATCAGGACTGTTCAATTTGTGATATATATATATATATATATATATATATATATATATATAGTCTATACTGTAATTTGTAGAATCTATAACCTTCACGCAGACTAAGTAACATACACTGATGTAGGTTATTTTTACTTAAGAACTGTAGCAGTATACATTTCTGGGCTAACTTTATAAAGAAAGATGATTTATTTGCAAAATGTTATAACAAAAACTAAGAAAAACATTTTTTTCAAAAATGTTTGTCTTTTTTACTTTGTATAGTAAAAAAACAAAGAAATCCAGTGGTGATTTGTGCCACCAAAAGAAAATGCTCTCTGTATAAAATATTATATATGATTCATTTGTGTATAGTGTTGCATGACTGAGTAATAGCCATTTAAACTGTGACAGCACTGAAAACTGGCTCAGACAGAAGGGGAAAAATCAATCCAGTTGTCAGAGCCCTGGGCCGAACCTGGGCCTTCTGCGGTGGAGGGCAATGTTTCTTCTTGCTGAGCCACCTGGAATACTGGACAGTTCCCTTAACAATTATTTGAATGATCCTGCCTTGACCTTGGTTGTCATGAACCTTGAAACCCTTGCACCTTCCATGAACTTCCTGGTATAAGTCATGTCTCTGCACTTTCTGTTTGCCAGATTATTGTGCTCTCCAGCCAGTATCTTGCTCCTTGCTTTCTCTGCTGTCATCAATATTTGCTACCACTCGTTATTGACCCTTGGCTTGTTCTTGACTACACTTCTGCCTGATCCCAACCTGCGACTTCTCGTTACCGCCTTGGATTGTTTACTGACCACGCTTCTGTTTGATCCTTACCTGCTTAATACGCTACTGGACCTCTGCTTGCTCACCTCCTGGTGGGGTGATCCTGAGGACTATGACCTGGTGCTAACATACAGCAAAATCCATCTCCACCATCAGGAGCTCTGGTGAACACCAGTTAGTACTTAGACTTCACACCTCAGGTGAGCCCACTCTTCTGCCTCAGTGACCAGCCTGTTTACCTATCCTGCTGGTTTCAGTGTGAGCCTCTCCACTGCTATAGCAACTGGTCTTCGAACTTGACCCATGATAGTGACACTGGTCTTGAAGTAGTTAAGTAAATTTCATCTAAACTCTGTGAGTGAAATTGGGAGTTTCCACTTCAACTAAATTTGTAGTTTGTTTTGAAATTATTTTCCCCAAGTCCACACTCCTGATCCTATGTGCTGTTATTATTTAATCACTTCTTTATAACTAAGTTGGTGTAAGGTCATACAGGTTATAACAGAAATTTGTTTTGGGGGGGTTATAGTTATATTGAATAGAATGTAAAGAGCGTGGCCGTGCAGGGCTCTGCCCACACAGCTGTGTCATTCATTCACAGTGTTCTGTTAATGACTGAACTACAAGTTCCAAGAGTCTTAGGGGATGCTGATTTGTAGTTCTCAATGAACTACCACGACGCTGTGGAGTGCCATGGTAGTTCATTAAATCTTCCTGTCAGTATATCTGCTTGCCCATACATCCTATATGGGATGTACGGGCAAGCAGATATACTGACAGGTCAGCAGGAGACCTGCATGGCACCAGCAATCAGCAGATCCCTGGTGCAATGCTTTACAGACTCCTGCAACCAAAAATAATATATGCACATTTTTTGCCTGCAAAAAAATGTGCATTTATTATTTTTGGTCAACAGATGAACTTATCCTTTAAATATATTCATTTATATGTATGTCCCAATCCTGTTGAGTAGAGTAGGCGCCATACTGTGCAGAGGCATGCTTGAGTGTAACTTGGCCATATGTTTACAGATAGAAATAATACGAGATTTTTGCTTGAAATTTTAAAAATAGGTTTAGTCTGTTTCTTTTGCTGGCTGAAAAGATTGAAAATGTGCAAATTTTAGATCTTTATTTGGGTTATTGGTACTAGCTAGTTATAACTAGTGTGTACTAGATACATTCATTTGCAAAAATGGAAGCTTTCTAGAACTAGTCTGTTTTTTTCATGTTGCTCTACCTCAAATGAGAGGTGAACTTTTATTTTATTTATTCATTGCCGTATTTATAGCAATGTGTGTGCTGAAATATAAAAAAGGGGGGCTATTCTGTACAGAGGAACCTTAATGATTGCATGTGGCTTTCTCACACACCTTTATATGCAAATGTGTGAAGATCTCTGTTTTGCTTTAAAAATGGGTATGGATACTTTTAGTCTAAAAAGACTATTTAAGAATTAATCAAAAATGAAAATCCTATTTATGGTTATGCCTGTAAATTAACTAGATTTGTGCAGACTCCACAGTATGTGTGTGTTTGTATATGTATATGTATTTGTGCAATGTCATAGTGAGGGGAATTTACTAAATCTGGAGCACCCAGAATCTGGTGCAGCTCTGCATAGAAAGCAATCAGCTTCCAGGTTTTAATTGAACAAGCTGAAGTTAGAAGCTAATTGGCTACTACGCACAGCTGTACTAGATTCTGGGTGCTCCAGTTTTAGTAAATCTCCCTCAGTAAGTCTATCCTAAAGGCTGGTACAAATGGGCCAAATATTGATTAGTATCTGCTGGTTCAACAGAAACTGGCCAACATTTGGCCAATGTGTATAGCAACCTGTCTAAAAGAAGCCAGTCTAATGACTGACTTTTATCAAACACCATTCATGAAAACCAGCATCCAATCAGCACTTGCAGCCAATGGCGGTGAGCGCTGATCAGTGTGTTCTAGTGTGGGGAGAGTCCCCCTGTCAGAACACATAAGCTCAGTTGGGGAGATCACCACACTAACATTACTTAGTATGGTGACCTCTCAGTTCTTTTAGTTCAGTCAACTAGGTTGAATGAAAAAAAAATGCCCAATGTGTACTCGCATAATGACAGGTTGAGTCTCCTTTCATTACCATAAAATGTAGAAAGCCTAGCTTCTAAGCCTTTAACCCTTAGTTTAGACAGACAGTGTTCAAGTGTTTAACCATTTCAGTACCAGGCGCTTTCACCCCCTTCTTGCCCAGGCCAATTTTCAGCTTTCAGCACTGTCGCAATTTGAATGACAGTTGCGTGATCATGCAACACTGTACCCAAACCAAATATTTTTCAGTTTTTTTTTTAAACAAACAGAGCTTTCTTTTGGTGGTATTTAATCACCACTGGGTTTTGAATTTTTTGCTAAATACACGGAAAAAGACCAAAAATTTTTAAAAGAAATGTGCTTTTCTTCGTTTCTGTAATAACATTTTGCAAATAAATAATTGTTCTTCATAAATGTAGGCCAAAATGTATTCTGCTACATTTCTTTGCTGAAAATAACCCAAATCAGTGTTTATTATTTAGTCTGTAAGAAAGTTATAGAGTCCACAAACTATGGTATATATCTGAAAATTGATCAATCCTGATGTACTGACAATCGAATAATTCAGTTTGTTTTGTTGTGATTAGCTGTGATTGGCCACAGCTAATCACATGGTACAGATGAGCTGTGATTAGCCTTGTCTGTACCATGTGGCCACTGTGACCAATCACAGCTAACAACACAATTGCATTAATGAATGGCATGAATCAAAGTCATTCATTGTTTACAATTATCATGTGATCTGCTGTGATTGGTCACAGAGATCACATGGTACTGGCAGCATGCAGATACACTGATCAGTCATTGGCTGTGTCTGGTGGAAACAGCCAATGACAGATTGCACCTGCAGTCAATGAGGCTTGTTGTGGGAGAAAGTCATATGATGTCCACCCAGAATGCCGAAAGTCCCAGCCTACAGCAATTTGACAGCCGGGCTCAGGAGATGATGATGTCACCTATGAAGAAATGCGTAGGGCTGAGCCATGCACACACACGCTACCACGCATGCGTGACAGGCTGGTGGCCATCTTGGATGCTGGAAAGACCTGCTTTAGTGTTTGTATAGGCTGATTTGTGCCTTTTACCATGTGAGTGTAATTTCTGCTTAAATAAATTTTGGATCTTTGATGGTTTTACACTATGTGGAGAAATCTTTTATTACATGTTTAACGCTAAGAGTTCTGGTCTAATAACTTGTCTTGGCTGGAGCCATTGCAGGATTATCTGTCATTTCCTTGGGTGTATCATGTATTTCCCTTGATGTTATCAATGATATCCCATAAAGCGCAGATTGCCCAGTCTTAGCAGGGGATCACATACCTTCTGGTAAGTCTTGCATGGAAGTGTATGGTGTCACATTGGCTATCTTTGGAAGTCTTCTGATCTCATCATGGCTTTTTGGGACTGATCTATTCTGATTTCACCATACGATTATTTTATTTATGAACACTTTGTGATTATTATCTATTATTATTATTTTTCACATATCATTATTATGATTTCTGTTTGAGATGTGCTGAGTGCTGCACTTTATTTGGACACTGTGTATGAGGTGCCTGTTATCAAGGTATAGTGTCCAGCTGCCATACATTTTATATATATATATACAGTCATGGCCGAAATTGTTGGCACCCTTGATATTTTTCCTGAAAATCAAGTATTTCACACAAAAAAGGTATTGCATTAACACATGTTTTGCTATACACATGTTTATTCCCTTTGTATGTATTGGAACAAATATAAAACAGAGGCAGAAAAGCAAATATGACATAATGTCACACAAAACCCCAAAAATGGGCTGGACAAAAGTATTGGCACCCTTAACTTAATATTTGGTTGCACACCCTTTGGAAAACATAACTGAAATCAGTCGCTTCCTATAACCATCAATAAGCTTCTGACACCTCTCACCCGGAATTTTGGACCACTCTTCCTTTGCAAACAGCTCCAGGTCTCTCTTATTGGAAGGACACCTTTTCCCAACAGCAATTTTAAGATCTCTCCACAGGTGTTCAATGGGATTTAGATCTGGGCTCATTGCTGGCCACTTCAGAACTCTCCAGCGCTTCTTTGCCATCCATTTCTGAGTGCTTTTTGACGTATGTTTGGGGTCATTGTCCTGCTGGAAGACCCAGGATCTTGGACGCAAACCCAGCTTTCTGACACTGGGCCCTACAGTGCGACCCAAAATCCTTTGGTAATCCTCAGATTTCATGATGCCTTGCACACAGTCAAGGCACCCAGTGCCAGAGGCAGCAAAACAACCCCAAAACATCATTGAACCTCCACCATATTTTACCGTAGGTACTGTGTTTTGTTCTTTGTAGGCCTCATTCCGTTTTCGGTAAACAGTAGAATGATGTGCTTTACCGAAAAGCTCTATCTTGGTCTCATCTGTCCACAAGACGTTTTCCCAGAAGGCTTTTGGCTTACTCAAGTACATTTTGGCAAACTGTAGTCTTGCTTTTTTATGTCTCTGTGTCAGCAGTGGGGTCCTCCTGGGTCTCCTGCCATAGCGTTTCATTTCATTTAAATGTCGACGGATAGTTCGCGCTGACACTGATGCTCCCTGAGCCTGCAGGACAGCTTGAATGTCTTTGGAACATGTTTGGGGCTGCTTATCCACCATCCGGACTATTCTGCGTTGCAATCTTTCATCAATTTTCCTCATCCGTCCACGACCAGGGAGATTAGCTACAGTGCCATGGGTTGCAAACTTCTTGATAATGTTGCGCACTGTGGACAAAGGCAAATCTAGTTCTCTGGAGATGGACTTGTAACCTTGAGATTGTTGATATTTTGCCACAATTTTGGTTCTCAGGTCCTCAGACAGTTCTCGTCTCCTCTTTCTGTTGTCCATGCTTAGTGTGGCACAGACAGACACACAATGCAAAGGTTAAGTGAACGTCTCTCCTTTTTATCTGCTTTCAGGTGTGATTTCTATATTGCCCACACCTGTTACTTGCCCCAGGTGAGTTTACAGGAGCATCACATGCTTGTAACATTCTTATTTATCCGCAGTTGTGAAAGGGTGCCAATACTTTTGTCCAGCCCATTTTTGGAGGTTTGTGTGACATTATGTCGAATTTGCTTTCTTTCCTCCCTTTTTTTGTTTTGTCCCAATACACACAAAGGGAATAAACATGTGTATAGCAAAACATGTGTTAATGCAATACGTTTCGTGAGAAATACATGATTTCCTGGAGAAATATCAAGGGTGCCAACAATTTCGGCCATGACTGTATATATATATATATATATATATATATTTATTTATTGAAATTACTCCTTTTACTGCCACCGATGTATGGCATACGTTGGTGGTAGTGGGGGACTTTACACACACTTTTGCTGCTACTGGTTTCAGCGGAGTGCAGTGATGACATTAGGAGGTCTAATAGACCCCTGATGTCTGAAAAAAGAGGACCTGCCAAAGTAAAATTGCTATCACATGATCACGTGGGGGTTATTGGTCCACTGATAGGAGGAAAGTTAAAGTGGCAAGAAAATGTATGGGAACCCCTTGAAATTAAATGGCTTTCGGCAGTAATTTGCCATAAAATGTGATCTGATCCTCATCTAAGTCACAACAATGGTCAAACACAATGTGTTTAAGCTGATAACACACAAACAATTCTAATTTCTCTTGCCATTATTGAATCCTCCCTTTAAACAATCACAGTGCTGGAAGGAGAAATAAGTGAACCCATAGACTAATTACTTCATTGAAAGCTAATTGGAGTCAGTAGTCTGCACACCTGGTATCCAATTAATGGAATCAATTTGGGAGTGTGGTTAGAGCTACTTTGATTGATAAAAGATACTCATACATTTCAATATTGCTGTTAATAAGAAACATCAGCTGATGTGAAACGTGACTCCCAGAAAGGAACTCTATGAAGTTATATGATCAAGAGTAGTTGATCTACATTGATCTACATAACACTGGAAATGGATAAAAAACAATCTCAAAGTGTTTAGACATCAGTATAAATGGAGACAGCTTAGTACTGTGGCTACTCTTCTTAGAAATGGGTGCCCTTCCCAAAGCACAATGTAGACTCCTCAGTGAGGTAAAGAAGAATCCAAGAATAACAGAATAACAGGCTTGAAGACATCACTGGAACTGGCAAACATGCCTGTTCATGAATTTACCATAGGTACTATAAGTCTTTGAACAGACAGGCTGTCCATGACAGAACACCATGGAGGAAGCATCTGCTCTCCAAAAAAATATGGTGTACACCTGAAGATTGCCAAAGATCACCTTGGCAAACCACAATGCTACTGGGAAAATATTTTGTGGACTGATGAAATAAAAGTTGAATTGTTTGGGAAGAATACTCAGCACTATGTATGTCACAAAAAGGGCACAGCTTAACAACATCAAAACATCATCCCAGGGGGGGAAATATGGTGGAGGGAACATCATGATTTTGGCTTGCTTTGCTACCTCGGTGCCTGAACAATTTGCCATCAAAATAATTCCCAAGTTTACCAAAATATCCTACAGCATAATGGCAGGGTGGCTGTCTGCCAGCTGAAGCTTAGTAGAAGTTGCATGATGCAGCAGGAAAATGACACTAAGCAGTGAAGTAAATCCACCACAGACTTTTTTCAGAAAAAGAAAATCCAGCTTTTGAAGTTGCCTAGCCAGAGCCCGGACCTTAGCCCCGTAGAGATGCTGTGGAATGACCTTAAGTGTCAAACACCTGTGGTAGTGAGCCCTTGTAGATAGCTAACTTGGGGTTCCCCAGGGTGCAGAGTCTAAGCTCCAGGCTGCTTCTTCACCAGAGCCCCTGATGGTGGGGATGGACTTGCAGCTAGATGGAACCAGGTGGCGGTACCCGGCTATGCCCAGCTGAGGATGAGGAGATAACTTGCGTGAGCAGAGTACAATGGGAGGAGACAACAGGAAATTCGATGGACAAGCTGAGGTCAGGATGGCTGGAAAACAAGCACAGTCAGTGAACGAAGCCATGTTCAGTACATGTGTAGTCAGATATAGGATACAGGAGTTGCAACAACCAGGCGGTCAGAGAACTAAGAAGTTGCTCAGGCAAAGCGGGCTAGACAGAGCATGTCTTATATTGACAAGCAAACTAGGAGGTGGGCCAGGAAATGATGGACAGGGAAGAAATAAAACCCAGAGAATAGCAGGCGACACCCATAACTGAGCACAGACAAACCACACATGTGAAGGAAATCAGGAAAAGCACTGATTCACACCAGACATCCTACAAATGTGTCTGAACCAGGGGCGTATCTACCACGAGGCAAACAAGGCATTTGCCTAGGGCGGCAATTTTGAGGGGGGTGGCACCGCCCCCCGGAAGAAGGGACCTTGAGAGCAGCGGCGGACAGAACCATGCAGGGCTGCCAGCAGAGGGGTACCTTCGGTACTCTTGAAGTGGCCCGGAGGACAGCAGGAGGATCGATGTGGGGGAGGGCAGTTGCAGAGCAATGCTCCTGTACCTCTCCCTCCAGCAGCTGACAAGCTGGGACCAAGGGACAACCTGGAGCAGGGAAAGGAGAGGATCCGAAGGAGGTGAGCTGGGCTGTGGTCTGTGGGATATCCCTGTCTCCCTCCCTGCACTGACAGATCTTATGGAACTGCACCCCCCCCCTCCTCCTCCTTCCTGCTGCATGGAGATCAGCAGCCCTTGGAGGAGGTGTGTCTGTGCAGCCCCATATGATGTGAGAAACAGAGAGGGAAGAGAGGGGGGAGAGAGAGAGAATAAAGAGGGAGAGAGAGGGGGGAAAGAGAGAAAGGGGGAACAAAGAGAGGGGGGAGGGGGGAGAAATGGGGAAAAGAGATCGAGAGTGAGGGGAGAGAGAAGAGAGAGAGAGAGAGAGAGAGAAGAGAGAGAGGGAAGAGAGAGAGAGGGAATAGAGAGAAAAAAGAGAGGGAACAGAGGGGGGGAGAAGAGAGAGGAGAGAGAGAGAGGCGATAGAGGAGAGAGATAGAGGAGATAGAGGAGAGAGAGGAGATAGAGGAGAGAGAGAGAGGGAATGAAGAGAGAGGGGGGGAATGAAGAGAGAGAGAAAGAGGGTGAAGAGAGAGGGAATGAAGAGAGAGAGAAAGGTGGGGAAGAGAGAGAGAGAAGGATGAGAGGGGGAGAGCGAGAGAGGGAGAAGAGAGAGAGGGAAGAGAGAAAGAGAGAGAAGGAAGAGAGAGTGAGGGAAGAGAGAGGGGGAAAAGACAGAGAGGAGAGGGATAGAGAGAGAGAGAGAGAGAGAGAGAGAGAGAGGGGGGGGGGAGAGAGAGAGAAGGGGGGAGAGAGAGGGAAGCGAGATAGAGGGAAGAGAGAGGGGGGAGAGAGGGGGGGAGAGGTAGGGAGAGAGAGAGGGGGGCGAGAGTGAGGGGAGAGAGAGGGGGGAAGAGAGAGAGAGATAGGGGAAGAGAGAGAGAGAGAAGAAAGGGGGGGAGAGGGAGGGGGAGAGAGAGAGGGAAGAGAGAGAGAGAATTATATATATATATACACATACACACTTATTGATTATCTCGCTCTCTTCTTGAAGTCATTGCTGCCAAAGGAGATTCTTCCAGGTATTAACTCCAAGGTCTCACTTATTTTTTCCTCCAGCATGAATGTTTAATGGATGGGTTCAAGACATGAGAAATTAGAATTGTTTGCATGTTATCAGCTTAAGCATGTTATGTGGGTCTATTATTATGACTTAGAGGAGGATCAGATCACATTTTATGACAAACTAAGACCAGAAACCAGTTAATTCAGAGCGATTCACATATTTTTCTTGCCACTAAGTGGGCAGAAAACGAAAAGATACAACCAAGCACTTAAACCTCCCATACATTTTGAGCTCACCCTATCCCCATATACATGCACATATATAAGGAGCACACATCAGGGGCACCTACATGTGATAATATTGTTTGCACTATATGTGTTACATTTTGTTGCACATGACAGCAAATGAGAGAAATAATTTAGAGTCATTATTCATGGTCTAACCTGTGAGAGCTTCTAAATTCTAAATAGTCGACCATAAAAATTTTGGGAATCGAAGTTGCATGCACTCAATTTTTTGGCTTGATATGTTGGGTACCCATCTACTACCAAAACTGGGCAATGTATTTTGTTTACATGCACTAAAATTAACATAGTGTGTGTTTTTAACTTAAAATTTTCACCTGATAGAACATTGCGCTAATATTTGCATGGGGGGTACAGTATCTGGGGGGGGGGGCTCCTTTTTACATATGTACCAAATCCTCATCAAGAATAAGGGTCTGGTATTTATTTTTAGAGGTAACTCAATGCCTTTTGTTGTGTGGTGCCTCTTCATTAACATATATATCAGACCCACATCTAGGATAAAGGTCTGGTATAGCTAAATGGAATCTCCAGCTGATTTATTTACAAACAGAATAAGTGGTGGAAGTTGTCATGTACTGGCAATTTAAATGATATATTTTTTCTTTGTAAATGTCAGTTTTGCGACACTAGATTGTATACACCATACAGATGTGCCATTTCGCATGAAGATTAAGGGTAGACACAAGGCATGATATTTAAATAAATTTGCATTATTAAATTTCTTATTCCTACACAAAAGGAATTTTTAGGGGCTGTTCACAATGCCCACACACTAAATGTTCTCTTTTATCATGCAAGCAACAGTTCTTTTCGCCTGCAGTGAGCTGCAGTGACACAGGGTGTAGTACACAGCTTAGCATGTTGCACTGTTCACTTTTTTCTTTTTTAACTTTATTTGAAGTGCACAAAAAGACACTTCATGTACAGTATGTCTCTGCATAACAGCACAATGCATTCTACTGCTGAGGAGTGACATGCAGTGATTACTTTTGCACTATTGTAAAATACAGCATGCCTTCATCTTACCATAGGTCACTGCAAAGCACCTCTGGGCTGCACTGAAGTGTCACGGGGGCACATAGAAAACAATTGCCTTTTATGTGCACTAGTGATGAATTGCATTTATCCATTGAATAAAAATGTCACCACATTATGAGAAAATGAGTGCTAAAATTGAATTGCTTTGGGACATGTTCTCCAAGGCAGTGCTCAGATTCTCATGCCATTTGTTTGACATCTTCTGTCTATCAACTTAGAAAATGGCCATTATTCTTTGGCCCCCATTGACTTCAATGGGGTTCAGATTCGCCATCTGAACTTTAGTATAGTTTGCCAAACCTGCCTAAACCCAACCCAAACTAAACCCAAGTACATTCTGCTCACCCCTAGTTAGGAGTAGAGTTGTGCGACCTAGAATAAAGGAGTTTTCTGCACAAGGTTGGATGTAAATTGACATAACTTAGCTATTTTGTCAATCAATTAGATAAAAGATAGTTGCTTTAAAACTTAACATGTTCTTGCAAAAAATTAGCCAACAGAATCTAGAGAACTATTGTGAACTTCTTGCTTCTAATACAGGTGAAACTCGAAAAATTAGAATATCATGCAAAAGTTCATTTATTCCAGTAATGCAACTTAAAAGGTGAAACTAATATATGAGATAGACTCATTACATGCAAAGCAAAATAGTTCAAGCTGTGATTTGTCATAATTGTGATGATTATGGCTTACAGCTCGTGAAAACCCCAAATCCACAATCTCAGAAAATTAGAATATTGTGAAAAGGTGCAATATTCTAGGCTCAAAGTGTCCCAGTCTAATCAGCTAATTAAGCCATAACACATGCAAAGGGTTCCTGAGCCTTTAAATGGTCTCTCAGTCTGGTTCAGTAGGAATCACAATCATGGGAAAGACTGCTGACCTGACACATGTGCAGAAAACCATCATTGACACCCTCCATAAGGAGGGAAAGCCTCAAAAGGTAATTGCAAAAGAAGTTGGATGTTCCCAAAGTGCTGTATCAAAGCACATTAATAGAAAGTTATGTGGAAGGGAAAAGTGTGGAAGAAAAAGGTGCACAAGCAGCAGGGATGACAGCAGCCTGGAGAGGATTGTCAGGAAAAGGCCATTCAAAAGTGTTGGGGACTTTCACAAGGAGTGGACTGAGGCTGGAGTCAGTGCATCAAGAGCCAACACACACAGACGGATCCTGGACATGGGCTTCAAATGTCGTATTCCTCTTGTCAAGCCGCTCCTGAACAACAAACAACGTAATTGTCTTACCTGAGCTAAAGAAAAACATACCTGGTCTGTTGCTCAGTGGTCCAAAGTCCTCTTTTCTGATAAGAGCAACTTTTGCATCTCATTTGGAAGCCAAGGACCCAGAGTATGGAGGAGGATTGGAGAGGCACACTGCAAGATGCTTGAAGTCCAGTGTGAAGTTTCCACAGTCTGTGTTGATTTGGGGAGCCATGTCATCTGCTGGTGTTGGTTCACTGTGCTTCATTAAGTCCAGGGTCAACGCAGCCGTCTACCAGGAGATTTTGGAGCACTTCATGCTTCCTTCCACAGACGAGCTTTATGAGGATGCTGACTTCATTTTCCAGCAGGACTTGGCACCTGCCCACACTGCCAAAAGCACCAAAACCTGGTTCAATGACCGTGGGATTACTGTGCTTGATTGCCCAGCAAACTCGCCTGACCTGAACCTCATAGAGAATCTATGGGGCATTGCCAAGAGAAAGATGAGAGACATGAGACCGAACAATGCAGAAGAGCTGAAGGTCGCTATTGAAGCATCCTGGTCTTCCATAACACCTCAGCAGTGCCACAGGCTGATAGCTTCCATGCCACACTGCATTGAGGCAGTAATTGCTGCAAAAGGGGCCCAAACCAAGTACTGAGTACATATGCATGCTTATACTTTTCAGAGGTCCGATATTGTTCTATGTACAATCCTTGTTTTATTGATTGCATGTAATATTCTAATTTTCTGAGATTGTAGATTTGGGGTTTTCATGAGCTGTAAGCCATTATCATCACAATTATGACAAATCATGGCTTGAACTATCTTGTTTTGCATGTAATGAGTCTATCTCATATATTAGTTTCACCTTTTAAGTTGCATTACTGAAATAAATGAACTTTTGCACAATATTCTAATTTTTCGAGTTTCACCTGTATATTAGCAGGGAACAACTATTGACTGCAGCGTAAACAGAGAAATAGTTTGAAATATACTGCCTTGTCTGACAGTTAACATTCATTTGCTTCAGTCCCTGCTTTCAAGGACCTTACAATATAAGGTTCCTAGCTCAAATACACAGAATAGCAAATTTAGACAGAATCCAGTTACATACTTTGGAGTGTAGGAAGAAACATACACAAATACAGGGAAATCATGCAAACTTCATACTGATAGTATCCTGGCCAGGATTCAAACTGAGGACTCCAGTGCTACAAGGCAGAAATGATAACCCCTAAGTCTTTGCGCTGTCCCTATTACTTTATGGAGTTGATTCACTAAAGGTAAATTAACTGTTCACATTTTAAGTGCAGTTGCACTCTGCAAGGGAAATTGCTCCGGAGCTTAGTAAACGAGGGGATGCTCTGCTGACTCATGTGTGTAGCGCCCTCCTAGATAGGTGCTAGGATTTTGCAGTTAGGATAGTTTAACTGTGTTTCTCTGCTTAACAGAGAGACTGTTATGTAAATTCAGTTTGGCATTTTTCATAGCAGTGTGCTGAAATTGATTAACCAGGACTGCTCATGATGTGTTGGTGCTGTTTGAGCGTGTCTTGAGCTCCACTTGCCTTCTGGAAGCTAATAGAGCTTTCCAGAACATAGACAGGAGCTAGGCAAATGAACAACATGGATATGGATACAGACCTGACCAATTACAGCGGAGGGTGGCCCCATTGCATGCTGAGAACTGGCATTATTTTCTGTGAGCACATGGGCTTGGGGTCTTTCCTGGAAAGAACTGCACCAAGCTAGGCTGGAGGCAGTCATGTCTCATCTGGCACCTGCTTCTATGCAGTTTTAGCTGGGTGACCTGAGAGCCTGAAGTAAAAGAGAGAGTGACCCTTGTTCTTCAGTAAGCTGACTGAGGGATGTTGTCTGCCAAAGATCTGTCTGGTATTACTGGAGGGTGTCTCTAGGAAGATTGGAAATAGACCATTCTGTCCTTGGGCCTTGTGAGTACAGACACTAAGAGATCTTGGGGACTCTGTGTGCTTTGCTACCCCTTCTCTGCTTCATAGTCAGCATGGGTCTGAGAAAAAGGAAACACTGGCTAGTGTTCTGAAGAGCTTGTTCATCTATTGCTACTGCAGTGGACTTTGCTTAGCTTCTCTTACTTTTGAACTGCCACTGTCTGTCATAACTGGCTTGTACCTGAAGAGCTCTGCCCTGTTACTGCTACTGCTAAAGGGGCTTTGCTCACTCCTAATCTACTTGTTGCTATTACCAAAGAGAAGGCTGCTATCTGCTTCTAGCCAGGACATCAACAGTGCTAAGAGATCACTTAGATGTCCTCAACTGTGATTAGCTCATTCTGTCTATTGAATTCCCCATCCCTATGCCCGGGTTCTACAATAAAAATACAAAATCAACATCCCCTAGACTGGTCATTGAAGACAACAAGTGAAAGTGTGTGTGCACCTGGCTATTGAAAATACCTTGTGTTTGACTGCGGGGTGAAGAAAGGGGAAACCCAGGCAAAAATTCAAGCAGCTCCTACGGGGGTAGTGCTGCATATGCAAGCAAAAATGCTGTTTTTTTACTATGTATTTTCCTTGCATGTGATTGGGCATTCTTTGCAAAGTGAAGCTTTACCTCATTTACTAAGTTCTGGAGCAAATTCCCTTGCAGAGTGCAACTGCACTTAAAAAGTGGACAGTTTATTTGCCTTTATTATATCAACCCCTATATCTAACTTCATTTTTCCTCAATTTGACATCAGCTAATACATAATTTGCTTGGATGTTTCACTTTTTTTCAGTGGGTTGTACAGTATACAGTATATAACATCACAGCTCTAAGTGAAAAAAAAATCATTATTGTAAGAATTGTTTTGAGGCTCAAATCAAGCATTTGCCAAATTCCTGGAAGACAAATGGTAAACAAACAAAATAAATGATTCTATTAGAGGTAACTGAAGAGGATTCTTTTGTCACAATTTCTAATGTAGTAAGTGATTTCTGTACAGATTGCTGTGTACTGCTTCTGTTGACTCTAGCTCACATTGGCATTTGTTCAATGGCTTATTTCTCATGAGTTGCACAGTTAAATAGCTCAATGGAATGTTGAGTATAATGTAATTGATAAAACATTCTATTATACAGAATTTGCTGCATTCTTCAATCATTTTCAACAGAACATTCGATCAATATTTCCTCATAAAATTGTTTTTACTTGGGAACAACTATTTCTAATCTTTTTTTTTTTGATTCTACTGTTCAGCAGTTTATCGAAGAGATATTATGCAGCACAGATCAGATCTAAACAACTATAAATGATATTTGTAAAATGTACTAGTGAAGGAATTCTTTGACTGCATGCTAGTATGCTGGTGCATGTGTGTGCATATAGGCTTGAACTGTATGTTCAACATTTGTACAGCATTATTGAACAATTTTTACATTTTCATTGTTTGTTATTTGGTGGCACGTTCATGATATAAAGCTCTTGATTGCAACATTTTACCCTTTATAGCAAGCCACAACAAACCTGAAAAAAATGTTTGTTTCTATAGACTGGTGGTATAACAATTAGGGATCTATCTCTTGTTCACATTGCACACACAGATAGGAAAGACAATTCTTTCTGGAACAAACATTGCCTCTCTGTAGATAATCTTTTGCTGGAAAGACAACAGAGACAATGCCGAGAAGGCAAGATGAGAACCTCCTTTCTGGTGCACCTAAGATCTTGCTACTGGTGCATCTAAGGTTGTAGATTGCCTTATTGGAGGCAGTCGCATGCAATAATGTCATAGAAGCAGAAGTCTACTATTTTTAATGCATTAGATAAATGAAAAAAAATATATATATTTCTAATATTTTCTTTAAGTTCATATAAAGTGCATATTTTATTAATACACCTTTATAAAAATTTAGGGTTGAAATGGTACATTTTAAATTAATAGATGTCCAAAAAAGGTGATGTGCCAAATTGTTCATAAAAAGGCAGCAAGTTCCAAACAAGATATACTTTACAAGTGACCATGCTCGTATGTTAGCGTTACTGAAGTTCTGATGTTACAGTTAGGTTCTGATTAAATCCTACACTAGCTACATTCTAATGCCCCTGCCCCCCCCCCCCCATTTTCTAGACAGAAATATTTACTTTATTAACAGCACACTTTGCTTGGAAAAAGAGACATTAAAACAAAATCTTGATAAATTAGAGCAAAATTATAGAATGTAGTATTAACAGAATGCATTTGATTTTGTAGTAAAAAAAAAGGTTTATTTTTTCCATGATTTACTTAGCAGCTGTTGTGCTGTTCTTCATATTCCCCTCTTTAGAAAAACTAGGAGAAATACTAACCCTAAGCTTGTGAATACAAGGAACAACATCCATAGTTGTTATGAGGACCCTACTTGTTCATGGTGCTAATGGAAAAATGTCAGGCACAAGAGGATTAGACTGCATGTAACAGCCACATCCTGCTAAGATAGTTAATTACAATAAGGGAATCTGTCCATGCTCTCTTTACAGACCCCCCACCTTCTCTTTTGTCTTCCTTTCTCTTAACATTTGGGAAAAAAGGCAGTAGAAAAAGGTCACGTGGCTGACCATTATGCATTGTTGCATTTAGTGCACTAGCCTGCTGTGACATGCTCCATTTTGCTGGATCTCATGTTGATTTGTAGCACCAATTCAAGCTGTATGTTACAAGGAACACCATCTATAAGTGCTAGCTAGGAGAACATTGTGCATTTAGCACACAACAAAACACAGTCATGTTATACCACATACTGAACTTAATTCTGTGTTTGAGTCTATATTTTCTTTAAATATGTGTATACCAAGATAATTCAAGTTTAGGTTCTTAGTTATTCCACCTGATAAGCTGTTTATTTATTGTGCACTACATTTGTACAATGTATTATTAATATTATTTATTTTCCTTTTTTCCTTTGCATAATGTGCTGACAAACTGCAAGACTATATTCCTCTACGCTAAGTGAGAGAGGTCAAGAGAACATCCATTAGTAAGAAAACTCCCTCCATTGCCACATACCTCCTTATAATCCTGCTGCTTGTATTCTGATGTGTACATGGAAACAAATGGAAACATAAAATCTTACTTTGCAAAGGGAGAATGGTTGCAAGGCTTTTATTTGGAAGGAGAAATGTTTATTTTTTACCTTGGGAAAGAGAAAAATGTTTTGGTAGGAACCAAGCTGAATGCTGATTCTCTAGAAAGTATTACCTTTATCATTATATTTCAAACTTATGCAGATTTTAAAATATATTTCAGGTGAAAAAATACAGGCTAGAGATTTTATGACAAGGCAAAGAAATATTATAAAATCAGTGCTACATTCAAACATATGGAAAAGAGCTGTATAGAGGGGAAATTGTGATGTTCCTAAAGATATTTATCTGATAATATTGTTACAAATGTACACATATCTATACAAGAATTAACATAGTAATCTGATCAAAACTCCCTGAAGTTAATCTATGTATGTATATATATATATATATATATATATATATATATATATATATATATATATATATTCCAATGAGCTATCCTGCACTGGAATCTAGAACATACTGTTAAAACATAACTAAAGGCCAAACGTTTTACTTTTTTTTTTCTTTTCATTTTGGATAGTGTAGAGGAGGGTTATAGCAACTGTCATATTGTTTTTTTTAAACTAGTAATCTGGTCGGCACATTTCCCAACTCAAAATTTTGGATTTTCTCTCACTTTCACTTGTGATAACACTGGTTACCAAGACAAATAGAGAAGGTGAGCCTTCTTTATGGGAACACAGACAGTAATAAAAACCCAAATGTAGAGAAGAGCCAGCACTTCAACCAGGATGACCTTTTACCAACATCCCATATCAGCAAACAAAGAAAAAAAATCAACATTTTGGGAGTATGCAGATCCTCTTTCCTAGGGTGACAGACAGAGATGGATGCCCACAGTTATGTGGGACTACACAGTATTTATACACAATATACTAATCATACGAACAAGTGTGATCAGCCAGGTTGCCTGTTCCAGGGGTCACAGTGCACAAACTAGGGTCATGACAACATGTAACATGTCTGCCCCACAGTGCTGTATTCTTGATTAACCCAAATGCATACAATAAATGTGTTTCTTACCACAACTGTCCAGTGCCCAGGATGGAAAGCAGAGGATGCAACATTAAGTGCATATTCCCTGCACGTGCAGAGCAGAGCCTCACTTCCAGCTTCCCTTTCCTATAGGGATCTGTAAAAATGTGCAGAGTAAGTCTGGATGTAATCCTAAGCCTAAACACTAGTAGGCAGCAGAAAAAGGTTAAATAAATAAAGTCCATGACATTTAGTGAAAAATCACAAACTATGATCGGGCACCGCGACCATTGCATAGCAACTGCATAAAGTACAACAATATAATTACAGAAAAACAAAAATGTCACAATAAGATCATGATATAAAAATATGCACAAAATTACATACAAATTGCCACTAATGGGAAACCCTTTAATAATAGGGGAACAAAGAAAATAAATGACTACTGTTAAGGTAAAAATACTTAAGTAATACATTTGTATGAAGACCTCCTAGCCTCACAGTCTGCAGAACATTAATCCAGTAAGCTTTGCATTGAAGCAGAAGTTTATTTCTGTTCCCCCTCTAATAGGATTAGGTATATGGTCTATGACCATACCTCTAAGTTTGTATATATGATGGCATGTTTAATCAAAATACACTACTATGGGCATTTCCCAATCAATTGTTTTTGCCGACTGTGAAGACCAAGGATCACATGGACATCTCTCTGGTGTCTTTTTGGAACCTACATTTATTAGAGCCTTTGGTTTTTCCAACATGTCAGGGTACAGGGACAGTTGAGTAAGTAGATACAAAACTCCATGGTACAATTGTAGTCTTTAATGAAAAATATGTGCCCTGAATATAAAAGTTTAAAAAAAATATAAGTCAGAGCACCACAGACTTTTCAATTGCCACAGCTGTGCCTTCCCTTCCTGTCTGAAATTTTAGAGTCTGTTTTACAGTATGTCTCTTTTGGGTATGCTCATGTAAGAAGTTCTCAAATTTTTGTCACACTTGTAAATATATAGTAGGAGATTCTTGACCTCTGAACATAAATCTCCACCTCCCAATAAGAGCTGCATTGCATGGATAAACCTTTAGGAAGAGGTAATCCCAATCTCAAAAAAATGTCCTGTTTTTGGTATACAGGGGGAATTCCACATGCCTCTCCCACTTACTATCCTGAACTCTAGGAAATTATAGTAAAGAACATTCTATGTACTGCAGATTTATAGAAATCTGCTAAAATCCAGTCCTGAACCCCCCCCCCCCCACTAACCTGGTTTCATTTATGATCATTTTGGATATTAGAGGTGGATCACTCATGATTTATGTGATATTTATTGTTTACAGGTGGGTTAATCATGGGTTAATCACATCTTACATGTCGTCTTGACCCTGGTTTCTGCATTGTGACCCTTAGAATAATTAACCTGGCTGATCACACATGTTTTCAATTAGGGATTTTATATATATATATATATATATAAATATATATATATATATATATTACTGTGCAAAAGTCTTAGTGAAGAATGTATGTATATTAACACTTCCAGTCCGGACACTTTTACCCCCTTCCTATCCAGGCCAATTTTCAGCTTTCAGTGCTATCACACTTTGAATGACAATTGCGCGGTCATGCACAACTGTACCCATATGAATTTTTAGCATTTTTTTGAGACAGATAAAGCTTTATTTTGGTGGTATTTATTCACCACTGGGACTTATTTTTTTTTGCTCTGTAAATTAAAAAGTCCAAAAATTTTGAGAAAATTTTTTGTAAATAAATAGTATTTCATCATAAATCTTGGCCAGAATTTATTCAGTTATATTTTTAGTAAAAACAAAATAACCCAAATTAGTTTATAACCAAAAATTATAATTTTTAAACATTTTTTTTTATTTTCTATATTATTTTTTATTTATTATTATTTTTTTTTTTTACATACTGTCACCCTAGCAGTACAGTGTCACCATGGTGACACTGTACTACTTGTGGAGGGTGATGAAGATTTTTTTTTTTACACTGATTGCTTTTACACCCATAAAGGCTGTAAAAGCAATCATTTCTCCTTCTCTCTAGCTGCATTCTTGCAGCCATTGAGAACTACTGAGTGAGCTGTGATTGGTCACAGCTTGTCACATGGAACAAGGCTGTTGTGAATAGCCTTGTACCATGTGACCTCTGTGATCATTCACAGATTTCACACATAGTAAGCAATGATGTCAGAAGTGACATCTTGCTTACTGCTCTGCATGTGATCACTGAATGGCCAATCAGTGATCACATTATCGGGACCTCGTACAGAGGTCCCGTCCGACGATTGGTGTTCCACTGTGTCCGGAGGACAGAGCGGGCACCGGATCGCATTGCTGCGCCCTCCCGTTTATAAACGGCCACCCGACCCTGCACTGCCACCATCCGGCCGTTTATATACAACGGTCGGATGGGAGGTGGTTAAGAATGCTTTCAGAAACAGAAGTGCTCGTCATTTATTTTTATCAATTAACAAAATAGAAAGTAAATGAATAGGAGATGGAAACAAGGCAACACGACTCAACTATGCACATAAACATAGGAACTGAGGTACAAAAAATGTCATCAGGTGCTCTGGACTTTAGCTGTATATTTAGCTGTAGCAAAATGCAGTTTGTTAACAAAGGGCTGGAGAGTGTTACAATAATAAGTACCTGCAGGCAACAATGAATTAAGGTAGAGGTTCTCTGCTAATTTGGGTCTGCATTTCTGCAAATGGAGTTGGAGATTTGATGTCCTCAATGCTGAGAGATGCAAGCAAATACTTATTAATCATACTGTACCATCAGGGAGGCATATGATTGGTCCCAAATTTATTCTGCAGCAAGACAATAACCTGAAACATACAACCAATGTCATTAAAAAAATAATTTAGTATAAAGAAGAACAAGGAGTCCTGGAAGGGATGGTTTGACTCCCACAGAGCCCTGATCTGAACATCATCGAGCCTGCCTGGGATTACATGAAGAAACAGAAGGATCTGAGGCAGCCTACATCCACAGAAGATCTGTGGTTAGTTCTCCTAGATGTTTGGAACCTATCTGATAAGTCTCTTCAAATACTGTGTGCAAGTATACCTAGAAGAATTAAAGAATTTATGCTGTTTTAAAGGCAAAGGGTGGTCGCACTAAATATTGATTTAATTTGGATTTTACTTCTGTTTATTCACTTTCCATTTTATTAATTGATAAAAATAAACTATGAACACTTCTATTTTTGAAAGCATTCTTAATTTACAGCATGTTTTCACACCTGCCTTAGACTTTTGCACAGTAATATATTTTATATTATTTATTATTATACAGGATTTCTAAAGCGCCAACAGTTTGCGCAGTGCTTTGCAAAATTAAGGTAAACATTACAATTACAATACAATTTGGTACAAGAACAAACAGAGGGCCCTTTTCATTAGAGCTTACAATCTAGGAGAAAGGATTGAGTGATACAAAAGGTAATAGCTGTTTGGGGATGAGCTGATGGATGAAATAAATGTCAGTTTACTAGTTAGAAGCAGGACAGGCTTCTTTAAAGAGAAAGATTTTCAGGGATCATTTAAAGGTAGATAGATTAGAAGATAACCGGACAGATTGGGGTAGTGAGTTCCATAGGATAGGAGAAGCTCAGGAGAAGTCCTGGAGGCGAGCATGGGAAGAGGTGACATGGGAACTAGAGAGCAGAAGGTCTTGTGAGGATTGAAGAGGGCAGTTTGGTTGATATTTTGAGACCAGGCTGGTGATGTAGCTGGTTGCAGAGTTGTGGATGGCTTTGTAAGTTGTTAGTATTTTGAATTTTATTAATTGGGCGAGTGGAAGCCAGTGGAGGGATTGGCAGAGAGCGGTAGCAGACACTGAACGGTTGGTAAGGTGGATGAGCCTGGCAGCAGTATTCATGCTGAACTGGAGGGGGGATAGCCTATGTAAAGGTAAGCCAATAGAAGAGAGTTACAGTAACCGAGGCGAGAGATAACCAGAGAGTGAATTAGGAGCTTTGTGGTATTTTTGGTAAAAAAGCGGCAAATTCTGGACATGTCGCTGAGGTTAAGGCGGCATTAATTTGGACAGGGATTGGATGTGGGCCTGAAAGGATAGTTCAAAATACAGGGTTACCCCTAGCACCCTGGCATGCAGGGATGGGTTGATAGTGGTGCTATTGATCCTGACAGAGAAATCAGGGGAATAGGCACGTAGGGGAGGAAATATTATGAGCTCAGTTTTGGATAGATTGAGTTTTAGGAAGTGGTGTGACATCCAGTCTGATATGTCTGTTAGTAAATCGGTGATACGAGAGGAAACGGATGGGGTGAGTTGAGTAGTAGAGAGATAGATTTGTGTGTCATCAGCATAGAAATGGTATTGGAAATCATGAGAAGCTATCAGCTCACCCAGGGAAGAGGTGTAGATCAAGAATAGGAGAGGTCCAAGGACAGAACCTTGGTGGACTCTGACAGTAAGAGGAGTAGGAGAGGAGGAAGTAGAGTTGTAAGTGACACTGAAGGTGCGGTGAGATAGGTAAGATTCGAATCAACAGAGAATACAGTCACGCAGACCAAGTAAATTGAGTTTTTTGAGGAGGAGGTGGAGGTAAAGAAAAATGAAGTAGAGAGTTAAAGGTAGAAAAGAGTTTATGGGAATTGTGTGAGAGGTTGTTAATGAGAATGATAAAATAGGTCTTTTTGGCAGTGTGGAGACAAGAATTGTATTTTTAAAGGGCAGATTTATATCTCTTGAAGTCTTGCTGAGTCTTAGTCTTACGCCATAAACACTCAAGGGCACGGCTATGTTTTTTGGGACATCTGGTATTGTCTGTTTGCCAGGGCTGTAGTGGTCGAGGCCTAATTCTCTGTGTAGTGGGGAGGCCAATGTGTCCATGGTGGATGACAGTGAACTGTTGTATACAGAAGTGGCCAGGTTGGGACAGGACAGGGCTGAGATTTTGTCATAGAGACAATCTGTCACCGCAAAAAAAGAAGAGAAGGGTTAAGATAGCGAAGATTTCTATGGGTAACTGTTCAGTAGTTGGAAGACAAGGAGGAGGAAGCCAAGGAGAGAGCGAAGCTAATAAGGAAGTGATCAGAGAGAGAAAAAGGAAAGTTGGTGAGGTAGGAGAATACAAGGTTGAGGCAGTTACCATTAGAGTGAGTAGAAGCATGTGTCCATTGTTTCAGGTCAAAAGAAGTGGTTAGGTTTAGAAGTTTAGAGGTAGCAGGAGTGTTAAGATTAACAGGGATGTTGAAGTCACCAAGAATGATTGTAGGAATTTCAGAAGAAAGAAAGTAAGGCAGCCAGGCAGAAAAGTCATAAAGGAAGCTTGAGAGCAAGCCAATAGACCACAGCAATTCTTAAAGAAACTGTAGAGAATAGACAAATACAAATGAGGAGAGGGACAGAGAGGAAGCTGAATGAAGCACCTGAAAAGTGGTTTGAGGGGATAGGAGGATTCCAACTCTACCTCCATTCCGTCCATATATATATATATATATATATATATATACACATATATACAGAGTGCTCAGCATAAATGAGTATATCCCAGATTTGTCAGAAAACCTTTCCTTTCCTTTCTGAATCAACATTTTCTATGGGACACTGTACTACAAAATACTCCCACAAATGCGGGCCATTGATTGAAAACAAGATTTGTTCATTTGCACACACAAAAAAAGTATTTTTCCTAACAAACTCATTAAAAACCATTTTGCAAAAATGAATACACCCCAAAGAAAGTCTTAGGAGCAAAGCTAAATTTTAGACAACAATATCCTAATTAACAGGAATTCAACTACAGATGAGTCTAATTATTCATTAAACAGTTGTATCCAGCAGACAATTAATTATGAAAGGACATTACTTAACAAAGAAAACTCCTTCCCATTTCATGCTGTCAGCAATGGCACCACTTGAAAGAGAAAAGTCTCAAGGCCTGAGCAATAAAATAATTTCTTTATACAAGAAAGATGAAGGCTACAAGTAAATCAGCAAAGCTTTACTTATCAGTCAGAATACTGTAGCAAAAGTGATACAAGAATGTAACAAAGATGGAACTGCAACCATCTCACAGAGACATCCAGGCCATCCACAGACGTTAACACCTCAGGAGCGTCTTCTAACGAGAAAATTGCCATACAAGTTCACTGCAGTTAGCTAAAGAAGAAAAACCAAACTGGGGTGATTGTTTCCCATGCCACAATATGGGGGCACACTGCAGAGAAATGGCATGTATGGATGTCATCCATGATGGAAGCCTCTCCTAAAGCCCATGCACAAAAAGCCCACCTAGAATTTGCCAGGGCTCATGCTGAAAAAGAACAAGAGTACTGGGACTCTGTACTGATGAGACCAAGATAAATGTTTTTCGAACTGATGTCTTTAAAACTGTATGGCATCACAAAGGTGAGGAGTACAAAGAAAAATACATGGTGCCTACAGTGAAACATGGTGGTGGTAGTGTCTTTCTCTGGGGCTGCATGAGTGCTGCTGGTGTCGGGGAGTTGCATTTCATTGATCGTATCATGAGTTCACAGATGTACTGCTCTATATTGGAAAAGAAGATACTACCATCACTCATTGCCCTTGGGTGTCATGCACTTTTCCAACATGACATAGAAACATAGAGAAGTAATGGCAGAAAAAGACAGAGTCTGCCTTTTTTTAGTTTTAGTTTTTAGATTAGTTTTGAACTTTCCTCCAGTTGGTTTAAGGTCATGTCACTGTTTTCTTGATATTGGTTTCATGTTGAAAATACTGCCCATCTGAACCTTATTCACCCCTCTGATATATTTAAAGGTTTCAATTATATCTCCCATTTCCCTTCTTTCCTCCAGACTGTACATGTTAAGTTAAGTTCCTAAAGTCACTCTTGATATGTTTTATCCCCCAGACCTTTCACCATTTTTGTTACCTGTCTCTGGACTCATTCTATCTTATCAATATCTTTTTGTAAGTGAGGCCTCCAGAACTGGACACGGTATACTAAATGAGATCTAACTAAAGATCTATAGGGGAATCAGGACCTCCTTCCTCCTGCTGGTGACCTCTCTAGTGAAGCATCCTAGAATTCTACATGCTTTCCCCACTGTCTGGCCACACTGCTCATTTTTCAATCATCTGAAATATATACCCTCAAATCCTTTTCTTCTGAATTGGTGGCCAACAATGTACCCCCAATGTTGTACTCTCAAGAGATTATTTTTCCCTAGGTGCATTATTTTACATTTAGAAACTTGAACTGCAATTTCCACTTTTTTGTCCAATCTTCCAGCAATGCAAATCATGTCCCATGTTACATACACCTCCAGGGATATCAACCCTACTGCACACCTTTGTGTCATCAGCAAAAATGCATACCTTACCCAAAAAACTTTTATTTATATCACTTGCATATAGATTAAATAGAACAGGACCTAGTACAGAGCCTTGTGGTACACCACTAGTGACTGGTCTCTTTTCCGAGTGAGCCCCATTTACAACCACACTCTGGTATCTATCCTTTAGCCAGCTGCATATCCACTAAACCACCCAAGGGCTAACTCCTAGCTTTTACAACTTTTGCATTAGATCATTATGTGGAACTGTATCAAATGTCTTGCTGAAATCAAGATTTGCTAAGTCCACAGCACCACCCTGGTCCACAACATTGGTAATATAGCCAAAAAATCCAAACAGATTAGTCTGACATGATCTGCCCTCAGTAAAGCCATACTGCTTTGGATCCAGCAACGATCCTTTTCAGAAGTGATTCCATTACCTTGACTACAACTGATGTTAAACTCAGTGCCTGTAATTGCCAGTTTATACCTTGCTGTCCTTCTTGTGGATAGGTACAATATTAGCTATACGCCAGTCATGCGGAACATCTCCTTTTAGAAGAGATTGATTAAAAAGATCAGTTAATGGTCCAACAACTATACCTTGAAGTTCTCTTAGAACTCTGGGACGAATACCATCAGGGCCCATTGCTTTATTAATCTTTAACTGAGTCAGTTCCTCTACTACCTCTGTCTGTGGAAATCCCAAAAATGAACCATCATTACTAGAAACAATATGATTTCCCAACTTATTATTGTTTATATAATTTATTTCTGAGAAGACTGAACACAAGTATTTGTTTAAGTGGTTTGCTACATCCAGGTCTCCCTCAACATAAGTGTTGTGCCCAGTTTTCATTTTAGTCATCTCATCGTAATTTTTTCTTTCTATCACTAATGTATCTAAATAAAGCTTTATCTACTTACTTAACCTCCCTGGCGGTATTCCCGAGTGTAGCTTGGGGTAAAATATCAGTACCACAAGCGGTATCCTCGAGCTACACTCGGGCTTACCATGCGGCATTGCTCAGGGATTCCCTGCAGCGCTTACCTTGCTCCCATGATGTGTCCCCTGCAGCATTCCCGGCCATCTCCTCCGGCTGATGCCGGCATCCGGCTTCTGTGTTCCGGTCCCTGCGAGCATCGGGACGTATGGGGGCCGGAACTGGCAGCAAATTAAAGAATTTTAGAAACTGTAATTTTCTAATAAACAAAAATGACATAGTAAAACATTACTGTTTCAAACCATTTCACATACATTTTGTCTCTACTGCTTTGTCCTGTGCCCTGCCTGTATTTTGACTGTTCTTTCTGCCTGGAAAGTTAGAAAAGTCCATGGCGTATAAAAAGCGTCCCTTTTGGCCAAAAGCGGTTTTAGACCAGCTAGAGAACAGCGATAGTAAATCAGAACCACTTGCAGAATTGAGTGATAATGATTCATGGGGAAATTCATCATCAGACACTGAAAACGATTTTGCGACTTTGCTCAGTGATGTGCAAACTTGGCGCTATATTTCAAATTTCAGTGTTTTTGGTTTGATTATATTATTGAATTCAATTTATTATTGTTATATTATTATTTTTTATGAGTATTTATTAAATTATAATTTATGATTTCGTGTTTCAAGTTTTATCCTACCCGGAATGTTTACTAGACTCTTGTTCGGACAGATTTCAGTGAGTTATTCCTAAAAAGTACAGGCCTACAATATAAATTGCCAAATTTCCATGCTTTCAGCACCAAAAATCTGAAATAATCATACCGCCATGGAGGTTAATACATTTAGCATCCTCCTCGTTTTGTTCTTTGACAGCACTGATAATGTGTTTGGCCTCCTTTTGCCTATTTTTATACTCTTCTCTGTCAGCTACACCTCCTGTTTCCTTGAATCTACTATATGCTGATTTTTTTTTCTTTACTATCCTACTTATCTCTGTAGTGAACCATATTGTTTTTTCTTTCATTTATTCTTACTAATTTGCCTGACATATAATCTAGTTGCCTCCAGAATGTTGTTTAACTCCAACCTTTCAACTAATTTTTTAGAAATTCACCCATTTCAGCGACATTTGTCTTTTTGAAACCTAAAACTTTTGTTTTTGTATATGATTTTTCAGTTCCTATTTTAATATCAAACTAAAACATTGGTGATCACTAGAACCCAAATTTTCTCCCACCTCAATATTAGATAGTACTAGATCTAGAATATGATCACCTTGGTTTGGATATTTTAGAGAGAGCCCATTTAGTGTGTCCATTACATCCCTGCTCCTGCTTGTAATAGCAGTTTGAGAATTCAAGTTAATGTTAGGCATGTTGAAGTCATCCATAATCAAAACCTCCCCCTTCATTGCCATTTGAGTTATCTCATCAATCAACAAGTTGTTGACAGACAGAGACAGAAATGCTACTCAACAATTACATCTCTGCCCACATTTCTCAGTTTAAATGCATGTCCAATGACAATGATCCAAAATACACATCTAAGGCCAGTGTTGTATTTCTGAAGAAGAACAGGGTGAAAGTGATTCAGTGGCCAGATATGTCTCCTGATCCAAACCCAGTCAAAACCTATGGGGAATTCTGAAGAGACAAGTTGAACATCACTCTCCATCCAGCATCCAGGCTTGGAATGAGGTTGTTTTTGAAGAATGGAAAAAGCTAGATGTTGCAATATGTTGCCAACTTGTTCATTCCATGCTTAGAAGACTTGGTGCTGTCCCTACAAATCATGGAGGTCATACAAAATACTAGATGTAGTAGTTTTTGTTGTGGGGTGTATTCACTTTTGCATCAACTAATTTGAGTAAAACTGAAGATTCTATGTTATATTATTATCCTTACTTTCATGTAATGAGTTAAACAAATGTTCTATAAAACTCAGTTTTGTCAAAAATGTGGAAATTGTTCCTGTGTTCATTGAGGTTTACTCATTCATGCTGAGCACTGTGTGTGTGTGTATATATATATACAGTCAGGTCCATAAATATTGGGACATCGACACAATTCTAACATTTTTGGCTCTATACACCACCACAATGGATTTGAAATGAAACGAACAAGATGTGCTTTAACTGCAGACTGTCAGCTTTAATTTGAGGGTATTTACACTTCTTTCCCTTAAAAAACTCATTGGTTGCTTTTGCAGTATGCTTTGGGTCATTGTCCATCTGCACTGTGAAGCGGCGTCCAATGAGTTCTGAAGCATTTGGCTGAATATGAGCAGATAATATTGCCCGAAACACTTCAGAATTAATCCTGCTGCTTTTGTCAGCAGTCACATCATCAATAAATACAAGAGAACCAGTTCCATTGGCGGCCATACATGCCCACGCCATGACACTACCACCACCATGCTTCACTGATGAGGTGGTATGCTTAGGATCATGAGCAGTTCCTTTCCTTCTCCATACTCTTCTCTTCCCATCACTCTGGTACACGTTGATCTTGGTCTCATCTGTCCATAGGATGTTGTTCCAGAACTGTGAAGGCTTTTTTAGATATCATTTGGCAAACTCTAATCTGGCCTTCCTGTTTTTGAGGCTCACCAATAGTTTACATCTTGTGGTGAACCCTCTGTATTCACTCTGGTGAAGTCTTCTCTTGATTGTTGTCTTTGACACACATACACCTACCTCCTGGAGAGTGTTCTTGATCTGGCCAACTGTTGTGAAGGGTGTTTTCTTCACCAGGGAAAGAATTCTTCGGTCATCCACCACAGTTGTTTTCCGTGGTCCTCCGGGTCTTTTGGTGTTGCTGAGCTCACCGGTGCGTTCCTTCTTTTTAAGAATGTTCCAAATAGTTGTTTTGGCCACGCCTAATGTTTTTGCTATCTCTCTGATGGGTTTGTTTTGTTTTTTTCAGCCTAATGATGGCTTGCTTCACTAATAGTGACAGCTCTTTGGATCTCATTTTGAGAGTTGACAGCAACAGATTCCAAATGCAAATAGCACACTTAAAATGAACTCTGGACCTTATATCTGCTCATTGTAATTGGGATAATGAGGGAATACACACACCTGGCCATGGAACAGCTGAGAAGCCAATTGTCCCATTACTTTTGGTCCCTTAACAAGTGGGAGGCACATATGCAAACTGTTGTAATTCCTACACCGTTCACCTGATTTGGATGTAAATACCCTCAAATTAAAGCTGACAGTCTGCAGTTAAAGCACATCTTGTTTGTTTCATTTCAAATCCATTGTGGTGGTGTATAGAGCCAAAAATGTTAGAATTGTGTCGATGTCCCAATATTTATGGACCTGACTGTATATATATATATATATATATATATATACAGTCAGGTCCATAAATATTGGGACATCGACACAATTCTGACATTTTTGGCTCTATACACCACCACAATGGATTTGAAATGAAACAAACAAGATGTGCTTTAACTGCAGACTGTCAGGTTTAATTTGAGGGTATTTACATCCAAATCAGGAGAACGGTGTAGGAATTACAACAGTTTGCATATGTGCCTCCCACTTGTTAAGGGACCAAAAGTAATGGGACAGAGTAATAATCATAAATCAAACTTTCACTTTTTAATACTTGGTTGCAAATCCTTTGCAGTCAATTACAGCCTGTAGTCTGGAATGCATAGACATCACCAGACGCTGGGTTTCATCCCTAGTGATGCTCTGCCAGGCCTCTACTGCAACTGTCTTCAGTTCCTGCTTGTTCTTGGGGCATTTTCCCTTCAGTTTTGTCTTCAGCAAGTGAAATGCATGCTCAATCGGATTCAGGTCAGGTGATTGACTTGGCCATTGCATAACATTCCACTTCTTTCCCTTAAAAAACTCTTTGGTTGCTTTTGCAGTATGCTTTGGGTCATTGTCCATCTGCACTGTGAAGTGGCGTCCAATGAGTTCTGAAGCATTTGGCTAAATATGAGCAGATAATATTGCCCGAAACACTTAGGGAATTCATCCTGCTGCTTTTGTCAGCAGTCACATCATCAATAAATACAAGAGAACCAGTTCCATTGGCAGCCATACATGCCCACGCCATGACGCTACCACCACCATGCTTCACTGATGAGGTGGTATGCTTAGGATCATGAGCAGTTGCTTTCCTTCTCCATACTCTTCTCTTCCCATCACTCTGGTACAAGTTGATCTTGGTCTCATCTGTCCATAGGATGTTGTTCCAGAATTGTGAAGGCTTTTTTAGATGTCGTTTGGCAAACTCTAATCTGGCCTTCCTGTTTTTGAGGCTCACCAATGGTTTACATCTTGTGGTGAACCCTCTGTATTCACTCTGGTGAAGTCTTCTCTTGATTGTTGACTTTGACACACATACAGTTGCAAGAAAAAGTATGTGAACCCCTTGGGCTTACGTGGAGTTTTGCATGAATTGGGCATAAAATGTGCTCTGAACGTCATCTAAGTCACAACAATAGAAGAACACAGTCTGCTGAACATAATACTACACAAACATTAGATGTTGCCATGGTTTAATTGCACATAACATGTAAACATTCACAGTGCAAGGAGGAAAAAGTATGTGAGGCCCTAGCTTAATGACTTCTCCCAGAGCTAATTGGAGCCAGGAGTGAGCCAACCTTGACTCCAATCAGTGTGATGATATTGGATGTGTTGCTGACAGCTGTCCTGCCCTTAAAAAACACACACCTGTTTTGGGTTTACTGGTTTCAAGAAGCACTGTCTGATGTGAACCATGCCTTGCAGAAAAAAGCTCTCAGAAGACCTACGATCAAGAATTGTTGACTTGCATGAAGATGGAAAGGGTTACAAAAGTATCTCCAAAGGCCTTGATGTTCATGTGTCCACGGTAGGACAGACTGTCTACAAATGGAGAAAGTTTAGCACTGTTGCTATTCTCCCTAGGCGTGGTCGTCCTGTAAAAATTACTGCAAGAGCACAGCACAGAATGCTGCATGAGGTAAAGAAGAATCCCAGAGTGTCAGCTAAAGACCTACAGAAATCTCTGGCACATGCTAACATTTTTGTTGACACATCTACAATAAGGAAAACATTAAACAAGAATGGAGTACATGGGAGGACACCACGGAGGAAGCCATTGCTGTCCTAAAAGAATATTGCAGCACGTTTGAAGTTTGCAAAAGAGCAGCTGGATGTTCCACAGCACTACTGGCAAAATATACTGTGGACAGATGAAACCAAAATTGAGTTGTTTGGGAAGAACACACAACACTATGTGTGGAGAAAAAAAGGCACAGCACACCAACATCAAAACCTCATCCCCACTGTAAAACATGGTGGAGGGAGCATCATGGTTTGGGGCTGCTTTGCTGCCTCAGGGCCTAGACGGATTGTTGTCATTGATGGGAAAATGAATTCCAGAGTTTATCAAGACATTTTGCAGGAAAATGTACGACCATCTGTCCGCCAACTGAAGCTCCGCAGAGGATGGGTGATGCAACAGGACAGTGACCCAAAGCATACAAGTAATTCAACAAAACAATGGCTGCAACAGCACAGAATACGCCTTCTGGAGTGGCCCAGTCAGAGTCCTGACCTCAATCCGATTGAAATGCTGTGGCATGACCTTAAGAGAGCGATTCACACCAGACATCCCAAGAATATTGCTACACTGAAACAGTTTTGTGAAGAGGAGTGGTCCAAAATGACTCCAGATCGTTGTGCAGGTCTGATCTGCAACTACAGGAAACGTTTGGTTGATGTTATTGCTGCCAAAGGAGGGTCAACCAGTTATTAAGTCCAAAGGTTCACATACTTTTTCCTCCCTGCACTGTGAATGTTTACATGTTATGTGCAATTAAACCATGGCAACATCTAATGTTTGTGTAGTATTATGTTCAGCAGACTGTGTTCTTCTATTGTTGTGACTTAGATGACGTTCAGAGCACATTTTATGCCCAATGCATGCAAAACTCCACGTAATCCCAAAGGGTTCACATACTTTTTCTTGCAACTGTACACCTACCTCCTGGAGAGTGTTCTTGATCTGGCCAACTGTTGTGAAGGGTGTTTAAACATCAGGGAAAGAATTCTTCGGTCATCCACCACAGTTGTTTTCCATGGTCTTTCGGGTCTTTTGGTGTTGTTGAGCTCACCGGTGCATTTCTTTTTTTTAAGAATGTTCCAAACAGTTGTTTTGGCAATGCCTAATGTTTTTGCTATCTCTCTGATAGGTTTGTTTTTTCAGCCTAATGATGGCTTGCTTCACTGATAGTGACAGCTCTTTGGATCTCATCTTGAGAGTTGACAGTAACAGATTCCAAATGCAAATAGCACACTTAAAATGAACTCTGGACCTTTTATCTGCTCATTGTAAACGGGATAATGAGGGAATAACAAACACCTGGCCATGGAACAGCTGAGAAGCCAATTGTCCCATTACTTTTGGTTCCTTAACAAGTGGGAGGCACATATGCAAACTGTTGTAATTCCTACACCATTAACCTGATTTGGATGTAAATACCCTCAAATTAAAGCTGACAGTCTGCAGGTAAAGCACATCTTGTTCGTTTCATTTCAAATCCATTGTGGTGGTGTATAGAGCCAGAAATGTTAGAATTGTGTCGATGTCCAAATATTTATGGACCTGACTGTATATACACACACACTATATTGCCAAAAGTATTGGGACACCCCTCCAAATCATTGGATTCAGGTGTTTCAATCACCTCCATGGCCACAGGTGTATGAAAATCAAGCACCTAGGCATGCAGACTGCTTCTACAAACATTTGTGAAAGAATGGGTCACTCTCAGGAGCTCAGTGAATTCAAGCGTGGTACTGTTATAGGTCGCCACCTGTACAATAAGTGCATATGTGCAATTTCCTTGCTACTATATATTGCACGGTCAACTGTTAGTGGTATTATAACAAAGTGGAAGCAACTGGGAAAAAATGCAACTCAGCCACAAAGTGGTAAGCCACGTAAAATCACAGCATGGGGTCAGCGCATGCTGAAGCGCATAGTGCGCAGAAGTCACCATTTGTCTACAGAATCAATAGCTAAAGACCTCCAAACTTTGTGTGGCCTTCAGATTAGCAGAACAACAGTGCATAGAGAGCTTAATGCAATGGGGTTTCTTGGGTAAGCAACTGCATCCAAGCATTATATCACCAAGTGCAATACAAAGTGTCGGATGCAGTGGTGTAAAGCACACCACCACTGGACCCTAGAGCAGTGGAGACATGTTCTCTGGAGTGACGAATCATGCTTCTCTCAATCCGATGGACGTGTCTGGGTTTGGCGATTGCCAGGAGAATGGTACTTGCCTGACTGCATTGTGTCAAGTGTAAAGTTTGGTGGAGGGGGGGTTATGGTGTGGGGTTGTTTTTGAAGGGTTGGGTTTGGCCCCTTAGTTCCACTGAAGGGAACTCTTTAAGGCATCAGGATATCAAGACATTTTGGACAATGTCATGCTCCCAACTTCATAGGAACAGTTTGGGGATGGTCCCTTCCTGTTCCAACATGACTGCGCACCAGTGCACAAATCAAGGTCCATAAAGACATGGATGAGCAAGTTTGGGGTTGAGGAACTTGACTGGCCTGCACAGAGTCCTGACTTCAACCCGACATAATACCTTTGTGATGAATTAGAATGTAGGCCTTCTCATCCGACATCAGTGCCTGACCTCACAAATGCGCTTCTGGAAGAATGGTCAAACATTCCCATAGACACACTCCTACACTTTTTGGACAGCCTTCCCAGAAGAGTTGAAGCTGTTATAGATGCAAAGGGTGGGCTCAATATTGAACCCTATGGACTAAGACCCGGATGTCATTAAAGTTCGTGTGTGTAAAGGCAGACTTCCCAATACTTTTGGCAATATAGCGTATATGTATACAGTTGTGCTCAAAAGTTTGCATACCTTTGTAGAAATTGTGAAATTTTGTCATTGATATTGAAAATATGACTGATCATGCCAAAAAATGCTCTTTTATTGAAGGATAATGATCATATGAAGCCATTTATTATCAAATAGTTGTTTGGCTCCTTTTTAAATCATAATGATAACAGAAATCACCCAAATGGCCATGATCAAAAGTTTACATACCCTGGAATGTTTGTCCTTGGTACAGACACACAAGGTGACACACATGGGCTAAAATGCCAATTAGAGGTTAATGTTCCACATCTGTGGCTTTTTAAATTGCAATTAGTGTCAATGTATAAATAGTCAATGAGTTTGTTAGCTCTTACATGGAAGCACTGACTAGGCTAGATACTGAGCCATGGGGATCAGAAAAAAGCTGTCAAAAGTCCTGCATAACAAGGTAATGGAACTTTATAAAGATGGAAAAGGACATAAAAAGATGTCCAAAGCCTTGAATATGCCAATCAGTACTGTTAAATCACCTATTAAGAAGTGGAAAGTTCAGGGATCTCTTGATACCAAGCCAAGTTCAGGTAGACCAAGAAAGATTGCAGCTACAACTGCCAAAAGAATTGTCTGGGATTCAAAGAAAAAACCCACAGGTAACTTCAAAAGAAAAAACAGGCTGCTCTGGAAAAAGATGGTGTGGTTGTTTTTAAGGAGTACAATACGATGATACAAAAATTAGCTGTTTGGTCGAGGTGCCAGAAAGAAGCTTTTACTGTACCAATGCCACAAAAAAAGCCCAGTTACAATATGCCTGACAACACCTTGACATGCCTAACCAGGCCTTTTTGTGTCATTGATGTTATGCACATCATAGACATTAATCATTGGTAAGATGCTTGCAAATCGTCAAAGTTTTTTTTGACAATTATGCACATTTAAATACACACTCTTATTGCTCAAGCACACTTGACTGCATGCACAGCACAGATATTAACTTAAAACTTAAGCAATTGATAAGCTCCCTAAGATCTGTGTAGTGGATTTATTTGCTGGGGTCTGCAACTTTTGCATGATTATCCGGTTCACACCACATTCAGTCCAGTGTGGGTTTTTTTTGCATAAAAAATGCATGGACTGTAGGTACATGAATTCCATTGGCAAAGTTCACACCAATGCAGTGTGTTCCAAAACAGTCAACAAGAGCAGAACATGCTGCATTATTTTTTCTGCATGGAACTGTACTGGAACTTGGACAAATACATAAAAAATGCACCAGAATGCATTCAAATGCTTCAAAAAAGCACCATAATGCATTACTGAAAACAAGGAAAATTAATAAAAAGGTAAAAAAAAGAAAAACAAAATAAATCCAGAACACACCAAAAAAGCATAAAAATGTCCTGGAATCCATAATATATGCACCAGAAATGAGTATATAGAAATGCGTTCGAACGCATCCGTAATGCATTTCTTTGGTGTGATCCAGCCCTGAATTAAACCTTTACAAAGATGAATATAGAGACTTCCATTTATAACTTTCTTCTTAAAAGGCTAGCTGCCTGGCTATGAAAGGCTTAAATGCTTTCAGAATCGCTAGTCAGGAACATGTATGCAAGAAGCAAAAAGTGAGCACAGAAAGTCTGATGTGCATATTGGTTTTGGATCAGTGACTGATAATGTACTGTAACTATTAGATTAATGGCAGAAGGGAAATTAGCATACTGAAGCCTCTATATCCTTTCACTGCACATATTTGAGACATGGCAAATGAAACAATATAGATGTACAGTACGTTTAATTTTTACTTACTTTCATTTTCTGAAGTTACATTGAAAATCAATCCTAGAAATAAAATGTAACATTTCTTAATAGTAAACACTTTGCTAGTAGCGATTGATAACATAGACAACAAAACACATATTTATTTCAGCTGATCTTTGGCTTAAGCGTGGCTTAAGCATGGTTATAGATTTACGGTAGATATTTCCACATTAAAAAGTTGCTGTTGAGGAATTAATTTACATTACCCTCTCTTTTGGTGCCCAACTGTGTGTGATATAAATATTTTATTAAGAAAACCTGCGGGTTTCTGAAGATTATATGTCTTATCAAGTTGACCCTTATAATTATGTTGTCTCCTGTAACCATGGGATTCCTTTTGATTTTGAAATTCTTTTGTAAATATTGAACCACATAAAAAGTATTTGTAACCATAAACTGAAATAGAAGAAAAATAAAGAAAAAAGA
Organism: Staurois parvus; assembly: GCF_062004578.1. Classification (NCBI taxonomy): domain Eukaryota; kingdom Metazoa; phylum Chordata; class Amphibia; order Anura; family Ranidae; genus Staurois; species Staurois parvus. Next base: position 11,893,315 of record NW_028318430.1, on the reverse strand, counting down.
CTAGCACGTTGAATGTTATAAACAGACCCTATTAACATCTGGGAGAAAAGCGCAGATGCATTGTGCATGTACTTTACCCTAGTAAAGTACATTTTAAGATAAATCTTAAATTATAAGATTAGTTAACTTTATGGAACGTTGCATTTGTAATCTGGATTTTGATAACATATGTTCCAAAGACTTTTATAATCAAATAAGTGCTGAACTATAAAAAAAAGTGTTTTATGTCATAAAAATGTTATGTAAATACAAAATGTCAAAGATGAGCAAATGGATATCTGAAAACTGATTTTTTTTTTTACATAGATTCACTACAGTTTGATACATTTTTAGTGCTTTATATCAAAGATATTTGTACAGTTTTGGATGAGATTTGTTGAGCTCACACTGGCTACCTTGCGCACCTCTAAGGTTTTCACTTTCTACCTTACAAAAGTGACATTTACAAAATTCTGCAAGTAATGTGGTTAAATAAGTTCTCTCAGTGTCTCAATTGCCTTTATTAAGCATTGTAACTGGAATTATTCATATGTATTTTTTTTTTAAAGAATGAGACATCTACATGCCTACTGTCCTACTTTTTTAACATTTGTCTTGTACTAAACCTGATTAGGCGAGGTTGTGATATCAGACCAACTCTCCTATACAGACCCAATGATATTACAACCATATGAAAATCTTACAGAGCCAAGTGGTTGCCAGACATAGTCATCATTTTTATGCTGCAAGCCATACATTACCATAATCATGATCAATGATCATCATTGTTCACAATCATAGTGCATTTACTAATTACCAGAATTTATTGCAGTCATTGGTACATAAAAATGGCTAGTATGTAAAACATTGTGTAAGTTCTGCTTGTTGGCATCCCCCCCCCCTCCATTGCCACATTTGGCACTTTTTGGGGGGGAGTGGGTACCTGGTTTGGACAGGTACCCGCTCCCACTTTCGGCTGTGTTCACCGCGGGGATCCTCAGCCCCTTCTCCTTCCCCCCATAGTCTTTTGGGACACATCACAGGTTCCAGAAGACTGCAGGACCAATCATGAAGCTCAGCGTCGCTCGCGCATGAGCAGTAGGAAACAGGCTGTAAAGCTGGAAGGCTTTATTGCCGGTTTCCCTTAGTTAAGATGTCTGAAGCTGATTAAGGAAATTGGCTTTGGTGTGGACATCACTGGACACCTGGACATGTAAGTGTTCTTATACTAAAAGTCAGCAGCTACAATTAATGGACTGTGAATGAATGGACTACAGGTCCCAACAGCCTTAGTGGCTCTTGGCTTGTAGTCCTCAATCATGGCGCTGTGACTGCTGTGGTAGTTCATTGATTCTTCCTGTCAGAAGTATCGGCTTGCTCGTATGGGATGTAGAGATGTAGATGAGCAAGCAGATACACTAACAGTCTGCAGGAGACCTGCATGGCATCAGTGATCTGCAGATAGCTGGTGCAATGTTTTAGAGGCTTCTAACACAAAAAATAATAAATGCACCTTTTTATATGTGCAAAAAAAGTGAATGTATTCTTTTTTTGTGTAAAGGTTTTTTTTTCTTTCCTTTCTTCAGTCTGCTAATTAAGGGGAGTTGTAATTGTCCACAGGTGCTATAGGTAGTATATAACTTTCTGTAGAGCTCATTTTGAGCTTGCCCACATTTTGCTTGCTGGAACTTTGACTAAGTGGAGTAAAAACCAGAGTTTATAACAGGAGGCTTCTAATCTGTAAGTAATATCTGAAATTTCCTGTTAGTAATATTAATATTGTACCTGGAATAATTAGTGCTAGCAAGGTTGAAGGTTTTGTGCAGTGCACATTGTGCCGCATGTACACAACAATGGAACAACAGCTCCAAGATGGATACCGCTGCAACAGATGTGAGGGGGTTGCCCTTCTGGAAGCTCACATCAGAGATCTGGAGGAGCAAATTGCAACACTGGGCAGAACTGACAACCTTGAAAAAGGGTCTTCTGCTCACTGTGCAGGTGGTTAATGGGATTGATGTGGAGGGTGGAGAGGTAAATCAGGATTATTAGGTAGGAAGATGGGTCACTGTAGTTAGAGAGAGTGGTAGGGGCTCACAGAAAAGGAAGGCAAGCCATGGTTTGAGCATATAAACAGATTAGCCAAGTTGGGTAAAAATGTGGGGGTTACCAACTTAGATGTGGCAGTTCTAGAAGTTACTGCTTCCCCCAACAGCTGGGAGAGTAGCCCATTTAGTAGGGGTGGTGAGGGTAGTGCAGGAAGGCCTAGACAGTTGGTGGTAATAGGGGGTTATATAATTAGAAGGACTGATAAAATAATTTGTCACCAAGATTGCCGCAACCAAATGCTTTGCTGTTTCCCTGGTGCCAAGGTTCAGCATGTGGTAGCCCAAGTTGATAAATTATTGTGAGGGGCTGGGCATGACCCAGCTGTCTTGTAACCGATGACAGAATACATGGAAGGTGGAGGCTGCAAGTTGAAGGGAAGGACCTCCAAGGTGATATTCTCTCAAATATTGCCTGTGCCATGTGCAAGACAGGAAAGACAGGTGGAGCTTAGATAACATGGCTAAAGACCTCGTGTAGGAGGGAAGGATTTGGGTTTATAGAGCACTGGGATGACTTTTCATTGGGTTACAGCCTAAAGATGGTTTACACCTAAATGAAAGGGGGTCTGATGTGCTGGGGGAAAGGTTTATGGAAAGGCTGGAGGAGTAATTCATCTAGGATTGAGGGGTGAGGGAGAATTAGATTATAATGGGACAGACAGGTCAGACAGGGGTAGTGTGTGAAATGTTGAAAGATGGGGGGAGGGTTATGGCAGGTGATAAGAAGTTTCCCATGTTACAAACAACCAGTGGAAATGGTACTATTTGTACTAAAATAAAACATCTGCCAAATACACGTGCAAAATGGGGCAACATATTAAAGTGTTTGTTCACCAATACCAGAAGTCTGCAAGCAAAAAGGGGAGTTGGACGCTTTGGTGCAGGAAGAGAACTATGATTTAATTAGTATTACTGAATTTTGGCTTCATTCCTCAAGTGACTGGGCTATTAATATTCCTGGCTATATTATTTTTCAGAGAGACAAGATAAAGAAGAAAGGTGGTGGTGTCTGTCTCTATGTAAAAAGTGATCTCAAAGCAAGTGTGAAAGAGGACGTAGTTGATGAAGAGTGTGATAAGGCTGAAGCATTATGGGTGGAACTGCATATGGGTGTGCTTATTACAAAGTAAATCATTGGAGTTTGTTATAGGCCATTCAGTGTTAATGAGGAGATGGAGACTCAGCTCCTTGCACAGATAGAAAGGGTTGCAGAGGCTGGCAAAATTATGATAATTGGGGATTTTAACTACCCTGAAATTGACTTGGCAAAAATGTATAAACCTATTACAGGACAATTTTATGGTACAGTTCATAGAGGCCCTGACTAGGAATGATGCTCTTCTGGACCCGGTAATCTCAATTCATGCAGAGTTTATTACTAACGTTCATATAAAAGAACATCTGGGTTGCAGGGACCATAACATGATTTCATTTAATGTTAGCTGTAAGCAACAAGCAAATACTGGAAAGATAAAAACACTTAACTTTAAGAGAGCTGCTCTCTCAGACTGGGAGGGAATATTGGGACCGATGAATAAAGCACAGTAATGACTTATACAGTGCAAAATATATTCCCATGGGCAATAAGTTTAAAAGGCTAAAAATAAAACCTATGTGGCTCATGGCCAAAGTTAAAAAAGCTATAAATGATAAGAAAAGAGCTTTTAAAAAATATAAAAATCAAGAAACACTATTATCATTTATTTTTAACTTGTTTTTATTGAAGTTTCACAGTAAATTATACAGAAGGACAACAAAAATTAAGTCTGGTTCACTATTATGCATGTGTGGGTAAATTCAGAAGATAAGGCAACAGTTTGAGTGCAAGCATTGTGGAGATCCCCTAACTGGGCATAAAACGGGTCACCCTGTGCCTTAAACATCAGAATTGTAGGAACCAGAGGAGGGGGGGGGAGTTGGGGAAGGAGGGAAGGGAATTGGGTTAGGGGAAGTGGATAATGGAAGGTGGGGGAAGGCGTAAGGGGGTAAAGAAGAGGAACTGTTATAATACTTTAACAATACCAGTCATTATATATCAAATTTACACCATAAGATATGAGCTATCAAATTTTAACTGTGCAATTGGGGTTGTGACCATAGACACCACGCCTTGTGGAATTTAATGTTGGAAAGTTGTAAGAAAGAAAATCTTCTCTCCATATCATATTGGATGTTTAGATCGAGTATTACTTTAGTCAAAGACAGGGAGTCTATAAATTTCCATAGTCTGGCAATGTTGTTTTTTGCTGCATACAGGATGTGGACGATGATAGTACATGAATCAGGAGGAATGTTTTCTAGCCCAATATGGAATAGAGCTAGTGAGGGGTTAGGTCACACCTTGTTCTTTGTTATTTCTGAGCTCAAATTAAAAATATTATTCCAGAAGGATATAAATAATAAGCACAACCATATTATGTGAAAAAGGGTACCTCTTTCTCCACATTGTCTCCAGCATTGTGGGGAACGAGTTGGATATATTTTGTTTTGTCGATCAGGAGTTAAGTACCAATGAAGTAAGAGTTTAAGGTACGACTCCCAGTGTGATGCTTTATAAGTTATATGAAAGGCTCTGTTCCACATTTGATCAGTGAATGTTTGGGATAATAATGTTTCCCAGTTAGTCAATGATGTTGTAACTTTCGATGTGGTAATGAGGGAGTAGAACAGGGATATACATTTACCTGGATAATTATTTTTAGTCAAGAATTGAAACGCTTGGATGGGTAGTGTAGTGCAGTGCAGGATATTTGTGTTCTTAAGACAACTCTGTGATGGGTAAAGCTTTCCTGTTGGGCAAGTGAGAATTTATTTTGAAGGTAATGGAATGGGGCAAGTTCATGGTTTATAAATAGGTCCAATAGGGATACAATACCTGTGGACTCCCATTTGGTGAGATTTATGTGACATAAAGGTATATACACCCTTAAGGGGGGTAGAGATCTTTACTGAATTTGTGAAGGAGTGAGTTTTCATGTATGACCATGTTTCCAGGGATGCCTTGATGCAAGGGTGTTTGAAAGTGATTTGTGCATGGTTAGATGGGCATAGGATGAGGTGTGTCTGTGGTGCTGTGGGATGGAATCCTTGAGCTTCAATGTTGGTCCACAAGTTTTCTTTAGAGGGGTGCCGCCAATAGTATAATTGGTCAAGTAATGAGGCTATGTAGTAAGTGTGTAGGTGTGGTAGGCTTGTTCCTCCTTTACTATATGGTTGGATTAGTAGATTGTTCGTGCATCTGGGACTTTGTGATTCCCAAAGAAATTGAGAAAAATGTTTTTGGGCAGCATGAAAGAATTAAATAGGAACCAGGATGGGTAAAGTTCTAAAAATATATAGTATTTTAGGGAGTATAAACATTTTTAGAGATGCGACTCAACCTAGTTTGGAGAGACCATGGGTCCGGAGTGTTTGGATTTATTTGGGAAGAGATTGGAGGAATGTTTTATAATTTAAATCATACAGTTGTGAAGTTGAGGCTGTTAGATTGATTCCGAGATAGGGCATTGATTGGTCATTCCAGATAAATTGAAATTTATTTGAAAGAGACTTCTGGGTGTTTTTGTGTGTATGTAGGTTTAGTATTTGGAATTTATTTGCATTGAGTTTGTAATATGAAACGTTAGTGTAGAAAATTAATATTTCCATAATTCAATTTAGAAATCAGGTAGGATTGGTGATCATTAACCAGTTGCTGCCCGGCCTATAGCCAGATGGTGGCCGGGCGAACAGCTCGTCCCTCCGGCCCCGTTGCCAGTACCATGTGACCTACTGTGACCAATCACAGCAGGTCACATGACAGTTGTATACAATGGATGGCTTCCTTTCATGCCATCCATTGTATACAAGTGTTTCTAGCTGTGAATGGTCACATCGATCACATGCACAAGCTGGGCCAATCACAGCCCAGCTGTGTCATGTGATTAGCTGTGGCCAAATCACAGCTAAGCACAAAAAAAAAAACCCTGAATGAATCGATTTCATTCAGGTAAATGCTTGCTTATAGAAAAGAAATTCTTTGCTATAAGCAAATTGTGTAAAAAAAAAAATACTGGCCACTTCCCCAAAGTAGTACAATGTTACTATGGTAACATTATACTACTTTGGTCATAGTGAAATATGAAAAAAAATCTTAAAAAAGAGAAAAAAAAATTAATAAAAATTAAAAACAATAAAAAAATAAAAAAAATAAAAAATAATTATCAATTTTTTTTTCCCCACTGTCTCCAGTCAGTGTCCCTGATCACCACCATGCCAGTTATATGACGATGCTGTACTGCACTGGTGGCAGTAAGTAAAAAAAACAAACAAACTGTGAAAATCATTTTTTTAATTTCTTCATTTCCAAAAAATTATGACAAAAAAATTACAACTTCAAAAAACTCCCCATGCCTGTTATGAAATACGGCAAACTGTCTACTTTGCAAAAAGGGGTCATTTGGGGGATATCTGTACTGTTCTGACATTCTTGGACCTCAAGAAATTAGATTGGCCGTCAGTACTTCAGGATTGATCAATTTTCAGATATATCCCATAGTTTGTGAACTCTATAACTTTCCTACAGACTAAATAATACATCCTAATTTGGGTTATTTTCACCAAAGAAATGTAGTAGAATACATTTTGGCCTAAATTTATGAAGAACAATTATTTATTTGCAAAAAATAAAACCCCAGCGGTGATTAAATAACACCAAAAGAAAGCTCTAGTTGTGTGAAGAAAATTATAAAATTTTAGTTTGGCTACAATGTTGTATGACCGCGCAATTGTCATTGAAAATGTGAGAGCACTGAAACCTGAAAATTGGCCTGGGCAGAAAGGGGGTAAAAGTGCCCTGTATGGAAGCGGTTAAAATTATGTCATCTGTGAGATTTGGGTATTGTTGAGTCTAGTGGTTCGACCGAGAGGGCAAATATAATTGGCGATAGTGGACATCCTTGTCTGGTGCTGTTCGTGATATCAAACTTTTTTTTATTCAATAAGTTTTTATTTGGGTTTTTTATACATTACAGAAAATGGTCTATCATTAGACCAACAAACTGTATAGTCCATCAACAAATACATGTACAGAAAATATACAGTATATATTTTCATTCATTGCAAACTACTTGAAATCTGTTAAGAATCTCATTCACAACACATCTTTACACATCTATAGCTCCATCTCTACCATTCCAGTCTACCCAGGGTTTCCATAGGTAATTTAAACTGGCAATTTTTTTTCCCTAATAGCTAAGTGATGTTCATGGACATAATTTGTTTTTAAGATATGCAAAGACTCAGAAGGATTGGGTGAAAGGGAGTTCTCCAGTTCCTAGTTATTGTGGTTCTGGCTGCCAGTAAAATATGGGAAATGAACATACAAAAGTGTTGGGGGTATATCAGAAATGGGCAAATTTAAGAGAGCGAGAGCTGGATTAGGTTTCACCAATATACCAGTAACATCTGAGATAATAAGAAAGATTTTATTCCAAAAACTTGTGAGATTCTTGCAGAACCATAAAATGTGTGGTAGTGTACCTATGGCGCCACAATTTCTCCAACATAGAGGAGAATGGGTGGGGCTAAATTTGAAAATTTTGTAAGGGGTGTACTACCAACGTATGATCATTTTTAGGGATAGTTCCCAGTGGTCGATACAACTAGATGATTTGTATAAAGATGTAAGAGCAGATTTCCATTGTATTTCAGAGAAATATATTGCCAGGTCAGATTCCCATTGGAGCATGGCCGTGTTTTTAATAAATTCAAGTTGTTTTGTAAGGAGGTATAGAAGATGGCCGTGACTTTTTTGGACTCCTAGTAGTCAAGAGAGCCGACCAAATCATATCTGGGATCCATGTAATATTGGAGGGTAGTGTACGTAAGGCATGGGATATTTGTTGATAATGAAATCTATCAGTTGGCAAGAGTCTAAATTCAGCTTCTAGTGTATCCCAGTTTTTCAATGTGTTTGATGCATATAGATTGGAGATTTTCTGGATACCTTTCCCTAGCCATCATTGTACATTGAGAAAGGGGATAGCTAATTCTAGAAGTTTTAGTGAAAAGGGGAGGAGGAGATAGAGGTCGTGTTTTGGGAGTTGGCTAGTAGTTTTCTCCAAGATATCAGGCTGGAGTGTATAGCCGGTGGAAGAGTATGTATTTTCCAAGATTTCCAAGCATCCATAATTAAAAAGTGAGATAAAATCTCTCCTATAGTCAGTGAAGATTAAAAAGTTACCCAGGGGATACCTGAGGGTTGGTGGAACTATTCTCTCAGTTGGTCTAAGTGTATGGCAGTAAGGTAATCCTCAAAGTCGATACATCCAGCGCCATCTGCAGTTCGATGTTTGAGGATAAGATAGCTCGCTATTCTAGGTTTTTTATCGTTCTACAGGACGCTCCTATAAAGCCTAGTTAAAGATCGTACGATATAGAGAGGGACTGAGACCGGGAGCGATCTAAACACATATAGGATCTTAGGTAGAATTGTCATTTTAAACGCAGCTTGTCTGGCCATCCATGATAAATTAAGCTTGCGTAGTCTGAGTAGGTCTTCAGAGGTTTTTCTTATCAGAGAGTCGTAGTTTGCTATTGTCTGCAAATTAGAGGATACCGTGATACCCAGATATGGGATCCCACTATCTTTCCATATATATGGTAATTGAGATTGTAGTTGGGATTTTAAGTTTGTTGGAACTCCAACATTGAGTATCAGGGACTTGGAGAAGTTGACTTTATAGTAGGATATAGTACTAAACCAGGGGCAGACTGACCATTTAGCCACTCGGGCACTGCCCGAGGGCCCGGGGTCAGTATGGGGCCCCATGAGATACCCCTGGTACCTTTCATAGGATTTTTTGGGTGTGGTTTAAGTGTGGGTGAGGACACAGGGGCCCCATGATTTCCTATTGCCCCGGGGGGCCCCATGAGTTGTCAGTCCGCCCCTGTACTAAACTGTTTCAGGACTTCATGGGTAAATAGAGGGAATGTAGGGGATTCGATAATAATAAAATTATGTCATCTGCAAAGAGTTGGATTGTATTGTGCATTTTTCCAATTAGTAAGCCTGAAATGTTTGAATGTGATCAGATCTTTTTGGCTAATGGTTCAATGAGCAGATTGAATATTGTTGGTGATAGGGGACATCCCTGTCTGGTACCATTGGTAATCAGAAAGGTTTTCAAGAGCATTTCTGAGGTGTACACCTGTGCAGGCGGATTGGAGTATAAGGCATGAATAGCTTGGTTTATGAAGCCTTTGAAGCCAAATTTTTCAAGGGTGTGGGACATGTACGACCAATGTATACTTATTATTATTATACAGAATTTATACTGTATAGCGCCAACAGTTTGCTCAGTGCTTTACAATATAACGGGAGACAATACAGCAACAATACAGTTCAATACAAGAGGGATTTGAGGGCTCTGCTCCTTGGAGCTTACAATCTAGGAGGGAGGGGCTAGTGGTACAAAAGGTAGTAACTGTGGGGGATGGACTGGTTGGAAGAGTAGAAGATTCCAGTATTAGCTGAGGGCAGGATAGGCTTCCCTGAAGAGATAGGTTTTCAGAGATCGCCTAAAAGTGAGCAGAGTAGGTGATAGTCTGATAAATTGGGGTAGAGAGTTCCAGAGGATGGGGGAAGCTCTGGAGAAGTCCTGGAGACGAGCATGGGAGGAGGAGACAAGGGAGCTAGAGAGTAGGAGGTCTTGCGAGGAGGGGAGAGTGCGATTTGGGTGATATTTACACCCTGTTCCAAATTATTATGCAAATTATATTTTTCTCATTTACCTAAATAATTGATGTAAATAACAGTCAGCATAATTCTCATGTTATCAACTATTAAGAGTACAATTCAAATTTTATTGAACAAACCTCCTAATGATAACAGTGTTTTTTTTAAACATAAAAAACTTACAATGCACTGTTCCAAATAATTATTATTATTATACAGTATTTATAAAGCGCCAATAGTTCGCTCAGCGCTGTACATTACAAAGGGGGACAGAACATGTGACAGAACAATAACAATACAATGCAAAACATGAGGGGATCGAGGGCCCTGCTCTTTCGAGCTTACAATCTAGGAGGGAGGGGATGGTGGCACAGGAGGAGATAGCTGTGGGGGATGGAGTGGTAGGAAGTGTGGAGGAGGTCAGCAAGTTAGCAGGGGTTGGGGTAGGCTTCCCTGAAGAGATGGGTTATTATGCACAGTAAGTTTCAAAACACTTTATAGGTTGTAAAGAGACCTAAAATTGTCATTTGTTGTGTTTGCAGCATATTTACTGAAATCAAAAGCTATTTCAATCAAACTTTTAATAATATTTTAACTTTTTAAACATTTTAACAGGTCACTTTACATTTTAACATAGGACCCCAAGTCTTGCATCCATTGAACTTGTGAGTTTTTGGACAGTTTCTGCTTGAATTTGTTTGCAAGATGTCAGAATAGCCTCCCAGAGCTGCTGTTTGGATGTAAACTGCCTCCCACCCTCGTAGATCTTTTGCTTGAGGATGCTCCAAAGGTTCTCAATAGGATTGAGGTCAGGGGAGGATGGAGGCCACACCATGACTTTCTCTCCTTTTATCCCCATAGCAGCCATTGATGCAGAGGTATTCTTTGCAGCATGAGATGGTGCATTGTCATGCATGAAGATGATTTTGTTACGGAAAGCATAGTTCTTCCTTCTGTACCAGGGAAGAAAGTGGTCAGTCATAAACTCCACATACTTTGCAGAGCTCATCTTTACACCTTCGGGGACCCTAAAGGGGCCGACTAGCTCTGTTCCCATGATTCTGGCCCAAAACATGACTCCACCACTGCCTTGCTGATATCGCAGCATTGTTGGAACAGGGTGGCTGTCCACCAACCATCCACTACTCCATCCATTTGGACCATTCAGGATTGCACGGCACTCATCAGTGAACAGGACTGTTTGAAAATTAGTCTTCATGTATTTTTCTGCCCAATGCAGCCATTTCTGCTTGTGAGCATTGGTATTGGTGGCCGAATAGAAGGTTTATGCACAGTTGCAAGACTCAAGAGGACTCTACACCTTGATGTCCGTGGGACTCCAGAGGCACCAGCAGCTTCAAATATCTGTTTGCTGCTATGTAATGGTATTTTAGCAGCTGCTCTCTTGATCCGATACATGGATCTGGCAGAAATCTTCCTCAATGTGCCTTTATCTGCACAAACCCGTCTGTGCTCTGAATCAGCCACAAATCTCTTAATAGTGCGATGATCACGCTTAAGTTTTCGTGAAATATCTAATGTTTTCATACCTCATCCAAGGCATTGAACTATTTCACTCTTTTCGGCAGCAGAGAGATCCTTTTTCTTCCCCATATTGCTTGAAAATGGTGCTCTGCTTAATAATGTGGAACACCCTCCTTTAGTAGTTTTTCCTTAAATTGGGCTCACCTGCCTATCTAATTATCACAGGTGTCCAAGATTGTTTTCAGTGATCAAAAGAGCCCTGAGACACAATGCCATCCATGAGATAAACTGAAAAACAAAATATTTAATCTTTGTGACACTTAAATAGAATTTGCATAATAATTTGGAACAGGGTGTAGAGACAAGATCGGTGATGTAATATATGGTCGAATGCTTTTTCAGCATCAATGGATAGCATTAGTAGGGGTGTTGAGGAGGATTTAGTGTAGTGTATGGCATTAATCATGCATCGCGTAGCATCAGAGGAATGTCTGCCTAAGGTGAAACCCTATTGGTCCAATTTGATTAGTGATGGGATTAGGTGTGTGAGACGGCGAGCAATTAATTTGGCATATATTTTAATATCTACATTTAACAGTGATATAGGATGGAAATTCACAGGGGTAGTAGGGTCTTTACCGGGTTTAGGGATGGTAACTATATGTCCTTCGAGCATTTCTTCAGGGAATGAAGAGGAGGAAGCAGCCATATTGAATACATGATTGAGAGTTTGTTTTAGATGTTGGTTGAAGAATATGTAGTACTCCGATATAAAGCCATCTGGGCCTGGGGATTTACCAATGGGCAGAGAGTTAATTGTGTTTAGTATCTCTGCTGGGGTAAATTCCGAGTTCAACTCTTGGAGTTGGGATGGTGTTAATGATGATAGATTAAGTGTACTGAGGAAATCTTTTATGTCTAGTAGGGGGGTAGTAGGGGCATCCTTCAGATTGTAAAGGGAGCTATAGTAATTGGCAAAGGAGTCACCTATTTCCTGTGTGTTTATTATTTTGTGGTTGTCTGACTGGTGGTACAGGAATTGGATTTTTGTCTATGTGTAGCGATTCTCCATGCCAGGAGTTTACCTACCCTGTTTCCTGTAGCATAGTGATTACGTTTTAAGGGTTCTAGCGTTCCATTCGTAGGAGTCTAGTAGGAGTCTACATAGGTCTAAATGAAGTTGTGAGAGCTCCGAGGATATTTTTGGATTGGGGGATTTTTGTTTAGAGTGTCTAAAATTATATATACATTGTAGTAGGTCTGTGAGGTGGTGTTTACTTTGGCGTTTGAGTCTAGCACTGAGTTGGATGCAAACCCCTCTCATATACGCCTTGTGGGCACTCCATAGTATGAATGGATTATTTACAGATCCTGTATTGTTAGTAAAAAATTCCTGCAAGTGTTTAGTTAGGGCTGTATGTGTTTGTGGTGAGTGCAACAAATGAGAATCACATCTCCATAAATACATCTGAGAAGTGCGCTCTTTCTCTTCGATTACAAAGGTGATGGGAGCATGGTCGGACCATGTTATATTTTGTATCGAGGAGGATGAGACCTTCTGCAAAGTATGTTTACCAACTATAAATATATAAATTCTGGACTAAGATGAATGACATGCGGAAAAAAAAGTGAAATCTTTCTCACTCGCATGCTGGCACCGCCAGACATTGAATAGATCTAGTGAGTGCAAAAAATGTTGTAAGGAGCCAGTTTGCGAGCTGGAGCATGAAGAGGAGTCCAATTGTGGGTCGAAAGTGGAGTTGAAGTCACCGCAGAGGACAAGCGAGCCTTCCTGAACTGAGGAGATTTTCTTATAAAGGCGTTTGAGGAAACAAATTGGGTGAGAATTTGGGGCGTAGATGTTGACCAGAGTATAAGGCTTGGAGTTGATGAGACAGACAAGTATGATGCATCTGCCATCTTGATCTATGTGGGAGTTCTTGAGGGTGAAAGAGAGCGAATGTTTAATGGCAATAAACACACCTCTTTTTTTAGTCGGAGCGATGGCCATGAAGATTGTAGGAAAGTGATTGTGAGAGAACCAGGGAGGAGATGATTCCAAAAAATGTGTCTCTTGTACGCAGAGGATGTCACATTGGAGTGAGCAGGGAGCACTTTTGGCTGGATGATTTAAACCGTGGGCATTTATGGAAACAATGTTAAATGCCATATGGATGCTTATGGGTTATGATGTAGTAGGTGTATAGGTGCATAGGGGAGAAAGCAATGGTTAAGTTGGAGATGACTTCAGATGAAACTAACAGCGAAGACGGCTGTGGTATTGTTGGTTCTGTACAGGGCAAGGAACAGAAGAACATTCTCCCAACTGGGGAGAGTAAACGAGAGGTAAATATAAAAAAATTAGGACCAATATTGGTCCATGTGCACCTGGGAAGGTGCCTGCAGAGAGTGAGGGGTTTTGAGCTATGATGGTCATATTCAAATCACCAATAGGATCTCAAGTAGGAAATGAAGTTGAAATGCTTGTGGATGGCTGACTGCCATTGGTTTTCTTGGTTTTCTTTTTATGCGAGACTGTCTGCCAAGTCCCTGTTATATGGGTCAAAGATGTGGTAGCCTGGTTGGGATTGTGAACATCCGGGAGGATTCCTTGTTGCCTGAGGAATTGTAGGCCTTCTTCAAGTGTAGAAAGAGTGGTAGTAATTCCATTTACTGACACGAGTAGATGGCTAGGAAATCGCCAGTTAAACGGTATGATATGGTTGTGAAGAGCCTTGGTTATAGTAAACATTTTTTTCCTCATCTGCATGGTGTGATGAGAAAAGTCAGGAATGATTTTGAGGGTTGCATATAGCGGGGGGACTGATTCAGACCTTCTGAATAGCAAAAGAAGTTGTTCTTTTATGTGAAAGAAATGTAGGCGGAGGATAACGTCTCTCGGGATGGAGTCAAGGAGATGAGGCGGACATGAAATACAGTGGATTCTATCCACAACTGAGTTAGTTGGTCTGGGAGGACAGACTCAGGGATACCGCATATCTTGAGATTGTTTCTCCGCGATCTGTCTTCCAAATCTGCTAGTTTATTTTTGAGCCACAAAATATCTTCCTCATTTTCAGTGTTAGAGTCAACTTGCGCATTATGCGAGGAGGTGATTTCATCCATTTTTGTTTCTACATAGTTCATTCATTCACCCAGATCATCCACATCCAGCCTGACTTTCCATAGCGTGGAATTAATGTCAATTTGTAAGGAAGATGTCAAAGACACTAACATTTCTTTCATTGTGGAGTCTGAGATAGGAGTATTAGAGGTAGGGAAAATAGCTATAGAGTCTGCATGTGAGGTTGTTTCATCTATAGAGACACTATGATCATATACCTCCCTTCTTGATTCACTGGGGAGGTCTGAATCTTGTGCTGTTCTTCTTGGTTTGAAATTGACCAGACTTTTTGTGGAGTGTAGAGGAGCCTGAAGTAAGTGGGGACTGTGTTGGAGGAGTGTGCTCTCTCATATGGGAAGCTGCTGAAGTTCTCCCTGTGTCTAGGTGCAGTTCGTGGTCGTCTCCACTTTGTTGTGATCTCTGATCAGCGTCACCGGCGCCATTTTGCCGCAGACTGTGGCCCACTGGCAGAAAGGAAGTGGAGACTTTCTGTGGCTGTAAGTGGTCCTTCCATTTACGGGACATATCGACAAGGTGGGGAGACATTCCGAAGGGATTTGCTGAGGTGTGTAACAAGATATGGGTGGCTAGTCGGCCATCTTGGGTCGCGGTCACCACGCTCTCTGATATCAAACTGTTTTGATAACATGCCATTGTCGCAATCGTGCACACAAGAGCTAGACACGGCCCTCATTTTGTTAAGAAGCCTCCTTTCGCTCATAAGACTGGAAACTACTTAACCCAAGGCTCTTTGGCAAGTACTTATCTACCTAAACTTCTTTCTGTTATCTGTTTGCTGTGCTGTTGTGCTCTGTATATTTATATATATATATATATATATATATATATATTGGTTACATCTTTTCCTGTAAATATTTCTACTGCACCCCTTTTGACCTTTTAGTAATAAATCTTACTTCTGAAACTGTTTCTATAGCCCTTTATTGCAACTTACGAATTCATGCTGCTGAAGAACGCTACTATGAGTGTTTAACCCTCTGTATAACCTGTCTGAGGTGATAGTGGTATACCGACAATTAACCAATCATCCTAGTGTATTGCTGGTATTGCCGAGTTTCCTCTTTCTCCTTACAAAAAGGAGGTGGTGGCAGTGTGAAGGGTTAATTGCGTAATTAACCTGACCCAGTAACAATCACATGCAGGCTGCCGGTACATCGATTGTGGTCCAATTAGCTGGAAAATTGGTGTGCAAGGTGCAGCTGGGCGTGGCATTGTTACGCACATGACATCGCGGTTTTAGATTGGCTAGTCCTTCGGTCACGAGTTTGGTGAGAAGGTCAGGGGTCCGACGCCGCGATCATCACAGCCATCACTGAGGACTCTGACTGAGGGGAACAGTATAGGGACATGATGTCCCTTTGTAACTAACCTGAGATACCGAATTTATGTAATGTTGATTGCAGAAATTCCCAATGGATGCGGTAGAAAGCTTTGTCTGCATCCAGTGATAAGAGCAGAGAGGATATTCTGTGGTTCTGTAAATCGCTTTGGCATATATTTTGACATCTGTGTTAATAAGGGATATTGGTCTATAGTTTTGTACTAGTTGGGGGTCTTTCCCTGGTTTAGGAATAGTGGTTATAGTAGATTATAACATTTATTTTGGCATAGTGCCGGAGGATGCAGCAAGGTTGAAGAATTCAGATAATTGTGGTGCAAGGATAGTGGCAAATCATTTGTAATATTCATTAGTGTATCCGTCACTGCCAGGAGATTTGTTAAGCTGCAATGAGCTGATTACCTTTTCGATTTCTTTTGGGTTGAATGGTTCAGAGATGGATTGAAGTTGGGTCAGAGTAAGGGTTGGTAGTTTGACTGACTGTAAGAAAGCTTGGATGTTTTCAGAAGTTGGTTGGGGAGTGTTTTTATTGTCTTTGTTGTAGAGGGACTGATAGAAGTTTGCAAGGGTGTTACCTATATCTACTGGGTTAGATAGAAGGGTTTTGGAATTAGGGTTGTGAATTGCCTGTATTTTGTTTTTAAGTTGCTGTTGTTTAACCATTTTGGCTAAGAGGTAGCTTGCTTTCTTGTTCAAAGAGTAGTATTTGGCTTTTATCTTTTTTAAGTTTTGGTCATATTAATGTAGCAGAAGGGATCTGAGTTTTTCTCTTTTTTTAATAGAGCGGAGGAGTTATTCATGGAGGGGTTGTTTTTATTTAAATATTCTCTATTTTTAATGGATGTTAAGAGCTCTTCAATTTGGAGCCTCATGTCGGCGAGTAATTGGGAAAATTCATTTTTATGAGAATAAAAGCTTTATAGGTGGGCTATAATGTATCATTAGTTGCGAAAAATAGTTTGTGCTTCTCTAATAGTTTTCTCATGTTCTGAATCCATAAAGAGCATGGAGTTTAGTCTCCATGGTTTAGAGTTGGGTAGTCTGTCTGGTGTGGTTAGTGAGATAGAAATGGGAGTGTGGTTTGACCACGTTATTAAACCTATTGAGGAAGATGAAATGTGTTGCAGAGTCCATTTGTCTGACAGAAAGAAGTCTATTCTGGAGTATGATAGTTGGGGGGATGAGTAGTATAAGTAGTCCCGTTCAGAGCCATGTTGACATCTCCAGATAGCGTATAGGTCCTTTTTATGTAGAAATTGATTCACGCTGTGATTTGGAGGTCTTTTACACAATGATGAGTATATTTGGGAGTTCCCCACTGTATTGAAATTTCCACCTATGATTAGATGGCCTTTTTTCATTGGAGTGAGTTTGTTCACGAGTTGCTTGAGGAATCTGAGTTGCTTGGAGTTGGGGCTGTAGATATTGACGAGTGTAAATGGAGTATGGCTGACAAGGCACACTAAGATCAGGAAGTGCCCCAGGGGATTGGCGTATTCAGATGTGAGTTTAAAGGATATCATGTCTTTGATTGCAGTTAGGACTCCGATAGTTTTTTTATGGTGGGAAGCCATGTATCTTGTAAAGAGATTTTTCAGTTTGAAGAGAGGTGTTTTAGTTGCGTCTAAATGGGTTTCTTGGATAAAAATGATATCTGCGTGTAGCGCCTGTATCTCTCAGTTTAGTAACGTTCTCTTAAAGGGAGAGTTAAGTCCTCTAGCGGTGAACATTTGAATAATAATAAAGGAAGATTCAGTAACATCTGAAGTAGGTAAGGTCAAAGAACCAACTTTTATTAGGTTACACGTTATGTCCAGTTACCCTCCATTTGGTGGGGTTGTTGGTGGTTTCTGTGGCGGTCATCTTCTGGTATTATGTTCCACTCTTTGAGAAGGTTAAGTCCTTCATCTAGATTTTTTATAGTGTAGGTTTTACTCTGGTGCTTTATAAGGAGCTTGGTAGGGAAACCCTATTGGTACACAAATAATGAAGAATAGGGTTTAGAGGTTCAAATATATATTGCTGTATCACCCAATATATGGCTTCCATCCAGTAGCCAAAAAATATGCAAACCAACAAGAAAGCGGCTACATTATGGACAGAGTGCGATACTCAGAAAAATTTCCAAAAAACTATGCTTTATTACACATTAATGATAGACAACAGACAATGATAGACAATAGGGCAATCACCCTGGTTACCATCACCTCAGTATGAGATAATACACACAGACCTAAAACCATTTAAAACCACACCAAGACCGGTCTGGATATATATGTGCTGCAGAGACAATGACAATGACAAACCTTGTCTAAAGCATTTGCAGTACCGCACATTGGTTACACTCCCTGTAGGAGGTATTTCAAAAAATTGTACCATAGGTATATATAATATAATTATCACATGCTATGCATAATAGCTAATACAGTTGCCATGTGGAGAGAGATATAACCCTTAGCCTATTCAAGGCAATGTGGGTAAAAAATTACAAAAGGGGGGATATACCCCAGTAATATGAATATAAATTCATGCAGTACAACCCTATTGAGGCACATGTGATTGGGGCCCATCAACCCTTCGTAGATGCAAATAGTTGCAAAAAATTCCTATAAATGGAGGAGTCCCTGTTGATGTCCTTGATGGAATAATAGATGTAGATAGCAGATCCCTGCTTTTTATGGTTTCTTCACCACAACGTGTGGACTATAAACCACTGTGATATACGTGATGGAGTGAGGCCCAGTGGATCTTCCGTTTGTTGTAATATATGCTGTATGCCTTGCATCTAGATAATGCATCATAATGTCCCCATCCTGAAATAAGACAAATGATATAAGGACAGTCAATCTGGGTACTCCCACTCTAATGTATATAATAGGTAACAAGAAACCTTCTTCGTTACTCTTGTAACAGTCCACTCACCACCTGTGCCGTGGGTAGTAAATAATGGAAATGTCCTTCACATGTACTGCCGTATTGATCCAGGGAACAACCGCTTACATCAGCCGACATCTCGCGGGTTCCGTTCTCTCCATGGCGCCTGTACAGCCTTGCATGACTCATGGCATGTGAAGATGGCCGCCTCCTTGTAGGTCAGCGTGCATAACGCCAATGCGCATGACCGGAAGTGACGTATCTGACGTATGGCGTCAATGCGCTTCGCCGATGGGCGTATCTCACTTAGCTTCGTCAGGACCAATGAGATTCCTGTCTTTCAGCTTCCTATTTATAGTGGGTTTAAACCCACCCAAATATGCAAATTATTTACCTGCAGCTATTCTCAATGGAAAAGAGGCTAATTACTTAGCACAACAGCTGGTCATTTATCACATTTAAAAAGACAGGCAACTGGACACATCAAAGAGAGAAAAGAATTACCATGTTCTATTGACATTAGAAGAAATGAAAAATTGCGCAAAATCACCACAAGATGGTGCTATTAATTAGAAAATCCCTACATAAGGCTATTTTTCCAAAAACACCTGGAGATCACATTCAATATTTAACCCTTTTGGGAACAGGGTATCAAGTTTATAAATCCAGTATTTTTCTCTTTTTAATAATTCTTTATCAAAATCACCTCTCCTCTGGGGAAAATGTAATGCATAGAAACCTTTCACTTTTGTACCATCTAATTTACCACCGTGGTACTTTGCATAGTGTTGAGCTAAATTATTTTCAGGGTCATTGGATTTGATATCTCTAAAGTGTTCGCCTATTCGTACTTTAAGATGTCTTTTAGTTTTACCTATATACATCTTTTTACATGGGCAAGTCAACATATACAATACTCTGGCTGTGGAGCAATTTATAAGACTTTGAATTTTATAGTGAGTACTATTATTTGAGTCAAAGAAAAATCTGTGCGATCCACAAATTTACAGATCTGACATTTTCCACATCTATACATCCCTTTTGTATGTGACTTTGACCATGTTGTTTGTTTTAACAGTTGATAGTCAGAATGAATAAGGAGGTGACCAAGATTTGGTGCTCTTCTAGCTACCATTTGGGGGCGTTCACCCACAATTTTACCTAATTTAGGGCATTGGGTTAGAATCTTCCAGTGTTTTTCTAATATTTGTCTTACACCCTGCCATTGAGCTCCAAACTGAGTTATCATTCTAACAGGTTGCTCACTTGATTTAACCTTCTCATCCTTTTTTGGGGATAATAAACTCTTACGATCAGTTTGATATGCCCGTTTACGAGCTTTTCTAATCTGAGAGTGAGAATATCCCCGTTCCCTAAACCTTTTAAAAAGGTCCTGCGCCTCGATCCTAAAGTCATTAATATTCGAACAATTTCTTCGACATCTCAGAAACTGTCCTACCGGAATTCCTGTAATCAATGAACATGGGTGGTAACTCCTAGCCTCTAATAGGGTATTGGCTGCAGTTGGTTTTCTAAACGTTTTAGTAAGGAGCCTGTTGTCTTCAGGTCTAAGTTCGAGGTCAAGAAAAGAAATACACCTTTCGTCAAACACATATGTGAGTCTAATGTTGAAGGAGTTCTGATTTAACTCCTCCAAAAAAGTTTTAATTCCTCCAATGTTCCTCTCCATACAAGAAAAATATCATCAATATACCTCAGCCAAATCTGAGCATGTGCGAGAAACCTTAGTGACTTGAAGACAACCTGTTCCTCCCAAAAACCCCATTGGTACCCTATATTATGATTTCTGAGTGCCTTTGTGACCAAACTTTTTTTCCTGTTGATGAGTGTTTCTTTTGATAGGTCTGCATATAGTTTGATCCCTGTGTGGGAGGTTGCAATGCTAAAGGATTTCTTGCAGCCGCCATTCGGTTTTCCTTGATATGGTAGAAGCGGACCCTTGCTAGAACATCTCTTGGGACTGAGGCAGGTAAAAATGCTGGTTTTGGAATTCTATGCGCTCTGTCTATTGCAGCTTCTATTGTATTAATTGACAGTATTAGGTGCTGCACTAGTTGTTGCAAGTATGGATGAAGTACGTTGGTTGTGATTGTTTCTGAAATGCCCCGAATTTTGATGTTGTTTCTTCTGGAGCAGCCATCTAAGTCCGCAATTTTATTTCATAGTTAACCACTTCCTGTCCGGACACTTTTACCCCTTCCTGTCCAGGGCAATTTTTAGCTTTCAGCGCTATCACACTTTGAATGACAATTGCGCAGTCATGCAATACTGTACCCATATGAATTTTTTACCATTTTTTTGAGACAGATAAAGCTTTATTTGGTGGTATTTATTTACCGCTGGGATTTTTATTTTTTTTACTATGTAAATGAAAATGTTCAAAAATTTTGAAAAAAAGTGTTTTTTTAAATAAAATTTTGCAAATAAATAATATTTCATCATAAATCTTAGCCAAAATTTATTCCGTTATTTTTTTAGTAAAAAAAAAAATCCAAATTAGTTTATAACCAAAAATTATAATTTTTACACATTTTTTTTTCCTATTTTATTTTTTTATATTATTATTTTTTATTTTTATTTTTATTTTTTTACATACTGTCACCCTAGCAGTACACTGTCACCATGGTGACACTGTACTACTTGTGGAGGGTGATGAAGATTTTTTTATTTTTTTTTTACACTGATTGCTTTTACACCCATATAGGATGTAAAAGCAATCATTTCTCTTTCTCTCTGTCTGCATTCCTGCAGTCATTGAGAATTACTGAGTGAGCTGTGAGTGGTCACAGCTTGTCACATGGTACAAGGCTGTTGTGAATAGCCTTGTACCATGTGACCTCTGTGATCATTCACAGATTTCACACATAGTAAGCAATGATGTCACAAGTGACATCTTGCTTACTACTTTGCATGTGATCACTGATTCGTCAATCAGTGATCACATGATCGGGACCTCGTACAGAGGTCCCGTCCGACGATCGGTGTTTCACTGTGTCCAGAGGACACAGTGGGCACCGGATCGCGGTGGTGCGCGCTCCCAGGGAGCGCGCACAGCTAGAAAAGGCGGGTGCCGTTTATGGACGGCAACCCGACCCTGGACTGCCACCGCCCTGCCGTTTATAAACAGCAGGCGGACGGCAAGAGGTTAAGGGATCTCAGATTCTTGATCTGTATGTGCATCTACTACTGTATTGTGGGCCAAAAACATGTCAGACATATTGTGTTCAATGTGTTGTAAACATTTTGAATGGTCAGAAATGGCGTTTGAAAGAGGAGTTATCACATTAGCAATATCCTTATGTAACGAATGGGAGAGAAGCATGTTTTTCAGGGATAATTCAGAAACGGGTTGGTCTGATGCTGGAAACTCCTCAATGGCTGACTGTAGTTGTAGGGTAGGAGTATTTAAACAGGCAGAGGCCTGTGTGTCAGTAAAGGTAGGGCCTTCCATCCTGGGTCTGGATTTTGCAGAACTCCGTGTTGTGGGAGAGAGGGGGAGATGACTCACCTGGGTCTCCTTCATAGAGAGGGACGAGTAGCCTGGGGTCAGGTGTGTAAGTGTTCTCATCAGCTGCAGGGCTAAAGCATCTGCTCTGTGAGGTGCTGGCTCCATCTTGGAATCTGGGGTCCTAGGCCAGGTAGAAATCTATCAGCCTTTGCGGCTATGCTGGGGCTTTCCACCATCTGGGCGTTGTACCAGAGGGTGTGAGGAGTTAATCCCCTGAGTCTGGAGGGTCTGGTTCCCTTGGGTTGTAGCCACTGAGATGTCGGAAGTGACTACGGAGAGTCACTACATCGCGGCCATCTTGGGGGCCAGCCACACATGAGCTACCCACTATCATCATTTAAATGTTACAAGGAATACAACATAATATGTAAAAAGGAAACCAAGGCTGTAAAAATTCAACACTAATGACAGATTGCAAAAGAGAGTAAGATAAGCCAAAGAAATTCTTTGAAAAAAATGAACAGGTCAGTGTTAGGACAACTCAATTTCTTCCAATCATGCCAGATACAAGGTACTTTGGGAATAATGCAATTCATACACGGAGGTGTGAAACACAGAATTCAAAGTCTTTATTATTGTTTGAGTTTAAATACAGAGATAACACTGATCACTTTGAGCAGTATCCATAAAGCACCAATCAGAATACATTATAGATGTTACAATAACGCATCATATTGTGCGTAATAGTGATATAGCAACCAAAATAATAATCTTCATGGCCGAGGACACTTATAGATAACAACATTCCAGTCCTCAGAGAACATTCTGTTTAGAAAAATAAAAATTGGTTAGTAAGCACAAAGCAAAGGTTAGTTAACTATTAACCCTTTCACAACCTCCCTTTTGTCAAAACATGACAACTAATATATTTGGCCTTTATACCATTTACATGTACTGATTCACTAAATGCATCATTGTTACCAAATTGGGAATAGATTGCAGACAACAGCATAATCCAATTAGGCTACAACATGCTATTATCAAACCACCAATTATTTGCCTGAAACTTCCCAGCCCAGGTATCCATCCAAATAACCAGTCCCACCAATTACTAGCAGCATCTTGTTTAATTCCTGAGGCCAACTCATGTAAAGCATGTACGTATATGCAATTGTATAGAAGTGGCATGATCACTCAAATTAAAACAGCACATTCCTTCAAAATGTTCACAACCATAATTAGTTTTAAGCAGTAAATAATCTATAGTCACTAGATTCTGAAGCATTGCTTTAAGGGTTCCTTGGAGGTTGAGTAACAATTCCTGGAAAGCCGTTGAAGTATGATTAAGACTTTTTTCCATGCTACATGCTAAAGCATTAACAACTCTTGTATTATATAATGCTAATGCTGGTACTCCTACAATAGATGTCCCAAAACTAGTGTATTCAGCTTTAGAGCTTAGGTCCTTCCCCTTAGCTTTAGGATGCTCAGGCAATATCATACTCAAATGGCTCATAGTACAAGGCCCTCCATTAATATTGCCTGTAATATATGAATATGTGGTATTTCCACAAGAAAACAACCATCCTAAAGGTAGTTTGACATGCCTAATATGTCATTATGCTAAGTACTGAAGTACATGTTCTATTAGATTTACATAAAATCCTATCGTGAGGGGATAGGGTTGTTGGATTTGGCCCATATGTAAATCTTAGATACCAACACCAGAGAATCTCTTCAGAATCACACGTCATATTATAACATACATTTCCTTGGGTAAAATTCAAAGTTTTTATACTAGTCATATTTTCCCAGCGTTTAAATGAATCTGGAAAATTCAAACAGTAATCATACAAAGATGGCACATCATCCACTCTCACATCAGTATCATTAGTTAGTACTCTGAAGTTATTCAGCAAAACTTGTGCTGGAATAGGAATGGCTACCAAAAATAACTGCAACACCTGCTTCACCCTCTTTGTTTGTAGCCGACTCTTTAGAGGAAAATCTTGGACTTTCTTTACTCGATCCTTTACTTGATGCATAGATGCAGGCCTTAAAATCTGCTGTCAAAACTGCTCTACGTGTCACGGCTGTTATCACGGTGGGCTCTCCATATGGTGGGTTCAGGACCTTGTGTTTACTGTAATTCTTAAAGCACCTGTTGTTCTGGGAGAATGGGTGGCTGTAACATGGTTAAAGTAAGATTGGCAGACTCCTGTATCAGCTGCAAGGCGGCTTCCTTGGCTGTATGGTCAGTCAATGCATTGCCCAGAGCAATGGGGTCATGTGTGGGCTCTGCATTTTATAACAGCAATAGTACTGGGTTTTGTGTATAGCTCCAAAAAAATAATTCACTAAGGATGCATGAGAAATGCCTTTACCATCAGCAGTAAAAAACCCTCTACGCTGCCAAATCTTGCCAAAATTGTGCACTACACAAAATGCATACTGGGAGTCTAAGTAAATGTTAACATCCTTTTCCTCAAACAATTAAAAAGCACGAATAAGAGCTATGAGCTCAGCAGCTTGTGCCGAAGGATAGGGGAGAGGCTTTGCTTCCCACAATGTGTCTGGAAGTTGGACAACTGCGTAGCCTGACAAATATGTATTGTCATTAGGTCTTGTACACGAACTGTCTACAAAAATGTCAGTACCCCCTTCAACTGGTTCTTGTAACATGTCAACTCAGGGGGTAGTGTCTTTATGCATGAGTGAAACATAATCATGTTCCTCGGGAGGAACATCTGACCCTGATTTCAAATCTAGCATGCCATTTAAAACAGCAATTGGTCCTGAACTTGCAGAGGAGTGTTTAATTAATAAATTGACAGTGGAAGTGATAATAACCTAATACTCACTAGCTCTCTGGGCCGTCATGTGCTGTGTGGTAAGATTCTTCAAAATTTGTAATACAATACAAGATGTGTGGTATGCAATATGGTGTTATGTCCCAATGTAATAGCCATAGATGCCTCAACTCCCATAGCACACACCACCAAAGCTCTCAGACACACTGGCATGCCTTGGACTGGCACAGGGACTACTTTGGAAAAATAGGCTACCCCTCCATGTTCCTGGGTGACTACTACCACCATGGTTTCATAAATGTCTCTAGCATACACATAAAAAGTAACAATATAAGAAGGTAAGCCCAATGCAGGAGAGAAAACTAATGAGGATTTCAAGGTTTTGTAGGCATCACTTAACTCCTGGGCAGTATTTTGTCGGGTTCCTCGACCTTAGTAGTTTGCCTGCAGTAGTTAACCATACCAAGAAAGGACAGCATATCCTTCTTAGTCACTGGGTGGGGCAGACCCAGAATGGCTTGGATCCATGACTTACTCACAGTGCACATATCTTTTCTCAGAGTGAAACCCAGATATTCAACAGATTCTTTGCAGAATTGGATCTTATTCCTCGCCACCTTGTATCCTGCATCACCCAAATAAGCTAACAGAGACAAACTATCCTGTCTACATGCCTCTCTGCACTGGGCTGCACACCAAGTGATTGTCAGAGTACTGTAAAAGTACCGATGCATGACAGGGAATCCATCCCTTCAGGGACTCATGGAGTGCCATAGAATATACCGCCTGGGGAATCGGTGTAGCCCATAGGCATACGTCGCCAGGTTAGTTGGTGATTGTCAAACATGAAGGCCAATAGTAGTTGTGTCTCTTCTTCCACAGGGATGGAAAAAACCAGCATTACTTAAATTGAGGATGGTGTAATATTGCGTGGTGCAGGGAATAGAGGCCACCAATGACGATACATCTGGGACAATAGGAGCTACAGGCACTACAAGAGCATTACCTGCCCTTAAATGCTAAAGAAATCTGTATGAACCATCCGTATTTTTAATGGGATTAACTGGGGTGTTGTAAGGTGATATTACAGGAGCCAGAATTCCCTCTTGAAAATATGTTTCTATCAAGGGTCGAATACAACTTTTCCTTAGCTAAAGGGTATTGTTATTGAAAAACGGTGTGTTTGTTAGGCTTCAGTGTGGCTTTATGCAGGGTATGAATCCCACATCCAACTTATCCCTTGTCCATACTTTGGGATCTACCCCTTCTAATTCCTCAATGGCAACAAAACAATATGGTGATTCCATATGAACACCTCCTTCGGGGCTTACTGTAATGACACTTTCTAATTTTCCCAATGAATCTTTGCCTAACAAATTCACCAGACAATTTGGGATGACCTTAAAAGAATGATTTATGATGTGACCTCACCCATAGGGATAGCTCACCTCTAATGATGGGGTTTCCCAGGTTTTGGTTAAAACCCCAGTTATTTCCATAGAAGGTTCACACTCCAGTACAGCACCCTTATAACATGCTGCCTTTAAACAAGAATGGGTTGTTCCCATATAAACTACAAAAGATAATATCACACCTCCTACCAAGAGAGATATGGAGGTTTGTTCAGCGTATTCAGAAAAGAGCTTGGGGAGCATGATGGGAACACCTTTCGGGCAGCCCTATTGTTGTTGATTTGACACTAGAGTGGGTATTTCATGACAGGCTGTGCTGCGGGGATAAAAAGGGGTGCTTGTGGTGAAAGCGCTTGTGAGGGCATACTTGATATATTCTGATTCTGTAGTATGACAAATGGCACTGATTTCTCCAATGTCTGGACTGACCACAGGAAAAACAGCAGTCATTCCTGTGATTGAAGGCTCTAACCCTTCCCCCCTCTCCCTCTTCCTCCTCTTGTGTTGCTCCTAAACTGTTCCAACTGATCCCTTGGTCTGGCATCTCTAGGATCATAATGCTGTAATCCTTGAAAATGAACCTTTGTATTTGTTTAAGGAAGGTCAAAACACCCTGCTGAATCTTTCTTCATTACTCTATCTTCAAATGTTTTAGCATTCATGCCTGTCCAATTCGACACTAACTGTTTGATTGATAATGAAAACTCTGGTCTAACTCCTTGCATCATTGCCTGTATGTATATAATTCCTAACTCCTGCATTGTCAGATTTAATCCTGCTTCTTCATTCCAGACCTTCTTAAATCTCTTAAGGAACTCTGTAGTTGATTTCTTACTGCCCTGCTTACAAGCAACCGCTGTAGCTAGTAACTGCTTATCTTTTCATAAACACTGCATTTCTGCAGTTAACTCATTCCATATCTGTTCCTGTCCCATGGCATTTATCTACTCGTAGTCTGTAGCCTGTTTAGACGGTTCATGAAGCTCACTAATGGTTGGCACTTTAGCCCATTCCCAATCTGATGCCATATCATATCCCAAAATCCCATCAATGATTATCCTCATATCCTGTTCTGAACATTGTCACCCCTGAGTTGCTCTTTTCAGGTAGTTGATGGCAGCAGTGGGGTTTCTTCAAGGATCAGGACAACCCTTTATGATGCCATTAACTTCAGTCATTTCCATCGGCTTTACCACCACATCACATGAGGTGGCTCCCTCATTGTCTCTAGCGCCTTTTCTGGCTCTCTGATGCTACCTACCAGATTCTTCTGATTCATCCTGCTCAGGCTGACTCACCTCTTCTTCTCCTGCTGAATCTTCTGATTCCTCATTTGCTGCGTCCCTCTCCTGTACTGCCTTCTCCTTTACAATGTATTGTATGATAAACCTTTAACTGATTCTTCCCCTGAAGAACCCTCACCACCACCATCCATCAACGCCAAGTGGCTTTCTCAATCGGTTGGTGACAGCTCGGTAGAATCAGGGAATGGAACACATGGCGGCTGCAGAAGGGAAACCAGTGGAGTGGTAGACAGGGCCCTGTGGCTTGGGGCAGAATGTAATGAATCTCTCCTCCAATTGCGTGACAACAAATATTCTTCATCCTCATCCTTAGGGAGTTGAGGATACAATTGGGTATATACAGGAAGCACAGTGGTCGGTGTCAAATAGGTGTCAAGAAAAGGATTATTATTCTGCTTGGCTAATGGGGCAGATTAGGTTTGTATTGGGCGCTTGTATCCTGGAGCATATTTCAACCAGTTTGAAGCATACCCTTTCATATACTGCATATCCCACTCAAGATCTGGATCAAAATATGGAAAGGCAGTCTTGTCCCCCAAACATAGACCCTTTATCATGTCCATATGAAAATCATCATCTCCATCCCTGGGAAAAGGACTGGCACTACCCATAGTTCTGGTCCATACTGCCAAGTTGTCCATCCATGGGTTAATATAATAATAATCCCAAGGTGGCACTCTGCCAACATATTCTTTACATGTCTCATTAACTGGTGGCTGGGATTTTTTTTAGAGCTGATCCCTTTTCTTTAGTTAATTTTTTTAACACTTTACTTCCCCTTACCTTGGGAGATTCCCATTGTCACTTAAAGCAAAGAAGCAAGGTTATCCTTGCAGGCCTATGTGTTTTTGTCCCAGTGATTACTCTTTGTGCAGGGTGAAGCTGTACTGAACTGACATAGAGCTCTTCTCAACTGCACAAGCGCTTCAAGGCTTAAAATCACTTGGAGAAATACACCCCTATTCTGACTCTTTCAGACTGCCACCATGCTTTCTCCTCTGCCAGGTCAGTGGAGAGAACACTAACTGAGCAAGTGGCGTGTCTTGCAGTCATCCAAAGACTTATGATACATCTACTTAACAGTTTCTCTAGTTGCAATCATACACAAGCAACTTAACACACTATTTTTCATGATTGGTGGGAGGCACATATACAAATCTTTTATAAGTCAACCTAGGTTTTAAATCCTGCAAGCTCCCAAAGCTCCAGCGGACAACTACTCATGCTACCGCAGCACAGAGGCTTGTTCGAGATATGAGGTACCCTGGGCAAAGTAATACAAAAATTGCTCACTTACCTCTGACGGCTGGACGTATCCTACATCCAACAACTGTTCTGTTAGGACAATTCAGTTTCATGCCGGTACCCTTCGTAGAATCATGCCAGATACAAAGTATTATCAAAACCTTTTCTACATAACCTGTATACAATATTAATCTTCCTGTAAGTGACCAACGTGAGTCCAAAGTGTCCACAACAAATATAGTCCAAAATGTCCACAACAATT